>NC_058369.1:39188983-39813671 GCF_018350175.1 Felis catus
CACACAGCTTGCTGCTTCTTGAGAAGGCCATCTTCCGCCAATCCTGGCTCTTGAATATTTCTGCACAATCTGTCATGGGATGCAGTGGTACATAAAATGGTTCATCTATCTAAGGGAGTTACAGGGAAAAAAATACCTTCTTTTACCTCTGCTTTCCCTTCTATCTGTCCCCAAGCAATGGACTACCAAAGGATTGGGGGAAAGGAAGATTTGTCAATTACTATCCTGACAGTTAAGTAATACTTGAAAGGAGCAAAGCAACAATGTTTGTGATGTTCAGGCTTTCTTAAACCAGGTTGCACTGTGCTTGGAAGAAGTTATAGAAGACAGAAGGATAGGTAAGTTATAGACTATATACAATTTAATTGCTAGTGAGGATAAGAGCAGACAGGTAGAGCTGGAAGAATAACATAAGATCTTAGGGAGTGAAATGTCTCCAGCATGCATACACACAAGACACAACTGTGATAGTTAAAAATATGTCCACACGTTTTTGACACTGTTCTCTTGAAAAGCAGAACCTAATGTCCCCCCTGTGGAGTGTGGGACTAGAAGTAGTGATTCATTTCTAACAAACAGATATAGTTGGAATTAATGATGTGTAACCTCCAAGACTAGATGGTCAAAGGCACTGTGGCTGCCTCCTTTCTTGCTAGGGTCACTCATGCAGGGGGAAGCCAGCTGCCATGTCATGGGGGACACATCAAACAGTCTATGGAGAGGCCCACATGGAGAGGAACAGTTGAGGCTTGCTACCAACAGCCACGTGATCCTCCAGTCCTAGCAAAACCTTTAGATGACCACAGCCTCAGCTGACATATTTTTTTAAATTTTTTTTAAGGTTTATTTATTTTTGAGAGAAAGAGAGAGAGACAGCACGAGCAGGGAAGGGGCAGACAGAGAGGGAGACACAGAATCCGAAACAGGCTCCAGGCTCTGAGCTGTCAGCACAGAGCCCGACATGGGGCTTGAACTCACGAACCATGAGATCATGAGCTGAGCTGAAGTTGGACACTTAACCGACTGAGCCACCCAGGTGCCCCATCATCACCTGACATCTTGACTGCAATTACAAGACACCCTGAACCAGAATCCAGCTAAGTCATTCCCAAATTCCTGACCCACAGAGGTTGTGAGATAGTAAATGTTTGCTGTTTTAGGCCACTGAATTTCAGAGGTAATGTGTTACCCAGCAATTAGACAACCAAGACAGCTACATACTATCTGATTATCAGTGGGGATGGAGAGACAAACAGGAAGAACTCACCATAAAGATTTCAGGGAGTGGAAGTGCTTTCACACATGACATACAACAGAGGCCAATATTTCTTTTCTTATTCTCTACCAAACCAAGGTAAGACACTGGAGAAAATTTAAAATACAAAGAATTCTCATGGAACCAGAGTTTTTGAGCTGAAAAAAAAAATTCAGAGTAGAAAAATCTTCATTTAAAAAATGGTAGAAAAATAAATAAATAATAGATAGAAAAACTTATATTCAAGAGAAAAGAGGTGATTTCCCCGAAGACATCACATCCATTTTGGAAGGATCCTGGTCGGACTTGGAGGCAACAGGCAAATTTGGAGGAATCATGGATTCTAGGAAACTCCAAAAGTCCAGGCAGTGATTTTTCTGTATCAACACTGAAGGTTCACAGATATATTTACAATTGCTAAGAGATCAAACTACCAGTGGAAGTCCAATATAGGATTGATATGTAAAACTGATTTTTCTGCTTAAGGAAAATTGTTAGAATCTTTCCTTAAACAAATCATAAAGTTCTGAGACTCAGACAGAAAGTAAGTGTTGACTCATATCCAGCTACTTCTTGAAAACACCTGGCTTACCACGTGACTATTCCAGTCTTCAAAAGGAAGATTTCTTGAATACAAAGACTGGTTGAGGAGAAACCTATAAATTGTAGATGCCCTATGGTGGCTGCCTACCTACTGGGCTGCTCCTTCACCTCTTGAAAAGATTCCTTTTCAGAAATAAGTGTTGGTATTACTTTGTAGAGTCCCAGATAACATCAGTTTGGGGAAGTCCCATGCCTAAATGACCCCTAGGAATTTTTTTTAAGCAAACAAATACCAACCAGATACCCAGAAATACTTCAGACAGATGTTTTTCAAAGGCATGCTCTCTTTTCCCTACCTGGCAATATCTTTTTGCAAATAGTCATAGACCTGGAGTTTTTATAAACTTGACTCTCACACACAATTCTGTGTGACCCAGACACTGCCTTCCTCTCCCACCCAACCAGGTACCACTCTCCCCTTGATCACTCCTTGCCAACCATATGGATTTTTTTGTTGTTGTTTCTAAAACAAAACTGGCTCTTTCCTACCTTAGGGCTTTTGCCCCTGCTATTCTTTTTTTTAAAAAAAATTTTTTTTTCAATGTTTTTATTTATTTTTGGGACAGAGAGAGACAGAGCATGAACGGGGGAGGGGCAGAGAGAGAGGGAGACACAGAATCGGAAACAGGCTCCAGGCTCTGAGCCATCAGCCCAGAGCCCGACGCGGGGCTCGAACTCCCGGACCGCGAGATCGTGACCTGGCTGAAGTCAGACGCTTAACCGACTGCGCCACCCAGATGCCCCTTGCCCCTGCTATTCTTGTCATCTAGAATGTTCTGATGTCCTGGCTCTTAGATGCAGTTCAACGTTCAATGTCTCAATGTTCAAGTCTCAGGTGAAATGACCCTACCTCAAAGAAGCTTCCCTAATGACTGTGGACACCCCTCCCCTTTCTATCTGTGATGGTCAAGTTGGCCAAAGTCCCCACTGAGTCAATGAAACACTAGTCTAGCTGTTGCTGGGGAGGTATTTTATAGATATGATTAAGTCTATGATCAGTTTATCTTCCATAATCTGGGTGGGCCTGATCCAATCAGTTGAAAGGTGTTAAGAGCAAAGCTCAGGCTTCCCTGAAAAAAAAAGAAATTCTGCCAGTGGAAAGCAACTTCAGGATATGCCCTGTTCCAGCCTACCATTCCTCACAGACTGCCCTACAGCCTTTGGATTTGCCCATCCAGCTCCCATAATTGCTTAAGCCAACTCCCTGTAGTAATCTCAGAACAGAATCCCACTGGTTCTCTTCCTCTGGTGGCACCCTGAAAGATACACCATCCCAGGCGCTCCACGTAGTTCTTCAGTACTAACATTGCCTGACTTAGGAAATTAAAAAAGCAGGATGCAATTTGGGTAAATACATCTTCAAAAAGTGGTTTATAAAAATCTGATATTTAAATTTAACTGGACCTCCTGTATTTGAGCTGGCAACCTTGGAGAAGAGCAGAACGTGGCCGAGTAGGAGGACCCTAAGCTCGTGCTGGCCCACATGTAGGAGTAGGTATCACTCACATCCATGTAAATAACCTGGAGAAAACTTTGAAGACTGGCAGAACAAAGTTCACAATGAAAATGTAGAGAAGCAGCAACATCTGAGCAGTTAAGAAGGGGAGAAGGGAAGGAGTGGCAGGCACAGAGAGGGGACAGCACCAGGGAGCCCACACGGGAAGACAAATTCCCATGACTCTGGCTTTGCAAACCAGAGGGGCTGAATTCCCTGACTTTGTATAACCAGTGGGACTTGGAGCCCGGAGCTTTAAAAGGCAGCTGACTCAGCACTGGGCAAGCCAGGAGGGCAATTTTGTGATCTGACAACCCTACTTGTCACAATTTGAGTCTCCCTCGTTTATGGGTTTGCTTGCTTGCTATTGTCGGTCTCCCCCATCTACTCTGGAAGCTCTGGCCGGGACCCTGTATGTAGTCTTGTGGCTGTATCCCTAGTTCCTAAAATAGTGCCTGGCACAGAGAGGGTATCTACTAAATATCTATAGAGGAATGAATAAATGAATGTATATTATCTGCACATTCATGCTTTCTGCTTTGAGAGCCTCAAATCATCCCTCACTCATAGAAACCAGGTTTCTGTTCATGAGTAGTTGAATGGATGGTATCAAGAGTGTGTGGTCTCCCTTTCTACCTTGCCACTATCAGTGCCCAGGAGAGTGTTAGTTAGTGTGATTATCTGTTTTAAGAGCAGTTGGCTCTTATTATTTTGGAAAAATGAGCAGAAAATGGGAAAACAAAAGTGCTGATGGCAGTGGTAAGAGGCTTGTCTCATAAACTTAGTATAATCATGATGACAATGGAAATCGCAAGGCATGCCAAATACAGCAAATCTTCAGCCCCGATCAGAAGCTTACAGAACTTAGTTGGCTGTTCAATTATGAATGGAGAAAAGAGAGCAATAATCGGAACATGCATGGAGTCCCAAAGCTCGTCACTGAGGGCTGGCTGAAAGTCAAATGAGGAAGTTTTTCTTTCAGCATCTGGAGGCAGAAACCGCTTTCAAGAAGTGAATCTATTGTTTGACTGGGACATTGGCCTTCTGTTCTACTTGCAACTTAAGCCTCTGCTCAAGTGGCACCTGTTCCCTGTAGACTTTCCAGATGTCTATCAACCCACCCCCAAGAACCTTTCTCTCTCTCTTCCCTGGGGAAGTATGGGGTGTGAAACCATTTGAAACATGTGTTCTCACTTTTACTTATATTTTAGTTACCTGCTATTGACTCCACCTCCTCTTCTAGGTAGCAAATTCCTTAGAAGTAGGGAATATTTTACAATCCCCACCACACACACACACACACACACACACACACACACACACACACACACACACAGAGGCTTATGTACAGGGGCTCAGTTCCATGGTGGAAATCAATCTGCACTTGAAGCTGAAAGGCATGGATACTGGTGGAATATGCCTATCAGCCTTATTCCTACCCACCTACCAATGGACACTGAAAATACCTTTGCTTGAAACAATTCTGTCCTCCCTGCTCCAGTGCCTGAAATATCCGCCATTACGGTCCCACCTGTGGGCTGAGGCATCTCATCTATTGACTCTAGGTTGAAATCAATGTGCCTCCAGCCAGGCTTAGTAGGAAAAGTGGGGATGAAGAAAGAGCAGTGCACTGGAGGCCTGGAGACAAGGACTTCTGCTCCAGCTCTCCTACATACCACCTATTGGATCTCCTACCCCCCTTCTGTAATTCAGCCTCTCTTATCTTGTTTTGTCATTTATGAACCATGCATCATAACCACACCTACCCTAACAGGACTGATAAGACATGATTTCTCAACCTTAACACTGTTGACTTTTTTGTCTGATAATTCTTTCTGGTAGGGGATGTTCTGTGTTTAGCAACATCCTTGGCCTCTACCTAAAAGAAGGGGCCAGTGACCTTCTCTGCCAGTTGTGACAACCCAAAACACCTCCAAATATCCTCTGGGGGACAAAGTCACCCACTGTTGACAATCACCGCAGCAAAATTCCAATGCTCCTGTGCCACCCTCCCTCCCCCACCCAAGGACCCTTGTGATTATATTGGGCCCACCGGGATAATCTCCTCATCCCAAGATCCTTGACTTAATCATCTACAAAGTCCTTTTTACCATGTAAGATAACATATTCACAGGTTCTGGGGATTAGGATGTGGACATCTCTGGGGGGGGGGGGAGGCACTATTCAACCTATAGCAATCCACTATCTGTCCCTAAAACTTCATGTCTCCCTCATATACACCCCATTCCAAGTTCCCCAAAACTCTCAACCCCTAACAGCATAACTCAAGTCCAGAATCTCATCTAGGTCTCAATTAGCTCAAAAGTCTCAGATCTCATCCCCTAAATCATTTAAAGGAGGTGCAAGCAAGACTCTTGGTATGACCCAGCTAGGGGCACAATTCCTCAACATCTATGGACGTGCGAAACTAGCAAACAAGTTATCGGTCCCTCCTGGAGCAGATCCCACCAGGATAACGATTACAGACATTCCTGGTCAAAAAGGGAGAAAAATGAAAGGAAAAAAGAAGTCACTGGTCCCAAGCAATGTCTAACTCCAACTGGGCAAACTCCATTAGGTTTCAAGGCCTGGCTCCCAGCTCTGCCCTGAGCCCAGGGATTGGCTCTCTCCTTCCTTTTTTGTGATGGGTAGCATTTGTTTGCAGCTGAGTAGTTTTATCAGCCTGTTTCCTGCTTGTAGAGTTCTGAGGGTTTGACAGTCTTCTTTCACTTTGTTCTCTCTGTCCATTTCTGTCTGGCTGATGGTATTTCTGCTGATAGAATCCTCTCAAAAGTCTGGTAGGTCTCCTACATACGTCACAGGGATTCACTCCATCTGGCCCTCCGGCCAAATGTGGTGTATTGCTTCTATCTGTAAATAAAGTTTTATTGAGACACAGGCACACCTGTTTACGTATTGTTGATGGCCAGGCTACTTTCATTATACAGTAACAAGAGTGGAGTAGTTGCAACAGAGAGAATATGATCTGCAAAGCTGAAGCTATTGACTGTGGCCCTTAACAGAAAAAGTTTGCTGAATCTTGGGACAGAGGAGAAACTCAGTAAGTAGTAGTTTGGAAAAAAAAAAAAAAAAAAAAAAGACAGGCTTCGGTGGGTTACAAAACCAGCGCCACATGGAGGTGGTTAGTGTTTCAGAAGTGGTTGCGGGAAGTGCTAGGAGGGAAGTGAGACAAGGTGAGGAATGAATGAACAGGAGAGGACAGAACTTAAAAAGTAAACTTGATCTTGGTACGCTGCCTTGGAAGCCTGGAGCCAGGGCAAATAAGGAGCAAAAACAGAATGAAGGCAAACAGTCAACCAAAAGAAAAGGAAGAAACCCAAAGTGGGCTCAACTGAAACAGAAAAATCGCACGTGGAGTGGTGCATCAAGACCCTCAATTTGCAGGAACCACGTTGCTTCCTTGTCATCCTCCCTCCAACAAGAATTCTGCTGTGCACACAACTGGGTGGCATTTGCTTGATTCTATGTGCCAGCGTCAGGTTCCTAATAAGCCTCTCCCCTTTGCTTTTACTCGGTGGAAATGAGAACACACCAAGGGTGAGGTTTGTGTGCGGTCTGGGGGGCTTTCACAAAAAGACAGCTTGATTAGACTTATTTAAAATATGATTGCTCCTTGAATCCCTGTGCATAAATCAACTTCAGGTGATTGTGCCTGTCACAGGCCCCTGCTCGCCTGGTTACCGGTTCAGCGTGTTCTTTGCCCTAAACAAAGCAAGACAAATTAGAGGCAAAGACCCACTTGGGGTCCTAGACATTAATAGAAACTGATTTTCCCTTAAAAACAGCTCACTTTGGGAGTTGTAAATAGGAAGAAATAAACTACTCAAAAGAAGCTTTGAGACCATGGCCTGGAGCAGGCTTGGCTATTGGAATGGAACCGGTTTGGGTTTGGGGTTTGGGTGGAGATGGCATGTCAAATTTTGTGGTTACTCCCTAAACACACACCAACTGTTTCAATATCAGATTTGAATATGCTGCAACTCCCCCACCCCCAAGGCCATGTCTCTTCCCCAAAGAGTTAAGCCAAGAGCCCAGGACAGTTTGCTCCCCATGTGGATAGGTGTTCTGGAGTTAGCAGGCAATGTATTCTATTTCAGGAAATCAGACCAAATAAAAATCATTCCAATTAAAAAGCGCCACCGGGCAAATAGAACAGCAAGGGCCCACCTCACACAAAACAGATCAACCACGGAGTTCAGCCTTTCCTACGTGTTGTTGATGGCAGAGTCACTGCCCGGAGTTTATTCAACGGGATAAAAGGTGCCTGGTAATTTGCACTGAGAGGACTCTTTTCCCACACAGCCGTCACAAAGCATTTTGATGTGCTTATCATTTACAACGGCCCACAGGAGGAGCGGAATCGAAAAGTGATTGTGATTCCAAATACTACTGAACCCAGTAATTATATGGCTTATTAATACCGAGCCTCAACTAAGCCGCAGATATATTTTGAGAAACACACACACACAGAGGCTCGCCCCCCAAGCCCTTGGAACAGGCTTCATTAAAAACCTGAAATATGGGGCTTCCTGTAGGGATATCTCATCTTGTGGAGTCGGGTTCCCAATTCTTACAAAAAATGAAAATTAGCTACAGTGAGCTTTGGGGAAAGCCCCACAAATGCCCACAAGTCCAGCAAGATGCTCAACTGTGTGAGGCAGGAACTCACCATCCACGTGTCCGTCAGGTGAGGCGGGAGGGAGGACCGGCCATCCACTGTTGCACTGGCACCCCCTTTTCTTGCTCTCTCTGTTGAGGACATGGAGGTGAATTCACTTGAGCCAAAAATGTAGGTTATGTAACTTTACCCTGACGGACAGCCCCGGGAGTGCCCGTCCCCACTACCAACATGAAAAGTACAAGGGTGCTTTTTGTAGGAAAAGGACCTGACGCTGGATTTTCCACTACCTGATAATAAACACCCGTCATTTTCTCATCAGCTAAAAACACTACCAAGGTCCTCCACCGCCTTTCTCTCCTAAACAAACCCACTCGGGCATCTGAAGACCGGTAAGCCTTTTCTCTCTTTTTCCCTCTCTCTCATTAGCATTTCCAAAGGGAATGCTCCAAGCTACCTGGGGGGGACAGTGCCCTGAAATTTCAGACACCTCCAAACGACTCCTTCCTATGCTGATGTAGGCATTTGAATACGGAATATGCAATGTCTCAGGCACAACTTGATTTCTAGAAGCTACAAGGTCACAGGTAGATGCACGAACTTTGGGGTTCAGACTCTTAATTAAAAGCACCAGGTACCAGGGCACCTAGGTGGCTCAGTCCCTTAAGCATCGGACTTTGGCTCAGGTTTGTGAGTTGGAGTCTTCTGTCAGAGCAGAGCCCAATTCCAGTCCTCTCTCTCTCTCTCTCTGCCCCTCCCCTGCTTGTGCGCTCTCTCTCTCAAAAATAAACAAACATGAAAGAAAGAAAGAAAGAAAGAAAGAAAGAAAGAAAGAAAGAAAGAGAGAGAGAGAGAGAGAGAGAGAGAGAGAGAGAGAAAGAAAGAAAGAAAGAAAGAAAGAAAGAAAGAAAGAAAGAAAGAAAGAGAAAGAAAGAAAGAAAGAAAGAAAGAAAGAAAGAAAGAAAGAAAGAAAGAGAGAGAAAGAAAAAGAGAAGTGCCAGCAACCAACTCAAAGCTTAAGTAACAGGCACAAAGTTTCTGACTCATGCAAATGAAAATCTAGGGGCGCCTGGGTGGCACAGTCGGTTGAGCCTCCGACTTCAGCCAGGTCACGATCTCGCGGTCCGTGAGTTCGAGCCCCGCGACAGGCTCTGGGCTGATGGCTCAGAGCCTGGAGCCTGTTTCCGATTCTGTGTCTCCCTCTCTCTCTGCCCCTCCCCCGTTCATGCTCTGTCTCTCTCTGTCCCAAAAATAAATAAAAAAAAAAAAAGAAAAAAAAAAAAAGAAAATCTGCCTGTAGTATTGGCCTTGGGATTCAAGTGATGCAAATGATAAGAATCTCTCCGAGTGTCAGGCTTGCTTTTCTTTAAGGGTTGGCCTCATTCCCTCCTATAACAAGAGAACTCCATCATGTCGGGGCGGTTGGGTGAGTGGCATGAACTTTACTCACATCACCTCAGCTTCGTGCCTTCAGAGGAAGAAGGCTCTCTCCCCTGCCAGTCACGGGCGAAACCCTACGGAAGGATTCTGATAGGCTGCGCTGGGTCACGTGCCTCCTCAGCCCACTCACTGGGGCAGGAGGGATGGGGCTCTGTGATTGGTCAGACCTCAATCTCGTGACCGTCCTGTGGCCAGAAGGGAGAACCACAGAGTATGGCAGCCTGACCAGGGCCACGTGCAGCTCGTGGTGACCAGCGTTTTCCCAGGAGAGATGAGGGGAGGTTGCAGATATATTATGAAGCAATGAAAGAAGACGAAACAGCCACCATTCACCTCAGGGTCGCACAAAATATAACGCGAAGGACGGTCTCACGCCTACCATCCCACGTGCAAACATCTTAATGATGCTGCCGTTCAACTAGCTTCACCGGCATTATTTATGACATTAGCCTGCAACTAGTGGGTCATTTTAGCAGTTGGCGCCAGATTGCCACCCCTGAACAGAAATCCATAACTTGGGGAAGGCCAGAAAGCAGTGTTTCTCCAACTCCAGTATCGACTCACTTCATAAGTCAGGGTTTTGCAAGTTTTATAATTATAGTGGTTTACCCGTAAAACAGAAACAGAAACCCAATGCCGTAATTGCTTGCCCTACGTGTAGCAATTTCTCCCGGCAGCTCCACGAACCACCTACATTATCCATCATCTACCACAGGGTGGACTGAACATTTGCAGAGCAAGCATTCTGCTGCCATTCCAGGCAGCAAGTCACGCCAGAGGTCACGATAGTTTTGATCTCTTTCGCTTACCCCCTCCCTGGAAGTGGGGTCTCTGGTCTAGCAGCATCTGCACCGCCTAGGAACTTATCTGAAATGCAAATGCTTGGACGCTGTCCCAGACCCACTGAATCTAAAAGGGAGAGTGAGGGCAGCATAGATCTGTGTTTTAACAAGCCCTCGAGGTGATTCTGATGCTAAAGTTTGCCCAATCCTGCCTTATATAATGTTCCATTGTCATAGTGACCTCGGATTCAGCACACATATGCTTCCTCTTTTGGTTTCCTGCTCACAAACTTCCCATTGTCTACAGAATAAATTATATACTTAGTTTAGCATTCAAAGATTTTAGCAATCTCATCCTCCAAACTTACTGCCTATTAATGTGTTTATTGTCATGAATCTTATTTATTTATTGAGCACTCACACTGAGCCAAGCATCCTGCAAGGTCCCTAACATATGCTGTGTATTAGTCTGCTCAGGCTGCCATAACAAAATACCATAGACTGGGTGGCTTCGACAATAGATACTTATTTTCTCATGGTTCTAGAGGCTGGAAGTCCAATAGCAAAGTGCAGGCCAACTCAGTTTCTAGAGAGACCTTTCCTGGCTTGCAGACCACCGCCTTCTCACTGTGTCCTCGCATGGTGAAGAAACAGAGCAGGATCTTGCTCTCTTCTCCTTCTTATAAAGCCACTCTCATGACCCTAGGTAACCCTAATTATCTCCCACATGCCCCTCTGCCAAATGCCATCACACTGAGGGTTAGGGCTTCAACATGTGAATGGGGGTGGGAGGGACACAATTCAGTCCATAGTATGTTGGTTCATATAAGCCTCCCACCAAGCCTGTATTATTGAGCCTGGTGACTATTGAGAAAACTAAGGTTTAGAGAAGCTAGGGAAGCAGTCCAAGACCACAGTTAGTAGGTAGTGGTGCCAGAGGTCAGTCTTGCTGTGGTACTCAATCCCACACAGGGCATCCTGTGGACTGTTCTATCCATGGCTGCCTGCTTTTCCAGACCCATCCCATGCCCTCCTTCCCTGATGCCTTGTTCATAGCACTCCCCAAACTGGATCACTTCCCCAGACACCCCCCTCCCCGAACCCGTTTGTTTAAATGCATTGAGTCCCAGAAAACAAATGATCTTCACCTAGTGTCCTGACCAGAATGATTTTCTTTTTTCTTTTTTTCTTTTTTGGAGTAACTTTCTTCATTCTTTTCCTCATCTATGATTCTCAGAGTTCTTTTGCTCCTCTGATTTCTATTTGCTTACCTCGTGCCTTGTACAAATCCCCAACCTTCCTTACTAAATTTACTTCCCAAAGCTCAGTGGATACTTCCATGGACCATTATTAATAAAGATTATTAGCATTTTATTTATTTTTTTAATTTTTTTAACGTTTATTTATTTATTTTTAATGTTTATTTATTTTTGAGACAGAGAGAGACACAGCATGAGCAGGGAAGGGGCAGAGAGAGAGGGAGACACAGAATGTGAAGCAGGCTCCAGACTCTGAGCTGTCAGCACAGAGCCCAACACGGGGCTCGAACTCACGAACTGTGAGATCGTGATTTGAGCCGAAGTCGGAGGCTTAACCAACTGAGCCACCCAGGCGCCCCACGTTTATTTATTTTTGAGACAGAGAGAGACAGAGCATGAACAGTGTTGGGGCAGAGAGAGAGGGAGACACAGAATTGGAAGCAGGCTCCAGGCTCCGAGCCATCAGCCCAGAGCCCGATGCGGGGCTTGAACTCACGGGCCGTGAGATCGTGACCTGAGTCGAAGTCGGATGCTTAACCGACTGAGCCACCCGGGCGCCCCAGATTATTAGCATTTTAAAACCTTTTGTAAATATCTGCCACATTCTAGCTATTGTAGACTTCCTAAGAAATTAAATGTACTGTCTGGAAGGAGGTGAGGACCTCAAATAAGCAAATTGAAATGATGGGCACAAAGTTTATTTGGCCAACAGTTTTCAAATACTTTTTTTTTCTTTCTTTTTTCTTTTTCTTTTTTTAATTTTAGGGATAGTGGTGGAATCAAATGAAGCAATAACAGGACAGGGTGCACTGGAAGGAATAATGTGTGAAATCACTACCAGTGGTTAGTTCTAATACAAGTATGACAACAGAGTGGTGTATAAAGCAGGGATCAGCAAACTCCATCCTGAATCACGATCACCTGGAGGGCTTATTAAAACACAGCTAACTGCTGCTTCCACTCCTCCTTTCTGATCCAGGAAGACAGGACGGGCCTGAGAATTGGTTTCTCTAAGTTTCTAGGGACTACTCATACTCCTGGTCCAGCGACCATAGCTGGAGAACCACTGATCTAAAAGTCTTCCTTGTTGTTAGAGATTTAGAAGTGGAAAGGCATGTATCATTCAGACGCTTTGCCAACAAGTAACAGAAACCCTGTCCAAATATAGTTTGGATGACAGGCATTGCAAGAAGTCTATCAGCAAATGATGGCGTGATGAAGAATCAGCCTCTTGCCATCCTTCTGTCCTGCCATCGCCGTCAGGTACACGTTGCTCTTCATAATTACAAGGAGGCTGCCACAGGAACTCCTTAACATGTACCGGAAGGAGCGGAGGGTTTTCCTCCATGTGTTTTTGGTTTTTTTTTTTTATCCAGGAGGAATGTCTCTCCAAGAGCCTCCTAGCGGATATCCCCTTAAAACCCACTGGCTATGACAGCCACATGCCCACAGTTGTTAGCAAGGGTGGTGAGCCTACCACAATCAAATGAGAGCCAACAACATTCCCCTCGTAATATGGGACAGTGAACTCTTGAATTCAACCAAGGTCCTGCCAACTACGTGGAAGGTGGAGAAAGGTCCTTAGGGGAGGCTACTGACAGTGTCAGCCACAATCACTCACACCTCCTCCTCTCTGGGTTCCACCAGTAGAGAAAACTGGCACAAGGAGGTACGTAGGCGGGGGCCAAAGTATCACAGGGCTTTCTGGGACCCTACACTGGACAATGTCTGCAGGGCACATTGGCGCTCTTCCTACCCAGCATTCAAACCCTCTCTTCTCCTAGCAGCATCCCAATTTTCTTCTGCGGAACCCTCCACACCCATTTTGGACAATCTTGGTGGGTTGGTCAAGCAAGGTGTACTGGCCTCACCTGGCCCACCCCATCATTCGAGGTTGGCCAATCTGAGGGTCTCTCCTGGGGATATTAACCTTGCATAAGGTGATATAAGAATAGAACACATTTGGAGTGGAGAAATGTCCTCCCTCTCCAGAAAAAGAAAGTATCCTTCAGCCCTTATACTTCTCCTATTCTCATCTTGTAGCTACATATGTTAATGCTCTGTTGGCTACTTTACATGCACAACCTCACCAAATCTTGGTGATAATCCTATAGGGTGAGTATCGTTACTCCAATTTTGCAGATGAAGAAACTGAAGGTCAGAGAAGTTCGGCGCTAGTAACTGGTAGAGCTTGGTACTGAATTTATACTAATCAGACTATAGAGCCCTATCTTTCTTACTATTCTTCATTATCAAGAGAAACAGCCTTCTCCCCAAACAGAACAGTAAAATGGCTGATGATCTTTTGTCCTTTTTTTCTCTGTCCACACACCCAGGAGTCTTAGTACCCACACCACACTGCTGTCTAATCTAGGCTTGTTAGGACCAGGCAGTATTTCACAATCCCCCAAGCAGACATCTGTTATTTCTGCCCTTTCGCGATCTTTCCCCCAGCTTCTGATATCAACCCAGCTTTTCTGTGGCTCAAGAGTTAACTCAGTGCCACCTCTCCCCTCTCCCTCAAGGGATGGTGTGATATTGTGATTTATAATAAATGTGCACTTGGTCCCCCTCCCATTTCTGGCTTGGAGCTCCTAAAACCTTTGGAATTTTCTAAGTGATGAGAGTGATAAAGGTGTCTTTTGTTATTTTAATGACGTGACATTTGGACAGCCCCTAAGGATAGGGGCTGGTTGCAAGGAGAACACACCATGTGATTCTTGTGATTCAAGGGTTGGAACTCTGAGTCCTACCCCACCCCTCCCCCTCTTGGGGGGGTGGGGGGGAGAGGGGCTGGAGATCCAGTACAATCACCAGAGGCCAATGATTTAATCGGCCGTGCCTGTGTGGTAAAGCCTCCATAAAAACCCGAAAGGAGGGGATCAAGAGCTTCCACGTTGGGGAGCACGTGGAGATTTGGGGAAAGCGTCATGTTTGCTCCGAGAGGGCATGGAAACTCCACCTCCCTTCCCTATACCTTCCCTATGCATCTCTTCCATCTAGCTGTTTCTGAGTTCTATCCTTCTATAAGACACTGGTAATCTAGTAAGCAAAGTGCTTCTCTGAGTTCTGTGAGCCACTCTAGCAAATTAATTCAACCCAAGGAGAGGGTCATTGGAACCTCTCCAGTCAATAGCAGGTAGGTTAGAAGCATAGGTGACAACCTAGACTTGCAACTGCCCTCTGAAGAGTGCGGCCACAGGACCTGACTAAATGTGACACTCACTTATAGATCTCCTCTTAGAGGCACAGCATTGTGCCATGCACTTTACATGCAGTATCTCATGATCTTCTTGACAGCTCTTCTAGGGCAGTAATGTTACTCTTCCCATTTGACAGATGGGGAGTGGAAGCTCAAAAAAGTAAGTAATTTCCACAAGGTCGCTCAGTTAAATAAGCGATAGAGTCAAAATCCAAATCCAAGAGTCAAATCCCAGAGCCTGAGTTCTGAACTAACACAGGTCACTTTTGAATAAAGACCTGTGTCTCTCAAAGGTCCGTTTTAAAAAAAGCCTCAGCCATGTAGAAGCGTGACTTGTTTTCAGTCCCTTAAGAATGATGGGGATTAGTTCTTCTGAAACTCCCAAGGCACTAGCTTTCACCCTGGCTGGCGGTAATCTAGCGCCCGAAGCTGCCTAAGTAAACAAGTGCAGGCACACTGATTTCCTTAATTCAGGATTCTCTCCATCTCTGTCTTCTGGCCCCCTTTCTCTGAACTCTTCATGTCTGCTAGGTGACCTCACTCATTCCCAGGTGTCCCATGTGTGGATGAATCCCAAGCTCACATCTTTAGCCCAGACTTGGTACCAAATCTCCACTGCCTTGGTTCCACCTGCTGCCAGGACCTTGGCACCTGAATTCTCCCCAGTGTAGCGCAGGCTGGGGTGCCCGCCCAGACCCCACAGGGTCCTTCTGTTTCCCATTTCCCAGCTGCTGCCTGCAACCTTCTCCAGAGTGTTGCCCTTGGGCAAAGACAGTGCCGCCTCACCCAGAAGTTCCTGCCAGATCCCAATACCCCCACCTTCACCTGACCTCAGGTGTGGAAATGGTAAAGAGAGGTGAGGGATACATGTAGGGCAGTTACAGTTCCTGTGCCAAGAGTCTAGTGCACATTCCTTACACTAGCAATCAGTACACCTCTATCTACCCTGGCTACAAATCTTCCCTCCTACTCAGCCGCAGAGCCATTCCTCAGCCCTCAACAGTCCCTCTGCTTTCTAGTCTGCTTGTCTTTACTCACTCAGGTTCTTCTGCCTCCTCTCTTCCAACCACCAAAATTCTACTCGTCCTTTGAAGGCCAGTGACATTGCCACTTTGCCCATGACGCATTCCCAAAGTACACTTTTGCTTACCACATGGGTTACTGTTAGATATGCCCAGGTCTCTAATTACCATGGTCCGGAAAGAATCCGATTCATCTTAACTAACTCTAAGGGCTATGGTTGAAGTGTGTCCCACCAAAAGCTGTTGAAGTCCTAATCCTTGGTACCTGTGACTTTGACCTTATCTGGATATGGGGTCTTTGCAGGTATAATCAAGTTAGGATGCGGTCATTGGGGTGGGCTCTAATCCAATATGACTGGTGTCCTTGTAAGGAGAAGAGACACAGAAACAAACGTGCATAGAAGGCAGATGCACAGGGAGAACAACAGGTGACCACAGAGACAGAGACTGGAACAATGCATCTACAAGTCAAGGAATGTCAAGGGTTGCTGGCAATCCCAAAGGCTAGAAGAGAGGCCTGGAACAGATTCTCCTCTAGGACCTTCAGAGGGAGTGTGGTCCTGCCAACACGTTGATTTCAGACTTCAAGCCTCCAGAACGGGGAGAGAATAAAGCCTCTGTTACTTTAAGCACCCCAGTTGGTGGCACTTTGTCACAGCAACCCAAACCAGAACATTAAGTGTCTCACGCGATGCCTTATGCAGAGGAGGTAACAGACAGTGGCTTGTTGAATCCACATGGTGGTCATTTATTTTTCTCACTTGTTCTTTTAGAAAATATTTAATGTTTATTGCGTTGCAATGTATTTTGCAAATATGTTGGCAGAAACTCAAATTTTCTAAACCTTTGGTTGTTTGTCATTCCGTACCTGTAAGCTCCCCTTTCCCTACCAATTGCCCTTCCCAATAAATTCCATATGTATCATATTTGTGAGGGAGAAGAGAGCTTCCACTAATATCAGTTACATAATGTTGCCCTTAATAAGTTTTCTAGAAGTGATTGTCACATTTGGTCAGGAACTGTAGCCAAGAGAGTGGTATCTGTGGTCAGGTGAGACCTTAGGGATCTCTTACATCACCTCTACAGGGCTAAAGAGCAAGAGCTCTGGAGTCACAGCAAGTTCAAGTTCTGGCTGTGCCACCTACTAACTCTTAAGAACTTGTACCTTGGTTTCCTCTTCTGTAAAATGGGGGTGTCGATCACATATATCTCAATTCTACGAGGTTGTTACATGGATTAAAATAAATCAACGCATGTAATAGGCTGAGAATGGTGCCATTAGTGAGAGTTCAAGAAATGAACTAGTATTTATTAGCCCTTCTACTCCTCTACTGACTCAACAAGGACCAACCTCACAATGCTTTACAGCTCCATCCCCTAAGTTAGGATTCCCAGATACAGCAGTCACTGGAGATACTGTGCCGGGCCAACCGGCATAAGCATAGAGAAGAAAAACACTCTGTTATTTGCTGAATGGCTCTGGCTCGTATCTCTGTGTGCAGGAGCCCATCTTTATGACTGTCTTTTTGAGAGACTCTGCAGGGCTCTCAGTTGGGAGTCAAGCCTTGATTTATCATATTTTAGAATAACCCCCATAAACCTATGTAATCCAGTCTCTGGGCAATAGTCTGTCTGCAGAAACAGAAAAAGACAGCCAAAAGTGACCTTTCAGATGAGATTGAAGAGGCTTCCGCTCCCAGCCTGCTGCAGTCTCTCTTCCCCTCTCTCCACAGCTGACTACTGCTCTGGAAACTCTGCCCTCTGACTCTCTTGATTCTTCATTCTCAACCTTCTGCTCCTCCATCCAGGCTTCAGGGTCTTTGAAGCCCTAATGCCTTTCCATCTACCTTTCCAGACCCATCTATCTCCGCCATGCTCCTGATGCTAGAGCACCAAATCTTGGAACGGGTGCAGATCTGCCTCTCAGGAGAAGACCTCCAGGAGGAGGAACTGAGCCAGGGGAGAGAGAATCCCCCTTGGCTACAGGTGCAGTGGTATGAGGGACAGTCGGGGGCAGCTAGTGGCCCATCTCACACCATACTCTCTGTCTCCTGGTCTTCCTCAGGCATTCCCCCCAGAGGCACACACTTTCCCTCCTTACAGCCTTCCTTTCCACAGTCCCCTCCACCTGCAGCGTCCCCACCCCCCCCCACTCTCCTGCCTTGGCTGGTTACTGGCCATCGCTCAAGCCTCAGCACAAACGTCTCCCCTTCAGAGAAGCCTTTGCAAATCCACTTAATGACGTAGCCCACCCCTCTCCCAATCCTTCCACCTTCAGCCATTTGGTTTGTTTGTTTGTCTGTTTTCCCCTTATAGCATTTACCATAATTTGTAATCACTGGCTAATTTGCTCCCCTCCACCCCCTTTTATCTATCTGCCTCTTTAGAATCCAAGCTCCATGAAAATCGAAACTATCCAAAAGCATTCCCCAGAGCCAGGTACTTAGTAGGATTCTCAATAAATAGTTATGAATAAACAAATGATTGCTTTGAGTTTTCAACTCCCCAGTAGCTGTGTGACTTTAGAAAAATCACTGGGCCACCCTGGGCTTTGTTAAAGGGGATGGTGAAACTTGTTCTGACTTCCTCCTGAGGTGGTCCTGAGGACCGACCTCATAAACGATCACACAACAACTTCAAAATCCAAAGCATTACTGTTTACCAATATTAACGGAGTCGTGAGGTTGACATTTTGTAAAGATTTACACCGCACCCAATGGCATACGTGGTTACTCAGAGGGGTACGTGCTGGGGCTACATTCTCTCGATGTGCTCCCCCGCCCCACAGTAATTTGGGGGATGAGCACCCAAAAGCCTGTAAGTAAATAAATGATGTGCTTGCTGAGCGCTGCCCCTCTCTGCCTGCCAGCTGGTAAAGTGGCCCTCTAAGTGGAGAGCTGCTTTCTCTCAGGAAAATGCACGTCACTTTCCACTGCCGGCGTGGGCTGCCATTATCATACTGTTCGGCTCCTGCCGCATTATGCAGCCTGCCGTCAGCAACCAAAGGTCTCCAGGAGAAACACTGCCTGGCCTTTAAAAAAAAAAAAAAAATTAAAAAGGAAGGGTGCTGCTGAAGGGATTGAACTCCCTCCCAAAAAGGAAAACTCTCCTCTGCGAAGGAAAACCACCTAAGCCCCCCAGCCTCGTCGCATTGTCGCCTGGCTATTATTCAGCTGACAAAATGCCCACTTTTCCTATTTGCACCTGGAGCCTGGAGTCACCAATCAGTCACATCTGGTTGCCGAGTGCTTTTCTGCATGGTGATTATCGAGTGTGTTCCTGCTGCTTGGGTGGGGACTGAAGGGGAGGCTGGGGACCAGGGGGACAGTCTTGCATTGTGTTCTAGCACTTGAAATGGTCTTGCTTCTCCCATTGCCCCCTCTCTCCTCCACCCCACTCCCACACAAACTGCACTTATCCGGGGCTTGGGAAGATATGAATGGAAAATAACCGAGATATATGCCCCCATGTGCCAAGTTGCACGTATCTCAATTTTGTCCACCCAAGCGAGGAGCATTGTCTGCTACCTGTATGCCCGTAGCAGCCAAAGGAAACAGACGGTGGCTAATTACCACCCCTTTCCAGAATGTTCTAGAGCAATGCTCTCCAACAGAACTTACTGCAATCATCAAAATAGTCTATATCTGCACTGTCCAATATGGTGGTCACTGGTCACATGTGGCAATTGCACATGTCATGTAGCTAGTGTGACTGAGGAGCTGCATTTTTTTATTTAAATCCAAATACCCACATGTGGTTAGTGGCCAAAGTACTGCACAGTGTGGCTCTAGAGCAATGCTTTTCCGACTTCAGTATGGACAGGAATCATCTTATTAAAATGCAGATATTAAATTAAGAAGTCTGGAATGAGGGTCTGAGAGTCTGCCTTTTTTCTTTTTCTTTTTGAAGATTTTATTTTTTCAAGTAATCTCTACACCCCTCATGGGGCTCGAACTTACAACCCTGAGATCAAGAGTCACATGCCCTGCCGACTGAGCCAGCCAGGTGCCCCTCTGCATTTCTAACAAGCTCCCAGCAACACTGATGATACTGGCTACTGGTCTACCCTTTGATCAGCAAGGAGCTGTGGTTCCCAAACTTGACTGCACACCGGGCCTCCCTGGAGAGCTTTAAAAATATTGCCGCCTGGGTCCAACCCCTAGAGACTCTGATACAAATGGTCACAGGGAGGGGGCGCAGGTGGCTAGACACAGACATGCTTAAAAAGCTCCCCAGGTGATTTTAGTGGACAGCCAAGGTTGAGAACTACCCACACTGCACTGCAAATGACCTAGTTAATGCTTTTTAAAATAACTCCTCATCCCAGAGAACAGAGCACTGGCTTTATAATAATTTCTGAAAGGATCTTATTGGTACACAGTCAAACCTTTAGGGAGTTTAGGATGATTTTGCCCATCCAGACTAGAAATGGGAAACAAGTTTTTGACAGTCTATCCAATTAGAGCTGATGTGGCTCTGGAGAGCCAGGATGGAAGGGGGGGGGGCGCGGGGGGCGCGGGCAGGGGTGAGGCATGCAGAGCTGGAAAGGCTATGAGAATTCCCCCAGGGGGCACTCAACCTGTATCTGCCCACTCCTCTGCAGCCCCCACGCCAGATTCTGTGTCATGCCATGACACCAAAGATACTAGCTGATTCTTCTCCTTCCACAGGGACCAAAGCCCAGAGGGGAGATGACCACAGACTCTGGAGTCCAACTACCTGGGTTTGAATTCAAACTCTGTTGCCGATTATTAGGTCTGTGATTTGCATAAGTTACCTTAATTGCTTGAGCCTTTATTTTCTCACCTCTAAAATGGGGATAAGTATCCCGCCTTCCTCCCTAGTGTGTGAAGACTGAAGTCATTCCCAACACTGCATGAGCAGTGTCACTCTGCCAGCTGTCCCTACAATGCCATCACATCTCTGCCCCACCCTCTGCTCTTGACCTCACTGAACTCCTTTTAGCTCCTGAAGCCCCCAGCTCCCATTCAGTCCAGCCTCCCTCCCCCCGCCCCCCCCCCCCCCCCCCCCCCCCGCACACACACACACTTGGGCTTCCTGCATGCAATCAGTCCTTTCCTCTTAAGGCATGGTTACTGCTCCGGATGCTTCTTAGATCAGCCCAACTGGTACTGCCCCTGAGAAGCCTTTCTCCTCCAGCTCTTCTTAGCCCCACACTTCTTAGTACTTGGTGCAGTTCATTCATCCATTCAGCTTTATTTCAGCACCTCCTATGTGCCATGTACTGTCCTAGGCTCTGAGAATACTGAAGAGAACAACAAAAAATAGAGAGAAAAAGAGAAAAATCTCTATTGTCACAACCCTTACATTCTGGGATAGAGTGACCATCCGCAAGGAAACAAAGAGAAAAGAGAACAGGGATGTTGGGTAGCCACGGAGATCCTCCAGGAAGGGTGATGACTGGGAAAAACAAAAACAACCAAACAACCAACCAAACAAAAACCAACCCTGGAGATGTGGAGCAAGCCACGCGTATACCTGAGGGGAAAGCATTTGGGGCAGAGGGAAGAGCCAGACCGAATACAAAACTGCCATGTGACGCTTTGCGAATCACTCGATTCGCCTCAAACATACAACCTGGATTATGGACTCCGTGGTAGGGGAACAGAATCACACACTTTGTTCTCAGCACCTGGCTATCTGGCATGCAGTTGGCACTCAATACATGTTGAATGCATGCATGAACAGGGTATGCCAGCATTTCTGGAGAATGTATGTGTTGGGGACCAGGGGTTACATATTTACTGAAAAACCTGCTGCCATTCTCACCTGCGGAAAATAACTACTGGGAGAAAAAAAAAATCTCTTGAAATGGAGTACTCTTCTTTTCTTTCTCACATTTCCTTTAAATGATCCTCCCTCTACCCAGCCAGAGGGATCCATCACGGAGAGGATTAGGATTGCGTGGCAGGAATGCACAGAGGGAAAAAGAGCTGATGTTCAGATTTTAACTCCCGAAATAGGCACTTGAAGCCCATTTCCGAGAATTCAATAGTCATGAAAGGCAAGGCTTCTGATGTACAGAACTGGTGTCTGTGAAAGGAAAACATTTAATAGCTTTATAGAAATGGGTTCTTTCCTCCTCCAAATCAAAAGGCAAAGCCGTGAAGGAGGAGGGTGTAAATTTATCTCCAAGAAATAGATTCAAAAGCAAGCAGACGCTGTGGGGGGACCCACACTGGCAGGCAAGGAGGAGACACCGAGGAGCTGGGGTTGGGGTGCTGACAGGGTCTGGCGGGTCACTCAAAGACCAGGCTTTCATCCTCAAGAGGTAGCCTGGTCCACCATGTCAATCAGGGTCCGCACAGAGTGCCCAACTGAAGATCCTTTCTTGAGGACACCATTGACAGAGGTGGGGGCAGGGTGAAAGGAAGCAGGAAGCGGCTGGAGACACCCCAAGACCAGCATTTCAGGGAAGCCCTTCCGTTTCTCAGCCGGAAGGGGTGAGGGGGGCTGGGATCTCTGACCGCAGGGAGAGCTGCACCCAGGGGCTGTGCAAGCTGAGCTACTGCCCGAGCGCTGCTGTGCAGATAGCAAGGAGCAGGGCAGAAATGACCACCCCGTCCTCTTCTCTCGCCCTCTGAACTCCTGATGGTCCTTCTGCTGGACCCCGGCAGAAGGGGTCCCATACCTTGGGGTGTCCTGTACCATGCCCCCCTGGACCCTCTGCTGACTTCAGCCATAGCCACAGTGAGATTCATATAAGCTCAGACTCATGCTGACAGCATCCTATTTCCAGCACATCCACCTGCTGCTCAGGGTCCTCTCTGAAGGTGGGGAGTGCCCTCAGCCAATGCACAGTGATGCCCAGGAACATGGGGCTGTTAGAGCCCCCATGGACACCTCATGGACAAAGGCAAATACCCCCTCAAGAGACAACTGCCAGAAAGTCTGGGGTCCTCCTCGAAGATCCTAGCAGACCCTTTGTGTGTGTGTGTGTGTGCGCGTGTGTGTATCTATGTTTTATGTTTATTTATTTTTGAGAGAGAGACCGATCATGAGCAGGGGAGAGGAGGGTGAGGGAGACACAGAATCTGAGGCAGAGCGAGCTGTCAGCATAGAGACCGACATAGGGCTTGAACCCACAAACCGCCAAGATCATGACCTGAGCCACAGTCGGACACCCAACGGACTGAGCCACCCAGATGCCCCCCGGCACACCCTTGCACAACACACCTTTATGTTGCCTGTCCCTGCTCCTCTGCTCCCCATCTCCTGATTCCTGGGACCAGCTCTGCCGCAGCCTGGGTTCTCTGGAGGCGGACTCTCAGGCAGAATTAAGGGTGCAAGATGTCTATTAGGAAACCAACACCTGTGAAAGTTAGGGAAGGAAGCAGGCTTGGGCAGAGGGAAAAGCTGAGAAGTGACACAAGGTCGACAAAGCCTCTGGCAGCCTGGGGATGCAGGTGGGGGGTGGAGTTTGGAGCCAGCCTCTTGGGCAGAATGGCCAGGCCTTTCCACCCCCACCTCACTCAGTCTCTGGGTGTCGGTACAGAAGAGGATGCTAGCAGCCCCCAGAAAGGAGGGCCTGACCTCAGGTGGTACAGCAGTGCTCTCTGCAGTTGAGTCAGATGCTGAAGGAGGTGACTGCTGGGGCACACGGTCCTTCCTTGAAGGGGGACCAGAATGGCAGGTCCGTGTTCGCTGACCTCTGTGAAACTGGCAGACAAGTCCCCCAGTCCTCATCTAAGGCTCTGCTTTGGGGGAAGCCCAAGCAAAGCCAGAGGGTGATGCACTACTGGGGTTGGCGTCCCAGGGCACCGAGCAGGGGGACACGGTATGGAACCCTGGATGGGGGGGACCAGCATGCCCATCCAAGCATGGCCCGTGCCCAGGGATGGGGAGTCCCGGAGAAGTACAGCAAGCCGTCCCACTCAAACACTGCCCACATGTACCTCATGGCAAGCCCATGACCACTCAGGAAACTCAGAGAACCCTGCAAGGGAAAGCCTTCCCACCGTTCCTCAGGAGGAACAAAACAGAGCCTGCTGAGGTCCCTGTTCAAATGACTGCCCCCTGAAATAGGGGGTCATGAACTCGACCTTCATCTAGAGACTGCTCAGTTTATAGCTTTTACATTACCTTGAAGAAAGCATCACCTAGTGAGTGCCTGCAATGACTTCTGGCACCACCGTTTGCATCTATGATGTTTACTCCAACTAACAGACAAGGAAAAAGTGGCTCAGAGAGTTTAAGTAACTTATCCAAAGTCACAGAGCCCCAAGTGACAGAACCAGGATTAAAAAACATCCCACGTAGCTTGGCACTGTCAGGCACCATCTCAGGACGTTCTCGGCCCGTGTATCTCCCCCATCACACTTGCTGAGGCAAAGCAGTAGGCTGGGCTGGAGGTTTTTCCAGTTAGTTCAGAAGGGCCAAAATCTGGCCAGGAGACCAAGCTGGATTTCCAGCAGCTTCACACGTGCCGTCTGCCTGTCTTCAATCACACTGTAACAACCCTGCCTTGTTCATCACTGCTTTTCCTTCTCTTGCCTCCTCTAATTTCTCTCCATATCCTTTATGATGAGCCATTGCATAGAGAGTGATTTACAGTCTCCACTCTCATCTGCCTCGGGTTGGAGGAAAAAAAAAAAAGAGAGAGAGAGAGAATTAAATTGGATGGAGCACTCCAGGAACCTGTCTCTGACTTCAGCCCCTCTCGTTTGCCCAGTGATGCATCACGCTGCGTTCTAATGGCTTCGTAATGGGCAACTTAATCTGCCATTAAACTGACTCTAGAAGCACCCCTCACTGCCGGACTCCGCCAGATGCCTTGGCCATTGGTCTGCTTGCTGAACCATGACAGTTGCACAGTAGCGTTTGTCCTGAGATTGGTTGGTGTCCTAGGAAGAAGGGCTTTCTTTCTTCGGGGGTCACAGACTCAAACGCTGAGGGGCCAGAGAGGTAAAGCAGGTGAGTGAAACTGGCAGTGGGGACTCTGGCCTTCTGTCTAAACGGGCAGTCCCAGCTGAGCAGCCTCGGTTGTTGAGTTGGGGGGTTTAGCCCCAGATCTTCCAATATCTCAATACAAGCCAGGAATGCAGAGTTTTATGTATAATCTCCCTCATTTTTAAACGTCAGCATCTATTTAAAAACATTTTTTACACACCGGACAGGCCAAATAAAACATGTCAGCTGACAGCTTTGGTCCAGACTGTGAACTCTGTCTCAGAGAGACCCAGAGACTCCCCACTGGGTCCTTCCTCGCCCTAGAGATTTCCTGCAACTCTGCTCAGCATGGATAAGAAAATAATAAATCGGTCACTTCACTATCCAATTAGCAGCCTCTGCACATTCCTTCCTCTCCCCGCTGGAGGAAAAGAAAACAAACAGGAAAATCCTGCCCTGTTTTGATTTGGATCAAGCCAGTGATGTTACCACCTATTTGAGGCACTCTAGGGCTCGAGTTCTGGAGACAAATGCATGCCTCTACCCCAGGGAGCTCCTCTTACATACGGGTCCCAAATGCCAAACCGCAGCCACCACAAGCCATGGATACTTCCCCAGCGGGCCCAGCAGGAAAGAGGACCCTGCACAGGGGCAGAG
Organism: Felis catus; assembly: GCF_018350175.1. Taxonomy (NCBI): domain Eukaryota; kingdom Metazoa; phylum Chordata; class Mammalia; order Carnivora; family Felidae; genus Felis; species Felis catus. The sequence goes on from NC_058369.1 coordinate 39,214,248, forward strand.
CCAGAGTTGGGAAGTAAGAGTGAGCCTGGGGGTGTGGCTGGGCTGAGGGGAGCGTTGTCATGGTAACTGCAATTTCCAGAACCATCTCCATCCCTTGGAGACCTCTTCTATGGAGCTCAAAGGTTTTCTTTCACACTCTGTACTCTATTGTCAACATCCCAGGAACGTACTCCCTGAAAGTTCTGAAAAGGTGCCATTCTTGAGACGCAGTGCAGAGAGTGAACCCTCAGGCCAAACTACCCCGGGGTTTATATGTCAGCCTTCCACTCAGTATTTGAGTGAGCTTGGGCAAGACACTGGCAAGACACTGTGCCTCAGTTTCCTCATCTGTAAAATGGAGCTGATAGTTGAACTGATCTTGAAGGTGAGGATTAAAGGAGTTAACGTAGAAAGCACATCTACGCTGGTTGCTGGCACAGAGTAAGTACTATGTAAGTGTAAGGTGTTATTATTGTTACTATCATAATTTGGAGAATCTGCTGTCTCCTTAGCTGAGAGGTGGAGAGTCACCAGTCTCTTGGTGCTCCTGTAGGACGTGATGAGGTCTCTTCAGAGTACCAGACTCCTCCCACTTTTTATCACATTCTCTTCCCTCCCTCTGCTCTGCTGAAATGCTACCCAACTTTCAAACCCACCTCCAATACCATTTCTTCTTTTACACCAGATAGAATCATCTTCACTTTCCTCTGAACTCACTTTCTACTTTATTGGCACGTAGACTAGAGCACTTATCACAATTTATCTTAGACCAGAGCTATGTGTGGCTATGTCTTATCTCCCTGGAGACAGTGACCTCATCTTATTCTTTATATCCACCGTAGGGCTATGTCTTCAACATAATAGGTGTTAAGTCAATATTTGCTAAAAATATGTTAAATGAATACATGAATTAGATTCCCTGAAATAACCAGGGAGATTCAGCCACAGTAAGTCTGAGGTTTGAGGGCTCAGAGCACTCAGAATGGATTCAGATTCAGCCAAGGGAATTTCAGGAGATATCAATTATAATAAAAACAACAATAATAAAACAACAACAACAACAATGGTAGCATTTATTGAGTGCCTACCATATGCCAGAAGCTGTTCTAAACTATCTACCCAGGATGTTTTCTGGAATCGTCACTCACTATTCTAGGTGAGGATGCTGGGGTAATACACCCAAAGACCAACAACTGGTTAGTGGAACAGAAGGGATTTAAACCACATATCTTGGTGGTTTAAACCACATATCTTCCCATGGAAGCAGACCCTGAAACAAATATCCGAGAGCAAATAGCTCATCTGGGAGGTGGTCCCAGGGAGCACTGGAGGGGAATGAGGAAGTGAAACAAGGGAAGAGGCCAGTGGAATGCAATAGTGCACAGGGTACCTCTGTGGGCAAGTGGGGCACAGTCCTGCCGGGGACCATAGGAAGACTATGCAGAATATGCTTCAGGGGCAAGGAAGCTGGGGTGATTATGCACCAACCCCTACTCATCTTTGGTTGGGGCTGCGGTCAAGGGTCTCACCCTTCGGCACATCCCACCATGCCCACGTGTAAGCTAAGCGCACTCCTGTGGCCAGAGAAAGCTCCAGATAGGAGTTTGCACATAGCAATGGTGAGTGTCAAAGGGATGGGGGCTGGGGCAAGGGGCTGACATTGTCTTTGACACCTGATTCCAAAGCCATTCCTCTTTCTATCACACCACAGGCCAGTGCCACTCATGTCTGGGCAGGAGATGCATCTTCTATGGGTATTTTTGCCAGTTTTGAGTATTCCCATGATTAGTTCCAGCACCTCAGTATCCTACTTTATACTTCTTAATACATAAACACACATATCACAAACATAAATCTGCAGGAGGAACAGTTTCCATTTGGGAAGAAGTAAACAAACTTGGTAAGGTTAAAGAAACTTGCTCAGGGTCACATGGATGGCTGGTGACAGAGAGGTAGGCAGGTGCAGGCCTTTGCTTTTACAGAGTCCGAAATGAGGTTTTTAAAATTAATTCATTCATTCATTCATTCCGGTGAAAATACTGACCTGTTGACCAGCCTGACAAATAACAGAAATAAGCTCTCCTGGCTGAAACTGGTGAAATTTGAGACACAGGGGCTGGCAGAAATCCTTTAGAAACGTGTCACACAGATGTACATGAATGGCCACTTGCCTGAAATTATTTTAGCACAGAGTGATATGGGAACAGAGAACCACCAGCCAAACAGCACGAGACCCGCTTCATGTTCCCTCTTTCCTTCCAAGATAACCCTCTGGCAGGCAGCATGGGCCACAAGTAAAGAACACAGGCTTGGGAAATAGGCAGGGGTCCAAATCCTGCTGATTCAGTGTTAAGGACGTTGGGCTAGGGTGGCGCATAACTCTGAGTAAATCACTCAAGTAAATATAAACAACAGAGCCCACCTCCTCACGATGCAGTGGATATTAAAAGAAGTACATGCAGACAGTGGTTGGCCTAGTACCCAGGTGCCAACGGACCAGAGACAGTGTGGCTGGGGGACAAGTGCTACGTCCCTTCACAATATTATATAGACTGCAGCCACTGATAAACCTTGAGGTACCAAGGTTTAGCCATGCCCTGCACAACTTTGTTTCTGAGGGTTTCTAAGTTTAATTTTATTTATTTTGACAGAGAGAAAGCGCACATGCATGCATGTGAGCGGGGGAGGGGCAGAGAGAGGGCGAGAGCATCCCAAGCTGTCAGCATAGAGCCTGACGCAGAGCTTCATCCCATGAACTTAACCGCGAGATCATGACCTGAGCCAAAATCAAGAGTCCGACGCTTAACCGCCTGAGCCACTCAGGTGCCCCTGTTTGTGAGTTTTAAAGAAAGGGACTTCCTTCTTACGCATAAGGAGAGTTATCAAACTATTATTTTATTAACAACTGAGCACAAAACAGTTCATATGATCTATTTTGTCACAACCATACCTTGGCATGAACGTTTACAGAAGCATTTAGTGATTGTGCATAGTGATTTTCTTAGGACCAAGTTTACAGACCTCCCTTAATTCTTACACCCTGTAGAAAACACACCGCAAAGGCATTTAAGCCAATCCATATACGTGAATGCCTTTAGTTTCACCAAAGAGAGCACATTTCTGATATTCATGAGGCTGGTCAAAGGCTCAAATTTATACACACACACACACACACACACACACACACACACACACACACAACGTCATTTCCAACAGTCTGGATGCTAAGGAGGAAAGCTTTGGTTGTCACACAAGATGTGGGAAACCAAAGGGCTTGTAGTAGCCCTCGCTAGCACGAGCCTCTGTGGCCCTTCTTGGACGACACATTCTTGATCAGGCTGCTCTTATTAGCACTACCAAGTATAGATTGAGCGCTCACAATATCACACTAGATATGAGAAAGGACTTTAAAAGAAAATGAGAGGTATCCTAAGCCTGGAATACAGTTAGCATTCAGTGACTGAGAGCAACTAACAGCTCTTAATATCAGTATCGGGACAGGATCATCCCACATCACTGCCTCTGCTCATCCTCTTACCCAGCTTCGACTCCCCATTGTGATCTATTTTCTTTTTTTCTTTTATTTATTTATTTTTTTTAAATATGATATTGTCAAATTGGTTTCCATACAACACCCAGTGCTCATCCCAACAGGTGCCTTCCTCAATACCCATCACCCACCCCCCATCAACCCTCAGTTTGTTCTCAGTTTTTAAGACTCTCTTCTACATTGTGATCTATTTTCAAGAGGAAAAGGCCAAATTGGTAAAAAAAAAAAACAAAAACAAAAACAAAAAACTAGGAGGGCTGTATAATCTCCCCCCAATTAGCATTTGCAAAGGCTAAGATCAAGGAAGTGTCTATTTCCAAGGAGCACTAGTAGGAATAAGGAGTGGTGGGTGTGGCAACGAGCCATCAAAATCCCCCTTAAGGAAGGAGGCACTTAGGTCCCTGGGTGCTGGGAGCTGCCAGCAGCTGGCCCTCAGCTCAGCGGTCAGTGCTGTAAGGGACTGTTTTGGCCAGAGAGAGCTACCTCCCTCCTCTCCAAAGCCTTGTCCCCCTCCACAGGGCTGCATCCAATGACTGACAGATATGGGGGTGCATAGGCCTGACCCCCCCCGCCCCCGCCCCACTCCAGCTCCAACTGACATGACTCTAAAGGGCGCTCCCAGGGGAAAATTCCCTGGGAAAACTGCACTGCAGTTCTACTTCTCCCTCTGCCCAATTCACTCCCCTCCTTCTCCTCCCCTCCCCCTCCCCCTCCCTCTCCCTCTCATGCCCTTCCCTTCCCTTCCAGGGATGTTGCCTCCTGCCCACCAATCTCCACCACAGAGTCGCTTCTGGGGGAACCCAACAGGCAAAAGGAAGACAGGGGAAAAATGAGCTGCATCACAATTTTGGGTATTCAGAATTCAGACCTGGGACTCACAGAGATTCAGGGATCCTGATGGTCTTCGTGGAAATGCCAGGAAAACCCTTGAAACCAGGTCCCCAGGGGTCGGCGCGTAGAGGCAGGGATTTCCACTTTCCCAAGCTTCTTCCAGTTAATAGCTGGGTGAGACCAGATTCAAACCTCAAGCCAACTTGCCTCTGGAATTTCTCCCTTCCCAGCTTTTCCTCTCACACATTTTTCAAAAAAACAAGTGCTCAGGAATGAGGCTTCGAGTGCAAATGGATTCTGTGATGCTCAGAGGAGAGCGGGGCACTGGAGACACCTGCAGGTCACGGGTTCAAGCCTGTCATTGTCAGCTGACAAAACCAAGGCCCAGAATGGGGGAGACACAAGTCCTGAGTCTAATTGACAGTGGTGGAGTTGAGACAGAACCCCAGATCTCCCAGCTCTGTCCTGAATTTTCTCATTTACTTAACTCCACTGTGAGGAAGGCAGAAATGGGTGGGAGGGCTGGGGACAGAGGTAGGGCAAAGACTTGTACTCATAGTTCCACTGGCCTGGAGCAAAGGCCTCCTCAATGATAACAAAAAAGGCCACCTTTTATGGAGCACATACCACATTAAGCACTTATATAATCTCATTGAATTGTCACAATAACCTGATAAATGTGGGTATTGTTATTATATTCATATGGCAGGAGAGGAATCAGACTCAGCTGAAGTCATCTGCTCAGGGATGCCTAGCCGACAATGACCAGACCACTTCACTTGAGAGTTCTCTTTCTTCTCTAGTGTAATTTGCTATTCCGTGCTCTCTTTTTCCACCTCCCTGGAAACTTAATTTCTTTTCTGGGTTTGTTACTCATCCTCTCCCTTTCAGAACTACAAGAGGAGGAAAATTATCCATCTTGTAAATGAGTGTTTAGGACTCTGGCACCCTCGAACAGTGGGAGGAATTTGAGATTATAAGTTCTGGATTCAAATCCTGACTGTCACTTTCTAGCTCTGCCCCCTGTCTGAGCCTCCAGCTCCCTATGGGTAAAATGTTCAGTAGAAAAGTTGTGATTATAAACCCTTCTATCCTATCAAAGCAAAGCCTTTCAACCCTCCTGTTCCAATCTCTCCTCACCCATGGAGTTAGGATTAAAGACTGTTTTAGGGCTGGTAATTACTATAGCAGGAAGAAGGGTACGAGGGAGGGCAGGCAGTTGATATTAAGCATAGTCAACCAACCAATGGCCCCTGGCCTTGTTGCTCGGTTTTCCCATCTGTACAATGGGAACAGAACCTGCTTCCCAGGGTTGTGGTGCTATCTGGATGAAATAATGTGTGGCAAGTGCTAAGCTTGGTACCTCACAAATGATCAATGAATAGTACTGTTATCAGCATCATCCCAGCGACAATGGCTGGTGAGTTCCAAGAGTCACCCGGGGACACAAGCTGTAACCTGGAGAAGAATGTGGACTAGTGGTTCTGAAACTTTAGCAGGCAGCAGAATCACTGGGAGGCAGGGCTGACTTCATGGGTGCTTAGAAGACTCCATGTTTTGTTTAATGCTTTGCTGTCACCTTCTTGAAATTCTTAATAATTTCTGAACAAGGGACCCTGTGTTTTCCTTTGGCATTGGGCCCCACAAATTATGTAGCCAGTCTTGTCTGGAGAACTTATTAAAACACAGAAAACTGGGCCCACCTCCAGACTTTCTGATTCAGTAGGTTTGGTAGGTGGGCCCCCCTCCCCCCCCCCCGAAACTTGCATTTCTAACAAGTTCCCAGGTCATGTTTGTACTACTGGTCTATGGACCACCTTTGGAGACCCAATGATTGAGACAGTGGCTATGAACAAAGGTTTTAAATCAAAATCACCATGAAAGTACCTGGGCCCCACCTACACCCAGTGGAGTGGAATTGCTGGCTTCAGTAGTTTTGGAAAGCTTGCCAGGTAATCCCAATGGACAGCTGGGACTGAGAACCACAGGGTTAGAGCACAGAATCCTGACTTGTGCTCAGGAAAAGGAACCCCCAAAGGTATTACCCGCACAGACACGCAGGACCCATCTAGAGCAGGGTTGTGGGGAATCTTCAGAGAGGGGCCAAGGAGGCTGTGTTCAACAAGCACCTCAGGTGATTCTTATCCCAGGACAATTGAGGAGAAACCATTTGGAGTGGCATTTCCCAAGCTTTAAGGTGCACTAAACACGCCCAGGAAACGCGTGGGATCCTGTTAGGGAAGCGATTCTGATTCGGTCAGTCTTGGGTAGGACCCAAGAATTTACATTTCTCCCTTCCTCCCAGGGAATGCTGATTCTGCTGGCCCAGGGACCACATTTTGAGTAGCCCAGATCTAGGCTGGAGAAACAAGAAGGCGATGGGGTGGCTAAAATTTTGGCGAAGCGATCCCCAGTTGTCTAGTCCAAGATGTTGGAAAAAAGGCAACGTGCCCAAGCTTCTGCTGGAGCATAAAAAGTCCCACTTCCACATTGGATAAAGCTATAGGTAACACAGTCTCAACATGGAGTCTGAAAAGTTTCGTCACAGTGCTCCCCTCATTCTGCAGACAAGGACCTCCGTGCATCTGCAGGGTTTAATACTAACCCCCAGAGGAGTTCTTATTATGCCCAACCCATCTGAGCCTGGGCCAGAGACGTGGCTTCTATTCCTAGCTCCGTCATTTGCTGTCTCTGAGGCCTAGAAAGAGGTCAACACTCCTATCTGAGCGTCGATCCTCTCAGTAGCCAGAATGGCGTAATGCCCATGATTATCACAGCCTATTTTATCACTGCTTCTGAACATCAGAGCATGAAAGGTGTTTTGATAGCAAAATTCCACACCAAGTATTGTTGCTGGTATCTCTGCAAACTAACAGCTTCTTATGTAACCTCTGCTCGACTTTCCCACACCTTCCAGGTGAAAAAGACCAAGATGTGGCATGCTTCATGGCTCTGGAATGTTCTCCCCTCAATCAATCCACACATTTTTACTGAGCCCTACCCCACCCCCGGAACTTACCAGCTGGGTGAACTGAAAATATGGGCAGGAAGAGGCAATGCTGGCAAATGGTGAGTGAGACTAGGTTCTCTAAAAGAACGCCCCAAAATATGGAAACCAAAAAGAGCTAGCTTCCCCAAGAGCGGAAAGAGAGGAGCGTCCAGGTAGGAACACCATGAACAGGTGAGCTGTATTTAAGGGTCAGTAAGGATGCAGACTGGTAGCATGGGGCGGGAACAGGTCATCTTAGGGTCTCCTACAGCTGCAATGCCTCTAAACCAGCACATTCCTGTAGGGAAACTGAGGCTCCGAATGAGAAACTATCAATTAAGCAGCGTTCAGTTACAGGTAACAGACACAAGAGTCCCAAGGAAGTCTGAAGCACTGCCTAAGCCAGAAAGGATGGTTCTGGCAATCAAAATGACAGCACCCAGCTCACCTGTAGGCCGCAAAGTCACCAGCAGATCTCCTTCGCCAGAGCACTGTCATAAATTAATCTTTAATTTCCACCGCCAGGTCTGTGGCGCAGCTAATCACGACCACTAATTGCTACGACAAGCTTCTCCCTTCTCTTTTTATGTTTCCATATTAGCCCGTTTAGTATGCTTTGTGTCTGTTTATTTTATAGCCGGAAATACTTTTAATAGCCTAGTAAATTGAAAATGGACTTTACTACCATCTGACTTTACCCGGAGTTTTACAACCATTCAATTAATGGTATCAGTAATCTTCCTTCATAATTAGGTGGTTAGTAGCTTTGTCAGGCACTGCTGTTAACTAAATTAGTACTCAGCATCCACCTAATCGTGTTTTGGGGGGCTCCAAATGGGAGACCCTCAAGCTTGGGGGCTGCCAGGATGGAGTGCCACGATTAGCTGGCTGTAAATACCGCCTGCAAATATATGGTTTATTATAGTGATAACGGGCGTTTGTAGCTTACATAAATCTGAGCATTCCTGCTGACAGAGGAGAAATGGTTTTTCCTGGTTGCTAGGAAATAGAGTTAGTTCCCGGGTCTCACATGCTCCATTGCCTTCTCCAGGCAGCTGATGGATTCTCTACATGAGGGGATCGCAGCCGTTAGCCACCCCAGAGCGAAGGTAGGGAGCATCAAACCCGACGCCCCCAGTGTGCACACACAAGGGGGTCTCCTCTGTGAGCGATAATGCCGATGAGCTACAGCTGTGTGGAAAAGGCAAGCGGGGGACAGAGCTGAAATGCGGGAACAATGATCTGAAGGCTGATTTTTAATGTCGGGAAACAATCACAGTCTCGTATGCCCAAGAATCTCTGCCAGCTGTCATACTTTGAAGGGAGACAGATTGTTGAAGCGCGAGTGAGACTGGCAACTGGTAACATGTAACCCAAGTGGTCCTATTTCCATATCTGCAGCAATTAGAGCCCCCAAAGGTATTTCGGGACCTAACAAAAATGAAGCTCCCTTAAAAACAAATAAATACATGCTCTCTGTTAGAAATAGTTCAACCCAAGTATTTCCCATAATTGAAAAAGCAAAAAGACTGAAATTTCACATTAAAGGCACATTTGAATGAAAGTTCGGTAAATAACTCAGCTAGGTTTCTGACACTGTCCTGAATGTTCACATAGTGGCTTCCAGACACTGACTACGACCGGAACTCCGTCTTAAAAATCTGCCGATCCGCCTGCTTTCCGAAATTTCAGAATTCTGACAAAACTTGAAACTGGAGTGAGTTGTAGGGTTTTGGGATATCAAGGCCCTCACTAGAGGTTTGGAAAAGGGGGCGATGCTTTAACTAACTTGAACAGGAATTCGGCACCCCAGAAGGAAAATAAGACCCGAGTTGTGCCTTTGCCACTGCCCACGACCAGCTGTGTGGCCCTAGTCAACTCGCTTACCTTCTCTGGGTCTGCCTCCTTCTTCACAAAATGGGGATAATATTATGTCCTCAGAGAACTGTGTTGAGGGTTAATGGGTCTAATTAATGTAAAGCACTTGCGGCAGCTTCGAGCTGCCACAAATGTTAACCAGGATTTCCTCCTTATCCTCTAAAAGGTCCTAACCAGCCTCCACCCCTTTCCATGCACTTCAGCAAATGCCTAATTCGGCAAAAGATCCCCAAACTAAGGCCCTATTCTCAAGGCAGTTCAGCTACTGGACTCTTCAACCTCCCAAAAAGAAAACACAAAACAAAACAACACCAGCAACCGTAGCTGGGGGAGACGAGGTCTTTTCTCAAATGTCTAAGGAGCACCTGAAATTTCTGTCTTGTGGACCTCCCTAAAATGCCGTCGGAAAGCCATACATATGATGTGACTGAAGTAAACACAGAAGCAGGGACCGACTCAGTGGCTGACTAGACTTAACAAGAATGTGATTTACACCGTGAGCGGTTTGCTGGTATTCCTCCAGTTCCAACCAAAAAAATAAATACAATAAAAAGAAAAACATATTGGTGGACACAGACTTTTCCATCACTAGAAGACCATTCCCTAATAGTTAAGGAAAAGTGACTTTGTCACAACAAAACATCCTGCTTATGCGTAAAAAACCAAGGAAGGTCAGGGAGGTGCAGAGAGGCCACTGGTGGTGGCCTGGGGAGGCGGGCAAGAACCACAGGGCAAAGGGCTTTGTAAATTTCTTGAACGGGGTACCCTCTGATTTAGGAGCAACGGAAAAGCACGAAGAAGCCCGACTTGGACGATTCACAAGGTCAGAGGAGGTAAGGGCGTGATGGAGCAGGACACAAGGATTAAGTTGGGCAGACTTCAGATGGAAGACTGTGGACAGGGTGGAAATGTGCCAGAGTTGTCAGCCATAAAGGTGCCTGCTGTGGGTGAGGTGGCAGGGGACGGCGGCGGCAGGGGGCGGGTGCAGCTGGAGGCAGTGTGACAAGGGCTTAGGCCTGGGAGTACAGAGCCTGTGAAACCTTTATGGGTACTCAGCGGTGTCAGGCTAAACTGAGGAATGAGGGTGTGCGTGTGTGTAATTTATGTACCTGTTTGAACCCTGAGCTTGCAAATAAATTTAGCTTCTGGCCGACAGCCTGAGCACGTGTGCTGGGCTGGAGGGCTGCCACGGAGGACAACCAGAGTGGAAATTGAGAACAGATGACATCCTGTGCGATCAGTCTTTGGAGAAAAGCCACCACCCAGCACCTCTACCATTCGCTCTGCCATTCAGCACCCACCCACCCACTCACTCGGGCCTGGGGAGCTGCCATCAGGCAAGGGTTCTTGGGACAGAGCTTAGCCTCCCCTCCCAAGCTGCTTTGTCTTTTTCCAAGGTCACATTTACCAATTGTGTGAACTTGGGCAAATCAATCTCTCCGTTGTTTCAGTTTCCTCCCTGAAAAAAATGGAAATGATAAAACTGTCTACCTTATAAGGATTAAATAACTCAATATATATGTAAAACACCGAGAACATAGCATGACACTTAGTGAGTGCTCCTTCAAGGTTAGCTGCTGTTATCGTTACCATCACAATGGCCTAACAAAGCCTCTGGACACTGCTCATTCAACAGTCGGTGCCCACTTTCTATGGGTTCCATGCAAAGAATACAAAGATAAATAACACACCACCTCTGTGCTCCAAGAGTTTCCCAATATTTGCATTTTATTTATTTTTTTTAAAGAATTTTTTTTAATGTTTATTTATTTTTGACAGAGAGAGAGACAGAGCATGAGCAGGGGAGGGGCAGAGAGAGAAGGAGACACAGAATCCGAAGCAGGCTCCGGGCTCTGAGCTGTCAGCACAGAGCCCGACGCGGGGCTCGAACTCACAAACCGCGAGATCGTGACCTGAGCCGAAGTCGGACGCTCACCCAACTGAGCCACCCAGATGCCCCTCAATATTTGCATTTTAAACTGGAGCTTTAAATAACTTAGCCCAAGAATGACACAGAATTTTGAGAATTCCTTGCGTCTTGGTAAAACCACAGAATGTTCTGTGCAAGGAGACTTTTAGGTCACTGTTGCTTTTTTGTCCCATGAATGCCAGGAATTTTATTTTATCCTCCTGGCAGCCCAGTGAGGTAGGAGCTATTTATCACCACTCCTGTTTTAAAGACCGAAAATATATATATTGCCCTTACTTACACAACTAATAGTTACACAATTAATAAGGACAGTTACACAATTAATAAGTTACACAATTCATAGTTACACAATTAATAAGGATTTGAACCTATGATCTAACTCCAGAGATCAATCTCTAGACCACTGTGTGTTACAACGTCTCTGAGAGTGGTAAGACTTGGGTGCCTAGGCAAGTAGAAGGTGGTCTAAATTGCAGCAGGACTCATTCATGAAGGTATTCCTGAGATCAGAGACTAAGACATATGGGAAAGGGTCAGCCAGGGAAAAAGGTGACATTCTCTGTAAGTTTAATGTTTCTGTCTGGAGGCAAGAAATCAATGAAATAATTTCTCAAGGTACAATATTGACTACATGCCCATTGGACACATGCCATTCTGCCTCTCCCTGGAGAGGCAGATGTTACTATCTCTAGATTAGCCCTGGAAATCTTACAGCACAAGGATACCTTCTCACCAAATCCCAAAGGAATGAAATGCTCTCCCCCAGAACCCACTGGGCAGCCCTGACTACGGGGAAAGCTTTAATATGTCAAGTATTAGACTGGTAATAAAGCAATGTGATTAAAAACTTAGAACCTAGGTGTTCCAGTTGGTAATTATTAGGAGCAGGGCTACCTTACCCTGGAGGTGTTTGGAAATGTGTGGAGGTAGTTCTCACTGTCCCAGTGGTTGGGAGGCCCCATTGACACTTAGTGGGCAAGGGCCACTAAAATCCCATTTACATGTGACAACCCTGCCTCAAAGAACTGTCCCGCCCCAAATACCCTTATTAACCCTATTGAGAAACCATGGTAGGGACATTTCCAGGTGCCATGACAAAACACCATAGACTCAGTGGCTTAAACAAAAAAAAAAAATCTGTTTTCTCAATAGTTCTGAGATCTGGAAAGTCCAAGATCAGGGTTTTTCCTGTTTTGGTTCCTGGTGAAGGCCATCATCATGCTGGTTATAGACCACCATCATCCCTCTGTGGGCTCATATGACCTCTCCTTTGTGCATACGTGTGCAGAAAGAGAGCAAGCAAGCTGTGTGTCCTCCTGTAAGGGCACTGATACTATTATGAGGGTTCCATTCTCATGACCTCTTCTAAACCTAACAGCTATGCACAGGACACATCTCCAAATATATCACACTGAGGGTTAGGGCCTTAACATACGAACGGGGGTGGCAAAATTCTTCATTGCAAGGTCTACTTAATGGCTGTGTGAGCCTTGCAGAAAGGGCAAACTGCTGTGTACTTTTTCACGCAAAGTCAAGGACTTTGGCTGAAAAGCATGTAACCATAGGCCTCAGCCACAGAAGTAATTTTAGGAGATGGGGACCAGCAGCAAAAAAGTCAAGTTCAGAGAATTCTTCAACATGAGTGGAATGAGGGGCACCTGGGTGGCTCAGTGGGTAAAGCATCTGACTGTTGGTTTAGGCTCAGGTCATGCACGGTTAGTGGGTTCAAGCCCCATATCAGGCTCTGTCCTGATGGTGCAGAGCCTGCTTGGGATTCTTTCTTTCTCTCTCTCTCTCTCTCTCTCTCTCTCTCTCTCTCTCTCTCTCTCTCTCCCCCTCCCCTGCTCATGCTCTCTATTTCTCAAAGATAAATAAATAAACTTTAAAAACAAAAAAACAATAGGGGCGCCTGGGTGGCTCAGTCAGTTGAGCGACCAACTTCACCTCAGGTCATGATCTCATGGTTTGTGAGTTCAAGCCCCGCGTCGGGCTCTGTGCAGAAAGCTCAGAGCCTGGAGCCTGCTTCGGATTCTGTGTCTCCCTCTCTCTCTGCCCCTCTCCCACTCATGCTCTGTCTCTGTCTCAGAAATAAATAAACATTAAAAAAAAAAAAAAAACAATAAATGGAATGACAAGTTGGTGAACACTCCAATAGTTTTTCAGCACACACCTGTGGCATGGCTACCTGGAAATCTAGCCCTGAGGTGCTCATTTACTTCATGATTACTGAAAAGCTTTAAATGATAAAATTTAAGAACTTCCATAATATCATTCCATGAAGTTTTCATTTGAGAAGAACAGGGTCTAGGAAGGCATCCTTCAAATATCTGTGGCTTGTGATGCCTTCTAAGGGCTCCTGGCTCCTCTTATGCCCTCACAAATGAGGCAGGGCCATTTCCATCTTCCGGGTAGACCATCACATCTTGTAGGCAAGTCTTCTCAATGAAATCTAAGATTCTACACTAAGAAACAGTTCTCTTTTTCTCAAATCAATGCATCAAGATCCTGCATTAATACCCTTGGAGGCAGATGGGGTCTACTCATATCAGGCAGAATCCTGTTGTTTTCAAATGATGAAGACCCCATCCAAACTGGCTTCAGCCAGAAATAGAATTAATCACCCTGACATCAACAAGTCCAGAAATGCTTTCCCTTCAGACACAGCTGGATCCAGATGTTTCAGTGATGTCACCAATAGTTATCAGCCCCTCTCTGCCTCTCTCCCTCCCTTCACTTTAATTTCCTTCTCAGGGTGGCCGTTCCATGGTCAGGGCCATAGGACTGACAGCTGCTGCCGCTTGGTGGTGGACAGACCTACCTCTTAATCTCAGAAGCAAGCACCTCCTTCCAGATAGTGCCAGCAAAAGTTCCAGGGAGGACTGTGATTGGTCCAGTTCGAGTTGGGGCCCCAAACCCATCACTGTGACTGGGAGGTGACAGTGCCTGAGTCATGGGACCACCCCTGGATCAGTGCCATTTGAACCTCAAAACCTGAAAATGCGGATTGGGGCAAGTGCTATCAGGGCGCCAACCATAAGTTCTGGCACTCACCATTCCTACACCCATGGCCTCCTAGAGGAAGCACCTAGTTTAAGCACCTTCCACTAGACAGGGGAGCATGCTCCACCCATGCTCAGAGAGGGCAGAAGTGTCAGGGAATCAATACCCCCAGGAACAGCCCTCAACTAATCGCACACAGGAATGGATGGCAAATACACCAGCTTCCTCACCCACCCCTCCATTAATGATGCAACTCAGAGGGGATTCTGCACCATCTCTCAGGGGTCCCCCCAGGACTCCATTTAGTTGCCCACGATGGTGACTTTAACACACCCTTTACTGGCTTCTTGGTTCTCCCTGTCTCACTTGCCCACTCTCCTGCTGCTGACTCCTGCAGCTGTCTTCCAAAGGAACTACTACAGTCAAGCCCCAGTCTTTGGGGTCTTCAAGGGGGACCCAAACTAAGGGCAGGGATGCTGGGGACTCAAAATGCTCTGTCTGTAAGAGGTGGCTGCTATGATGGGGCACGTGGGTGGCTCAGTCAAATGTCTGACTCTTCATTTTGGCTCAGGCCATGAGCAAATTGTTTGTGAGTTCGAGCCCCGCATCAGGCTCCTTGCTGACACTGCAGAGCCTGCTGGATATTCTCTCTCTCCTTCTCTCTCTCTTTCCCTCTCTCTCTCTCTGCCCCTCCAGTGCACTTGCTAAAAGTGAATGAATAAACTTAAAAAAAAAGAAAGAATTGTTTTTTTTTTTTAAAAAGGTGCTATCACAGAGAGGGCCTTCTTACCCTGGTGTTGGGAATTCATGTAATTTTTGAAGTACATATTGTGTTAGTCCAGGTCCTCTGAGGAGCAAATGCCAAGATGGGATTAGATAGGCAAGATTTTTATTATGGAAAACACTCATGAGAGAAAACAGACGAGGCCGAAAAAG
Source organism: Felis catus (assembly GCF_018350175.1). NCBI lineage: Eukaryota > Metazoa > Chordata > Mammalia > Carnivora > Felidae > Felis > Felis catus. The sequence continues at coordinate 39,229,341 of NC_058369.1, forward strand.
CAGAGAGAGCCTTCAGACCACAGGGGCCCATCTGACCCCGGGTGAAGGAAAGAAGGATGGAAGCATAGATAAAAGCATCCCAGAATGTGTACAGACTAAGCAAAGTTAAAGAAGGCTTAGAGCGAAAGTCAGCATCAAAGGAGTCCATATGTCTCAGGAGTAAGTCTGCCTCAGTATCCTCGCTCAGTCACTGGCTGGGAGCGATCTGTGGGAAGCAAGACCTTGGCATAAACACAGGGATGGATCTCAGAGCCTAGGACACAGGGTCACTGACCAGTTACAATGCCTCGCACTCATTGCCACCACATGTATTATTAAAGAACCCCCCACATATTCAGAGAATTGAGATGCTTTGTGGTACCTGTTTGAGTTTGAGCCTCAGAAGATCTATATGGCACTCAAATTAAAAAAAAAAAAATGCGCAAGAGCCAGGGAATCAGACCTCAGGGACTAGAGACATTTGTGGCATTGAATGTCCTGCAACAGAGTATTCCAGTCAGTGGGAGAAAACCAGGCAGTGAGCAAAGCCCATTTGGAGGCAATACTCCTCCCGCCCCCCACCCCCATTCTCTGTGAGTTGTAAGGCAGAGCACATTCTCAGTGCAGCAGAAATCCCAATGCTCTATGGTTTTGTTTTGTTGTTTGTTTTAACAAGCACCTCTTTGAAAGTAAATCTGATCAGTTTAATCTGAGAACCATTAAAAGTGATTAAAATCTCATCTTCTAGAAGCTATTTCAGAAATCCCTAAGGCCTTTTTGTGTATTTCCTTAGAAACAGAGTTCCCGTCATGTTCACGAGGGATGTTAGAAAATGCAGCTCCTTAGAATCCTCCCCCTCCATCAGGAAATCTGTGCTTCTGGCCAGCAGAGCACTGTTCATTCCCTAAACTGCCAGGGTGGTTCCCACAACCACTAGTCTAGATTAGGGGTTGTTTAACTACAGCCCAGGGACCACATCAGATGCTGGCTGGTTTTATGAATAAAGTTTTATCAGAACACAGCTACACCCACCTATGAATCCTTTGTCTATGACTGCTTTTCTTCTACAAAAGTGAGTGGAGTAGTTGTAACAGAGACTGTAGGGCCTCCAAACCTAAGACTGTTTCTTATGTGGTCCTTTAAGAAAAAGTTCGCTGATCCTGGTCTAGATTACATCCAAAAGGGAATACGAGTGGAAAAAAGAGAATACAGGAGAAAATATGAGAAAAATGTAAGAGAATTATAGGAGACAATAAGGGGGGAGAGCATATATTTAAAACACTGCATCACCCTCCTAGCAATCCAGGGAGGATGGCACCAAATATGAGGAGACTGAGGCATAGAAGGCTTCAATGACTTGCTCAAGGTCACATGGATGGTAAGTAATGGACCTGGGATGGGTACTCAGGTCTGACTACAAAGTCCATGCTTTCCAAAAACAAAACAAAACAAAAGACAAAGTCCATGCTTTTCAACTTGATCCCACGTGTAGAAGCCACAGTGTCATTAAGGGGTGACCCCAACATGATTTCATACCAAATAAAAATATCCCTTAATATGGAAGTTCTCTGAATATTACGTAAAATGTGAAGGAAGGCGCCTTAAACTCTAAGAAAAGCCACGTGCTTCCTGTATCAACAAGACTCGAAGATCACACACCACCAGTGCTGTGGTCTCATGAAAAGTCGAAGTTCTGAGACACATGTAGAAATGCCGGATTTACAGTGTCGCCTGGAATTAGGGCAATCTCCGAAACACAACGCGAAGCGAGTCGAGTCTGCCTTGTAAGTCCCTGTCTTTCCTTTGGACGATTCCCACAAATGGCTTAACATTTCTGGGCCTCAGTTTCCTCATTTCTCATCTTTAAAATGAGGAATAGTGAAAAACATTTAATAAAATGGGAATAATCAGAGCAGCTAGCTCACAGGGTCATTCTGCTCTGAATATCAAATGAGATAATCTGCATAAAGCCTTGCCTCGTGCCTGGGACAGAGCAGATATCCAATAAATGTTACCTCCTTCAGTCCTGGACTTTTTATCAAGAAACAATGCCGACCTGGACTTTTTATCAAAAAGTTTCCAAATGTGGCTTAGAAGGTTAAGCGTGGGACTCTTGCTTTCAGCTCAGGTCACGATCTCACAGTTCGTGAGTTTGAGCCCCGCATTGGGTGCTGACGGCACAGAGCCTGCTTGGGATTCTCTCTCCTTCTCTCTCTGCCCCTCTTCTGCTCGCGCGCTCTCTCTCTCTTTCTCTCTCTCAAAATAAATAAATAAACATTTTTTAAAAAGTTCCCAAACATAGTGTTTTATCTTCTGAAGTAGAACTTACAGTCCCATGCTCCATTTCCTCAAAGCTGTGATATGTTTTTTTTTAATTTTAATTTTTTAAAATTTACATCCAAATTAGTTATCATATAGTGACACAATGATTTCAGGAGTAAATTTCTTAATGCCCCTTACCCATTTAGCCCATCCCCCCCCCACAACCCCTCCAGTAACCCTCAGTTTGTTCTCCATATTTATGAGTCTCTTCTCTTTTGTCCTCCTCCCTGTTTTTATATTATTTTTGTTTCCCATCCCTTATGTTCATCTGTTTTCTCTCTTAAAGTCCTCATATGAGTGACCAAATTGTCCTGAAAATTATCCATATTCCCCCACGCCCAGTTCCAGGTACCGAGGAATGCCACCACACACCTGGGCATAAATCTGGAAGTCACCCTTGTGCACAACATTCACCCCTCGCTAGCCTGAACCCTCCTCTGCCTGGGCCCTCCCACTTCATTCCTACTGCCTCTGCCCTAATTCCTGTCACCAGGTCTCCCATCCTCCACCTCCCGACTAGTCTCCAGCCTCTCCAATAACCTGACCCAGAAGTGAAAGTCCCGATACTGGCCAGGTCGGCGCCTGCGCGAAAACCTTATGTGGCTCCTCAGAGTCAAGGTCCACACACCCAGGCTTCGCGCGCAGGGTCACTTTGACTGGCCTGGCTTCCCTGGCCAGCCTTGACTCTGTTACCCTTTCTACAGTCAAGGGAAGCGGCACTGAAATACCTGACAAGGAGCCACAGACACCCACTGGACTAGACGTCACTGGTGCCCACCACTGACCCCTTAGTTTCTGGTTCTGGGAAAGGTCTGGTGCAGGACACCCGAGGGAGGAACGGCTGTCTACCAACCAGGACAGCACATGTCAACACTCGATGACTACCAGAGCACCCTGGGGCCAAACAGAACTTATTATTCCCCTTACATGCCCTTTACATGCCTCTCTGTATTTACAAATCTGGCTCCTTTCCACAGCCCATCCTAATTGCCACTTTTTCTACAGAGTGCCATATAAAAGTCACCTTTCCCTATCATTCTGAATTCCCACAGCAATTCCCTCAAGGGCCCCAGTTAGGGCGCAGCACTGCCTTATCACCAGACAGGTACCAGCATACGTGTGTTATCTAACTTAGATTAGCAAAATGACAACTTACAACTCAACTCAGCTTACAGATACTTGCTAAACCTGAATTTATTATTATTATTATTACTATTATTATTGTTGTTGTTATTATTATTATTTTAGCAAGAGAGTTCAGATTCCAAACCTGTGTGTTTCTGGCTTCTCTGGAAGCATGTTACGGTAAGCCCAGGCCATCCTGGGCTGATGGAGCTATGACGGGCCAGGTCTGTGAAGCAGCCGCTCCCCCTCCCCCAGCAAGGGGACGCATTTCCCCACAATGCCCACTGGCCTATTTCACTCCTTTCCGTTTCCTGCCTGCTCCCTGCCAGCATTTGCATTTGCAGCCCTGCTATAATAACTTCAAGGGTGGAAAGCATCCCCTCTTAACCTTCAAAGAGCGTGATGGTTACAAAGCATGGACTCTGGTCCAAACCACTTAAGGTCCTGGTTAATGCTGAGGCTCATTAGCTGTGTGATTTTTGGCAAGTTACCTAACCTTTCCTTGATTCGGTTTCCTCTTCTGTAAAATGTGAACAATAACACCACAGTACCTACTTTATAGGATTCTCGGGAAGATTAAATGAGTTAGCAGAGAAAGTACCTAAAACAGTGCCTGGGGTGTAGGAGGAAATCCAGTATTTGTTTATATACTCATAATACCTATAGCAGAGGCAGTAGAAGAATCCTCACAGAACCTAGGACACTCAGTAGGTATACAAGCACACTTGGAGAGTAAATGAAGACGTCAAATAATATACACCAGAGCCGCACCGAGACTTTGGGCTAACCCAGTGAAGGCCTGATGTGATGGAATGCCCACCAACATGGGTAGCCCGGAGGAAATACCGGGGGGCGACTATAGATTACAGGGCTCCCTCAGTTTGGGGCTATGGAAAAACATCTCTGCATGTATTCCAGAAAAATGCTATTTTATCAAATGGGGGAGATTATAGCAGTAATTATCCAAGTAGCAAATAAAGTTTCAATAAGATTGCCCGAATCCCAGCCAGGGGGTCTGTAGAATTTCCCTCCAGAGATGCTTGGGGGCAATATGGGGGAAGGGAAGGAAATAGCCTGAGGCCTTGGCATGGAAGTACATATGCAGAGAAGCTCCTTATTTTTGATCACTTTACATGTTCGTTTGGAATGGCTTGCAAGAGGGTTAGTTGACAGAAATTATGGGGGAATTTAATTTCCTCCCTGCACCAAACCTCTTCCAGATACAAAGTTCAGTCAATGACCATATACTTTTTGAAGGAACTAAATAATCATGAAAATAATACCTACATTCAAATGCAGAGAAAACAGATATTCAGCTTCTAGAAACATCCAGCTCTCTGCAATGCCTCTCAAGAGGAAGATGTAATGGAGCATACCAGGGTGTTCTTGGCCCTAACCCTGAACTTATCGTTGAGGATTCTAATTAAAAAGTGATTTGTTTCCCTACGGTGGATACTTTATGGAGGAAGTTTGGCTAAGTTCAAACCAGAGAAGGAGTACTCAATAAGTGAACTTTATCGTCCTTAAGAAGAGTCCAACAGCTGGAAGAGATTTTATACCCTTTCTCATTAAGGTGGATTTCTTTTTTTTTTTTCTTTCTGGAATCCCTTCAGGAATGACCTCAGGAGGAATGATGTCAGTGGATCATCATCCCAGGGCCAAAAATTCTTCCTTCTAACAATAAGACCCCATCTAGAACGGACCCACCCAGACTCGGGTGCCTCTGTCCTCAGGCCACAACTCAACCCCGACTTAGGGGAAAGGTGAGCTGTGATGATTTTGAAAGCCCAAGCCTGGCGTAGTCAGAAATTCATGTGATAACAAGTTCGCAGCCCCGAATCTGGAAGATCTCCAAGGAAACTTCTCTCCAGAGCACCAAAGGAAGCCAAGAGAGATTACAACATCTGGGACCACTGCTGTACATTTGAAGGTGATGACTGTTTAGGCAAGTGATTTACTGGTGACCTGCGGGGAAAACAAAGTCAAGCAGAGGAGGGGACTGACGTGGCAGGGAGAACAAGCCAGTAAAGGCTGTGTGTATGAATCACAGCTGGCCCTGGGCCAAGACCAAGTACCTGATAGCGAAGTAAAGGAAAACTGGGCAACGGGGTTCTGGTCCCAGCTCTGTCACTTCTTTTCTCTGAGACCTTAGGTTAGAAGCTTCTCCGGATCTTGTTTTCGTCCTCTATAGGATGGGAAGGAGGAGAAGAGGTCAGCAGTTAAATCTCCAGGGCCTTCAGGGACCAAACTGGGAATGTCAACGCATGAAGGAGCTTGGGTGAGGCAGCAAGAAAGGCAGGGTACTCTGGTGACCCAGCTGATCAGTGCGCATGCTCCTGGCCGAATGCTCTCAGGCGCATGGCTGTTAAATCACTGATCTAGCTAACACACCTCTGGTCGGAAGCAGACTTTGGACTATTATCATCAGAGCCATGGACTGGATGGTGCCCAGGGCCACATTCTGCTTTAAGTCTCTGGGTGTCTGAGATCCTAAAATGGGTCCAGAATGAGACACATCACACTCTTGCCTCAAATACAAAGGAAACGAGGTCAAGGACGGTTTGCGTTAAAACCAAGGGCTTCGCGGCAACCTGGGATTGAGCGCTCTGCTCACTCACTAACAGGTAGTCTTGTTTCTATCTGAACTACCTAGCGATATCATTTACACAAGGGGTCAGCACATTTTGTTTTCTTTAAAGGGCCAGACAGTAAGTATTTCAGTCTTTGCAGGTCACAACTACGCAGCTTTGCCACTGTAGCACACAAGCAGCCATAACAAGTGAGGAGGGCTGTGTTGTAATACAACAGATTTATCAGACAGGTAGAATTTGGCCTACAAGCTATAGTTTGCTAACCACCGATGTGTACGATTTGGCATGAATATATACACATTTTGCTGCAGAAATATTACTGATTCTGATTATGACTGCTCTTCTGAACACCTCTGGGGTTGTGATAGATAGAATAATGGCCTCCAAATACGTCTATGACGTCTATGTCCTAATTCCTGAAACCTGCAAAGATACGACCTTACGTGTCAAAATGGACTGTGCAGATCTAATTGAATGAAGGACCCTGAGATAGGAAGGTAAGCTGCATTACCCGTGTGGGCTCAGTGTGAACACAGGGGTCCTTCCAGGAGGGAGGTGGAGGGCTCAGAGATACATGAGCCAAGATGGAAGTCGCAGAGGTCAAAGGGAGAGAGTAGATTCAAAGAGGATATGCTTCTGGTGTGAAGCCAGAGAAAGGAGCTCAAACCAAAGAATGCAGGTGGTCCCTAGAGCTGGAGAACGCAAGGAGGCAGATTTCCCCTAGAGCCTCCGGAGGAAAGGCATGCCTGCCAACACTTTGATGTCAGGCTTTCTGACCTCCAGAACCGTCAGATAGTGAATACGTGTTGCGATAAGCCATTAAGTTTGTGCTTATTGGTTACAGAAGCAACAGAAACTAACACAGAGATACAGCATAATATACGGTGGATGCACTTAATTTCCTTTCTAAAAGACAAAATTTTGAATATAAAACTCTTTTCCTGAAAATGTCAGATACTGGCTTATGGATTTATGGTTGTATGATCTTGAGTAAGATCTTTCAGCTCCTTAAATCTCAGGTCCCCCATCTACAAGATGGGCATAAAATCACATCTTCCCTCAAGGTCTTTGTGAAGGACATGGGGATGCTCTTGCTAAATCCCTCTTCGAGAAAGGCCTTGGTGCCCAAGTGATCAGAAGTGCTATTGGCAGTCGGCTGAAAACTGGTCAGCCCTGAGGCACAGCCTCAGCTGCAGAAAGCCCTTGAGGGAGGGGCACATCTAAGTCTGATCAACATGGAGGGATATAAAGGCCTGGCTGTTTCCAAAGAGCTGAGACTCAGAATTTCTAGTCGTCAGCAAACATTTCTCTCTAAACTTTTTAAATTGGAAACTCAATGAGGGCATTTCAAAGTAGTTTGCTGAAGTCAAAAGATGTACCTTGTCTTCGAATATTTAGGTAGAGTTTAAGATTTTAGTAAATTTTCTGAATAAAGACTAGCTTACTAATTAATTATATAAATTGAAAACAGAAATATTTTAAATCATCATAAACAAGCCAGTATATTTTCAAACAGGTGGTTATGTAAATCACACAAGAATCCAACCAAAGGATAAATACAAGAGGATATAATAACTATCAAGTCCTACCAACTGGGTAAGCCATACCTACAAACTTCACCCAACCCTGAAAGTTTGGCTGGCTGCCATGGCATGCCAGGAAAAGCTGGCTACTCAGGGCCCAACTGTGGTATCTGTGTGTCCTCAGTCTACCTATCAAGCTTCCACCTCATGAAGCTGTCACCAGGGGACACTGTATTAAACTTGTAGCCACTATAACCGAACTTGCATCCACAAGCTCAATGGGAAGCTGGTGATGGGAAATTCGCCAGGATTTAGAAACTTCTAGAAAGAGATGAGCAAAGAAGGGGAGAAGTTGCTTCAGCCAATCTAGTCTTCTTCTAAAGTAAGGTAGAGAGGTTGGAAAAAGAGGAACCCTAATAATTTTAAATCAAGAAAGCTTAACACGGAATACCTTCAGGCAATGGAGACTTTTCAGAAGAGAAGAATTTCATGGCCATTCCATGGACACATTGATTGGAAGCCCCTGGATTTCCTATAAGTTTCTTTTAGGTCTCCCAAAAACACCAGCATTAGTCGTAGCCTGGACACTTCTTGTTGTCCCTTCCAGATCCATTCTGTACCCTTTCCTATCTTGCTCTGGGCCCTGTTGGTATCTTCTCCCAGATTCCCTTGTTCTCTGGCTTCCTGTTGGGTCAACCAACTGAGAGCACCAACAAGAGGATACTAGAAGGAGGGGAGAGAAGGCAATAAGGAGGGTGATTTCCCCTCCCTTCTCCTCAAGGTCCACCATGTGGCAGCGTCCCTCATTACCGCTTAGTCAAGCGATCCTCTCTACAAAACACTCTCAGAGTCAGGGTTCCAGTGAGCCCCTCTCCCCTGGCTCTTTCCCTGCCGGTGAGGGCGGGGGGGGGGGGGGGGCGGTGCGGGGGAAGGTGGTAACAGCCCTAGGTAACTATACTCTCCCTTTTGATGTCCCTATACCCTGCTCACACTTTGTAAACTGTCCTTTTATTAAATTCTCCCCAAGGTACTCATTCGGAGTCTACCACTTGCTTCCTGCTGTGACCCTCACTGATATAAACGATACAGGCTTTATGCAACATTTACCATAAGCTAGGTAAGCGCTGTTTCATTTAATCCTCCTCCCCAAGGATTCCATGAAGTGGGTGTTACTATTCCACCTTACAGAAGATGACTTCCAGATCTAGAAAAATTCCAAATCACATAACCAGAAAATAACAAGGCAGGAAGTGAACCCAGGCTGTTTAAGCACCAACTATGATTTGAATCACTATGCTAGGGTGCGATGATCAGTCTAACCTCACCAGGCCCACACCTTCAGCAGGTCAATAATATGTTTTCAGAAACGGGTCCTCCCCACCCCCCACTCTACCAGCACCAAATAAAGTGGCAGAAAGAGATTAGTAGCTGGTCTACACCTGATGAAAATGACCAGCATTATTGCTGAGGACTCTCAGAGACACTCACTGCAAGCAGCCTTTCCTCATCCTTTTCTGATGAGCTAATAAAAGTTCTGCATCCATGAGGTCTACAGGTGCTGGAGTGTAAGTGGTAGCAAGAGAGTGAGCGAGAGAATGAAAAGGTCTAGACAGGCAGGTCATGATTAAATATCAAGTCATTTCTACCCAGTCTTTGGTCTTCACTAAGAGGGTGGGAGATGTACACGCTTTGAGTGGTGACCTTTGAAACTGAGAGCAAGCTTTTATAGACAGGATCTCATCCCTTGTCCAACAGAGGGGGAGGCTTATGTGCTCTAGATAATGAAATTTTTGTCTGCCAAATTAGACCAGCCAGCGGCCCTTTATCTTTAAACCAGTGGTTCCATAAACTGCAGTCCCCACTTAACGCCGCCATAGATCTTTGTAGCCTCACATTTCTTTTTCAAAGCCTTCTTGAATATCTTGCACATATAGATGACCTTTAGACTCCATTTAGCAAGTTCTTAAATCTATTCTATCCCGCTGGGATTTGGGTTGGAAAAGTGTGAACTTTACTATTAATCTCAGGGAGACCCATTGTTGTCTCGGTTAGACTTCTTTGTGGTGGGCAACAGAACCCAACTCTGGCCAACCTAGGCAGAGGAACTTTTTGAAAGGATGTCCAAGGCTTGTGGAATTTACAGGAGACCTCCATGAATGATGGGGACTAGGTTTGGGACAGACAAGAATCAAGGAAGCAGGAAGGAGAGCTGTAGACCAGAACCTAGAAGAGTCTCATCCAAATGCTTTTAACTCCATGAGAGCTGTCCCTCTTCTTGTACTGCTTGGGACTTAAAGTATGCAGAGAAAGTGCCTGGGTAACCGGCTGAGGTCTTACACTCTCTCTCTCACGTCTCCCCCTCCTTGTCCACCAACTGGCCTCCCCAGCAGGAAGTAGTCACCATGAACTACCCTCTGCAGAAGCTGTAGTCAATGCATACCTTTCATCCCTTGTCCTATGCCAGAAGCTACCCAGAGTTTCACCTATCAGCAGACTTCTCCTCTCCCTGGCCAGGGGCCACCCTTAACCAACGAGGGACAGAGTCTGCAAGATCAACAATCCAGCTCCCTTGCCCTTCAGAAAGAAATGTGAAGCGTGTTCCTTCCCAGAAGGTCCTCAGTGACATTGAGCCCAGTTGCCCACTGGAGGTGACAACTGAAGGTTTGATGCAAATGAAAGATGGTGGCCTCCTCCTTTCCACATCCTACATCCACACTCTCTCAGGCTTTTTTCCTAACAGGAATTTGAATGGCTATGAGATGAAAGTAATTGAGGACGAAGAAATACAAATGGCAGACAGTAGTCACCTCATGGACTCACAAGGATAGCAAAAAAAAAAAAAAAAAACAAAACAAAAAACAAGAAACAAAAAAAAAAGCTTTTAATACTTTAAGAAGGGGAAAAATATAGAAGATGGTTCCTACTAGAAGCATTAATTTGCTATTTTATTTCAAGATGAAATGAGTAAGATTCTCAAGTTGTACCATCACATCTTTGGAAGTACACCTGTATCAGTTATCAACTGTGATTCCCAAAACCTGGTGGCTTAAAGCAAGAAACGTTTACTATCTCACAGTTTCTGTGGGTCAGGAATTTGGGAGCAGCTTAGTTGGATGGTTCTGGCTTAGGGTCTCATGAGAGACAGCATGTGGGGGGCTGCAGCGGACGGAAGCCTCCGAGATGGCTCGTTCCCACCGCCGGAGCCTCAGCTCCTCACACATCGACTTCCTTACAGGACTGCCTGAATGTTCTCCAGACACGTTGCTGTAGAACTTTACTGGTTACACAAGTCAGCCCTATTCAAAGTAGAAGCAGTTGACTCGAGGGCCTAAATATCAGGAGGTGGGGAATGCCAAGGGCCATTTCAGAGGCTGGCTATGGAGTACCACTTTCTCCTAAAGCAGCCAACTCTTTTGGAAGTCTTTAAGAAAGTGACTGAATGATAGTTCTACCGAGTGGAGTCAGGGACTCCCTGTCCTAACATTTAGTGGGTCCACAACTAGAAGTCTCAGCGTAACAGTTTAACATGTAGCCCAATTGTTTTGTGCAAAGAAGGACCTTGGTAGAGTTCATTTTACTTGTGCTTATGACTCTGGCCGGGGGTCTGAGGATAACCAGATCTCCAGAGCTGGAACCAAAATGTGAATTGGGCTGGATCACCGTGTGTTTGGATAGACAATCTCTCCACTGCCGATGCTTCCCTTCCTCCTCCGTGGGGATCAGATCCTAAACCCCAGCACGAAATAAACAAAAGAGGGAAAATTCCTTTGTCAGCCCACCAGAACCTAGTAAAAATAGAGCCATATGCTGCAGAACCCAATCCGGAAATTCCAGCTTAACATAAAAAATATAAAATACCATCCTCAAGGAGCCAAGCCTTTAGAGACAAGATGACTCTGCCAACCCAAATAAGTGGGAAGGCCGAATGAGTTCAAGCGCCAAGCACATTTTAGAACCACCCCTGCCCCCACCAAATCATAAATCTAACACAAGGAAGGCCTGTGGATAAGGGCCTGGGAGATTATCTTTCATGGCATTTCTCTCACTCACCCAGAGCCCAGGGTTCAATGTGTGCGTGGTGTGTATTGTACTGACCCAGAGCTCAAAGGGAGAATAACACCGAGGCCTGAGAAGGAACCCCTAAAAACAGACTCTAACAAGGGCATTTCTCTTCATGAGAAATGGCAATTAAAGATATTTGGAAAAGTAGCGGAATGTATACAACAGCACTATCATATGCATTGATTTAAACAGTGGGTCATTTCACTGCAAATGTGTGACATTAAACAGTGATTCAGACGACAAAATGCCAGAGATAAACAGCATCACAAAGCTCTTGCACAGAAATGCTAGTCGTGTGCTCTGTGGGTCCCTGATTCAGTAACTAGCACTAGTAACCATGTGGTTGTTCAAGCCAGAAAAGTGGGGAACGTCCTTGACACTTGTCCTTCATGGGCTCGCACTCTACTTCTAACTTACTATCAAGGTTTCTGCATCCTACTCCTTCCTCAATGTTTTCCACATCTCTCCATCTCCACCAGCCCACTCAGGCCTTTTACTTGGTGAGCTGTAGCACCTCAAAACTGTTTTCCCAGCTTCTAGTCTGGGCATGCCCCTTCCCCACAGTAGTTAGCATTTGTTTCTGCTGTAACAGACAAACTCAAAATAAAAGTGTAGAGAAATGTGGGGATTAGCAATTCAGGGGTGGTATGACATTCCTCCAATCGCCAGAAACCCAGCCTTCTTCATCCTTATGTTCTCTGGTGTGGCTTCTGTTCCAGGGTCACCTTATGGTTCAAAATGGTTGCCAGGGCTCCAGACATTACATCTGCATCGCAGCTAGCAAGAGTAAGGAAAGGATTGAAGATCACACCCTCTCCTGTAAGGGATACTTTCCAGAAGTGTACACACAAACTTTTATATTGCACTGTCCAAAACTTACTCACATAACCACACTTGGTGGCAAGAGAGATCTGGAAATTTAGTCTTTATGCCAGTCACATGCACAATACAAATCTGAACTGTTATTCCTACAGAAAAAGAATACAGCAGAAATCAGGAAGAGAATAGAGCATGTCGTCAATTCCTGATTAGGGACTTGATTTTCCCCTTCTACAGACAGCTTGGTTAAGATGTCTTAGTTTGGGTTCCCCTGAAGCAGACCCCGAGACCGTTTCTGCACCTCCCCTTCCACATCATCTCAGCCAGAACACGCTCTTTTATGCCCTTTGAGAACTTACTTATGGAGGCCCCACAGGCCACAGTAAAGGCTGTAGTTTGCACAATGAGAAGCCACTATGGGGTTTTGAACATGAGAGTGACCAGATCAAATCTGTGGTTTTCAAAGTTCTCCATGGCTACTGTGTAGGACAGACTGTAGTGAAGCAAAGCATCAAGCTGGGAGATTAGATGGGAGAAAACTGCAGGACTTTAAGGGACAGCTGAAGGCGTCTAGGTAAAGGGGATAAAAATAGAGATGCTAAGATAAGGACAAACTTGAGTCATACTGCGGATATATAGCCAACAATACCAGTTGTCAGAAAGGCCCCAGAATTTTGAATGGGGGCGCCACTGACTGAGAGGGGACTGGCTGGGGGAGGAGCAAACCAATGAAGGAAAAAAATCAGGAGTTCTTTTCAGGATGAGTCAGCAATGCCAAGCAGGCACCCAAATGGAGATGTCGCATAGGCAGTTAATACATACGGGCCTGGTGTACAAGCATAGGGTCATGGCTAGACGCGTATTTTTTGGATTCTTCTGCACATGATGACATTTAAAATCAGTGAACTAGATAAAATCACCTGTGGAAGATACAAATGAAAGAGGAGATAGAGAGGGACGGAAGGGGGTGGGCGCTAAGGACAAAGCCTTCACGCACTCCAATGTGGGACCAAGTACACGGATCCTTGAAACACTCAGTTCCCCGCTGGGTACAATGGGAACACGTCTGGGAAAGTGCGGGGGATATACCATGCAGTGCTTTAAAAATGCAAACAGTCCTTATTTCTGCATCAAACGGTAAATAATTTGAAACAACCAATTACCTTTATCCAGTCAAGTGAAATGTTTTATAACCAACTGTTGTAAAAAATAAGCTGTAGTTTGACTGTGTTTAACACAACTCGGTCTTGCGCTGGCTTTCTTTTTTCCTATTAGTTTATGTGTTTAGGCACAGCCCATGAAACACCATATAAATGTAAAAATTGTTATTAAAAGTGTTCATAAAAGCTTCTTCAGAGTTCTCTTGTTTTATGTTACAAATGACACCCCTAAACACCCCAGGAGAAAGGATTTGGAAGATAAACGTTTAAAAGGAGAGGAACAAGAAAAAGTGTCTTTTATTTTTAACACTGAATGCTACCCATCCTATTTTTAAAATTTTTCTGCACATCCTGATTTAAAAAGTGAAAGGGAAATGGCTATTATTCCTTAATCCTCTACCACATAAAAGGCACTGTGATTATGATTGTGTACATTACCTCATTTAATTTTTTTCCAGCTCTCGTAAGAAGTGGGTATCAGGAAATGCACGTGATAGTGGAGGAAACTGAGGCTCAGAGAGCTCGAGTTACCCTGCAAGCTGAACGGGGGCAGAGCTGGCTTGTGACGCCAGGTTAGGGGGCCCCGGAGCCCATGCACTTTCACTCTACTGTTTTGTAACTGTGACCATGCTGCTGCTTTTATACTTTGTTTCCTATGGCTGCTGTAACAAATTAACACAAACTTCGGGATTTAAAACAATGCTAGTTTTTTATCTTCCAGTTCTGCAATTCTAAGTCCAAAAATAGATCTTATGGACTAAAATTAACATGTCTGCAGAGCTGTGTTCCTTCCGGAGGCTCTAGGGGAGACTCTATTCCTTGCCTTTTCCTGCTCGCACAGTCTTACAGAGTTTCTGATTCAGCAGGTCTGGGGCAAGGCCTGAGAATTTGCTTTTCTATCCAGTTCCCAGGAGATGCAGACACGGCTGGCCTGGGGACCCCACTTTAAGAACCACTGCTCGACGTTATGTTCCCTCTGCTAAAATACTGTGTATTCTTGTTTTCAACATGGCCCCCGCCTGATTCAGTGGCCTTCACCGAAATAGTTTACCACCCCGATCCATGAGTTTGATTTGGTATGTTGGGTGGACGGGGGAGGGGGATAAAATTCTAACACCCACTTCTAACCTAGACCTTCCCATGAGATTGGATCACTCACTACTTCTTAGCTCATGGCCCCTTCCAGCAGTGAAATCACTGTGGCATCAGCTTCCATGACCACACCTCCTTTTCTGGCTCTGACCCTCCAGCCTCTCTCTTGAGATGACACTGGGCCCACAGGATAATCTTCTCAACTCAAGATCCTTCACTCAATCACACCTACAAAGTCCCTATGCCATGGAAGGTAAGGTAGCCACAGGTCCTGGGGATTCCACGTGGACCTCTACGGGAGCCATTATTCTGGCTACGATACCTGCCTACCTGCTCTTTCGGGCTCCCACATTTCCATCTGAAGACAAACTGTGATAAAGCATTACAAGGTTTTCACTCAGGGTCAAGTCCTCTTTCTGGGCCTTTGCCCTCTGTATTTGTTAGTATTTTTAGCACAGGCCCTCAACAGAATGGAGTCCCTCATATCCTAATGAACTGGTCCCTCTCATTCGTTTATTGTCGTCAGGTTGGGTGCTCAGACACGGGAGAAATGGGGGGGGGTGGAAATGGGCACCTCCTCTGACATTTGACAGTCTAGAGACAAGACTGCTCCCCCTTTCAAACAGCTCCCCTCAGCTCCTTGTCTTACTCCCAAGAGGAGGGAGAGAACAGAACAGAGGATCCTGACTTGAATGTAAAAAGACATGTTGCCTTGGCGTTCAAGGCCCTCTGTGATCCGACCATGTCCTCCATCCCCAATAACACAGCCCAGCTCCAACCACAGTCGGCTCCTCTCCAGCCCTAAACACACCCTGCCCTGCCACATATCACTCTTTGCACACACCCCACTTCTTCCCGTGCCCCTGGGCTCCTCTGCTGGGTGAGAACTGACTTATCTTTGAAGAAGGCCCGCGTGTCACGCCCTTCAAGAAACCTAAGTTGATTCCCTTCATCAGAATTAGCGGGAACAACAGCCTCTGGGTTCCCAATCACTTTGTTCATCCCAATCACTGTTAGGCAGAGATCCTTCAGATACAAATGCCCAAGCCCAGTTCAAATTAGGAGGGTGTAGAGAACTGCCAGATTCTAGCAGCTGATGTTCAAGAATGGTCTAGCTTCAGGCATGGCTGGATCCAGGGTCCCAGACAATACCGTCAGTTTCGTTAGTTTCCTCTCTCCTTCTCCGTCTCCCCATTTCTTAGTTCTGTCCTTTCCCATATGTCCACTGGTATACAGGGTGGGACAATGACTGCCAGCTACATATAATCCCAGTTTAGCAAGCCAGGTGGAAAACAGGATCCTCTCTCAACACAAAGATGGCCCTCCCAGGGAGAGAGTATTGGCATCACTGTTCCCCTGCCCATCAATGAACCCAATATTGTGGTAGGGAAGATAAACTTTTCAGTCATTGGCCACCTGAGATCATGGGCCTAACTTTGCGCTGAGGATTCAGGGAACTTCAGATGAGCTTTAGCACTGGGAGGGGATACGCAAAGAAAAATGCTGAACAGACCAAAGTTACACTGCCAGAGACCCCCCACAGCCTAGGGTAGCACCTACCGGTTCATATTTCCCTTTACCTGTTTATACAATTTGCTATTCCAAACAATCACAAGGTTCTATTATTTGAGAACATACTTTTCATTCACTGAACAGTTATTGAGTAAATAGCTACCGTGTGCCAGGGGCTGTGCTGGGCACTTAATTAGACTGTGTCTTATGCCTCCCAACAACCCTGCAGGCTGAGTGCTTTCATCACCTGCCCCCATGACGACTACCACCAAAAACAGAAGTGAGGCTCAGAGACCTCACATGGCAAGGCCACCAAAAGTTGGGTAAAAATAAAAGCAGAATTCGAACCAAAGGTCCTTTGGTTCCAAGGGCTGGTCTTCCCACAACCCTGTGTGAGCTTAGCCAGGGCAGGGCTTGAGTCCTGCTCATCTCTACCTGTCCTCCAGCACCTACTCCATTGCACGGCACCCAGCAGGTGCTCAGTACATGGTTGTTGAATGTGTAAGTCAGTGAATGGAAGATCGTCATTCCTCAGGAACACCTGAGGATTCTCTGCCTGAGCTATTTGGACAGGGGATAGAGCTGAGTCAGTGGGATTCTCCAAGACAGGCTTACAGAGGAGTGTCAAAGGTGATGGGGAGAGAGGAAGGGAGGGGGGGCACGGATACGTTTCAGTTTTGCGGACACCTTCCTACTTATTCTGGACCACGGTGTTATGGATTGAATTGTGTGTCCCCACCCCCCACCCCCATATTCATATGTTGAAGTCCCAGCCCCAGTATCTCAGAATGGGACCATATCTGGAGACAATTCCCTACAGAGGCAATCAAGTCAAAATGAGCTCATTAGGGTGGGCCCTAATCCATCCAGTATGACTGCTTTCCTTTTAAAAAGGAGAAACAGGGGGCGCCTGGGTGGCGCAGTCGGTTAAGCGTCCGACTTCAGCCAGGTTACGATCTTGCGGTCCGTGAGTTCGAGCCCCGCGTCGGGCTCTGGGCTGATGGCTCAGAGCCTGGAGCCTCTTTCCGATTCTGTGTCTCCCTCTCTCTCTGTCCCTCCCCCGTTCATGCTCTGTCTCTCTGTCCCAAAAATAAATAAACTTTGGAAAAAAAAATTTAAAAAAAGGAGAAACAGGGGCACCTGGGTGGCTCAGTCGGTTGCTGAGCGTCCGACTTCAACTTCGGCTCAGGTCGTGATCTCGCCGTTCATGACTTCGAGCCCCGCGTCGGGCTCTGTGCTGACAGCTCAGGGCCTGGAGCCTGCTTGGGATCCTGCGTCTCCCTCTCTCTCTGGCCCTCCCCCTCTCATGCTCTGTCTCTCTCTATCTCAAAAACAAATCAACATTAAAAAAACTGTTTAAATAAATAAATAAGAAGGAGAAACAGCCATAAGGAAAGATGATGTGGAGACACAGGAAGAAGAGTGATAATTATTAGCTAAGGAGAGAAGCCTGCACCAGATTCTCTCTCACAGCCAACCCTAACAATACCGTGACCTTGAAATTCCAGCCTCAGGAACCACAAGACAATAAATTGCTATTGTATTACCCACCCAGTCTGTGGCACTTCGATGCAGCAGCCCTAGGAAGCTATATTCGCAGACTTATGATGTGTGTGCCTACATGCATTCACACACTCACACACATTTTTTTCCATTAAAATAAAAAAAACTCCCTAGTAAAACAACGAAACAATAATGGACGCTTAGAAAATAAATAAAATTTCATTTGTAGCCATCAATCACACTCCCCTACAACCATGAGAATAAAGGGCCTCCTTTAAAAGAAAAAAAAATCAAAACTTTCTGGTCTCCCACTTTCTACATAAAGGTTCACTCAGGGGAAACCACCATATGAAATCCAAATTTATCTGGGTTTTACTTGGAAACTGCCTCACCGGAATGCAGAAGTGGAGCAAGAGATGCGAGAAAGACCGTCTGGAACCCATTTGTGTGTTGTTGCTCAGGAGGGAGCCCAGGGAGGAAGCCAGGAGCTACAGGCGTCCAGAAACGCATCGGGGGCCTCCACCCCTCTCAATCTGCCTGGGATCGAGGGTTTCCCGGATGGGCCACTTGTGGGGCTAAAACTGGGACAGTACTGGACAAACGGGATGGTTGGTCTCCTTCCAGTCCTCTGCAGGGCAGTGTAGCAGGTTCTGAGAAGAGCCTCTGGAGTCGGGGAGCTGGTGCTAGGACCCCCAAGCCCCTAGTGCACAGTAGGGCACACTGTTTAACCTCTCTGAGCTTCGCGTTCCTAAAGCCTACCACGGCGATGACAAGAGTTGCCTCATACAGATATGGCGAGATGGGTAACAGCCTCGGATGTGCTCACAGTGAGCAGAGGTTCTATCTGCCCACATCTCACCCATGCAAAGCCAAGGATCATTCTGCATTAGGCTCCGGGGCTTTTATGCTGCAAGAACTTGCAAGGCTCGTGCTAATGCACAGGCCCCAACAGTGGAGGGCTCACTGCCCCTGGGTGTAAACTTCTATCAGCTAGGTTTGAGAGCAGTGCCTGAGTGCTCCCAACTTCTTGAGCCTCAGGGCGCTTTTCTGAGAGGTGTTCTCTGTTTCTCAAGGGCCTGGACAAACTGCAGTGAACCTGGGAAGCCCCCTTACATTGGCCTGGTCTCCTCCATATCACCCTCCCCAGTCCCTGCCCTCACTCCTGCTTCCCAGGACTACCTCTCAGGTAAATCCCCTGAATCCAAACTCTTGCTTCAGTCTCTATGAAAATTTTAAATCATGGGGCACCTGGGTGGTGCACTTGGTTCAGCGTATGACTTTGGTTCATGTCATGATCTCACGGTTCATGAGTTCAAGCCCCACATCAGGTTCTGCACTGACAGTGCAGAGCCCGCTTGGGATTCTCTCTCTCTCCCTCTCTCTCTCTCTGCCCCTACATCACTTATGTGCTCTCTCTCAAAAATAAATAAACTTAAAAAAATAAAATTACAACCAAGCTTAGCAAATGCCAAGCAGGCATTTTAAAAATGTCCACTGTTACCTTTATTCATCTGAGGTCTACAGTTCATGGGCACTGGGAAACCTTGTTTCTAAGGTGGGATATCTCAGAGAGCTAGCTGGTGCCCAAGGGGGTTGATATGCTTTTAGAAAGATGCCATTTTGGCCTAAAAATGGACCAAGTCCACCTGTAGACTGTTGTCCCTTGATGAAGCCAGAAATCTGTTCAAAATGGAAATGCCTAGAAATGAAAATGGAAATGCTTGCAGAATTTCATCAGGTCAGATGAGAGCATTTTCCCCTCCTAAATGTATATAGAGCTGTGGGTGTCTAACTTATAAACCCCTCCCTGTTGGTTTTTATCCTCTCAGTTTGGGGGGGGGGCAATGGCAAAAGTATGCCAACAGCCCAACACAATGGTGTGATGTCTCTAGTACGGAGAGGATTTTTATTGTACCTTTCCAATGCTCATTTAGCTTCTTAGACAAATAGCTATAGGCAAGCCACCTTGTAACAGAAACGTTTCTGAGATTTGCAACAGGACAAGCCATTTGACATTAACTAAAGAGTGAGGTACACAGTTGCAAATGAGTCTGGAAATGGCTCTGGGTGTTGGGAAACCTTGCTATAGTAGCTCCAGAATCAGACTGGATTAAAAAAAAAAAAATGACAATTGTTTTCCACAACACGGCCGCTTGAATATAAACGCTTACCATTTAGTATTTCTACCTAGCGTTCTCCAGTTACACAGTAAAAAAGAGCATTTTAAATTCACGCCCTGGTAGTGCGGCTTGATTCTTGTTAGCTGTTGATTTACAGCGAGCTACGCCTAGATTCTCCAGCCACTGTTGAAGAGCCAGCCAGAAAGGGGGTGGCCAGGGACTCCAGGGATCAAAAATGGAAGAAATTCACCTCTGAGAACCTTCTACTTCCAGGTGTCTTGAAAGAGACAAAACAAGAATAATAACAAGCCAAGGATTGGCTTCTCATAGTTTCAAGTAGATTTGAATCCCCTTCCGACACCCCCACCCTGTTGTTTAATCTGTTTAATCTGTTGTTAAAATGCAGATTCTGATCCTGGGGGTCTGGGGCAGAGCTTGGGAGCCTGAATCTCTAATAAGCTCCCAGGTAATGCTGATGGCTTCCCGGCCACATCTTGAGTTGTAAAGCTCCAAAGACCAAGGGTTGTAAAACTGACTCCCAGTTGTCAAGAAGTCTGCCTCCAAAGTTTGGTTCCACTGCTGCAAGTTTGTGAAACCCTCCGGTCAAATCACACTCCAGGGGGTATGTGAGACAGCCATTTCCAGAGAGGAAGACAGGGAAAGACCATATGTAACTACTTCTCTTCCAGTGAAATCAGAGAACAAAGTTAATTTCTCCCACTACTACTGTGATTTCTGTACGGAGAGATGCCTTAATGCACTAAATACATTCTTAGCCACCATTTCCTACTAAGTAAACTGTCAGCACCCAGCCCCTGTTAGCAAGACAATCAGGGAGGTTTAGTCCTTGAAGGGCCCCTAGAGATCAATTTATCCAATTCTCCCGAAATATAGGGCCTGAAAAGCAAACTTTAGGGAACCAGACCACTGCGCAAGGCCTTTCAAAGAAAACAGTTAGGAGAAGAGTCACAGTGCATCCGTGCTGGGGTGTAAATATGGGCCATTTTTACTTTTGTAGTCACTGCTACCAACACTGCCTTGTGGACACCTGTCCACCCGACCCCAACTTCATCCCAGCCGCCCCAAGTGGTAAAGGTTTCACTGACTTTTCATCTCATTCCGGAACTCTGCCATCCCTTCTGATTATGAAAGCTGTCTCACTTTGGATCTTAAGGCTTAGCCCTATTCATTTTAATTTTGTTTGTTTGTTTTTGAGAGAGAGAGAGACAGAAAGAGCATGAGCAGGGGAAGGGGGGAGAGAGAGAGGGAGACCCAGAATCCGAAGCAGGCTCCAGGCTCTGAGCTGTCAGCACAGAGCCCGACGCGGGGCTTGAACCCACAAACTATGATATCATGACCTGAGCTGAAGTCGGACGCCTAACTCACTGAGCCACCCAGGTGACCCCAGCCCTATTCATTTTAAAGCTTGAATCTAACATTCGATTGAAAAACTTGCCTACTTCTCCAGGAAGGATGGACTGAGAGTAGTGTCCTGGGTCTGTGTGTGATCACAGAAGTTGTCCCTTCCCTCCCCTCCCTGCCACCCCTCCCTCGCCCGCCACCACCTCCCACACAAGTCCCCAGGGATGGAGGGAGAAGGAAAAAAGGCTTCCTTTTCCTTTTCCTTCAGCAGCTGGGGCTGAGCTTGCAGGCTTCTCCTGCTTCAGTGCTTCCGGGTTTTCCGTAGGATGATTCCAAAGACTCATTCTTGGTAAAGCGTATCGGTGGAGGTTTTCAAACATGCCCGCAGTTTCTCCTGTTGCCCCCTCCTTAAAGCCAGCCCTTGTGACTTATTTCTAAGGAAGAGAATGCTGCAGGAATTTTACCGTGCAACTTCCAAGCTAGGGTAGAGCACGCACTCCAGATTCCATCCAGCTCTCTCACAGGGGCACTTGCCCCGGGACCAGACACCGCACTGTGAGGAGAGTCAGCCGCTGAGGGGGACACCCCGTGGAGGTGGACCAGCTGGAAGGTTCCAGCCTTCAGCCGGCACCCACCACCACACAGGCCCGCAAAGAAGGCGTCAGGTGATTCCAGCCCCCGCCCAGGAGGCCCCCTCGCTGAGAATGAGTACATCAGAAACAAGCTGTCCTTGCTGAGAGCCACCCAAACCATAAATTCATAAGCAAAAGAAATCTTGGTGTTTTGGTCAGCTCTCCGGTCATGGGGCGGTCTGTTTTACGGCATTAGAAAACTATAGCAACAGTCACCAGGTCTCTGCAGAGCCCAGTGGGGAAGTCCCTGCTATACAGACTCTCCCCATCGGAGGTCCGGCTCCGGCTCCCATCCTCCTTCCCATGCTCCCAGGTTCTGCTTTGGGCCATCTGTCTCAGAGCTTCTTGTGGCTGAGATCCCTGTGCCCAGAGAGCGACCGTCCTGGTGGGAACAGCCAGCTACCATTACTGGTAGCCACTGCCCCATGTGTCCTGGTCTGTGTGGGCTGCTTTGGCAAATCACCAACAGAAATCGTTCCGGAGGCTGGGGGTTCTGAGATCAAGGTGCTGGAAGATTTGGTTGTAACAACGCAAATCCCATCCATGAGGGCTCCACCTTCATAACCTAATCACCTCCCAGAGGCCATCACCTTGGGGGTTGGAATTTCGCTATACGAGCTGGGGGAGCAGGTGGGGGGAAGTGATGCCAACAGTGAATCCACAGAACCATGGGAGACTGACTTATTTGGTTAGGCTGAAGAGCAGGCCTGAAGACCACCCTACCTTTCTCCTAAAAGTTACTCTCCCACCTCTTCTGGTTCCTTCCTGCCCCTTCAGGACCCCCTTGCCTAGAGCCTGACAACTCTCAGCCAAAAGGATCATCACTAGTCTCTGACTTGTTCCACACTTTCCATCACGTAAGAGGTGGATGTGGTTGCTGTTCCACATACAGCTATGGCCCCCAAATTACTACCTCCTGTTCTCTTTCCCACCCATGGATGAGAAGGGAGAAAGGGCGCTGATGAGAGTGACGGCTCTGCCAAAACAGGACTACTCACAAGCCCTGCCTGGTCTCAGTTAGCTGGTGGCTCTCAGAATTTGGGTTGAGGCGCACTTAGCACCACGGCTGCCATGTACGGCTGTACAGATTGCACACTGCACCACTCTAGGGCAGACAGGTCTACAAGTTGTTACTGTAATAGTAAATATTTTAGGCTTTGAGGACCACACGAACTCTGTCTCAACTATACAAATCTGCTGCTGTAGCACAAAAGGAGCCTCAAACAATATGTAGATGAATGGGTGTTGCTATGTTTCAAGGAAACTTTATTTACCAAAACAAATGGCGAGTAGATTTAGCTCAAGGTTACAGTTTGTCACCCCTCACCCCTCACTCTAGGAGACACTATTCACAAAGCCCATCATGCCCAGTCCTAAGCTGTGGCTCTCCTTGGTGTCCTTGGGGCCTCAATTCTGGAAAAACAGGAACAATCACAGAGAGTGCCTGCCACCATCCAGGTGGACACGGTTTTCAAGGACCAGAGCAAAATCCTCTGTGCTGAGTGTGGGATCTTTGTTACTCCTTAGGGAAACTTCTTCGATGCTCTGCTCTTCCATTCCTTGAAAAGAAACCTTCTAAGCACCAACTATGGGTCAGGTGTGTGTCTTGCCCTGGGAATGTAACAGAGAACAAGGCAGACACAGCTCTGGCCTCTGTCAAACTAGCAGAATGGTGGGGAAGACGGGACGTTCGACAGGTAGTTATAAATGGGATGAATCTTAGGAAAGGTAAAGCTGTGACGCAATGGGAGCTCTTGCAGGGAGGCAAGGCCAACTCTGAAAACTGGGGTCAGGAGGAAGCCAAGGTCTTAAGGATGAGAAGGAATCATCTAGGCAAAGAGTTGGAGGACAAGTGTTTCAGGCAGAGGGACCAGCACATGCAAAGCGAGTGGAAAGCATCTGAGAGGGGGGTCAGCCTGCAGAGCCCTCTGAATCCACAGCTGTGTCTCTCCCCATAGACCTGTGCCCTTCTGTAGATGAATCAAGACCAAGATCATACCTGGTGTCTCTCACTGAGCCTGCACAGCTGTACTATTTGGTACCACAATGTTTTAGAACACTGGAACTATTTGCTGATATACGGAAGTTAAGGGATTTCAAAAAAATCTGCATCTCTGGCTTCTCAAAAAATTCCTGGACTGTAAGTCCAATTCCTACACAGCAACAGCTAGCTTGGAGCCGCGGGCACCTGGCCCCTCAGATGGAATGCACTCTCCCCGTTCTGTCCCAGGCCGTCACTCCCAGTCACCTGACCCACCCTTCATTACCTGTCTGGCCCAGGCATGCATTTGACTGCTTATGCAAGCAAATCTCATGCCACAAAGGGAGACGTGGATTCAAGATGACAAGAAAGGTGTAGCTTTTGGGGACCCACTCTCCAAAAATAAAAGTACCCTGTGACAGAGCTGAATTACGCTTGCCTTGGAAATCCAGTCCGTGTGACCCAATCTGCTGAATCCCCCCGGTTCTGTTCCTGAAATCCTGACCAGGCTGGTCACGGAGACAGGAAATCTGTTTTCAGAGCCCTTGCAGAAACCCTGCTGGGGTTTGAAAACAGCAAAGGAAGGCTTGAGAAACAAGGGACTGAGCAAGAGACAGGCCCCAATGGATGCCTTCCTTTCTCATCAAGCCAGGGTTCTTCCTCTCCAGAAAATCAATTCCGTGGCATGAAGGATATTCTCCAGGGTGGAGTTTATCAAAGCACACACCACAGAAGAATTTGCGATCCAAACCACACTGATAGGGGTTTCAGAAACAAACAGTCCTGATGTCACAGAAACGAGGTCTTGCCGGTCTAGTTCCCCAGAGGTTGACCCTGAATGGAGAGAGCGATTAAGGGCATGCTCCCGGGACAACCCATAAAGCAAAGTCCCACAGGGGAGCTCTGGGCTGGTCCCACAGGGAAGCTCTGGGCTGTAAATTAGCCTCAGAGCTGCTCCAACTAGGACAGCATATTGGTCATTGGTTAAGGGCTGCCCTGGGGCAAGTAAAGTCCAAGGCATCATTAGGTCTTATAGCCAGAGGGGAATTCTCTGAAGAAAATCCTGGGGTGCCATTAGAAGTGACAGCATGAGATGTGGGACAGAAACAAGGAACCAGGGATCTGAGGGATCTGGGTGGAGCCTGCAAGTGTTTGCTACCTGCAATTCGGAATGATTCACAAAGCTAAACATGTTTGTGGTCTGCAGACTTTTTCAGAACCTGTAATGTGATCATTATCATCTCTATGGTAAAGGATATGATTTATAGCAGTTCCTGAACCTACCCCAGGAGGCTCTCTTTTCCCAGGATTACCAAAGATTCCAGTTTTGGGTAACAGCACCCTTAAGTGTGCATGGTGGGAGAGTAGAGCAGGAAAGAGTTTCTCCTTCAGCCTCAAATGAAAGCTATGTCCTGGAATCCTCTGAAACCCCGGGGGAAGCCGGCCAGCCTGGGTGCCAGGCCTTCCAGGGGGGTCCCCACCCACCATGGCCTCCTAGCCCCACCTGGATGCTCACTGTAGAGTGCCCCAGAACTCCAGGGCCCCCTGTGGGCCTCCCAGGACAGCCCTTTCAAGCTTCTTTCTGCTCTTAGAAACCACAACATGCATCCCTGACTTCCAGAGTCAGCATTCCTGAGTCACCTTTCTCCCCATGTGACACCAACCCAGCTCTGCATTTCAACCTTTCGCTGCTCCACTTTGGGCCTCCTGTGCACCGCCCCCCCCCCCCACACAAGATTGCCTGCTATCTCCCGAACTTAATATGCTTGTAAACTGAAGGAACAACTTGGTTTCCTGCTTGACTCCTGCAGTGTTTTGGATTATTTACTCAATATTTTTTTAGAGAGAGAGCACACACGTGAGTATGAGCGGGACAGGGGCAGAGGGAGAGAATCTCAGGCAAGCTCCACGCTCGGCCCAGAGCCTGACACCGGGCTCGATCCCACAACCCTGGGATCATGACCTGAGCTGAAATCAACAGTCCGATGCTCAACCGACCGAGCCACCCAGGCGCCCCTCCTGCAGAGTCTTTAATTTTTCGTGTCATTTCGTTTGAATATGCCAGACCAGGTTGGGAGCTCTGTTCTTACTGCCATCTTTATGTTCAGTCTCGCCAGCATGTTTCAAGTGTAGCTCTTTAGCCCAGCAAAGGAGCTGAGGAGAGTGAGCCAGTGAAGAGCCGTCTGCCTCATGAAACACAACGTGGGGCATGTTGCCCGTGCCTGACCCCTGCAGGGCGGTGCTCCGTCCGGACCATTCATGTCTCGGGAGGATGTGTACCTCTCCTTCCTTATGTGAGACGGCATTCAAGGAACCACCTTGAGCCATTAGACCCAGTCCAGAGTAAATGCTGCTCTGGCCAGGTGGTAACTTCTGGATAAGTCTAGCCACTGACATACACCAAGGCCCTACTATATGACAGCCACGGGAGTTAGAATAAAATCACCAGCTCTGTTGTCACTCCTGTTGTTTGCATTTTGTCTCTGACTCTGACTGCGTCGGGCTTTGGGCAAGGCGCTTTAGCCTGAGGCTCAGTTTGCTCATCTGTAGAATGGATACAATAAATGACTTATGTCCAAGTGAGATCTAGATGCAACATACATGTAAGGCACTTAGCACCATGCCTGAACCATAGCAAGTGCTCAACAGCTATCTCTAATATACTAATAATAACAAAAGGGTAATATGCTGGAATTCAGTCTTCAACCACTTTAAAATCATCCTACGGCTGATCCTGAGAACCTTTTTTTTCCCCTTCACGTTCACTTTCCCTATACATCTCCTTCCCCTCCTTAATCCCTTCCAAGCTCTCAGTGTCTACAAAGCATTCATGAATCTTCTGTGGCGCTCCCTAAAAACACAGATTCTGAGACCCCCAACCTAAGGATTCCACGGGTCTGGAGAGGAGCTCCAGGATCTCTATCTGTAACAGACGACCTCAGATAATTCTGTGGTGGCCGCTGCAGGCACTGTGGTGCACTGGTCAATGCTTAGCACGAGTGTGGGGCATGGGGAAGGGCTGGTTTGTAGCACTTGCTAGGAATACTCCCACCCTGGCCAACATCAGGCTATCCATGTGACATCGCTGATGCAGAGCTGGGAGACGTTCAGCAACACACTGCTACACGGTGCTACAGATAGAAGGACGTGCACAGCTCCACCATGGAGAGAAGAGTAATGGGAAGGGATGAGTATTAGGTATTTATTACCTTTGCTTTCAATGCGCTTATTTCACAGTGAGCTTTTGTCGTTTAGTACTTTTATTTTTGTAACATTTTTATTTATTTTTGAGCGACAGAGACAGACTGAGAGCAGGGGAGGGGCAGAGAGAGGGGGAGACCCAGAATCTGAAGCAGGCTCCAGGCTCCGAGCTGTCAGCACAGAGCCCGACGCGGGGCTCGAACCCACAAACTACGAGATCATGACCTGAGCCGAAGTTGGGCACTTAACGTACTCAGCCACCCAGGCCCCCCTGTCGTTTAATATTTAATGTTTGTATTTAACAACCAGCTCTCAAAATCCCTGAAAGCGTAACAACTGGCTCTTGGGAGTGTGGCCCCAACACATTGTCACAGGAACCAGAGTTGAAAAACCCTGTTTATGAGAATTGCAGGAATACTCTGCTCCCTCTCTCCCTGGCAAAATGCACATCTTCGCAAAATTGTCCTGAAATTTCTGGAGACTTCAAAGACACCCCAAATCCCATCGTGGATTTTGGAGGGGCCCCTGTCCCCCTTCTTCCCTCCTGCACTATCAGAGCATCTTGAAGGCTGGTGGAAGGAGGGAGGAAGAATCAGTATAGTTTGGGGAAAGGAATTGTACAGATCTTTCCCATTTCCCCCTCTCAGCCTCCACCACCCTGGCCCCACGCCAGAGAGTGATGAAGGGTGCTTCCAGAAGTTCTGTGTCCATATCAGCTCCAAACTCTTCATCTCCCTCTGGAGCCACAGGGTCCCACCCGCCTGGTGCTCTTATCAGATAAGGGTGACAGGCACAGTGAGTCAGGGGAGGAGACCGAGGTGTGTTATCTCTCTTCCCTGCATCCAGCTGGAAGGCAAGTGGCTCCCTCTCAACAAAGGGCACAGTCTTGTGTCACTGTGCTTGGTTTAGAATGAGAAAGTCACTGCCTTTAGCAGACTCAAGGCCTAACAGGGTCACTGGCAGGCAGGCAAGGGAACCAAGACAAGCAGACAGGTCCTGTGCTCCGTGCTTTAGAACCGTCAGCACAGCAAATCCAGGGAAGGTGGGCACAAATGTGATCCCCACTGTATACAAGAGGAAGCAGAGGCTCAGAAAATTCTGGCCTACGGGAGCACACAGCAGTGGAGCCAGGATTCAAAGGCAGGTCATTTGAAGGATGGGGCTCTTAACTTTCCTGCCGTCGTCCCTAATTTAATCCTCATGGCAGCCGGCATCCCCATTCCACAGATGAGAAGACTGGGATAGTCACTGCAATGCTCAGGGCCTCTGGAGGGGGAGTCCAGGACTCTGGCAAGCCTCTCTCCTAACGCAGCACTGGGTTTGTAGCTGTTATAAGACCGCATTTTTCAGAGGGTGGGAGGAGGAGCGCTATCCGCAGGTGGCAGGGGGGCTCCTGCTTAGGTCCAGGTCACGGGAAAAGTAAAGCAAGGGTAGGGGAGAGCAACAGTAACTCCCGGGCGCTGGAATGAAGTTCACCGAGTGTCTAGAGATGAGATCATGAGAGCTGCTCCCCTGGGTTCTCATGGCAACCAGGCTGCTCTCTGCCCACTCCCCAGCTTCAGCTGCACTAGGAATTGGGGAGTTGGGGGGGGAATGTCAAACAGAGGTGGTGATGTGGCTGCAGGTACCATCACCGACCTCCATGGTAACCATGGCAACTGGGCCTAGGAGCAGTCCTTGAAGAAGATGCTCATCCCACCCAGCAGGCAGGGCTGAGAGACGCCAATGCCACATGAGGGCGCCCCCCGGAGGAGACAACGCCACGCCCATGGTGGCCTTGGTGCGTGGGTCTCCCTCTCTGCAACTGCAGGCTTCCTTGGGTCAAATCTCTTCACGTGTGCACAAAACCTGGGCAAGTTTCCTAACTGCTCTGAGCCCCTGACTCCTCATCGGTTCACAGCAAGCATTCAGCAATCAACACCATCACCATCATCATCAAAGAGCAGGCAGTGTGACTCATCAGGGAGTGAGTCAGACAGACCTGGCTCTGAAGCCCTGCAAGCGAGACAAGCTACCTCCTCGCCTCGAGAGCACCTCGTTTCCTCACCTGTAAAGTGAGGCTGTGCAAGCACCTACACAATTATCATGGTATCTAACTGACCAGCTATGGGTCTTAGTTTGGGTTTGCCTAAGAGCAGAGCCTGACATGGGGTCTGGGCGCAGGTAGTTTCCTTGGGAGCTAATCCCCAGAAGCACAAGTCAGGGACTAGGCAGGTGATGTGCGGGCGCAGACGGTTGGCGGGGGGGTGGGGGGAGTCAAGAGTGAGCAGGTCGCCACCATGGACACCTCAAAGAAGCTTGTAGACCATGCCTCTGATTTGTCCCAGCGAGGGACACAAAGTTGGGGTATTTATCTAATAAATGCCAATAAATCCCACAGCAGAGAGAGAGGCCTCAGGGACAGAGATGCCAGTTTGAGGTAAGAGGCCATCACTGCTGCAGGTAAGGCAGAGACAGGCGGGGGGGGGGGGGGGGGAGGAAGGGGGAGGGGAGGAGCTATAACGGAAAACACCCAGCCTGTGTGGACACAGAGGTGGTGCCCACGGAATATGTGTGTCTGTAGGTTCCCACCTGTTCCCACTCTGACTTCTGCTGCTCCGCATAGACATTTTTACTTTGGAGAAGCCACTCCTATTCCGACGAGACTAGCAAAGTGGAGAGCTGGGGCTGCAGCCCTTTGGCACAAGTCAGCCTGGTCACTGGGACCAGCCCTGTTTCTCTTATTAGCTGTGAGTTGGTGGGTAAGCACCTTGATGCCTCTAAGCCTCTGTTTGTTCATCTGTAAAAAGGGACAATAACTGCCTTTACCTCACTGTGCAGTATGATGAGAAGTGAAGAAGACAACACGTGAAGGGATGGGAAAATGTTTCTATAAAGGGCCAGATGGTAAATATTTTAGGTTTCACACACCATATGGTCTCTGTTGCAACTATTCAGCTCTGCCATTGTACCATGAAGGCAGCTGTGACAATATGTAAACATACGGGTGTGGCTGGATTCCAATAATACTTTATTCACCAAAACAGGAAGTGACCAGATCTGGCCCAACACCCATAGTTGGCTGACCCCTAGTATAAAGCACAGAACAGACTGCCTGGCTCATAGTAGGCGCTCAATAGGCACGAGCTGTAATTACTGCCACACCTTAGAAGGAACTTGAGCCGAAAGCTCTCCGTGGCTTAAAAGAGTTTCAACTTCATCCCCTCCTGTGTTGCAGGTCAACCGTTCAAAGCATGAATATGTGCTCTAGTCCTTGCTACTCAAAGTGTGGTCCACATACCAGCAACATCAGCATGCCTTAGCATTCTTTAGAAATGCAGACTCTTGGGGCACCTGGGTGGCTCAGTCGGTTAAACGTCCAACTTAGGCTCAAGGTCATGATCTTAGGTTTGTGAGTTCAAGCCCCACGTCGGGCTCTGTGCTCAAAGTCTGCAGCCTGCTTCGGATTCTGTGTCTCCCTCTCTCTGTGCTCCTCCCTACTTGTGCTCTCTCTCTCTGTCTCTCTTAAAAATAAATAAAAATAAAATAAATAAAATAAATGCAGACTCTTAGGCTTCATCCCAGATCAACCAAGTCTGAATGTGCATTTGAATAGGATCCCAGGTGATATGAGTGCACATTCCAAGTGAAAGGACACTGTCCTCATTCATCACCAGCCTGCCCTTCCCAACCACACAAGGTCCTCCCTGGCCCAGCTTTGGAGCCAGCTCCTCCAGCCTGCTCACCACCCCCTGTTCTCACTTCCTAATCTGGGTCAGTTTTTCACCTCCATCCCAGGCACACTCCACAGCCTAGGCCCAACCTCCCGTGGTTAGCAGGAGTCGGTAGTGCCTTTGTTCAGCTAGTTCCTTGTCTCTTTATTCTCCTTCTCTCCTCCTCTGCAGTACTCACCCCCCCACCCCCGGCCACCGCCCCAGCCTCTTGCACAAACAAACCCTCCAACTCAAGTATCCTGCTGGGGTCTGCCCAGTACCGTAACCACTCACCACCTGTGATGACGGAGCACTTGAAGTGTGCTCGTCCAGAGTAAGATGTGAATGCAAAATACACACTGGGTTGCAAAGACTTAGTCAAAACAGAAGACTGTGAAATATCCCAATCCTTTTTTTAGTATCCATTCCATGTTGAAATATTTCAGAAAGATTCAGGAAGAAAAATATTTTAAAAATTAATTTCACCTCTTTCTTTTGCTCTTTTTTAATGTGGCACCAGAAAATTTTCAGTGATAATGTGGCTGGCGTTATAGTTCTATCCGACACCAGTGGTCTGCAGGGACAGCGTAAAGATTAAAAACGCAGGGACCAGAGTCCAGCTGCCTGTATTCTGTTAAAGAAAAAATTATTGGATACTTGTTAAGATAGTAAGAAAGACTTTATTCAAGACAAGTGCAACAGGGGAGAGAGAGATGAGGCTCAACGTAGAATACAGCAGGACAAATAAGAATTTATAGGCAATAAGCAGAGGGGCGCCTGGGTGGCTCAGTCGGTTGGGCATCCAACTTCGGCTCAGGTCATGATCTCACGGTTTGTAGGTTCGAGCCCCACGTCGGGCTCTGTGCTGACAGCTCGGAGCCTGGAACCTGCTTCAGATTCTGTGTCTCCCTCTCTCTCTCTGCCCCTTCCCCACTCATGCTCTATCTCTCTCTGTCTCAGAAATAAATAAACATTAAAAATTAAAAAATATATATAGCCAATAAGCAGAGAGAGGGGATCAGTGGATGAGGGAAAATTACAAAGAGGGATGTCAAGAATAGGGACAGGATTTTTGGCGAACTGACTTTGCAGGATTCTTGCTAAGGGCAGGTCAAGGACTTACACATCAAAGATGGACTACATTAACCAGATATTAAGGGTGATCACCTATCAAGGATGGGGGAAGATTCTCTCTCCATGACTCAGCAGGATTCTTTGCAAAGACTGAGCTGCACAAGTCCAGGAAATCAGTCAAGGAGAGAATCTGCCAGTTCCAATTCCAGCTCTGCCACTGTCCGGCTGTGGGGGCTTTGTTGGAACTGTACTAACCTCTCCGTGCCTCATCTAGAAAGCGGGATCCCTAAAGTATGCACCTCTAGGGTTGCTATGAGGATTAAACGAGATGATATGTGCCAAGCTCTGGGCACTTTTCCTGGCATACAATAAGCACTCGAATCTGAGTTCTGGTTCCTGTTCCCTCCCCTATGACCCTGCACACAGTAGACCACAGATATTTGGGAGGGTGGATTCTGAGAGCTCCAGGAATCCTGGATTGAGAGTGCTAGAGATGATGACACAGATCCCTGGCTTTGTCACAATCACGTGCCTTTCAGACTCGTGAGCACCCTGTGCTCTCTGTACCGCAAGCTGATGATGATTTCTATTCTCTGAAATTCTCTGTCCGACCACATGGCCATCTTTACCAGGAAACAAAAGCTGCACCACGTTGCAAGTCTGCAAAGCTAAGGTGCTGGTGGTCATCTCTGTCCCCGCTGCAGCTACATGACCCACTCACCTTCAGTGACCCCAGGACACACACTGTCCAAATTTGTGCCTCGTCCAATGGCTGTGGGTCACAGACCTTTGGATGCTTCAGTTGGTTTGTGAATTCCAAGGTCAGAGCGGACTTCAGACAGTTCCCCCCAACCCCGCTCTCCATTTGAAATCCTGGGTGACCCCAGAGTGAGCAAATCACAAAGGAACATGTGTCACGGGCAGACACAGCAGGCCAGGGCCATCGGCCAAAGCTGGGCCGTTAAACATTCGTCACTGTTGGGACGGGCGGCTTAAATCTCTAGTGGGGAATCTACAATTCTCCACAGGGAAGAGAAACCCACTTCTTTGCCAGAAATCTAGCTCATCCTATTAGAGAGGCCTTAAAAACACATCAGAACAAAGACAGCTGACTATGACATCCAGGCTCAATGGGTAAAGTCAGCTCCATTTACTGGGCCCAGATGTAAATCATGTTAAAAGGTCAGGCTCTTATCTTTGGGGGAAAGGTTTTTCTAGAGATCCTGGGCCCAGCAGAGACCTTGGGTAAACCAAAATCGGCAACCAACTGCCCCTTCTGTTCTCTGGCCTCTTCTCTAAAATTCCCCTTTCCTCAGACAGCTAAAACCTTCACGCAAGCGGTTCTGTGATTACAATACACATTAGAATCGCCCAGAATATCTGTTTAAAATGCAGGTTCTGGGCCACCACCCCCAAGTTTACAAGGCTGAAATGGCACCCAGGGAATCAGCATGTTGATAAAAAATAATAATAATATCAGCGAGATAGCAATTCTAGCAGAACTTCCTCCTTGGCCCCTGAAACTCCGTGGAAATCCAGCCGCATGGGCTTGATGCCTGGCCAGCACATTCCTCTCTCTGTGCATCCCAAGCAGGCCTGAAGCCTCAGAGGAAGTTCCTGTCCTCTCCTCCCTACCCCACCCACAAATGCCTGCCCCAGCCAGGGAAGAGGGCACACTTTGCACTTGTTTGTGGTATCAGGTCCAGAAGTCTGTTTTGATCACACTTCACAGAACTGCTTTCCACTGTTGTGATCTGCTTTACCAACTTCACGGCTTGTTGGGACCCAAAGGAACCCGGCCCATCCCTGGCCCATCCCACCCCTTAATCCTTCCCCACATCTGCTGCTCCCAAGTCTCTTCCCACTAGGCCAGCAGGTGTGCAGCCCGGCATCTGGTTGCACTGGGAACCCGGCGCAGGCTTTGTTTTAATGCCAGTGTCCAGGCTCCACCCCAAATCAGGACATTGGAATCTCGGGGGAGGGTGGGGCACAGCGGTGAGGTCTTTTCATCACTCCCTGGGCGGTTTGAACAGTAGTCGGGGTTAATAACATTTGTACATGGTTTTCTGCCCCAGCTGCACAATGGACTCCCCAGGGCAACGTTAAAAACCCTGATGATGCCTGAGTCCCACCCCCAGAGACTCTAAATGAATTGGGTTAGTGTTCTTGTCAGGAACTTGAATGTTTTTAAAATCTCACTCAGCTCAGAACCACTGTCTAGGCCCTTTGTCTCCACAAAGGAAGCCCCAGCACAAAGTCTTCCTGGAATCATTATTAATTCGAGGGACATCTTCAGATTCCCTTGGGGGCCTGGGAGTAAAGCTTTGGCCCCGAGAGCCTGATGCCTGAGCTCCATTTATGTTTGTTGACAAAGAGGATTTGCTCAGCCACAGTGCACACGCTGTACTCCAGCGGCTTCTCATCTTTAGCACTAAGCTACTCAAAGTGTGGTCCCCAGACCACGCACAGCAGCATTAGGGGGAACTTGTTGGAAATACAAGTCCGCAGGTGCTGCTCCAGATCTACTGAATCAGGAGCGGTCGCTGAGACGGGGCACGGCACTCTGTGCTTAACGAGCTCTGTGAGTGATTCTGATGCAGGCTCAAGCTGGGAAAAGACTACTTTAGTACGCACAGGAATGTTTCAAAAAGCTGTATTAAAATGCAGGATTGCTGCACTCACTCCCAAAGGGTCGAATCCCGGAGGTCTGGAGTAGGGCACAGGAATCCATATGAGTAGCCAGTACTCCAGGATGAAAGACGGTTCAGGGCCAAGTCTGAGGAACCCTAGAGAAGCCAATTACCCACAGAGGCCACATTTCCCACCGGTCTGCAAGGACTCCTGTCTCTCTCCCAGACCCCCACTCCCACTCAAAAGCTTCTAGAATCTTAAGCCCTCACCACTCATTGTCCTTCCCTGGAAAACGGGCTGAACCAGTCCACAGGCAGCGAGGAAAAGAAGCTGCATGCCGGCCCCAGGCGTGGGGTGGGGCATCTGTTGGGGCTTTTCAAGACCTCTGTTTGTGTAAGGAGCTCTTCCATGTGTTTCAGGAGGATGAAAACACCCGCTTACTCCCAGACGTTGCTGGGCTGGACACATTCATTAGCAGTAAGGCTCCTGGCCGCACGCTTCCAGATGGACGGTCCTAAAGAGAATGGTCTGTTTCCTCTTGCCTTCCTCCATGTTGCGTTTTACGATCGCAGAGAACCACGCTCGCCACGGGCTCCCCTCCCATCCGTTAAATGCTTTCGCGCGGGCTCAGTTCTTGGCCGCGTCCATACTGAGCGAGGACAGCCTTGCAGGCTGGCAGCACACGAAGCAGCACGGCCTCCCTGCCGCCGGCTCAAACTTGCAGGGCGTTCTGCCCCTCGTGCTCGGTTTCTGTTATCTTTGAGGGGGCCTGCCTTTTAATTTGTTTCTCGGGCAGCCATGCTAATAAATGGGACACAGCTGAAGGGCCGTCTGACAAACAATAGCTGCTCAGCCAATTTGTCTTGGGCACCGTTTGTTATGGATCCTCCGAGCCCATTAACCCCTGAACCTGGGAGATGCTATCTCCCCAGGGATGAATTACCTTTATTTCCAGACACGTGTTTGCTCATTTAGCACCCGATTCATAAAAGCAGCCCTATTTTGGCAACGTTTCCCGGAAGTGAAGGGGAAGCGCAACCCCACTCCTAGCAGGGACAGGTAGGTGAGGAAGCACAGCTGGCCATAGCTAGGAGTGACAGCTGACACTTCCTGAACAGTCACTACAGTCAGGCATGAGGCAAAATACTTCTCCTGCACGCTCTTGTGTCATTGTCACCACTCTCCTAGGTCCTGGGTGGAACCGTCACCCTGTTTTGTGCAGAGGACATCAGAAGCACTCTGAGCACTCAGCTTCTAAGTGGCACGGCTGGGGTTTGAACTCAGGCACCTGTTTATTTTAAACCAGCTCTGTCACCAGCTGGCAGACCTCCTACCCTTCGTCTCTTCTCACTCAGGACAGGGACAGACAGGCAGTCAGTTGGGTCACAGAAAGGAAGAGTTCACTGGCCTCTCATGATCCTTACCAGCGGATGTCACTTCCGGGGGGGTGGGGGGGGGGGGAAGTAGTGACAAAAGTGTCACATCTGACTATTTTTAATTTGAATGTTTATTTTAATCCTGAAGTTTATTTTTAGTTGTGCACACTGTTTTATTCATGTGGGTGGAGGGACAGAAAATAGTAGTTAATATTTCACAGCTCTGTCACCATTCAGCTTCAATTGAGGTTTGTCAGTCCATGCTCTTAAACGGTAGGATGTGTCCAGTGCTTCTGCCGGCTGTGGTTGGTTCTTGCTCTGAAAATCTCAGAAGATGGAAGTGATTCATCTCCCCAAATTAGACTGCTGATTGTTAGGAGTTGTGTTAGTCTCATATAACAAAACTAAAATACCATAGTTTAAAATATAGTTTATTCTCTTATGCAAGGGTTTATTCTTTAACACAGTGTTCTCAACCTTAACACATGAGAATCACCAGAGAAGCTTCAAAAAAAAAAAAACCTCCTGATGCCTAGGCTGTACCCTAAAAAGACCAATTACATCAGCATTTCTGGGGGTGACACCTAAGCACCAGTATTTTTCAGATCTCCCCAGGTTATTGCAGTGTACAGCTGCAGTTGGAAACCAGGGCTCTAACATAAAGCAAATCCCAACATCATTCCAGGGATGAGAATGTGGCTCCACAAAGTCAACCCAGATCCTTTCCTTTTTTCTACACTTCCATCATCAGCATCTGGCACTTATTCTCAATGTCACCACACGGTCCAAGATAGCTGCTGAAGCTCCAGCCATCATATCTGCATTCTAAGTGGGAGGAAGGAGGCAGGAAGAAAGGAAAAAGCCAAATGATGTCATACCTAGCTGCTATGGGTTGAACTGTGCCCCTCCCAAGTTTACAGGTTGAAACCCTAATTTCCAT
The DNA here is from genome assembly GCF_018350175.1 of Felis catus. Taxonomy (NCBI): domain Eukaryota; kingdom Metazoa; phylum Chordata; class Mammalia; order Carnivora; family Felidae; genus Felis; species Felis catus. Next base: position 39,266,038 of record NC_058369.1, read on the forward strand.
CATGACTGTAGGTGGACATGAGGCTTTTAGGAGGTAAGGAAAGTTAAATGAGGTCAGAAGGGTGGGGTCCTAATCTGACAGGATTGGTGGCCTTCTGAACAGAGAGAGGTCTTTTCTTTCCACCATGCGAAGACACAATGAGAAGACAGCCAGCTGTAAGCCAGGAAGAGTCAGCACCAGAAAACCAAGTTGACTAGCCTTGACCTTAGACTCCCAGCCTCTAGAACCGTGAGAAAATGTCTGTGCCCCTCCCCCCCAGTCTACAGTATTGGTTATGTATTTGTTATGGCAGCCTGATCAGAGTAAGACGCAGCTGACTCTGCACCCTCTTACCACCCTTCCTAGAAATTCCATCCGAGCTTCTGTTTCTATCCCATTAACCAGGCATATTCACGCAGCCAAACCTAACTGCAAAAGAGACAAAGGTAGTCTTTTTGCTGGATTTGTTGCCACTCCCAATAAAATTGGGGTCCTGTGACCAAGGAATAGGGAAGAAAAGATATTTGGTGGCAACTAGCAGTCCCTTGCTTCCAGCATCAGTAATGAAAAGAGTAGGTGGGAGGGGGTGGGAGAGACACAGGAACACCTGAGAGAGAACACTTTAGAAACAGGGAAATTAAACTCAAGTAACCCTGTACTACACATCAGGGAGCACCGGGAAGAGAGGGCAGATTCCTGAACCAGAGCCTCCATAAGATGAAGGGCCCCCACTGCCCTTCCAGAGCATGACAGCTGTTGGTAAAGAGGCCCCCAAGTGGAGCCCAGTCGTCAGAAGAGCAGCCCCTCTCCTGGCTTGCCGTGGGAGGACACAGAAGTTTGCACAGGGGTCCTGGGACAAGCACAGTGACTCGGGCAAGCAGTGTTTTTTCTTGCTTTATCACATGCACTGAATGAGCTACTAGTAAGCCTTTCCTGGGCCAGCAAAGAAGGGCTGGGTAAAAGGTGGAAAAATGGAGGGTGAAGAGACAGTGGTACGGCCATTGGCTGGAAATACAGCTCAGAACCTCTCTTTATTCAGTGAGCAAGTATTTCAGGACTTCCTACATGTTGTGAGCCACGATTACTGGTGAAGAGAAAGACCAGGTCCCTGCTTTCAAGAAGCTTCTGTGTCACAGGAGGAACACAAACACTCAACAAATCCACAAATAACACAGTTTCAAAGGGGGGACGATGAAGGGATGGGCAGCATTTGGTAACCATCACAGGTGTTCTCTCTGGGGAGGAGGTAGGAGAGTCAGGAACTGAATGAGGAGGAGATTAGGGGAAGAATGTTCCAGGGGACGACAGAGGGAAGCAGAGCAGGAAGGAAACCAGTGAGTGAGGTGCACTGTGCACAAGACGGGGACGGGAGGAGAGGTCAGAGAGAAGGCAGGAGCATGGAGGGCAAAGAGAAAACAGAGAAAGAATCTGGATTTTCATGAAGAGAAGCGGGGAGCTTCTGGATGATTTTAAGCCAATGAGAGATACCATCCGACTACTTTCTAAACATTGCTTTGGCTGCCATGGGATCATGCGTAGGAGACGTAGGAGTGGAAGCAGGGAAACCGGTTAGGAGGTTTTGTATTGGTCCAGACATAGTGGGGACTTAGAGTTGAACAGCCATTGGCAAACTATGGCCTGTGGGCCACTATCTTTGCAAATAAGGTTTTATTAGAACATAGTCATGCCTGTGTTTACTATTGTCTATGGCTGCTTTTGCACTAAAGGTAAGTTGAGTGATTGCAACAGAGATCATATGGCCCTTAAGGCCCTTAAGGCTGAAAATATTGACTATCTGACCCTTTACAGAAAAAGTTTGCCAACCCCTGCATGAGAAAGGAGTCGGGGTGATGGGGATTATTCTGGACAGGGAGACACAGGGACAGATTTTAGAGTCAGAGCCAAGAGGATTTATTAGCTTTTGGCTTGAAGATGTGGTGGACGGTGATGCCATGTGCTGACACGAGAAGGTCAAGTCTGGGAAGGAAAGTGAGGAAGTCTTCTCTGGGCATGCTATTTTGAGACATCTGATGGCCACGGACAAGCAGAACCAAGAACATCTTCCCATCCGCAGGTCCACTTGCATCCATATGCCATTTAGATAACTCAGCAGCTATCACAGTACCATTCATTAAGGGACCCAACGGGCTCAGACAAAGGAGCATGGTTAATGGGAGAGTCAAGAACCAAGGGGACAGACGATGAGATGTACTTAGCACCGGAACCTTCACTGTTCTTGGAAAGATCACGAAGCAAACAAGATGACTTAGTGAGACTTAGCTTGAATTCAGCCAGAAGGGCCAAGCAATGACTAGGGTGCCTTTAATACCCCTTTACTAATTAACAAAGTCAGTACCAGCATTCTATTTATCTGTCTACTTAAATGGTGCGAGATGAGTCCCTCTGGGCTCCCTCTTCGCTCTCACAGCACTCCCCTTGTCTGAGCTGGGTACCATGTCTCAGATCTCCTACATCATTACGCTCTTGCTGGGCCACATCACATACGGTCACTGGTAAGACATGGATGTAGGCATTCCCTTTCCAGGTACTACCATGCACTCAGAAGCCGCAGAATTCTCCTCTTTCCCTCCCCTCTCATTCATTCATTTCTCTGAAATGTCTTCCAGATGACCAGCCCTCATCCTTCTACCTCAACCAAAGCAGTAGCTGCCTAACCCCTCCTCATGTGGTCCCCAGGGGGCCTGTCCTAGGACACAGATCCCATTGTGATGGACAATGACAGTTTTGTATGCCAAGAACGGCGGCTCCCTTCTTCGGCCAAGCCCCTCAGCGCCAGCACGGGGCTTTTGACAGGGCTGTTGATACTAGTGCTCTGGCCTCAGTGACAAGTGAGCAGAAAAGCCACGGAGGCCAATCCAAGAACTCCCACCTTCCCAGCCCCAGGCATTCACTGAGCACCTGTGACACCAAGAGGAGTAGCTTGCCTTTCCACAAAAGCTCAACATTTTAGCCCCCGGAGCTGACAGCTGAAGGATAAACAAAGGCAAACAAAGAAGAAAAGGTGCTCTCAGCAGAAGACCACCTGGTGCAAAGGCCCAGTGGTGGAAGGGAGCAGGGACAGAAAGAGGTGGGTGCAGCTGGAACAGGAATAGAGAGCCATGGGGAGCCGGCTGCACGATGCCTGTCAGGCCCAGCAGCACACCCGCAGTGAACATTCATAAACTGTCCTGTCTGCCAGGCACTGCTCTAACATCTTTACATACACTCACCCATTCAGATCTACAGCAATGCAGCAAGGCAGGTATTATTAGCAACCCAATTTTACATCGAAGGTGAGTAAGACAAAAAGAAGTAAGTAACTTAGTTCTGAGGTCCTACACCCGTGTGTGAGAAGGGTCAGAAAGAGACACGAAGGAGTAAAAACAGTACATGGTGAACAAGTTCAACACTGGGCACAAGACACAGCACGCTCCCCATGATAACGGCCAGTGTGGCTGGTCGGGGGGTCAAAAGCTGGTTTGGCCAGGAGCTCACCAGGGTCATGCCTAGGGCTGGCCTCACCAGCTCTGCCCCTCCCAGAGCAGGTTCCTGGATGTCCTTCCTGTCTCTTCTGCTGCTTTTCCACATGGATGGATTTATTTTCAAAACAATTTATGGTTATATTAAATATTAAAGGCACTTTGCAGGTGGTGTTTACTGTTTGAAAAGTTAACAAATGTATGTTGTGCCGAATAAAAAGGCAAAAACCAATTTGGAGTGCTTGATGGCTTGGGGTGGGTGATAGCAATACGACAGCCATTTCCATATTTGAATGAGACAGCATCTTCACTGTGGCCCCATTACATGATTGAGCAGGAGAGACACCCAGGTGCTGGCTGAGTGACGGAATGGCCTGTTAGCCTCTGCACTGCTCGGAGAGCCGTCTGCAAAAGCCACAGTCCGTAATCACAAGAAGCCCAGGCCTACATGGAAGCCCATTTTGTTCTAAAACTATTGTAATACTATTTTTCTAATGGGACTTTCACCATATGCCTAGCAGTGTGATGGGCACTCTATATCCATTATCATTATATGACACAGTCATTGCTTCTGTGGATTTCTATGAATGTTTACTCACCGTGTGCCAAACACTGAGCATGGAGAACCAATCCCTGCCCTACTGGGGCTTATGTACTTAGAAGACAACAAGAAGCAAATAAGCAGACTCAGAAACAAGAGAACTGTCAACCGGGATTAGCACCAGGAAAGAAATATATCACGTAGAGACACGGAATAACAAGGGATGGGATGGAGGGTGGTAAGAGAAGACTTCTCTGATGAGGCAACATTTAAGCTGAAGCCTGATAGATAGCAGGGGTCAGCCATGGGGAGAGCCAAGGAACAGGCATTCTAGGCTGAAGGAACAGTACATGCAAAGGCCCTGGGGCCGAACAAGGCCTGGCACAGTCTAGAAACTGACAGAAGACTAATGTCACACTGGAGACCTGAGAGCAGAATTCCTGACTGGGTAGTTCTGGGGTGAAGTCTGAGTAATCCTCTTTCTAAGAAGCTCTCCAGTGAGGCTGATGGGCTGGTCTGCAGACCACGCTGCTTCACTCCCAGGCTGAGTGAGAAAGGTAACAGCAATCAACATCCCTAGTACTCATGCTGTGCCAGGCACAGGCATTTGTGCTTTCGTGTCTATTTTATATATATATATATATATATATATTTATTATATACACACACACACACACACACATAGATACACACACATATTTCATTTACAGAACCCTTTGAGGTAGCTATTATTATCGTTTCTAGACCTCTATTTCTATAGATGGGGAAACTGAGGCATGGAGAGGTAAAATAACTTTGCCTAATTTCCCCCAGATAGTTTGAGGCTAAAATGGGAGTTGAAACCAGCACTTAGGCTCCCAGATCTGCCATCCAGCACGTCTGGGAGAATAATTTCTTATTTCCATGTCTCTGCTACCTTCGGTCAAGTAATTAATTGACTGATTAACCCTGCAGTCTGCCATCACCCCCCTAGCCCCTGAGGCACTGGGTTTGCGAGCTCTGCACTATGCTGAGGGTTCCTTTTTCCTTTCCTTTCCTGCCTTTGTGATTAGTTCAGCAAATACTCAAAGGAGTATATGTGCCTTTAGTTTCCTCTGAGGGGGTTATCACAGGCATCCACAGAGAGCCCTGTCCGAATTTCTCACAAATTTCCTGTGTTTATCCATCTTATACCCTTACAGGTGGGGCAGTCAGTACGCCTGTGGCTCACATTGATGGACCACATGTTATGGGCTAGGTATTCAGCTAAAAGCTTTCAAACACTCAGCTCTGCTACAAGCAAGGTGCTATTGTCACTCCCTTTCTATGGATAGGCAACTGAGGTTCCGAGAGGCAAAGAAAATTGTTTCAGGTCTTGTAGCTGGCAGGGGGTGGGACCAGGATTTCATCCCTTGGGTGGCCTGGATCCTGAGCCTGGATTCTTCACAAACTCTCTGGCTCTGTCAGGATTATCTCTAAAGAGAGGCTTACCGTACCAGAGCTGGTATAAGAGGGGTCCAGGTCACGGGTTCCAGGCTACAGGGTCAGTCACGATACACACAGATTCCTGTGGAAGGAACAAGTCAGCCAATTCTTCCAAGTCCTTCCAAGTTCACCCTCTGAAAGATGGGAAACTGAGTCCCCACCATGGGACATGATTAATTTCCCTTCTTCACAATACATGAATCTAGCCTTCTTCAAGCCTGGCACTGTGGACATTTGGGACAGATCATGCTTTGTTGCATGGGACTGTTCTATGCGTTGCAGGATGTTGAAGGGCATCCCTGGCCCCTACCCACTAAAGGCCCATAGCATCCCCACCCCAGTTGAAACAACCAACAGCGCCGTCACACACCCATTGTCAAATGTCCCTTGGATATGTGTGCTTCAGGGGGAGGGTACAAAATTAGACCAGACCACTTGCTTGCTTAACATTCTTCAAGTTTCTCATCGTTTCTCTGGACAAAATCCCAACTGCTTTACTGGGTCTATCAAACCTTCAGCGACATGGCCCTGCTAACATTTTGGTCCTTATCAGCCCCCCCCCCACCCCAGCCCAGTAAAAAACCAAAGCTGACAAATAACTGAACACTTCCTACACACCAGGCACTGTTTGAAGTCAAGCGCCCTCTTGGAGTTACCATCCCTACGTACAACTTAGAGAACTGAGGTCTCTAGGGTCTAAGAAATGTGTCCAGGGCATTCTGACGCTGACCTAGGAACTTTCTGCCTTACATTTTGGCCAGTACACAACAGATCAAACCAAAGGGCGGCTTCTCAAACGTGTGCCCCCTCTCTGCTCCCAATGCCCTTCCCTGCTCACAAAGCACCCTCCTTGCTCCCCTGCACCACGGACTCCTCCCTGACTGTAGGAGAGACAGCTGAGACCTGCGTCTGCAGCCTACTGCCTGGCACACATCCAGGCTCAGACAGCCTGCGTTAACTTTCCAGAGCGTCAGGCCAGGCCTCACCTCTCCCGGAAGGGCTGTCTTAATCAGGGATCATTTGCTTGGCAAAAACAAACTCACTTGAGCTAACTTAAATAAAGGGAAAGCAATTATGAGGAGTGAGGTTATCTAGTGGGCCCCAAGGGCAGGAATTCATTTGGGTACCCACTCATTTAAGACGAGAAATGCTTCACAAGAGACTGGTACTGGGAATTGGAAAACTGGCAGGAACCAAATCGGCTCTTTCTCCTCGGGTCCCTGAGGAACACTTTCCTCTTCCTCCGCTTCGTTCTCCCCCTTCCTGCTTCAGAAAAGCCCTCCGGCTCTTGCTCCTTCCGCACACCTCGGGGCCCCAACATGGCTGCCAGCATGGCTGTCCGGGTCTGCTCCAGCTGCCACAACAAAATACCACAGCCTGGGAGCTGAGAAACAGCTCTGGAGGCAGAAGTCCAAGACCAGGGTACTGGCGTGGTCAGCTTCTGGTAAGGGCCCTCCTCCTAGCTGCAGATGGCCAGCGTCTCCCGGTTTTCACGGGCAGAAGCGGCAGGGGATCTCTTTAAAAGTACTAATTCTAGGGGCACCCGGTGGCTCAGTTGGTTACGTGCCCAACTCTTGGTTTCGGCTCAGTTCATGATCTCAAGGTTGGGAGTTCGAGCCCCGTGTCGGGCTCTGCACCAACAGTGGGAGCCTGCTTGGGATTCTGTCTCTCCCTTCCTCTCTCTCTCTCTCTGCCTCTGCCCGGCTTTTGCTATCTCTGTGTCTCTCAAAATAAATAAACTTAAAAAAAAAAAAAAAGGACTAACACTATTCCTGAAGGTTCTGCCCTTGTGACCCAATCACTTCCCCAAGACCCCACCTCCTAATACCATCACCTTGGGTTAGGATTCCACGTATAAATCTGGGGGGACACAAACATTCAGACCACAGCCAGAGCTGGTCCAGCATGGGCAGTCCCAGCCAGAATCTACGCACCTTAAAAGTTTACTCTGTGGAGCTATTTGCTTCACATCTGAGTTCTAATGCCAGGTAACCAGGAGGGAAATCTGATTGGCCCTGCTTGGGCCAAGTGGTCACTAGCCTGTGAATGAGGGGTAGGAGTCAAGGGTATGGAGTCCTATGCAGCAGCTCTAGGAACAAGCTCTCCCAGAAGGTGAAGTGGGCTGGGAGGATTATCCAGAATTGACAAAGGGATTGAAGGGCAGGTAACATTCATAGTGGAGGAAACGATCAGACAGAAGAAAAGCCTGGTGTCTCCCTGATTGTCCTGGGGGTCACCTGAGTTGGGGGCAGGTCTCCTCTCCTCTGCAAGGAGGGGTCCTATCACTCCGTTCTTGCTGGCGGAGCCTTCTTGCAGGGAAGGCCTGTGCCAAGTCTGAGTGAGGCCCACCTGATGAGGTCACCACACAGTGCCTTGATCGTTTCTGCCTCCCCCTTCACACACACACACACACACACACACACACACACACACACACACACACGTGCACACACACGCACGCACACACAAACACACTCACACATTCTCTCTCACACGCACACTCCCATATGCAAGTACACATGTGCGTGGGCTTTATGGCACTTATGCGGGACCGCTGCTCAAATGCTTAAGTGTCTCCAAGCCTCAGAGAAGAGATGGACAAGTAGAAAAGGTTACAAAACTGCTCCTGTGGGCTGTTCTGGAATGGGCGCCAACAGCCACAGCCCGACTACTCCCCTAATTACGTTCTCTACCCACTTTCTCCATTTGATCACTGGATTCCCATGAATAGCAGAGCTGGTGGGCCTGGGTGGGGACAAGTGACCCGACAGAGCAGGGTCCAGGTAATTAAGGGCAAGCCAGATCTGAACACTATCTCTAAAATGTGGTTCTTTCTCTTCTCCTGGAAGAGACAGGATGTGACAGGGGGGAGCCAATGGCTCTGGTGTGGCATCTATACGGTACAACTAGGGCTATACGGTACCTCTTGCCCAGAGGAGGGCATCCTATGCCAACCACTGTCCTAGAGGGCATGGAGAACTGGCTGGATGCAGGCAGTATCTTCTACCTTTTTCCCCCACCTCTGGGCCCCACTGAGCCCCACATTTAGCAGGGTGCAGTTTAGGCCCTGCAGTTAGGCAGTAAATCATGTGATTCACCCGAATTGCCCCTGCATCACAATCTCCTGGAAAGCTTATAACAATGCAGATTCCTGGACCCTACCCTCTATCCATAGATTCAGAATCACTGGAGTGGTGGCCCACGAATCTGTATTTTTCACAAGCCTCCTCCCCTTACCCCCATCACCACCAGTGATTTTGTTGTACTCAAAAACTTAAGAATCAAGACTCAGAGGCTTATCATCTGACCTTAATATAAGGACATGACCCTAGACTATCCATGTGGGCCAGGGTCATCACAAGAATCCTTTCATGGCAAAGGAGGAGACAAAGAGTTAGTACCAGAATGCTCTAAGAATACTCAACCAGCCACTGCCGGTTTTGAAAATGGAAGAATCGCAAGTCAAGGAATGCAGGCAGCCTCTACAAGCTGGAAAAGGCAAGGAGGTATATTCTCCCCTAGAGCTGACACCAAGGAATACAGCCCCACCAAAATAGACGTTGATTTTAGCCCTATGAGGCCTGCACTGGATCCATGACCCCTAGAACTGTAACACAAGAGGTGTGTTTTGTTTTAAATCAAAAATAAAATAAAATAAAAAAATTCCTGGCACAGTGGTCAAAAGCTTGGTGTCTAAACTCAGAGCCTGGTTCTGTTCCTACTTGTTTAGTCATTTGACAAAATTAGCTCCCACTTTGGGCCTCAGTTCTCTTACCCGTGAAATGGGCATAAATACAGTAAACGCTTCCTAATGGTAACTGCCATGCTGTGATTCTTGATAGAGGACAGAGAGTCAGAAGACAAAAGCTATGAAGGCTGAAGAATAGGACCCGACCTAGACTGGGAGGTTGAGGGAACAGGGTGTCAGGCAACAACTGTTCCTATGCAGGAAACAGCAAAGATAAGACATCACCAGGGGTGCAGGGCAAGATCCAGAGGACACAACACCCTGCAAAGTCTCTGCCTGTGAGAAAGCATGGGATGTGGGGACCGCCAATGGAAGGGTAAGGCTAGAGCTAGAATGGTCAAGGGCAAGGTCAATTAAGAAGTGGGCAGGAGCCAGACTGGGAGCGGGCTGGGAGACCAAGGGCTGGAGCTTGGGGCTGGAGAAGAGCCACTGAAGGGCTTTGGTAGAGGTAAGCATTGCAGGCCTGTGCTCCATTTCCAGACTATCCTGCCCTCACACAGGGGGACCCCACACCTTTTCTCAGAGTATGCTTCTAAGAGCCCACCCTGGGCCTCCTCTGTCCCCTCCTCACGGGTCAAGGAGTCCGTGGTGCCACAGGACACACGACCTAGAGCCTGTGCTCCTTCCCAGACTATGTTCTTAGTACCGAGAACTCAGAATTTCCTGCCCCCAAGACCCCAAACCTACCTCTAGGGTCTCTGCAAGCCTCTGTCTCTGGTCTCTCTTCCTTCTCCAGGGAGGCTTCTGTGGCCTTGTCCACAGCTCTGGGACAGAGAGCTGGTCTAAGAGGAAGCTGTGTGTGTACAGGGGGCAATGCTTGGACATGCAGATTTGGGGTGTCCAAATACATGTGGAGCTGGAGGTGGGAAGGGGGCAGGGCTGGGCCTCCATTTATACCATTCTCAAGGCCCCAGAAAATATCAGGGGCAGGGCTATTGCACATTTGCTTCTTGGCTGGTAAGACCAGCTGCCGGGCTGTTGCCAAAATCCCAGCAAAGAAAATAATGACTTCCAGGTAAGTTGTGGCAGATGGAAGGAAGAGAAGCAGACTGATTCAAGAGCTATTCAGTAGGTGATGACACACTGTTCCCTATCCTGTCTTTAACTGCTCCTGGGAACAAACATGCCATGTCACAGAGAAGAGGACAATGTCATTTGAAACTAGAAGTGGTTGGAGGCAAGAATAATGACCTTGCCCACACTCTGTGGAAAAAAGCTAAAAGAAAACAACTGGTCACTCACAAAAGCTGATAAAGTGTCAACTCACTTGCAGAAGGGCCCCGCTGAACCCTCGTGAGAACAACGACCTCTGATACAAGGTAGGGACAATGAGCAGGAGAGGTCATGGGAGGGAAGCTTTAAGCTTAGGTGCTATTAAGGTTGGGTGGAGAGATCATGACATCTCTTTGCCCTAACCAGATCTGAACTGTCAAATAAGGCCAGGTGGTCTCAACCAGGGCCCAGTTCTCTGGGGTGTCCTCAGAGCCTGGTTCTGGAGGCAAAGGGAATATAGACCACACTTCTGCTCAACCCCTTTAGACCCTAAAGGCCCAGAGAAGACACTTCCACATATAGCCCTAAGTGAGCTCTTGTTCAATGGCCAGGACCCATCTCTACAGACTTTTCCCATTGATTCCAGCAGGGAAGAAAACGTGGAATTGTTGGCCATGTTGGAAACTTGCAGCAAAAAAACAAAAAACCACATTGACTGCTAGAGTGAACATCCTCATAAAGGCTGACACTTATTAGCATGAATTGTGTATCAGATACTTTTCAGGTATTCAGTCCTCACCACCTTACAAGATAAAGAAAATATTATTGCCAAAAAAGAAATGATGGATGGGAAGGTTAGGTAACTTTCCCAAGGTCACAGCTAGGAAAGGCTGGAGCTGGGATTACCAATCTAGGAAGTATTCCACAAAGGGTAATCAAAGGACCTGGGGAGTCCATTAGTGTTCGGTCTTCATCACCTCCACTGACCTTGCCCACCACTCTGCCTAGAAGAGACAAATCTAGCACTCCTTCCAATGCTTGGGACCTAAGTTCTCATGGCCCCCTGAAGGAGGATGGAAGGATGCCCATTTCTCAGATGGGAAACCAAGACCTAAGGCCAGAAAGAAAGTCTCTTCCATACTTTTTCTAAACTGGGAATATGTTTTATTTCTGACAACGTATGATCACTGGAAAAACTGAAATGAATACAGAAGTAAAAATCTACCACCCACTCCAAGGCCCCTAGTGTCATATGCTTCTTCCTCAAAATAAATGCTTCAGCAGTTTGGTGTACATTTTTCTAAGCCAGCATTTCTCATAATGTGATTTGCAGACTCTGAAGGCCCTGCGACCTGTTCAGAGACTTCTCGGGGCAAAGTTATTTTCATAATAGTACTAGAACATTATTTGCCTTTTCACTGTGTTATTTGCATTGATGGTACAAAAGCAGTGGGAGTTAAAACTAGCACCTTATCCCCAATCAAGGCACAGCACCAATAGTTATTGTCCTTGTCAGTCAACAGGTTCTTTATTCCACACATTTCCAGTCAAACTGGGTTTTTCTAAAGATTTTTCTTATAGGAGCATTACAAACTATTAATTTTATTAAATCCCTACTCTTGAGAACACATTGTTCCCAATATCATTGGTGATGGAGCAGCAAGAACGCACAAAGCACTTCTGTTGCACATCGTGTATGATAGTGTCTCAAAGAAAAGCATTTGTGGAATATTTGCGTTGCCAGCTCAACTAGCCACATTTTTCATGGAACACCATTTCTACTTAAAAATAGGACTGTCAGACTTTGGTTATTGCATTCTTGGAAATGTGGCAGAAAATTTTTTTACAAAATTTACACAGTGGCCTGTCATTTCAAGGAAAGCAACTGACAATATTTGTTGCCAATGGAAAAAAAAAATTGAGCTTTCAAGCAAAATTTGGAATTTTGAAAAACTTGGATCCTTTACTATGTGCTTGACAGATTTCCTGTGTTTAAAGACTTTTCTGATGAGATCAGTGTTGATATTAACAAATGTGACATTTTGATATTGTATAATGAAATGTGTCAACATTTGAAAGATCTCCACAACTCAGTGAACCAGTATTTTCCAAATGATTTTACAAAATCATGCATGGGTAAAAGATCCATTTAAAACACAACATAGACCAATTGACTTTAATATAATATGGTATAAGAAGTTCATTGATCAGGTTTTAGATTTCATACTGCAACTAACCTTTAAAAAACTACCACGTGGTGTGTTTTCATGTGTTATCAAATTATCACAATTATCTGAAAAAGGCTATTAAAATTTTTTTTCCTTTCCAATGTGTGAAGCTAGATTTTTTTTTCATAGATTTCAACCGAAACAACACATCACAACAGATGGAATGCAGAACAGACATGAAAATCTGGCTATTTTCAATTAATATAGGCACAGAAAAGAGTTCCAAAGGTGTAAAACAATCAAATTTCTTAAACTAGATTTTGTCTTAAAAATATTGATATTTTCCATAAAAATAGATTCCATAAAAATGTATTGTGGACTGAATGTTTGTGTCCTCCCCCAAATTCCTAAATTAAAATCCTAATCCCCAGTATGAGAGTCATTAGGTGGTGGAGCCTTTAGGAGGTTGTGAGGGGGAAGCCCTCACAAATGTGACCAGTGCCCTTAGAGAAGAGACCCCAGAGAGCATTTGCGCCCTCTGCCACATCAAAGGACCATGTGAAGTCAGCAGTCTGCAGCCTGGAAAAGGCCCTCACAAGACTCCAACACTGAGGCACCTATATCTAGGAGTTCCAAACTTCACAACCATCAGAGTAAATTTGTTATCTATAGGCTGCCTCTTCTACAATACTTTGGTGTGTGTGTGTGTGTGTGTGTGTGTGTGTGTGTGTGTGTGTGTGTGTGTGTTTAATTGCTAATGTTTACTTATTTTTGAGAGACAGACACACAGAGCATGAGCAGGGGAGGGGAGAGAGAGACACACACAGAATCTGAATCAGGTTCCAGGCTCTGAGCTGTCAGCACAGAGCCCTACGTGGGGCTTGAACTCATGAACCACGAGATCATGACCTGAGACGAAGTAAAGTCAGATGCTTGCCCAAGTGAGCCACCCAGGTTCTCCTACGATACTTTGTTATACCAGCCAAACTAAGACAATGTGTGAACATGTAATTGTTTTGTTTTTATTATTTTAATGAATTAATAAATATCTTAAAATCACAGTTTAAAAACAGGTTTTGGGGATCCTGTAGTTTTAAAGGTATAAATATTTCTGACAACATCTACTCAAACTATTTTATGTGTAAATTATTTTTTCACTTGAAAAGCATCAAGGATATCTTTTCATACCAAAGCTAGTATCTGATAATATAAATAATACTTACCTTTTATTAAGTGCTTAGAATGTGCTCAGAGACTGTGCTAAGCAGTTGGCATACATCTCATTTCCTTTTACTCTTCACAAAAGAACTTGTGAGAGTTAGGTACTATTTCTCCCATTCTACATATGAAGAAACCAATACAGAGAGGGTAAGCTACTTGCTCAAGGATACACAGCTCATCAGGTGATCCAGCAAGTTTTGAACGCAGGCACTCTGATTCTAGAGTCTGGAGGGTTTAGAGTGGTCCAAAGTACAGATGTCCCAAGATTTCTATGAATAAATGCACACTGAGTAGTTATAAATGACTAGAGTAACGTATAGGGCTTTAGTTAGGAATAATTATGACATCATTTGTGGTAGCTGACTTAGGTACCATGAATCATCAAGCACTGTAAGTAACCTGTGGCTGTGGTGGACCTGTTGTGTTTTTGCATAGGGTTTTCCAGTACCTGAACCCAAGCTCAAAGACAGGAAATGATGAACTACTGTCCTGCACACTATTTCAAGATCCTGAGTGAAAACCAGTGGTTTCCCTGTCAAACTGGGAAAGGTACCTCCCCAACCCCACCCCTCACCAATCCAGGGTCTGTCTTCTTCTTTGCTTTCCCATGACCCCATACTCTTCCTTGTGGCATTTATCCCAATTGGTAATGACCTTTTGGCAGTGTGGATTATTCAGACTTCCCTCCACCTCACACCATGCACTCCAGGAGTGCAGGACACTGGCTGTTTGCACTCATCCTTCTGTCCTCTGAGTCTAGGACAGTGCCTGGCATACAGTAGCTACTCAGTAAACACTGCTTATATGAATGGATGGAAAGCAGATACTCTCAGAACACTACATCTAAACCCTCAGATCCCTCTACCATTATCAGGCACATGAGCCCCAGATGTGCTGTGGCCCCCACCAATCTGCAGCTGTGCCTCTTGGGTGGGGGTGCTAGAGCCAGCTTTAGCCTGTACCATGCAGAGAGAGAAGCGCCTGAAAAATCTATGTCCTTCTGGGAACAGCCCTTAACCAGTGACTAACAGTTGAGGGTAGCAAGTTTTAAAAACTTCAGCCCATTGGGGTGCCTGGGTGGCTCAGTCAGTTGAGCGTTCGACTTCGGCTCAGGTCACGATCTCGCGGTCCGTGAGTTCTAGCCCCGCGTCGGGCTCTGGGCTGATGGCTCAGAGCCTGGAGCCTGCTTCTGATTCTGTGTCTCCCTCTCTCTCTGCCCCTCCCCTGTTCATGTTCTGTCTCTGTCTGTCTTAAAAATAATAAATAAATGTTAAAAAAAAAAATTAAAAAAAAAAAAAACTTCAGCCCTCTTCCTCCCCCATCGACACTGAGTGTACCTTGCTTTCTTTCCAGAGCTCACCCAACAGGACTGAGACAAACGCACCCTCTACAGGATCTGGCTTCCTACCACACCACTTCCCCACCACCCTATCAGTTTCCTCCTGTGACACTTCCTAGTCACTCAAATCCTTGCCTCGAGCTCTGCTTCTGGGGAACTCAACCTCAGGGAGACGGCGACTCTCCATCACCTCTGTACCCCTCGTGCCTCTTCAATACTTTATTCCATTTGTCGAATGAATGAATACTGGTATCTTATTTATAATCTTAGAGCTCCGCGGCAAGATTTAAGAGTGGAATTGTTAAGGAAAGAAGCTATTTTGACGATAGTCTCTAGAAATCTTGGTAATGAAGACCTTTGGGAATGTATCAACAGTGGTGTGTTGGAGCTGGTGCAAATGGGCTTGTGCAAGCCAAATGTTAAGTATTTCCAACTTTCGTAAATTGGTTCTTAAACCCTTGGGAACTTGAAAGTGACCATGGTAGGAGTATTTACACCACAGAAATTGGCAGATGCTATAAATCAGGGCTAGTCTCTGTACTTCCTACATTCCCTCCACCTTACCTGTTCAATTCTACTTCTTGTAACCTGTTTACTACTGTACTACTGGGAATAGCATTTCAGGATTAAAAAGGGAAAAACTGAGGCACCTGGGTGGCTCAATTGGTTAAGCATCAGACTCTCAACTCTTGGTTTCCGCTCGGGTCATCATCTTATAGTTTGTGGGTTCAAGCGTGGCCACGTAAGGCTCTGTGCTGACAGCATGGAGCCTGCTTGGGATTCTCTGTATCCTTCTCTCTCTGCCCACTACGTGCTCATGCTCGCTCGCTCTGTCTCTCTCAAAATAAATTTTTTAAAAAGCCGACGTCGGATGTTTAACCAAGTGAGCCACCCAGGTGCCCCAAAATAAATAAATATTTTTTTAAAAAAATCTTTAATATAAATCTTTAATAAAAAAATCTTTAAATAAAAAAATATGGGGAAAACGTGTACACTAATAAACTATAGTGTAGTGGCTAACACTATGGGTGTAAAGTCTGAGATCTACTGTCCCTTATTGATTCTGTAACCTTGAGCAAGTTACTTAATTTCTTATTGTCTCTATTTCCTCATCTGTGAAACAGGACTAACATTTTTATTTGCCTCTTGACATAATAAATGTGAGAAGTGCTTGGCTCAGAGCCTGGCATATAAAAATAGCTCAATGAATGATAGCTATTGTTACGTTGCAAGAACCAAGAAATGTAGAAAAGCCCCAAAAACAGTCTTGGAGACCACAGTCATGGCATCCCCATGTCAACAGACTTCACTTCAATGGTTTACTCTTTAGTTGTCGGCCAGCCCTATCAGGTCACCTTGACCAAAAGCTATGGTTCTTGGTGAACTCTTAAGGAAATTCACTGCTCCACTCAGGGCTTATCAAATGGAAACCTGAGGCTCCAGATGCTGGCTTACTCTACGGATAACTCGGAAAGTGAGCACTGGATCTTGGCCTCTGTAGCTCTCTCCAAGAAAAGACAATCCATTTAAGGCAGATTTATTAGCAGGTAGCTGTGTGCATGTAGCAGACATCACACTGCCCTAAGACCAAGACCCACACCCCCAGGGGAATTACAAGGACATGAAATCATCCCATCAGATATGACAATTACTTAGGATGCAGTACATTTCCTGAGTCAAATGCAAAGGGTTAAATGAAACACCAGCAATGCTACAATGGCGTAGCTGAAGCTACCAGGGCCCTGCCCATGTCTCTCTGGGACCGGCTTCCCTACTCCTGATGGCTTTCTGACAGCCACCTGTGGCTCTGCCATAGGGGCACACCCCTGGAAGCAGAACACAGCCAATGGATGGGAGTTGGTGGCTAAATCCCCGGCTTCCTCCCTCCTGGGATGAGATAACCCTGAGGCATGTTGCACAGTGCGTCACCCAAGTTACCAGTGGGATAGAGCCTAGAGCGGTTGCCCACGGCAGCTCAGAGCAGTTGACCCACAGCAGCTCAGAGCAGCTGACCCACAGCAGTGACCTGCTTGTTTACGTACTTCCCTTCCCTCCCTCATTTCAGCTTGTTACCAGTGCTTCCTGGACTCAACTCCCGAAAAGAGTACTGACACTCAATGCTTTGTCTCAGGATAGGGGTCGTGGTGGGGAGGGCGGACCCAACCAAAGACTAATGGATACCATTATTTAATACCTACTGTGTGCAAGACAGTATTTGGTGCTTTCCTCTGTGGACCTGGTGTTACACGGAGGGTGGAAGAGAGTAAGTGTAAGAAGATGAACTGAGCAGGGTGAAGAATGGCAAAGCAGGCTGGGATTCCAGATAAATAGTTATTCATCTTGGGCTCTCCCTCCATCCTTCTTAGGTTGTGACACGCAATACATATATCAAACTTGTAAATGTTGACTGCAAGCATTTTAGTAAGACCCAGAGTTATGGGCTCACTGGAGAAAACGGAGCAGGCGTTTAATATGGAACTTCCAGATGGTCCTTTTCTGGTGGTAATAATAAAAGACAGCGTTTATTAAATGCTTGCTCTTTGTCAGATACTGTGATCAAAGGCATGGGTGAATTCAGTTGCCATGACACTATATGGTAGGTACTATTATATTTCATTTTATGGATGAATAAACTGAGTCTCAGAGAAGTTAAGTCACCTGTGCAAAGATATACAGCACAGCTAAGTGAGATAGTCAGGATTCGAACTCAGAGTCCATGCTCTGGAGCCACAGCTGCCAACACGCTGGGCTCTGAAACGTGATGAAACTCATAGATCAAATTCTTCCTCTCTGGCCCCCTGGACCATGGGATCAATGTTCAATTATCCTGGGAAACAGCATTTCCCTGATTTTTTTCTGTTTTCAACAAGGTACTGATACTGGTTGGGTAATATTGCAACCCCCCCCCCCACCTCCTTTCTCTACTCTTCTGACTTCAAGACACCCCCACACATTCATTACAGATACATCAGGTAGAGGGGAAAGGAAGCCACTGTGTACAACAAGACAAAGAAAGCCCACCACCGCCAGTTGCCAAGGACCTGAAAACAAGTCATAATGCTTCAGTTTTCTGTGGAAGAAAACTAAAGGTCATGTGCATCAGTCTGAATGTTGGCTACGAAGTTGATACTCTGGCCAAATGACTCACTCAAGACGGAAACATTAGTTTGTTCGCACTGGTGTGGGCCAACATTCCCCCCAAAAGAACACTACTGAGGATCAACGGAATGTTCGAATGACAGAGAATTTCATCCTGTCCTTCAGTTTACACTCCTCAAACCTACTCTGGTCCTTATGTTCATTGCCTTGCAAAGACCTGGCAGAACTCATGGTTCTCCATTCTCTCACAAGGGGAAGTGGTCAGCACCACAGTGAGCTACAGGAGAGAAGATGCATACACCATGCCCTTGATCCCTGATTAACTGAGGTCCTCACTTAGGAAGGGGCTGGCTGCACATGTGTGCAGTACGCAGACTCCCCGAGGAGCAAGCATCAGAAAGCTCTTGGCACTGGACCGACTGTCTGGGAGCAAGGGGTCAGGATGGCTTGGTTTTAACAAGCTGGCTCTGATTACTTGACGTTTGGCTGTGTGCTCTCAGCCCTCAGCCTGGCCAGGTCAGCCTGACCCCAGGTTGTCACCCCAGAGGACTGTGAAATAACTAACTGGCCACTGCTGACCAGGCCTGGAAGACAAAAGCTCAGCTGCTACGGCTTTTGTTGGCCTGCTCTGGAACCAGTTCCTTTGGCCTACAAATCATCCTGTTCCTGAGGGAACTGTACTGGGCCTGGGTCTTCGAAGCTCATATACATTCCTTGCCCATCAGCTTCCCTGCTCTATGTCCAGGGCTGACCCAGCAATAGGGAAGGAGAGGACACAGGAGGAGAGACTGCCCCCTGCGGGTTGGGTTTCTCAGGCTCCAAAGTCAGCGGTGGCAGGCACTGGCCAAGGGAGGCATTACAAGAGGTCAGAGGGCTGGAAGAGAGCGTACTAGGGCACCTCCCCCTCTCTCTCTCCACCTCAAGTGATCCAAATTTTAAGAAGCCAGAATCCAACAGGAACAGGGGCAGGGGAAGACGAAGTATGAATGATGCCAAGTTGTGCAAATACAGGGCCAGACCTGACTTGATTTAAAATGTTGATACTTGGGGGCAGCTGGGTGGCTCAGTCAGTTAAGTGTCCAACTTCAGCTCAGGTCATGATCTTGTGGTCCATGAGTTCCAGCCCCATGTCAGGTTCTGTGCTGAGAGCTCAGAGCCTGAAGCCTGCTTCAGATTCTGTGTCTCCCTCTCTCTCTCTGCCTCTCCCCTGCTCTCTCTTTTTCTCTCCCAAAAATAAACATTAAAAAAATTTAATGTTGATATTTTGTTCATCATAACATTTTGCATTAATTTTCGTATTTTAAAAATATTGCATGGATAAATTATTTGTCTTGATTACTGATTTTTCTTGATGCCTCCATAGAATCTGCAAGTACCTCTTTGCCTCAGGCTAGATTTGGCCTTGTCTTCCCGCACATGCGTCACATGAGGGTCTAATTCTACTTCACGTTCTGTAAGCGGCTTTTGTTCATTGACAATATGTTCCTGAGCATTTTTGTGTTGCTGAACATAGTTCTACGTTATCTGTTGCTTGAAATCATGTGTTACAAAATTTTTTCCCAACCCCTTCTTGATGGGTCCAGCAATCTCTGCCAGTGTCCCAGCCATCTATGCCCCTAACATTTCTGTATGCTCCAGCCAAATGCCACTGTGGACATAAGCATTTCTGGACTGGGAGTCTTACTCCAGTCCTGCAGAATGCAGTGGGGGCAAGTACTGAGAATTAACACCTGTCAGGAACAGCTCTCGGCCATTAATGGAGGTGAGGGGGTTAGCATACAAATACTCCAGCTGCCTTGACCACTGGGTGGGGCAACTCTGAGGTGTGTGCTCTACACTAGGTCCCAGAACTTTCCCATTGGAAACAAGCTCCAGCTGCCCACCACAGTGGTACTTGACTTAGTGACCCATATTTCATTAGCTGCCTGCTCTTCCCTAGATCACTTCTCCATTCCCTTCCAGTATTGTCTCCACACCCCCCTTCAGAAAAATATACTCAAATATTGGTCTCAGAATCTGTTTCTGTTAAAAGGGACATTCAGATTATTTCAAATTTCTAACTATTTACATGGTGACCCCCTTTATAGATTCTAGCATATGAAGATGCTCTTTGGGGACCATGATCTGAACCAAACAAAGATAATAGAATAGGGTTTTTGGTAAAGCCAAAAAAAGAGAAGAGACTGTATTTGCATGAGAGCATCTCAGAATGTGTCACATAAAATGATCATTCTTACTATGTGCCAAGGCATCAAAAATTTCAACAGCAATGTTCTCACCCACCAGAATGTGCACTAACTTCTGTAGCTCCAGTGACTGACACACAGAATGTCAATAAATATTTGTTACATGAATAAAAGGAGTAACTGATTAATGCTCTGAACCTCTGCCAAGCTGAGTACATGAGACCAGGCAACTCACCTGAGCCAAAGAGCATCTGCGCCTCAATACTCTCGAATTCTATAATCAAGACACAGAACAGCGCAATACTAAGATTAGCAAGGTGAGTTGGGGACTGCCCTGGAGACATAAAATGGGGGGTCCAGTCTTTGGAGGTGAAAACATTCTTTGGCCCTAAGTGGCCGCACAAGAGACAGAAGAACCTTCTTGAAATGGAAGTCAGGCTTCTATACTGCCCCTCCCCCCTTGGGAGGACTTCTTTGCAAGTACATGTTGGCAAGAGAAAGAGCTTCTCCATCCCCAGTGAGGGGAGAGGTTGTATATATATATACCCGACCAGTTTCATCCTTTCCCTCTCCCGCCTCGGTCCTGGCTACAAAGGACCCAGTATGACTTCACAAGATCCCTAAGCTCCATGAAGCCACTCTAGGCCCAAGGCTCAGGGCTGCAATGAAAGCAAGATTTTGGCAAAAACTAGATGGCTTTACTATTTCCATTGATATTAGTTGACTAGAAGCATTTTTCTAAGATGATGACGGAAATCTAGTTCTTCCAAGAGCTGATGAGGGAAAGCTGTAACGTTTGCTGAAATGGCCTCCTAAGAGCCCTGGCTTATGAGCACATAAGCCTCCTAACACTCTCTCCTCCTTTCTGACGCAGCCTCCAATCCAGACCGAGTCTGGATTTGTTGACATTGGTTTCAAACAGCTTCCCCCAGACACTTTCCTTTCTGGTTATTCCTCAGCTATCCAATCTCTCTCCCACACCAAAGATTCCTGAACAGGCTCTCCCACTGCAGGGCCACTGATCCGGCTGGGGCATGTACCCCAAGAGGCAGCAGACCCTTTGCGGGGAGCCAAGATGGAGGCCAGCCCTCTACCATCGTGCGGAAAGGTGTAACATTTTATTTCCCGAGTTTTGTACACCTCTGCTTGGCTGCTTTTCTCTCTGTTTGCCACGAGGCGTGCCTTCACTTATGCCCATGCTCAAGTCTTTGCCTGCAAGGAGTCCACTGTGGCAATGAGAGTCTGGACGTGACCTCCCACCAGACAAACACCTTACGCCATGCACACGGACTGTTTACCTGGGAATCCCCAGGGACTGGCGAGTGAGGACGAGCTCAGGATTCATGCCCTATGAAAGCATACCCCAGCAGCCCGGCCCCGCTCTCTTACCAAAAAAGCAACTTTTAAGCTTCCCATTAATCGTCTAACCATCTTTATCATGTCACCTTTGTAAGACAACTACAGAGAAGTGGCCTCCCAACCCAACGGACCAGACTGAGTACGCAGAAGGACTTCCTACATAAGCTCCTCATGGTCTCGTGCATCCAGGAATGCTAGACACCAATGCAACTGCTCAAACACATTTAAGTCTCTGCTCATGTCACGGTTGCTCACATTCCATTGGTTAAAGCAAGCTACCACACTAACCCCCAAGTCAATGGGGGAAGAAGTATGCTTATCCCTGAAGGGGCAGGCAGGAGAGTGAATGTTTGTTCATCCACAACACAATCACATGACCCTTCCAGCCTCGTCTTGAGCCCTCCGCCCTTGATTTCCTACTCAACCATGCTGAATGGAGCATGAATCTCCAGGCCCTTTGCACATGATGCTCTCTCTGCTTGGAAGCATCTTTTTCTTCCCAATCCTCTATTTCTCCTTCTGATCGCACAGATTTATGTTTCCCTCTTACTTTCTCAGAGAAGGCTGCCCTAATCCCCAGACCAGCTTGGCTCCCTTGGTTAAGACTGCACTCTGTACAGGGCACTACCCTTAGTCACCGCCCCACTTATAGGGAACCACTTCATTGTTTATACTCGGACATGCTTTCCCGTCTATTTCGCTTTGGCTTGTTTTCCCCCCTCGACCTGTGACTTCCTTCTGCCTGATCTTTATCCACCTGCCTCCTTTTGTAATTCACACCGCAGCCTCAGCACCACCTTCCCTGAGCACCCAATTTAAAGTAGCTCCATTACATACAGCATAACACTTACAATGGACATGTTTTCTCATTCCATTGTGATGCTGACGTGTACTCCCCAGTAAAGGAAGGGTCCTTATCTAACTTGCCCATCCCCACATCCCCAGGGCTTGGCCCAGGGCTTGCCATATGGTAGGAACCCAAAAATTTTTTTAATGAATTAGCAAATCTGTTAATAGTGCTTCAGCGACTCTCATACCTGTTCAAGTATACTCTCCATGATGTCTGGAGTCAGGCCGGTCCGTTTGCTGTCATACCTCCACTGCCTAAGTCAGGGCCAAGAAGGCACCAAGTACTGCACTGTGTGTCACATCTGAAATGCTGACCAAGGGGGAGATGCCATTGACAAGGATGCCTGTGCATGTAGTTAGGTTGGGAAGTTAACTAAGAGGGAAGAAAAGTAACAGAGGGAAGAGAGGGAGCTGCATAGGATATGTCCTGCTTAGGACTACTGTGCGGGACCTGGGCACACGGTTTAGAACACACCTTAAGGTTACCCCAATAGAAGGCGAGGAAGCTGGGCATTTATCCACTAACCCCCACCACACGTTGGCTGAGAGCTGCAGAGGGCTATTAGTGGCCTGGGGGGCATCTATGCCCTACAATTTCTAGCCTGTCCTGAACTGGGGCTGAGCTTCCTGGGGTAGCCAGAGAAAGCCTTCTGGCAATGGTGGGAATAGGAAGCTACTACGTCAGATCTGCATGCCCAGGCCTGAGGGGAGGCGGACACGGGCAGGGCACCATCTGTGTCTGAGGGAGACTATATGAATGAATGAACTGGAATCCAGGTGAAGGGTAGACAGAGGACAGCGAGATGAGGAGTGGAAAGGCCAGGGCAAGGGTAAAAAGACAAGCTCAATGCCAATGCAAGCTTTTGTGGCCCTTTCTGAAGCAGCTCTGGGGTCTTGGGAGGGAGGGCCCTTCCTAGAGGAGATGACTCATCCAAGGGGTAGGCTGGAGTCCAGGCTCAGAGCCACCAGGAGCTATCTGGCAGTTTGCTCCTGATTTCTCAGAGGTAATAGCCAAAGCAGAAACAGAGAGTGTTGCTGCCTTTACAAAGACAGAATGTTTGGAAAGACATGGAAATTTACTAGGAGGGGGGAGGGTAAGTGGTTAGAGCATCTGGAGGGGAACCAGGAATCCCGTGCAGCCTCTTCCCAAGCCCCCCAAGGACATGCGGACATGTCTGGGGGAGTCCCTGCTGACCCATGGCAGGCAGCCCCCTGTTGAGTTTCAGGCCGAGATAAATCCACACCCTTTATTCATTCCAAGGTTTTGGTGAGAGCTGTATCACCTCTTAACACCTATACCCAAGAAGGAAAAGAAAAGAAATGAACAAGAAACTCCAAGCAGCAAACCCCCCCCCACCGATGTACAAGCAGCTGGGACCAGAACTGGTGGCTGAGCCCAGTTCTAAGCAAGGCTGACCTGAGCTACTCCTGCCCTGTGGGACCAGTGACAGGGCAGGGACCAGGCCTCAAACCTCCCCATCACCTGTATTTCAGTGGTCATCACTACGGTGTCCACACCTCTCCCCTCCCCATCCTCAGGTCAGCCTGTGTGCTGAATCCACTTTGTGTCGGGCACTACTGCGTCCAGAGAGGACGCTGGAGGTCTTCTGCTAGAGGCTACATAGCAGGGTGGTTAGGAACCCAGCCTCTGGGGCCGAGTGCCCTGGGTTCAGATCCTGCCCGTGCCAATGATTACATGTTCCCCAGCCAGACCTAGCTTCTCTGTGCTTTCCTCAGTGAGGGCCCCCCTAAGACAGAGGGCGAGCCTGGGGTCTACCTCCTTCATTAAGAGCTCATCTAGGACACAGAAAATCTGTGCCACTCATGGATACATGGCTGTCCCCTCCAATCGGGCACCTTCCCAAAGAATTTTCAAAGGTAATTGTTCCTATTAGCAGTTTCTTTGAGGAAAACATTAGAACCACCCCTCTGTAGAGGCACCTGGGTGGCTTAGTCAGTTAAGCATCCGACTTCGGCTCAGGTCACGATCTCATGGCTTATGAGTTCGAGCCCTGCATCCAGGTCCATGCAGACAGCTCAGAGCTTGGAGCCTGCTTTGGATTCTGTGTCTCCCTCTCTCTCTGCCACTCCCCTGCTCATGCTCTGTCTCTCTCAAAAATAAACATTAAAAGAAATTAAAAAAAAAAAAGAACTTCCTCTCTGTGTATCAAGTGAGTTGGATCTGTGTCATTTCTCCAAAGGTGGTCCCAGGGACACCTACTCCAAATTACTGGGCAATGAGAAGAATGAGGCTTATCCAATGGGTGTCCTTAGGGCCCACCACACATGAATATCCTTGTTTGCTTGTCTTAAAATCCCTGTGTGGTGGCTGTACAATTGAACCCTTTTAACAAGAGTAAAAAACAGGCTCAGAGAAGGCATGCCCAAGATGACTTCGTTAAATAATAACAGAGCATGTCTTCAAAAGCTGTGGCCCGCCCTTGTCACCGTTTGGCCCTGTGGATCTCAGCTGCTGAAAACAAAACAAAACAAAACAAAACAAAACAGCCCACAACCCAACTGCAAGGATCCTCTGGGTAGGGTGATTTTTGTCTCCCCTCTGGTCAAGCACAGGTGAGATTTTCATCAGTACTGGTAACAAACAGGCCACTTTGCAACCAGCCATTATCACAGCAAGACGCTCTGATTGCAGAAACCATGTCCCTTAGCCTCATCATTCTCCTCTGTTCCTCAATTCTTTGACATTTTTATTTGCAGGGGGACCCTGCTCAAACACTTCATGCACTCATTCAACACATATATATGGAGTACCTTCAGTATGCCAGGTGCTGTTTGAGGTGCTGGTATAAATTGCTATGAACAAGACGAAGTCCCTGCCTTTATGAAACTTCTATTCAAAAATCAGAAAGGAATAATGTCAGGGGGAGGTTAAGTGCTGCTAAGTATCATTAAGCAGAATGAGAAAGTCAGACTGTAAGAGTGGAGGGGTGTCATTTATTTCAAACCTAAAATAGAGTTTTTACAAAACATAACCCCGACGCCATTATCACACTTAAGACATTAACAAGGATTTCCTAATAGGCTCTAATAGCCAATGAAGACTCACACGTCCTCACTGTCTTACGTATTTTGTTTGCTTGCATGGTGCAAACCTTATTTCGATACCGAGGCAAATACATCTTTCAGTCTCTAGGTTGCCCATCTATTTCCTATCTTTGTTTTTGTTTTTTACAGATTTTTTTGTTGTTGTTGAAATGACCAGGTCATTTGCCTATCGAATTTCTCACAGTCTGGGATTTTGTTATTTGGACCCCTATGCTGTCATCTAGCCTAGTGGGAGGTGCCCTTTTAAACAGGGTGGTCCCTCTGCAGATGTGACATCTGACCAGAGGTCTGAAGGAAGGAAGCCAGAAAGGGAGCCCACAGAAATCCAAGAGGGACCAGTTCAGCTTCCATTTTCTTCTTAGCCTGAGTGCTCACTGTCTCGACCTCTGAAAACCTGTTCTTTTTCATGTTAGTGTCCTCTCTGCTATGACAAGTAACCCAGCTGCCTTGAACCATCTGCAGTGAAATATTTGTGTTAAAAGCACTTGGCCTTAAAAACTGGCAACAAGCCAAGTATCTATCAGAAAGAATGAAACAGCAGTGTATAGTATATTCATACAATGAAATACTACTAAGCAATAAAAAATGAAACAACTACTGATTCAAGCAGTACACACATGGGTCAATCTCAGAAACATTAGGAGTGAAAGAAGCTAGACAAAAAACAGCACACATTACATCATGCCATTCATGCAGTTCAAGAACAGGCAAAACTAATCTACAGTAATAGAAATCAGAACAGCCTTTACTTTGCAGGCGGTAGTAACTGGGAAGAGGCACAAAGAAACACTCTGGAATGATGGGAATGTGCCGCATCTTGATATGGATGGTGTTTGCATGGGTGTACATGCATGTAATAATTCATCCACTGCTCTTAAGATGCATGTGATTTCCTGTATGTAAATTGTACTTGATTTTTTTTAAAGTTTATGTATTTTGAGAGAGACAAAGAGACAGTGCACGCAGGAAGGGCAGAGAGAGAGAGGGAGAGAGAGAGAATCCCAAGCAGGCTCTGCACTATCAGCACAGACCCTGATGCAGAGCTTGAACCCACAAACTGTGAGATCATGACCTGAGCCTGAGCCACCCAGGTGCCCCTGTACTTTATTTAAAAATAAATAAATAAAAATTATAAAGCAGCAGGACTTTGGATACAGGCAGACCCAAGCACTAGTTAACCGGGGAATCTTTATCAATTCTCCTAAACTGCTTAGGACCTCAGCATCTTCAGTAATAAATGGGACTGATATAACCTGCTTCATGGGTATTTCCATTCTCATGCTCCTTCTCCAATCCTGGCAACCTTCATCTCGATTCTGTGTGACACTTCTTCATCAGGTCCACGGAAAGACTGCATTTGTAACTTGTTCATTCATGATATGCACATGACCTCCCACTGCTCTTCTTTTCCCATGTTGCTTTTATTTGATCTAAATGCAGCCACAGCGTGGTTAATCACAACACACTGCAGGAAGCTTGAAGAAGCCAATGGGTCTCTCATACGTGTTGGGCAGCATCATGGCCAGCAGCCGCAAGTCTCTCCAGAGCCTGGAGACAGGGGACTTACTGGAAAATGTCCTACTCATTTGGAATCTTTTCTCACAGGGAAGTCTTGGTAAAGCTGTTGCCAAACATTTGCAACTGTGGAAAAAATCGAAGGCTGTTGAAGGGTATGATATCAGAATGGACTTCTTATCCATTTCCTTCCTTTGTTTTTGATTCTTCAAAGTTTTTGTTGAAGTAAAAGGTCATGTGTCACGTCTGTATACTGCTGTAGCCATCTCTACTTGGCTGAATTCCCACTTTCTTTTGGGTAATGGCTCCCTTGGTGACATCTTGGGCCAATCCCAGGAATTTTCAGCCGCTTTTAGTTACTAGAAGAGCTCATTCTGAGGTATAAGACTTAGTACTTTTGTGCAAATTTGTGTAAATATATTCAAGCACAAAAGATATATAGAGAAGTACACACATCACAAATGTACAGTTCAACGACTCTGCATAAAATGAACACATCGGTGTAAACTCTCTTCAGATCAAGAAACAAAACAACATCAAAATCTTCAAAACCTCTTTGGGCCCTTTTCCTATGATCTCTGCCACTTGTAAGGTAACCACTACCTTGACCTCTGACACCAGAAGTCTTTTTGTCTTGCTTCTTTTGGAATTTCATGTGAATGGAATCTAATAATGCGTATACTCATGTTCACCCACTGAACATTTTGTGTATGAGACTTACGCATGTTGCAACAGTTTGTTCAGTCTTACTGCCATATAACATTCCATTATATGGTTCTACTCGACTCATCCTCGATTTTAAAACATTTCCGTCTCAGACACAGTGCAGACATTTGGTGCAAGCCAGCATGGTGGCTCTCACTTGCTTAAAGCTGGGAATGGAACAGGGGTGGGGAAGGAAAACATACTTTAAGAAGACTGCAATCCCATTTACAATAGCATCAAAAGCACTAAGGTACTTAGGAATAAATTTAACAAAAGAGTTGGAAGATCTCCACACTGAAAGCTAGACAAAACTGGTAAAAGAAATTGAAGATGACTCAAAAATAAACGGAACAGTGTCTCTGTTCGTGGAATGGAATAATTAATGTTAAAACATCCACACTACCCAAAGTCACCTATAGAGTCAGTGCAATCACTATCAAGGTTCCCATGGCATTTTTAAAAGAAATAGAAAAAAAAAAAGTCCTGAAATTTTTATGGAACCACAAGAGACCCCAAATAGCCAAAGCAATCCTGACAGAGAACAACAAAGCTGGAGGCATCACACTCCTTGATTTCAAACTCAATCGCAAAGCCCTAATAATCAATACAGTATGGTACTGGCATAAAAACAGACACAAAGATTAACAAAACAGGACAGAGAGCCCACAAATAAACCCTCACAAATACAGTCAACTAATATCAGACAACGGAGCCAAGGACACTCAGTAGAGAAAAGACAGTCTCTTCAATAAATGCTGTTGGGAAAATTGGGACATAAGCATGTCAAAGACTGAAACAGGACCCCTATCTTATACCACTCCCAAAAACTAACTCAAAATGGGTTAAACATTTAAATGTAACAACTGAGGGGCGCCTGGGTGGCGCAGTCGGTTAAGCGTCCGACTTCAGCCAGGTCACGATCTCGCGGTCCATGAGTTCGAGCCCTGCGTCGGCTCTGGGCTGATGGCTCAGAGCCTG
The DNA here is from genome assembly GCF_018350175.1 of Felis catus. Classification (NCBI taxonomy): domain Eukaryota; kingdom Metazoa; phylum Chordata; class Mammalia; order Carnivora; family Felidae; genus Felis; species Felis catus. Next base: position 39,294,727 of record NC_058369.1, read on the forward strand.
GAGCCTGTTTCCGATTCTGTGTCTCCCTCTCTCTCTGCCCCTCTCCCGTTCATGCTCTGTCTCTCTCTGTCCCAAAAATAAATAAACGTTGAAAAAAAAATTAAAAAAAAAATAAATAAATGTAACAACTGAAACCACAAAACTCCTACAAGAAAACATAGGGAAAAAGTTTCCTGACACGGGTCTTGGCAATGATTTTTTGGCTACAACACCCAAAGCACAAACAACGAAATCAAAAATAAACAAATTAACAACATCAAACTAAAAAGCTTCCGCACAGCAAAGGACACCATCAACAAAATGAAGACAACCGATGGAATGGGAGAAAATATTTGCAAACCACACATCTGATAAAGAATTAATAAAAAATATAAGGAATTCATACAACTTAATAGCAGAAATACAAATAATCCAATTCTAAATTAAGCAAAGTACTTGAATAGACATTTTTCCAAAGAAGATATTTACATGGTCAATAGGTAATTCAAAAGGTACTCAACATCACTGATCATCAGGGAGACGCAAATCAAAAACACAGTGAGGGGAGCACTTGGGTGGCTCAGTCCCTTCAGCATCTGACTTGATTTCAGCTCAGCTCATGATCTCATGGTTTGTGAGTTCAAGTCCTGCATCGGGCACCATAATGACAGTGTGGAGCCTGCTTGGGATTCTCTCTCTCTCACTCTCTCTCTCTCTCTCTCTCTCTGCCCCTCCTCTGCTCACTTGCTCTCTCTCTCTCTCTCTCTCTCAAATAAATAAATAAACATTAAATAAAAAGAACACACGGAGGAATCACTTCACACGTGTTAGGTTGGCCGCCAGCAAAAGGACAAGAGACAAGTGCTGGCTGACAAGGATGTGGAGAATAGGGAACCCTGTGAACTGTTAGCGGGGATATAAACTGGTGCAGCCACTATGGAAAACATTACGGAGGTTCTTCAAAAAAATTTAAAGTAAGACTACCATACAATCGGGCAATGCCACTTCCAGTACACATCCAAAAGAAACGAAATCATTGCCCTGGAAAGAAATCTGTGCCCCCTAGTTCACTGCAGCATCATTTACAATAGCCAAGACACGGATACAACCTAAGTGTCCATTGAGGAATGAATGGGTAAAGAAAATATGGCATATATTTACACGAAGGAATACTATTCAGCCATTTAAAAAAAAATAAGGAAATCTTGCCATTTGTGACAACACGATGGACCTCGAGGGCATTATGCTAAGTGAAACAAATCAGAAAAAGACAAATGCCGCATATCTCATTTATATGTAGAATCTATAAAACCAAGCTTACTGAAACAGAGATCAGATTTGTGGTTGCCAGAGGAGGGGAGTGAGGTGTGGGGATTAGATAAAGGTGGTCAAACTTTCAGGTACAAGATAAGTAGGTCCTCAGGATGTATACAACATGATCGCTAGAGCCAACAATACTGAATTTTGTATAGGAAAATTGCTAAGCCAGGTGATCTTAAAAGTTCTCATCTCCAGGGAGAAAACATTTTGTAACTATGTACGGTGATGGACATTAATTACACTTATTCTGCTAATCAGTTCACAACACACACATATATCATTATGTTGTACACCTTAAACTGACGCAATGTTACATGTTAAATATATCTCAATAACCCCCCCCCCAAAAAAAGGTAAAAAGAAGATCTCCTCCCTGCACCCTTAGCTGTGAACTTTTGGGACCTGAGAAAGGGAAGAAGAAAGGCAGTGGTCTCCTTACCTGAGTGCCCATGTTCAGTGCTGCTGGAGTGTCCGTGGCATCACTGGTTCCCTGGGCTCCCGTGATACCCACTGCCTCTGTTGCAACAAGTGGACACCACAACGGGGTTGAGGTGAGCTTTTCCAGGTCCCTTTGCAGTGACGAGGATTTCTTCCTGAGGAGAAGCCATGACTCTGTTGGCACCAACAGGAACTGGAGCTGAAAGCACTAGTCCATGTCAGACATCCCATCACGGGGTCCAGGAGCCACGTGGGTGAGCCCTACGCACAGTTCCTTCCCAGACTCGGACCTCGCTGCTTCTTGGTGCAGAGCTACCGGAACTGCTGGGTCGTCATCTGCACTCTCCAGCTGCAGTGGAGAACAGGGCTTATTAACCTTAAAAATAAAACTGCCAGTTATTTTACCAGCAAAAGATAGGTTTGTTCGAGAATAGCTGAGAGTTACAATCCGGAACAACACAGCTATGGCAAAAACCATAGACAAGTCCAAGGAGCAAAGGTGAGTAAGGCTCTCTTACAGAGGAAGGGGACTCGGCTGAGAAGGCTGTTGTAAGCAAAAAGTCCACTGGAGTAAACTGGGGGTTGGAAGTAAAGTGGCTTCTCATTGGCTGGCCTGTTGCTGGGGGAGGAGGAAAGCCTTTCCTCCTCCTGCTGGAGTACTAAAGTAGTATCCACCTGCAAGGTTCCTTCTTCCTATTGGGTCTGCAATTAGTAATGAGAGGCAGGGCGTGAGAGCTCCCCCACCCAACCTCCCAATTCCAATTCTCGTGAGGCTTCCCTTTGTTAATTTCCACAGCCTTGTCCTGGAATTAACCTTTCTCCAACTGCGATACACCACGGCCCCTTCAAGCCCTGGTCACAGGGCCATCTACAGTCCAGAAGTAGTCATAGGGTTCCTTGTTAAAGTTCACCCCCAACTCCTGAGCTCTTGCAACAACTCTCTCGGCACACTCCTCTTCAGTGGTGACACCAGGGGTGATCTCAGCGGACAAGCAACTGGGAAACATGAGGCCAGTCTCTGCTGCTTGTGTGCTCTCCTGACATTCACAAATAGAGTAGAAGTTGTGGTGCCCTGTGCATCTCTTCAGCTGTTACTATTTTAGGATACAAGAGCCTGACTTCCAATAGCCAGCACCTGAATCTCCTTGCCTCAAGGCTTTCACTAACTGCTGGGATCCACCCTGCCTAGTGTTCAGGAGGCTGAAATTGCCCCGGAATTAACACCTGCCAGGACCAACCCTTAATCAATGGCCTTCCAGAGCTGGTGAATAAATAGCCCAGCCCCTTATTTGGACTACCTCTGAGGGCACATTCAACTGACGTTCACAGACCTCCATGAGAATTAGGTTCTCATTGCCCACAGTGACATCTCACTCTGTAACACAGCCTTTTGGAGGCTGCCTTCCCTTCCCTGACTCATTTCCCCATTCCTCTACCAGTATTTCCTGGAATCGCCTCCCAAATAAACTATGTGGCATAATATTCTGGTCTTAGGACCTGTATCTAGAGGAACTCAAACTAAGACAACCCACGATTTTCTTGCAACCCCCCTCACTTGGCCTTAGAAAGGGAAAAAATCCCTTCCTGACCCTAGTAAGGAGGACATAGATTTTAAAGAAGGGGCGAGGAAGAAGAAGAGGGAAGGCAAAGAGAAGGAGGAGTAGGCCTTAGGGGAGTACAGGAGGACAAGGAAGGGGGTGGGGGAGGAGGGAGAAAAGGAACTAGAGTCCCTATAAAACCACAGAATTCTTCTCTCTCGTCTTGTTCTTATAAACTGTTGGAGAGTAGAAAGGCAGTAGTGATGATTAGGGCCAATTCTGGAAGCTCAGTGAGGATTGAGGACAGTGTGCTGGCTCCCCATTCACATGCAGTACAGATATCAGAAAGCAGGGCATAGCTAATGCCTTTTCTCCCTAACTCTGGGCCATTGGCATCTATTCTGGAACAATGAGAGCAACCCCCATTTGCAGTGTCCTGTTACGTCTTTTCAAGACCGATCCTAACCTCCAGTCTTTCAGGCTCCTCCCAGACACCAGGGATTTACATCTTCATTTTTCTTCATCTTCCACCGGGGACCCCTCCGTGGGGCTTAGATTATTCTAACGTGCCTTCCCAGTCCTGGATGGCTGCCTTTTAAAAACAGAACAGCTCTTGGCACACCTAGCAGAGCAAGGGGCTGCCAATAGTTCCACTAATGGTCTCCACTGGGATTTCAGAGACAAACTCCCATTGTAAGATTTCTGGGTCAGAAATGTCTGCCAAACTGCTGAGTATTCCTCTGGTCAAGTGGGAGAGACCAAAATACTCAGGTTTCAAGTTCATATCTGTCTCCACCAGGTCCTCTTGGAGACTGTGAAGCTCACTGAATTGGCAAATTTTCAACATGATTGGATCTACAGGTGGCTGGGACTGCACCATTAGGCAGAAGTGTCCCCAGTGTGCTTGACAGAGGGTCCCAGCATGGGCTTCTGGGGCTCAAGGATCCCCTGAATACTGCTGGCAAAATTGTGTGTGTATCTATTCACCTGCACTGTTCTGAGTTGGTTCACAGCTTCCCAAAGTGGTCTATGACCCGTATCTTAATTGCTCCCTATTAGTAGGAGTGGTGATTATTTGAAAAATAAGCAACCTTCCCAGACCCCAGTGATCCAACATCAACTTGACCAAAGAGATACATGTAACGCAATTATGGCCAAGTGGAGCTGGGTTCTAGGCCATGATGTACCCCAAACAACACAAAGTCACCTCCAGAAAACTTAAAGGAATAATGTATGGCTCTTCCAAGAAGACTTGAAAGGGTAGTAAAGACTGAATCACCATATGTCACATATGCTAAATTTCCTCTGAAGACATTTCCCTTCCTAAATGTTCACTTACAGAGGCAGCTGTCCTCCCAAATTCCCCTTTTCTGTCTCTTCCTAAAGACTCTCTCTGCCCTTTTCTCTTCCCTCTTCACTGCCTTTTTCCCAAGTAGCTTTGAGTCTTGTCTGATACAAATCTACTTTGTCTCTCTGAGCTTCTCAACATTCTCCTCCCACCCGTTAACCTGGGCAGCTCAGAACAGGGGTTCAGGAGCCCAGCAACACCAGCATAGAAGTTTCTAGAAGATGATGGAGGCAAGCTGATTCCAAAAGTTGTATCCAAGTAGTTTTGCTCCTGTGATACACTGGCTGGGTAAGTAGAAATAAAATCAGTAAAATCGAGGAACCAGTTACCATTTTTTTTTTAATATCTGCTCTTATCACTTCTTTTTTTTTTAATGTTTATTTTTGAGAGAGAGAGAGAGTGTGGGAGGGGCAGAGAGCGAGGGAGATACAGAATCCGAAACAGGCTCCAGGCTCTGAGCTGTCAGCACAAAGCCCGATGCGGGGCTTGAACCCACAAACTGAGAGATCATGACCTGAGTCGAAGTTGGACGCTTAACCAACTTAGCCACCCAGGAGCCCCTAACTGCTTACCATCTAAGCTGTTCTATGAAAAAAGGTGAGGCAGAGCTGCTTGAACAGAAACAGAAAGATCTCTGTAACAAGCAGAGAGGAAGCCAGCCTAAGGCACACTTACAGGACCCTGAGAAGAAGTCTTTGTTTAAGTGAGATGTCTGGGGTGCAAAATTGAGGGAGGCACTCATTCTCCCAGGTATACAAGTGCTGACCCTGTACCAGCAAATTCCTCAGGGTGAGTCTCTCCTTCAATTTTGCACCTTAGCTGTCGCATTCTTCTCACCCTATCCTGGCCCTGATAGAAGGCCCTTATGAAGACAATAAAGCAGGATCATCCCAAATACTTGTGAACACTAACATGTGGGCTAAATGTATAGAAAGATCCAGCAGGATCATCCCCAAACTGTTACTGTGGTTCATCCACAGTGGAGCAGAATTGCCCGGAAGTGGCAAGACCTTCCCTGAGAAGTCCACCCACTTCTGTGCTGCTTCAAGTTTCAAATTGTACGGCTTTAGCAATTTTAGATGAGCCAGAAAAACAAATAGAATAATCATATTTGTCACAGGGCCTGCATATTACATGTCACAGGGCCTGCAGAAAATATTAAAACACATTGTCAGGGAGTAATTCTCGTGGTCAGATGCAAATGGTAAAAATTGAGACGTGTTGATAACTCTCACTCTCTGAATTCCAAGCACCCTCGCTCGTGCTGTTTCTTTCTGCAAGTGCACAGTGGCCATCCACCTCTGATAGACCCAGTATGAGGTTTGCTCTCGCCGCAGATGCAAGTTGGCATTCCCCTGGGACTGAGCTACAAGGCGGGGAAGGGTGGTGTTGCTCCCTGACTCTCCCCGAAACTGGAGGGTCCGGTGAAGATGACAGTCAGCCCCGCCGTGCACGTGCAGTGGGGAAAGAGAAGGGGCAGTTTGGAGAAGGGGGGCAGCAGGCGCCGGAATGACCAAACTTCTGTCCATTAAGCAGAGACATCTGACAAGGCTCTTAGCCATCGGTGAATAACTCGCAAATTACACTTGTTATTTTCAATTCTGAAATTTCTCAGCAGTCACATTTATCTGCTTGTCTTATCCAGGTTTTTCAGCAGAACATTCTAAAAATCCACATTTTCTAGGCAGAGCAGAAAGTCTAACTTCACTCTTTTCCTGCCTGTCATCCTCTGCGTTTCCCTAGTACCTGGCCTGTCCTGCCTGAGATGGTCCTCATCTTCTACAATTTGCCATCATTCCTGGGACCAAACAGGCAAGAGAGATACCAGCTCTGTTGCCCAAGAGCTGGTTATCAGGACCCCAGATAATTGCAAGCCTGTTGGACACACCCTAGACACCCTAGAGCAGTGGCTCCCAGCTAGGGGTGATTTGTCCCCCGAGGGACATTTGGCGATGTCTGGAGACATTTTTGGATGTCACATTTTGAGGGGAACTATTGGCATCTATGAATGCAGGCCAGGGATGATGCTAAACATCCTGCAGTGCACAGGACAGCCCCACAACCCAGGATTATCCAACCCAAAATATCAATAGTGCTGAGGATAAGAAACCCTGCTCTGGAGGCTGCTATTCACAGGATGGCCCATGGACCAGCAGCAGTGACATCCCTCGGAACCAATTAAAAATGCAGGAACTCAGGGCAACTGGGTGGCTCAGTCAGTCAAATGTCTCTTTTTTTTTTCTTAAGTTTTTCTTTTTTTACATTTATTTATTTTTGAGAGACAGAGACAGAGCATGAGCGGGAGAGGGGCAGAGAGAGAGAGGGAGACACAGAATCTGAAGCAGGCTCCAGGCTCTGAGCTGTCAGCACAGACCCCGACGCAGGGATCGAACTAATGAACCACGAGATCGTGACTCAAGCCAAAGTCGGATGCTTGACCCACTGAGCCACCCAGGTGCCCCTAAACGTCTGACTCTTGATGTCGGCTCAGGTCATGATTTCAAGGTTCGTGGGACTGAGCCCCGCACCAGGCTCGCTGATAGCATGGAACCTGCTTGGGATCCTCTCTCCCCCATCTCTCTGCCCTTCCCCTGCTCTCTCTTTCTCTCAAAATAAAAACATAAACTTAAAAAAATACATGTGGGATCTCTGGCCCCACGTAGACCCTGCTCTGAGACACAGTAGAAAATGAAGAACCCCCATGTCATTCAGGATGGACTGGGGTAGGGCTAGCAAACTCTCTGTGTGAAGGGCTGCATAGTAAATATAGTAGGTTTTGAGGACCAGATGACCTCTGACACAACCACTCAGCTAGGCCTTTGTAGTGAAAGCAGGCATACTCGAGGTGTGAATGAATGGGTGTGGTGGTGCTCCAATCATTTGGCTGACATTACTTGGCCACCCTGGGCGAGATCATACTACGAAAACAACCCCCAATATAGAATACAAAGACGTCATTTCTTGCACACACAGTGCATCCATTCTGGGTTGGCGGAAAGCCCTTCCTAGGGTCTCTGCGTCCACTACTTCAACCTTCACTGACTAGCACAGAGAGGAGCATAGGTGTTGCACATGCAGTGCACATGCTGGGTGTGCGTGGGCTCCTAAAGCTTCCACCTAGTGGTGTGACCCACCTCGCTCAAATTTTGTTGGCCAAAGCAAGTCGTGTAGTCAAGCCTGACTTCAAGGGTGAGGATGTATAGCTCCTAATGACTACCCAGATCCCCCCACCCTAGAAGTCCCAGCCCTATCCTTAATACATCCAATCTATGAATTTCATCAAGTCTTGGAACAGACCCGAGCAGAGTTGAATCCCAGGTCAGACATGGACAATTTACTGGGGAACTTACCTCCTGCTCACACCTCCCGGAAGGAATAATGAACAGTACAAACACCCATGTGGATCTCACTGCCTGCTCTGTGCCAGACACTGGGCACCTACCACACCTCAGACCTCTCCTCTCTCACAGGAGCCCGGAAGGTGGGTATCATCTAGTTCCAGAAAAGGAAACTGAGACAGAGAGGTGAAGTGGCTTATCCAAGGCCACCAGCTGGTAGATGAGAGCGTTAGAACTCAAGCTCAAGTCTGTCTGATCTCAGCGCCCACACATTTTAACACTGTCGTGACCAGATGTGTTTTGCACACATACTGGGTGCCAGGCATTGTATATGTTTTTTTTTCTTTTTTGCTTTTAATTCTCATCATAATCCTATGAAGTAGGTATCATTAGCCCTGATTTATTGACAATAAGGGGCCAAAAAGTAGTATGTTCAAAGTCACACGTTCGGTGATAAAACTAAAATTCTAACCCAGATCTTTTGACTCCAAAGCCTATGCTTCCACCGATTTCTAGTACCAGGCCATCTGTTCTGTAACTGAGGCCCCAAGTCCCTGTAGGTGTCCTGCTCATACCATTGGGGCCTTACCACTTCATTGGGCATCAGCCAACTGCCCCCTGTCAGAACCTTCATCTCTTTGCCTCGGGGCTTTCTGGGAAACCACTCAAGAGATGCTGCTCTAAGCTCATAGAAGTCAGCAGCACCAGGTGATCACCATCCAGGACCAACAATGAACCCCAACCCCACCCCTAGCTCCCAACCAAAGACTACTAGAGTGGGCGTACAAATACCACAGCTCCCTTGCTTCCTGGGTATGTGCATTCTATGCATTCTACACTGGCTCCCAGAGTCCCCAGTGGGATAAAACTCTAGTCACCCCAGGTAGCAGCTGACTTGATCATGCAACCAATGTGGGCTGCCAGCTCGAGTTATCAGATTTAACAAATGAAAATCACCAGACCCCAGTTAAATTTGAATTTCAGATAAAACTGATATATTTTTTCTTAGAGTATGAATGCCCCAGGCATTATTTGGGATACATACAAAAAAATTATTTATCTGAAAAACATGGCATAGGACATGCTTCTATTAAAAAATTACTCATTGTTTATCTGAAATGCAGATTTAACTGGCATCCTGTATTTTACCTGGCAACATTGCTGCCCTCCCTTTCCTGTGTCATATCCCTACCTCCATTTCCCATACAAATAGCTCATACTTGACTCTATGTCTCAAAGTCTGTCCCAGGGGTACCTCAAACGATGATGCAGAGTAACATAATGAGGAACAAAACATGTCTGCACACAGCAGAGATATGTAAGATGTTCTAAGAGCCATCTGGATTCCACGGGAACCAGGTCAATGGGGCCAGCAGCCAACCTCCAGGAGAACCACTTTGAATAAAGCTTATATGGAGAAGAGAACAAGCTTGCCTCCCGTATTTCCCCTGCAACTGCAGCTTGACACTTACCATGGGAGGCAGCCCTTTATCTCCTTGTATGCTTTGCCTGTAAGCACTGAGAGAGGCAGGCATCTCTATGCACCTTTCATCTGGGATTCCCTTCACTGTGTTCTCCATTAATAGATCAGAGAGATACTCAGAATTACATGGACCAGGTTCTGTTGCCACCGAATGGCCATCCCACCCTCCATCTTGCTTGCTAACATAACTGGATTTTATTCACCTTGTTCAGAACAGCCGTATCCTTCAAGAGAAACCCAAGCTATCCCCAGAGTGTGACCCATTTTCAGTCAAAATCAACCATGGTAACTCCATTATCTTTACCAGTAAATGGTTTAGAAATGGATATGAAACACAATGCTGGCCAGGGGGACAGAAGGGGGAATATAGGAAACATGTCTGTGCTCATGAAAAGACATATGCATAGTAGATGTTGGGTATAACACCAAGATTCCTCTTCAGGACAGAGGCACTCATTCTCATAGCTTCCAGGACGGCCTTGTCCAAGGTTATGCCCCCTCCTCAGGGTCAGCCCACATCCAGTGACAGGGCAATGCAGAGGCACAGAGGGCTGGCCTCTTGCCTCAACTTGGAAACCCGTTAAGATTCAGCCAGCTCCAGAGTGCCCCGTGGGGGTCAGCTGAAGCCTCTGATGCAACTGCATGCTGGCCGATTCCTCCTTCTGGCCAATCCTGCCCACCACTCCCCAACAGTCACTGTTCCTGGGGCCACTGGCCTTTAACCTCCCTGGGTGCCAATTTGCATGCTAGGGAAATGCTCTAAGCCAACCTATGAGGAGCAAGTTTCCTTTTTCAGTAGAAGACATTACTTTCTGCATGTGGAACTGTAGCAGGGGACCTTGTGGGGAACCAACCTAAGAAGACAGGATGATGACGCAAAAAGATGGAAATACCATGGGTCTTCCATGTCATGGAGTCACTGTACGTTACTTGTAGCCAAAATTGTCTTTAAATTACATAATACACATCAGTAGGAGGCAAAGGGACATACTCCAAGACAAAGAAGAGATGCCCACAGCAGCCCGGGCTCCAGAAACCCAACACACAGGTGACAAGCTAGGACACTCCTCCAAACCCAAATGAAGTCCCTCATCCTAACTGTGGTGTGACTTCCCCTCCTCGTTTCATGCCACTGTGGCCCAGTAAAGCCAGAAACTACAAAGAAGCGGTGATTCTTTGCACAGCCGTGAGAAAGAAGGGATCTCCAGATAACCCCTCGACACCTTATAATTCACAAGCCAGCCATGCTTCTGTTTTACTTTCTCCTTTTTCTTGTTACACAGAAGAGAAGCAGTCAGGCTAGGAAAGGCTAAATCATCCCAAGTGATGTCTATCTCATAAATACTGTAAAATACTATAGGATGCTCAAAAAATATTTATACAGTTTTGCCCTCTCGTGATGAAATAAACCACTCAGCTGCATCCCCAGGCCATGCAACATCTCAGTAGCTCTCTCCAAAGTCAGAGGCGCCTTTAGTGCACCAGCTGCAGAGTGATGTCTATGCATTACGTAGCTGTTATGGACTGCATGTTTCTGCCAGCCCCAAATTCATATGTTGAAGCCTGAATACCTAAGGGGTTGGCATTTGGAGGTTGGGCCTCAGGGAAGTAATTAGATCATGAGGGTGGAGACTTCATGATAGGATTAGTGCTGTTAAAGGAGAGACAAGAGAGAGCTTGCTTCTCTCTCTCTCTCTCTCTTTCCCTCTCTCTTATCCATGTAAGGCTAAGCTGTCTACAAGCCAGGAGGTGGGTCATCACCAGACAACACATTTGCAGACACTTTGATCTTAGACCTTCCAGCCTCCTGAACTGTGAGGAATAAATGTTTATTGTCTAAGGCACCTGGTCTATAGTATTTTAGTTATAGCAGCCAAAAACGACTAAGACAGTGGCCAAACGTAACACAAGCACATGGCGTCTCTTGCCTGGGTCTTTATTTTCACTATTACGTAGAAGAATAGGAGCCAAGATCAAGAATCAAACAGCCTAGGGTTAAGTCCTTGACTCTGAGTGAGTTGTTTAAGTGTTCCATACTTCTTTCAACATCTATAAAATGGGAAACCTAATAGTACCCGTCAGCTTAGGTTAAGTTATGCTACAGTAACAAACAACCCCCAAATCTCATTGGCTTGCCACAACACGTGCTTGAGTCCTGTGTCCATTGTGGGTTGGCTGTGGCCTGGTTCGATAGTCTTCACTTCACGATGTAGCCAACACAGCAGCCTATATTTTGGATTCTGCTGATCTCATGGGAGCGGGAAAGAGATCCTGGCAGAATGACATGATGATTGTGAAAGCATCTGCTTGGAAGTGGCTCCCATCACTTCTGTTCATGCTTGAGAGCCCCAAACTTGTCACATGGCCAAGACTGATGCCATAGGGTGGGAAACATAACCCTCCCACATGGAAGAAGGGTCAATGTTTTTAATAATAACACGTTACCACACTGACATACAGGACTGCTATGAGGATGGAAGGTAAGGGGCACACTGAAAATTCCAGAAGTTGGCTATCACAAATGCTAGTACCATCATCTTAAATTCTAAATTACTTAGCAGATTAAGGAACTTTTTATAAGTGGACCCTTCTCTTTAGATTAAGCTTTTGAAAGTACTAACTCTAGATAGTATGTGGATTATTAGATACTGTGAATAAGTGACCAAATAAAGTTTACTGAACTGCAAAATGGAAATAAAGGTAATGCTGTATAGATTAAATGAGATAATCCACAGGATGGCAGGTGGAAGATGGCCACAAATTCTTTGGACCTTTCTCTTTGAGAGTGAGTCTAATTCCCATCCCTTGAATCTGGGGGACTTTAGTGACCCGCCTGACCAATAGAATGTGGCAGAAGTAATGTTTCAGGACTTCTGAGGCTAGATTATATGAAGCCTTGCAGCTTCTGCCCACCCCTCTTAGAGCACTTGCTCTTGGAGCCGTGAACTGCCACCTAAACCAGAGAGGCGTCTGGCTGAGCCCAGTCTTCCGGTTGTCTGTGCCAAAGTGCCGGACGTTGGAGTAAAGCCATCATGAAACCATCAGACTAGCCTGTCAGTTCAATGCCACCAAGTGACCTCAGCTGATGTCTTGTAGAGCATAACAATCACCCAGCTGAGCCCTGCCTGAATTTCTGGCCCACAAAAATCACAAGATGATGAAATGGTTGTTTTAGCCACTAAGTTTCAGAGCAGTTTGCAATTCAGCAACAGAGAACCAGAGCACGTGGAAGCCCTAGGCAGTGTGTCTGACTCATCGTTGGTTCAGAACATACTGCTGGTATCGTCAGATCTGGGTAAATTCCCAGCTCACTTTCCCCCTTGGGTCTGGAATGCCTGTGGCTGAGAACTGAGGAAAGGATGGTGAACACACATCTGGAGTCAAATGTTTCACAGTTTCCCAGACTTCCCCTAAAGGTAAGAAAAGAGCAGGAACATCCCCAGAGGCCGCAAGGGGAGACTTAACATATGTAAGGCCACTATCCTGGGGAACACTAAGAACTCCTGGCTTCCCGTGGGTACACTTTGGGCTGAAACCTTTAACGAAAGCCAAAATTCAACAACTTCAACTCCCTTAAACTCCAAGTAAAATTGCTACACCTACATGGCACCCTGTGTTGCCCCTGGTGCATACATGTGTTCCAAGGCACCCATCACATATGTTCAGGACACTGAATGCATACCTCTTTTTTCGGAAGCAATGACCTAGATTCTAGAGTTGTAAAATCCCTATAAAATACACACACACACACACACACACATACACACACACACAGGTATACATGTATATGTATATGTAATATGTACCTATATATGTATATATAAAATATTATATATATAAAATATATTATATATATATATATATATATATATATATATATATATATATATATATATAGGTGCTGGTGCTATTCCCTTTTTTATTGATCTGTTGGTTTTCTTGACATAGGGATTTGGCCCTTTTCAAGGGAAACTGAGACAATAATGTTATGATTTTACCAAATCTCATCTCCTTTTCTTCTTGAGGCACAGCTAGACTGCCCTTCCCAGTATCCCCCGCAGAGAGATGGGACCATGTGACTAACATCTGGTCCCTGGAATGTGGATAGCAGTGACAGACATCCCTTCCAGGGCTGGCCCATGCTAGACCTCCTGTGTGTTTCTTCATGCTTTCTTCCATCATCAGCCAGACAGTTCACAGAAGGATCCTAAGCAGGGGGGAGAACCAAGAGTGGAAAGAGGCTGGGTCCCTGAGTGAGTGGAACAGAGCCCCACTTCCTAGCACCATGCTGACTAGCACTGGACTGTGAGCTGGGAGAGAAGTAAGACTTTTGCACATTAAAGCTACTGAGACTGGGGTTATTTGTTGGAGTCAAGAGCCTTTCTTGGCTAACACAATAGTAGGAGGTGGGAGCAGGCTATGTCCTTCTCCTTGCTCCAAGGAGAACAAGCTGGGGAGTCCCAGGGCCTTTGTTGGAGGATTTACTGACAGCAGTTAGACTGTGTGCCACAACTCTAGAAGAAAGGAAAGAGTGGCTCAGAGGGCTACCCCTGCCCTCCCCAGTCTCCTAAGGGTATGAAGAAGGAATCTTCTATTCTCTCTTTCTCTCTGCAGGGGAACAGCAGGAAGATATCTAGCACATCATGTTCTGCTAGCTCCAGTGACAAGGAGATGAAATTCCATCACTCGTCCGACAGCAGACCTCAGAAGTGACTAATTTAATCCCCGAGGCCTCTTTAGAAGGAGAATCCTCTACTGTCTCGGCAACTCCTCCCTTCCCTCAGCCTGGTTTCCACGAAGCCAGATAGTTGCACTCAAATCAGCTCAGCAGGGAGCAGATATTCTTGGAGTGATTCTTCCCCAATTTGGCTGACTGAATGGAATAGCTATTTATTAGAGCTCTAAAATGGTGCCTTTTGCATGACACGGTGCCATACCCTGGAAATCACCCCCCGCCTCCCAGAAAGCAGCAAGAGAGACAGCTGCACACTCCTGAGGGAGGTGGGATGGACCAGTATCCATGCAGGGCCAGGCTAGGGCAGATGAAGAGGTTGGGTAGGGCAAGAAATCACCTGCAACTGATTTCTTTAGCGTTGGGGCTTTGGATGCTATCGGCCACCACTCCCTGGAGTCTGGAATCCTGGAGGTTGGAGTAGCGCTGGGTGACTCAGAAAGGAGAGAGCCCAGATTTGGAGATCACCCAGACCTAGGCGTGACTCCCAGCTCCAGCAAATACTACCAGCTGCGTAATGCAGAAAAGTAACTCAGCCTCTCTGAGCTCCCGTTTCTATGTCTGGAAAATGGAGACTGATGCAACCTAACTATGTCACAGAATCCTTTAAAGGGGAAGATGAACGAATGAGTAAAGTCTCTGGCATCATAGTGGCTCTTCCATCCCCTCCCACCCACGCCCCCACCATTCTTCCACATCTGGAACTATACCTTTAGGGACCTTGAAAGTCACTACTCTCTTTAAATCCCTGAAACTGGGGCGCCTGGGTGGCGCAGTCGGTTAACCGCCTGACTTCAGCCAGGTCACGATCTCGCGGTCCGGGAGTTCGAGCCCCGCGTCAGGCTCTGGGCTGATGGCTCAGAGCCTGGAGCCTGTTTCCGATTCTGTGTCTCCCTCTCTCTCTGCCCCTCCCCCATTCATGCTCTGTCTCTCTCTGTCCCAAAAATAAATAAACGTTGAAAAAAAAAAATTTAAATCCCTGAAACTGACCTCACCGTCTTACTGCTCCTCACTGGCCATTGTATGAAATTTGCAGTAGAAACAAGGTAGGAAGACAAGCTTGAGATTTCAGAGTAGGAGCCACTGTGGACCTGGTAGCTGAAGCTGTGTAGTACCATAGGGGAAAATAGGGGATAGCACCTCCATCTAACGCTTAAAAGGGCCCTTATATAACCGCAACTCCCTCTACCGTCTCAAACTCTACCCTACACTATTGGACGACTGGAAAGGAAACAAACAAACAAACAAAAACAGCGACTGACTGGCAGATCAAGCCACACTCCCCTGTCGTATCTGAAATGCATTGCCAGATGACCTCACCGGCCAGGATTGCAAATAGATGGCACGCACGCCACTACTCTCCAGTTCTACACCTGTGGCAGACATCATTAATCAATCACATGGCTCTTCCCCACTAAGCCCAGTCAAGGCAGCAGAATCCTTCCCCACATAGCTCTCTGGCAGACACCACCAATCGATCAGAGATGTCATGCAAATGGGAACCTATTTACCAAACCATAAACATTAGTTCTCTGGAGGGGCCTAGCCATGGAGGGTGAACAGGCAGTCAGAGGGACACTGTAAGGAGGAAACCAAGATGGATCACTGAGCCGCCAAGTGCCCACAAGAATGAGTGCTAACAAAATCTGGATGAAACAATGCAATTAGCCGTGGAATCCAGGTTTCAAGGGCTATTTCCAAAGCATGATTTCTGCACTTTCTAGGTATTGCTTTGCTGGGCATTTTCTACCCTATGGCAAGGAGGTTCTCTCAGGAGAGCGAGCGAAGCACACAGAGAGGGAGCTTATCTTCAAATAGTTCCAGGCATCGTTAGCCAACTCTCTAACTAAGCACAGTGTCAGCAAGGCCAGTTAACCAGAGCTCATCCCACCTCAAGAACTGTTAACAAGACAATGACATATAGTGCAGGGTGTTAAATCTTCCAAGGCAGGAATCCTTGTCTTCGGTGAATAGCCATGAATCAACTAAACAGGATGTGCCAGGATGTTTAAGACGGCCGTATATTTATTTATGAGTGAGTGGCCAGTTCAGTATTTCTGCCAGTTACCTTTATGGTTTTTATGAGATTTGGATAACGTTTATTTATCGCCCATACTGTTTCCCATTCACAATGGAGCTTTGTTCGACATTTAGACACACTGCTAATGTTCCTGCCGGCCTCTCTGGCATGAATAAAGGGATCTTTTTTCTTTGGGTTTCTGCAAGGAACTCATGCAAGGCTAATTTGGATGATAAAATGATACCATTTCAAACATCTTCATGCACGGATTATATTATTTGAACCTTTTCATAGGAAGAGATTAATCATGTGGTTTGCATCATCAAGCTTATAATTTTAATAACAAGGCTGGTCAGATGAAGAGCCAAAATCTATCTTTTACAACAGAATACGCTACATCACCAAAGTATCTTCTGTTCCTGCTGTTGGACTGTGCTTAGGACATTGGCGATGTGAGAGGTGAATTTCTTTCCAGAATGGGCAATATATATCCAAGAGGAAACTCTGTCATTTATTACTATTGTGAACTATAATATTAGTAGCCGTAATTTACTGAAAGTTCGTTATGACCCAGTTGTATACACAATCTCTCAAGCCAGGAAAGTAAGAACCAATGTGCCTGCCACATTTTCCAGATGAGGAAACTGAGGCTCAGCATTGGTAAGTCACATCCCCCAAGCCTCTAGCTGGTGCTGATGCAGCCACATCGGTCAATACCGAAGTTTGTCCCTCTCCAGCTATGCTCTGCTGACCTCACAGCCTGTGCCTACAAGATGCCTTCCTCCTCTAAATTATCTTATGTGGTCAAATCCAGGAGAAAAAAAAAAAAATCAAACTGGCTGCCAAATACCATGTAGACATAACAAAAAGCTAATTGACTGCAACTCTTATTTTCCAACCTACTCTCGTGGTTTTAGAGGAAGTAATCTCAGCCGTAGAGCTGGCGACCCACTGGCTTGAAGAGGCCCCAGGGGCTGTGTCGTCCAGCTCCAAGAAGCCAGGCCACAGAGCCTCACCTCCACCCTCCCCTTTGCCAAGTGCACTAATCATCCCTGCTGACGTCTCTCACGTCTGGCTGTCTACCAAACAGGCAGGGCAGCATCACGGCCTCCATTATAACAGTCCTCAGAATCATCACAAGGCACACAGGCCGCCTCACAACAGGCCACTTTATGGCACATCAGTTGTGCATTATCACTACACGCGCATGATCTCATTTTATTCTCCCAGCATCTCTAGAAGTAAGGAGAGTGTTCTACCCATCGGACACACCAAGCAACTGAGGCTTAAATTGGGGCTGTCCACAGTCACCCAAGAAGATGGAAGAGCTGGGGACTGGAATCCAGGCTGCTAACCCCAGAGCCCAGGCACTTAACCTCATATTTTCAGAGGCTGTGGACCTTTTCCCAAAGTAACAAAGCAACACCCCACCCCCCAGGACAAACCCACAGATAGTCTCAGGTCGAGAATGATAACCAGGGCCCTCTCCTCATTCTAGAACTTTCTCCATGTGTCACACTGCCCCATTTTCTCTCCCCAGCCACTGGGCACAGGCCGTTGGCCTACTGTATATCAGGAACTGTGCTGTATGCTGACAAGAAATAACAACAATAAAACAAAAATAAATGAGAAAAGGATTCATGGCTCCTATCCTCAGCAACATCAGACTGACACCTTCCTGACTTGGCCACCAACTAGCTTTGAAAACTTGGGCAGATCACTTCACCTACCTGGGCCTCAGTTTCCTTGTCTGCAAAATGGGGTAACGTTAGTACCTGCTTCATAAGGTTACTGTAAGGATAAAAAAGAAAGATAACTAAAGCAAGTTTAAATGGGGTAAAGTATATAAAATGCCTGGTATTTTTAAGCTCTCAGAAAATGGTGGCAACTATTTTGTTTTCGCCAGCACATTAAAATACACGTATAATTACACTCACAAGTTGGCATCCAAGTGCCAATCTAGATTTATAAAGAGGGATTCTAAAGGAGAGAGTGGAGATTTGAGTTGGATTGGTCTGGGGTGCTCACACAGAGGAGATATGAATTAATCTGTTCTTGAAAATGGGATACAAAGAATTCAGATGATGAATAATAATGAAAAAAATCAAAGCTCACCATTCCCCATGTACTAGGGTCTTGACACGAGGCATTCTAGGCCTCCAAACCCTGTGTCTACATAGCCACATTGAATAAGTATGAGGAAACTAAAGCTCAGAGAGGTGTAGGGACTCGCCTAAGTCCCCAGAGCCACAAAGCAATTGAACCAAGAGAGTCAATCCACACCTATCTGACCCTCTGGCCTCTCTTCCCTTCTCTGGAAAGGTCGCTGAGGACAGCCCAGAGAGGAGTCAAGTAAGAAAGGCCACCTGTCTCATGGAGTAGAAAGTCCACACCGCTGTGGGTGGTGCTCATGGTCTGTGAACTTGGCATGGGAATCAAAATTTTATCTTCCTTTCCATTAACATTTTCCTGAAATTCAGCATTGCCTTCCATTTTGAATCTAGGCAATAAAGAAACAGTATTATGAGCAGTGCCTCTTCACCAACAGATCTGTTGGCCAATGTCCCATAGTGACACAGGGTATAATCTGGTTCCAAAGCTGGAGTTATCTCTGCTGCACAATTTTATCAGTAAACTTACCACCCTGTGTCTCAATTGTTGGCTTACTGGTTCAGTTCTTCACTGATAATGGAACACTTGTGAGGCCAGAAACTCTCTTGTTCATCTTTAGATGACAAATATTATCATTTGATCCAGAACCTGATACAGAGTAGGGGCTCAATAAATGTTTGTTGCCCATGGTATGCATGCAGCCTTCCACAATGGCTTCTAGTGACTTCTAGTGACTTCTGGCTATACATGCCCCTGTGTGATCTCTGCCCTTTGAGTGTGGACCTAGAACTGCTTTTTTTTTTCTTTTTTTTTTTCAGAGAGAGAGGGCACAAGTGAGTGAGGGGCAGAGGGCGAGAGACAGAGAGAGAGAGGGAGAGAGAGAGAGAGAGGTGGGGCTCACTCAAAGTGGGGCTCGTGCTCACCCAATGTGAGACTTGAACTCATAAACTGTGAGATCATGACCTAAGCCAAAGTCAGATGCTTAATGACTGAGCCACCCAGGCAGCCAGGACAGCTTCTAACAAATGGAACATAGCAAATATGATGGGAGGTCGTTTCCAATAGGTTATAAAATGCTGTCATTCCTGTCTGGCATGCTGTTGCTCTTTGGACATGCCTGCCCTGTTGGCTGGGCACGTGGCAACAAATCGAGGGCAGCCTCTGGCCAACAGTCGATGAGCTCCTGAGGCCCTCAATCCAATAGCCCACAGGGATCCTACCAAAATCCACTGAGTGACTTGGAGGCGGGCCCTGCCCCAGGTGAGCCTTCAGATAGGACCACAAACCCTGAGCCAACAGCTTTATTAAGGCAAGAGACCCTGAGCTGGAAGATCCAGCTAAGCCATGCCCAGATCCCTCATCCACAAAAACTATGACAAAATAAATACGTACGTATCGTTCATAAGCTGCTAAATTTGGGGGTAGTTTGGCACGCAGGCATAGGTAACCAACACCGTATGTATCAAAGTAAAGGAGGAGGAGGAGTAGAGAGATGGGAGGAAGAGAAAGTGCAAAGGGACAGTGTTCAGAGTCCTCTGTTACTGTCTCCCCTCTGGGGTCACTCCTTGACACCTCAATCCCATTCTCTAGACTCTTTCTTGTTCCCCTCAACACCAGTAACTGCCACACAACCTTGCCTGGGCTGGGGCATGCTTTAGGGTACATTTGAACTTTCTTGCCATAGTCACATCAGGCTCAGTGACTCATGCCAAAATTATATTGTCACCAAATGCCTCACTGGATCAGGTCAGAGGTGAAAATTTGGGTAGCGTTCTTTTAATACTCTTGTAATGACTCCCAGCCCATCCAGTGAATGGACACGAAGTCCACTGTGTTATCCACTCGACTATCAAAGAATTTCCAAGACTTCTGGCAGTGAGGACATCTGGTGCAGATAATCCTATGAACATGGTCAGTTGTCTCGGCCAGCTGTCCTCACCCAGTCCTCACCCCATCCGCCTGCTGGGAACGTGGATTTACACCCACCCACCACCATCCATGCCTGGCTTTTGCCAGTTTCACTTTAAATTCATGGACCCTAAAAGTATCGTCAGAGGCCCCTGTTTGGCTTTCAAGAGGCTTTTGAATTGGAATGAAACTACCAGGGAAGAAGCCCCCAGAAAGGACCCTCAGGGTCCCATGCCTTCTCTGACCCAGCCATGAGCACAACACTCACCCTCCGGGCTACAGCGGCTTTGTGTGCATGGTCTATTCCCTCCATTCTAATGCACCAATCATGGGGAACACATACTGTGGATTTAATAATAGTGTTTCATTCAGGAAAAATACTATTATATTAAAGGCCACATTGATTGTTTTAACAATCTCAAATTTATTGAGGTGTACTTTATAGACCATAAAATCTACCTATTCTAGTTGTATATCTGAATGAGTAACCTGGGTAAGCATGACCACAATTAACACATGGAACATTTATGTATCCCCAAAAGTTCCTTTGTGTCTCATCCCAAATAATTTCCCTACTCCTATTCTCAGGCAACCACTGATCTGCTTTTGGTCATTGGAGATGAGAGTTGTGTCATCTAGAGTTGCATATACATAGAGTAACCCCCAAGTCTGCTTTTGTCTCTGACTTCTTTCACTCAGGGTAATGGGTCTAAGCTTCATCTGCAGAGTCAAATCGAATGTATCCAGCAAGACAGCAGATCATTCCTTTTCATTGCTGAATAGTATTCCTGTCTACCTTTTATATGTGGGGTTTTTTTTTGCATTATCCAACTATATTAAAGAATAATTAACATGGACTAAGTATGTAAAGTATACAGTTTGATTTGTTGTATCATATGTATATATCGATAATGTACACAGAAAGTTTTACAAATAAGAGTGTTTTAAAAACCAGTACAGCCCAGAATAATGAAGTAACTCCTTTATTCAAGTCCTTGGGAATTCTGAGTGAATATTAGCCTCACATGTGGCTAACGAGAGATACTTTGAAGACTTTTCCAAAACAACCCACATCTGTTAGAAGGTGTTTGCTGCCTCTGAATAACCTTTGAAAAGCAGTCCTTTGCTGAAAACAAAACCAAAATAAAACAACAAAAAATGTTTGATGGGCATCTCTGTACATTCCATATTGTTATGACAGGACCCTCAACTGCAGTAGCATAAACCCAACTAAAACTGGCTCCAGAAAAAAAAAAAAAGGTGGGCAAAAAGTTATGGGTTAACATAAATGAAAAGCCAAGGGGCTTCAGGCATAGCTGTATCCAGGAGCTCAAACATCATTAGGACTCAGTCTTTCTTCCTATTTTTTTCCCTCTGAACCCTGACTTTCTCCCTATGAGTTTCATTCTCAGTCTAACTCTTCCCGTGTAGTGGCCTGCTGCAGTTTCAAATTATTCTTCTGTCACTCGTGAAAACCAACCATTTGGGGGATCTGCATTGGAGAAAATTTAATGCAGGGAATTTGTTACAGCAGTGATGGAGCTGATGAGAAGACAACCCAGGGATGTTGACTAATCTGGGACTAGCCACAGTAGGAAGCCCCTGCCTCCCTTCTTTCAGAGAGACAAAGAGAACAAGATGATATAACAGGAGCCCGGGAGCTGGGGACCAGCCTGGTGGGGACTGGAGCCACAGAGGAGCTGCAGCTGTGACTGGACACGTGGCCCAGGACTGGAAGAGAGACGGATACCTACTCTGACCTCTCCCTACTTTTACCCTCAGCGTCTTCGATTGGCCTGACGCAGAAGGAAGGGTGGTGAGGGTGCCTGAGACATGTAGCCTGTAGGGACCAGCCCTCTGGACTACAGACAAGATTGGAGGAAAGATACGGAAGCAAGGCAAAAGGCCCAGCACAATCCCCTGGAAAGGGAGCTTTTTCATAGCTCCACAGACGTGCCGGAAAAGTGTCTGATTTGTCGAGGAGGGTCAGGCCCGCTCCTGGGTGGAGGGGGTGGGTGGGGAGAGAGGCTGGTGGGGGAGGTGCAGTCCACAGCACAGACATTAGGTGAAGCAGGATGGCTCCAAAGCAAGGGCAAAGTGCTCTTACCTGTCACGGACCCAGGTCTGGCAGACCCAGATGCCCAACACGCGGCTTAGGGGGCAGGGGTGAGTGGTACCTGAGGCTGTGCGGTTGCAAATGGCCCAACTCAAGTTATTCCCACGTGGCAAGATTGGGGGTGCACCGTGATGCCGAACCGTGGCAAAGTTAGGACCTTGCTGAAAGAGTTCCCAGTGCCTGGGAAGGCGGGAAAGGGGAAAAGTAGGTGAAGCAGCACTATTTTTGTTTCTTCTAATGAGGCTCCCTCGTTCTCAAACTGTGGGGTTTTGTGGCATGAGGCCCCGGGTCTGGGTGGGAAGCGTGGCTTTAGGAACCTAACCCGAGGAAATACAAAAACCAAGTATCTCGATGGTCTCAGTGGCACTTTGCCGTCTAAAGGAGACACTTTGCAACCCAAATGCCGAGGCCAAAGGATTTCCTACGAGTCTTTTATGATCTCCATAAATTTCAAGAGAGAGAATTGGTGAGCAACTGGGCCCTGTCACTGTCAGGTTGCTGATTGAACGTGCCTTTAATGGAGTCTCCAGCAGCCATAAAAATGCATGAAAACAGCTTTCTGGACACAGGCAATCCTGATAGATGGAGCAGTGACACCCAGTAAAAGCCAAATGGGCTGGGATTGTCCTCGTGCCTGTTAAAGAGAATGCATCTTAGTCTCCTAGGAAAGAATTTGTGCTTAAAGAAACATTAAGCATTCTACATGAAATTTCTCCCTGGGGGAACATACACACATGCACACACACACGTCATCAAAACTAAACATTGCGCGGGGACGGTTTTTGTATAAGATAGTGTGCCTGACGTTTAATTTTTTTTTTTTTTTACCTTTTATTTATTTGTGATAGAGACAGAGCACGAGTGGGGGAGGGGCAGAGAGAGACGGAGACACAGAATCCGAAGCAGGCTCCAGCTCTGAGCTGTCAGCACAGAGCCTGATGCAGGGCTCGAACTCATGGACTGTGAGATCATGACCTGAGCCAAAGTTGGACGCTCAACCGACAGAGCTACCCAGGTGCCCTGCGTGCCTGACATTTAAAAATGGGAGCCCTCTAGTGAGTTGAATAGTGTCCCCTACAAATTCATGTCCACCCAGGAACTAGAAATATGACTTTGTTTGGAAATAAGGTCTTCAGAGGTCTTATTTTACATAACATTTGAAAAATAAGCCTTGGGACTCCTGGGTGGCTCAGTCAGTTAAGCATCTGACTTCAGTTCAGGTCCCGATCTCATGGTTTGTGAGTCTGAGCCCTGCATCGGGCTCTGTGCTGAAAGCTTGGAGCCTGGAGCCTGCTTCAGATTCTGTGTCTCCTTCTCTCTCTGTTCCTCCCCTACTTGCACTCTGTGTCTCTCTCTCTCTCAAAAATAAGTAAAAGATTGGGGGCGCCTGGGTGGCGCAGTCGGTTAAGCGTCCGACTTCAGCCAGGTCACGATCTCGCGGTCCGTGAGTTCGAGCCCCGCGTCAGGCTCTGGGCTGATGGCTCAGAGCCTGGAGCCTGTTTCTGATTCTGTGTCTCCTTCTCTCTCTGCGCCTCCCCCGTTCATGCTCTGTCTCGCTCTGTCCCAAAAATAAATAAAAAACGTTGAAAAAAAAATTAAAAAAAAAATAAGTAAAAGATTTAAAAAACTGTTTGAAATAAAAAATAAGCCTTGCTTTGCCCCTTTACAAATTGGGGATATTAATAATAGTACCTACAGGTAAAATGAGTAAAGGATATAGAACACATACTATCGTGTAATAGATGTACAATAAATGTTGACTAGTGTTATTCCATGTGAGAAGGAGGAGGGAAGAAAGAAGGGAGGGAGAGAGGAGAGCTCATAAAAGATGGCTAATGCTGATCGTAACCTTGAATTCACAGAGCTATGTCCCGAGGGAGCGCAGGACAGAATTCTCACGTAGCAGACACGTCGCCTTCCTTCTCCTAACCCTCCAATTTGCTTTGGAGTCCCCTTGACTTAAAACTTCCAGGAAAGGGGGAAATGCCTCTCTGTGAGTACAGATGTTCACAAGGTTCTACTATGATGAAGCGGGAGACGGCCAGCTGGCCATAGACCTGATTTGTCCTGGTCAGATGGTGGCCTGATGGAGTAAGCCAGGAAGTGAGATACCCAATTCAACACTCGGATAAGGAAAGGCACTGAACCCCTTTATTCCTGACAGGGGCATATGGTACAAATCATTTGGCATGCAGTGAATTATTAGAGTACTCATTTATTTTGGAATGTGTATGAAGTAAGCAGAACAAAACATGTACCATTTTCAAAAGAACTCATTCCCTCTGCCAGCGGCAAAATACCTCTTGTGGGAAGGTATTCAACGAAAATAAATTATCTTCAGGGGAAAACACATGCTTTTCCAAAGGGGAAACATTGCCCTCTACACATTTTCCAATTCAAGGGGTGCCTGTGTTGTGCATGTACACACACATATTAAATGCAAAGTTGGAAAATCATTAACCACGTATATTAAACACTGAAAATATGTACATGCCCCAAATAACAGCTGAAACAAGTGGAATTTTTTCTCACATACAAATAAGAGAGATCCAGGTTCAGATAATTTAGTGTTACTGTGGTGGCTCCATGGTGTTATCAAGCATGCTCCTATCTTTCTGTTTTGCTAAGCTCATGCTGAGTGGCTGCCGTGCTTGGAGTCACGTTATGGTCCAATATGGCTGTTGGAGCCCCAGCCACCGCATGTGTATCCCAGGCCAGCAGTGCACGAAGGAAGGAAAGACAAAGGAGTGTACCTTTCAAGTATATCAACTTTTTTCAGTCTTCCCCGCAAATCCCAAAGGTATCACAGTCACATACACCCCCTAACTGTAAGGGGATAACTTTTGTTTCTCAGACAGAAGGGCAGAATGGATCATGGATGACTACCAGCAGCCTCTGCCACACTTGGAAAACTAAACGTAAACCTGACCACGTTATTCTATGTGTCAAATCAGGTCCAGAACAGCAGTAGGCTGTCATGTGGAGATTAAAATTAATCATATTTGTTTCTACTTGTAACCTGATTACACATACTCAAAGTTGAAATGCAAATTTGAAAACAATCACATATCTAAAAAAAAAATACACTCCTTTGGGGACTTGCATGTAGAGTTTCCTCTCTATTTATTGGTGTTTTACTCAGCTCCGGCCACCATAAGGAAAACCACACACTGGTTTTCATGAGCCACAAAACAGACACGTCTTTCCTCACGGTTCTGGAGGCTGGGAGTCGAAGATCCAAGTGTTGGCAGTGCTGTTCTCTGGAAGTGACCACCTTCTCACTGTGTCCCCACATGGCCTTTCCTCCGTGCACATGTGCAGAAAGAAAGGGAGAGATCTCTGATGCCTCTTCCTCTTCTCACAAGGGTACGAATCATATGGGATTAGGTCCTCACCCTTATGACCTGATTTAACCTTAATTACCCCCTCAGAGACCCTATGTCCAAATATAGGTACATTGGGTGGTAGGGAACAGGCACAGGGTGTGGTGTGGGTCAGGGGACAGGGGAGGCACTGTTTAGCACGTAACAAGTGGTAATTAAAATCTGTGGGTAATGGGAAGAGAGAACACCATGGCTCTTAAGAGCATCTCACTGTTGCCATACCTCTCCCCTAGATCTGCATGACACAGACAGACAGCAATCGAGTCAATGACAACCAGATCTACCGGAAATAGGGAATGTAGGGATGCTTCCCAGCCCTCATTTTCCCCTGCTATTTGAGGCCCCAAGCCAGGTATATTAAACTCAGTAAAAAGCAGACATGTGTGTCTTTCTAGATTAGAGACCAGTTCACTATTTCACAACGTATTCTGCAAAGAATGGGTTCCAGAGAGGCAAGCTCATTCGGAATACACTTAGGTGATTCAAATAACAAAATTTCTTCATGGGTTTTTTGGGGTTTGGCTTTTTTGTTTTAAGTAGGGTTCACACCCAGCACAGGGCCCCGCATGGAGCATGAACTCACGACCCCGAGATCCAGACCTGTGCCGAGATCAAGAGTCAGGTGCCTACCTGGCTGAGCCACCCAGGTGCCCCTTCTTCATGTGTTCATTTTTTAACTTCTGATCTTCTCAGGGCCTTTCATATATTGGGGTGTTGTGAGTCCCCAAGATTGAGCCACAGAAGGCCCCGTTTTCCAAATACACTTCAGATCCTTATTGAGAGTGCACTTCTGGAGATCGGTGCTCTATGAAGCACACCTGGGCAAAGGGTGGGCGCATTCCTCTGGAGTAGGGTTCTTCACATCAACAGTCCTGACATGTGGGGAGGGCAATTCTTGGTTTGGGGGCTGTCCTGTGCACTGTAGGAATTTCAGCAGCATCCCTGGTGTCTGCCCACTGGCAACCCCTCCCCCACCCTGTTGCCACTAGCAACCTCTCCCCCTCCTGTTGTGACAACCAGAAATGTCCCCAGATAGTATCAAATGTCTCCTGGGGGCCCAAAATCCCCATTGGATGACCATGTCTGCTCTAGGGAAAGTTCTGGAATCAAAACAACCCAAGAAAACCCCAAAAAGCAAAAAACAAAAACACAGTGACTATTCAAGAGAACACTCTCTGGAGATGAACACTAAGTCTATTTTTAATAGCCCATTTTAACACCAATGTTATTTCTTAAAAGAGTCTTACTAGTGAGGGCACATTTCAAACCCTAAAATGATAATTCGAGTTGCTGTTTCTGTGAGAACTAAGTCAAAATGTTATGGAAACTTTGGAAATAAATGAAACTTGCTAATGTTAGAGTTTCAAATTCAAATTTTTGTGTAGGCCAATGTGACAATAAATTATATTTATAAAACAAAAATTTTAAAATTAAACATGTTAGGGTTAGGTATAGACAATTGTATTATTTTAAACAGAATTTAATCCTCTTCCGCCCCAAACTCCGCGTTTGCCCACGGTTTCAGGAAACCATCTACAGGTGAAAGTCGAGTGTGGCGTTCTTGTGTGTTCTGAAACCCCAGAGGGGAACATCCTACAAATGCTGCTCATGACATTTCTTTCCCTTCGATCAGGTCAGTGTTAAACTGTGATAACCCTCTGAGGAGATGTAGGCCTCAACTGATTTCGATGGGAATCAAGAAAGTTGGAGCCTGGAATATCTTACTGTCTCAGAGTATAAGGAAGTACTCCGAGACTCATAGGGACATGTCCAAAGAACACAGGAGTCAGGTGGCTGGGCTCCCACTGGCCAAATCTGGGATAACTGGAACATTAAATACTTAACAAGCATAACATGTGAAATACACTAAGAATCTATGAACTTAGGTTAGTAAATAAATAGGGAGAAAGGAAAGCTCCCTTCCTTACTGTGAAAAAAGCCAACTAGTTAATAGCAAAGGAATGATGAAATTATCATAAATTATAATAATAAGGGATTCCATCAAGAATCATCAATGGAGGCATGCCTGGGTGGCTCAGTCTGTTGAGCATCTGACTTCGCTCAGGTCATGATCTCACAGTTCATGGGTTCGAGCCCCATGTCGGGCTCTGTGCTGCTAGCTTCAAGCCTGGAGCCTGCTTCGGATTCTGTGTCTCCCTCTTTCTTTGCCCCTCCCCCACTCACGCTCTCACTCTCTCAAATAAATAAACATTAAAAAAAAGAGAGAGAGAGAATTATCAATGGATGCTAGGGGCACCTGGGCAGCTCAGATGGTTAAGTGTCTGACTCTTGATCTCAGCTCAGGTCATGATCTCACGGTTCCAGCCCCAACCCTCCTCGGGCTCTATGCTGACAGCATGGAGCCTGCTTAGGATTCTCTCTCTCCCTTTCTCTCTGCCCCTCCCTCACTCGTGCTTTCTCTCTCGCTCTCTCTCTCAAAATAAACAAATAAACTTAAAAAAAAATCATCAATGGATGCTAAAGTCAGTGGGGAAAAGTCTGAGGAGTAACAGTACTTACACAATCCCAATGTATCTTATCACAATACAGTTAACTACAAAAGGTAAAATGACACTTTGCAGTGGAGAAATCTAGAAGAGAGGGTTTTAAATGATTAAGGTTAGCATTACCAGTAATGGGACAAGGCAGTGACAAGGATGTCTGGAGGTGATGCACCAAGAAATACATAGCCCCGCCTCAGTGGTATTCCTGCCACATGTATGTGACCTGGGTCCATTTATGAGGACACATCAGACATGAGGGCTGCTTTATAAAATACCTGATTCAAAAATGTGATGTCACAAAACACAAAAAAAGACAAGGAACCGTTCCACATTAAACATGACCCAAGAAAGAGGTGTGAGAACCCAATGCAGCACATGATTTGGGGTTTCTTTTCTTATGAAGAACAGTATTGAGACAAGTGATAAAATCTGAATACGGTCTGTAGACTAGAAAAGAGCATTATACCAGTGTTAAGTGCCTGATTTTGATCATTGTACTGTGATTGTACTGTGATACGAAAATGTCTTTGTTTTTAGAAATTCACGCTAAAATAAAAGGGAATCAAGTTTGCAACTTATGCTCAATGGTGTGGGAGGTGGTGTGCATTTGTGTGGGGAGAGGGAGAGAGAGAGAGAGAGAGAGAGAGAGAGAGAGAGAGAGAGAGAGAGAGAGAGAGGACACGTGGTCAGGGCAAGCACACACTCAGAACATAACTGTGATACAATGTAAACATTTCAGTTGAGAACTGAAAGGTATAAGGTAGTTAGCTCTTAGTAGTGTTCTTGCAACTTTTTTGTAAGTCTGAATGTTAATATTAACAGTTTAAAAAAAAAAGAAAGAAAGCTATGAGGTTCAGGATGCCCCCCATCTCCCCAGCCTGAGTCTCTGCTTCATCTCTCCCTTTTCCTTCCACTGTGCCAAAACTCTTCCAAATCCCCTCCCTCCAGGGGTTCTGACGAAGCACTTACCTTTTGTCTGTGTGGCTTGTCAAGACTAGATTCCTGAATCCCGCCCCAGGAATCCAGGAAACTGACTGGGGACACCAGGATCCCTGGTTTTCTACAGAGGCCCAAGTTCCCCCTCCCCAGAGGTTCTGGTCTGACTGGCTTGGAGTTCATGCTGGGCTTCAGATTTTTTTTAAGCTCCCCAGATGATTCTAATGAGTAGCCAAGGGTGAACGTGACTATAAAGCACCTGAAGGTTTATTAAAATGCAAATTCTCATTCACTAAGCCTGGGGGAGCAGGTGCCTGAGATTCACATTTTTGGCCATCTTGCCGAGGATGCTACACTGACCACAACTTGAGTGGCAACGGTCTCATCTAGAGTCGACTCCAAGGGTTCTTTGCTCACAGACCTTCACCGTCTTAAATTCTGACAACTCCAAGAGGGCAGATACACCATCTGTTTTATTCTCTGCTGAACATCCAGCACGGGTGTTCCATAAATAGTCGTTGAATTCGTGCACGAATGAATGAATGAAAGGTTCCCTAATACCATGCTAATCTCCACTAGTAACTCCCAGCTGCTTAATATTTAAAAACGGTCATATTTTGCATAAAAATCCCCCCATCAGATTTCACGAAATCAATGGCTTTTGAAACTAAAAGCCACTTTGGGCCGAGAAGAGCTGGCAAGATCTCGCTCGCCTTCAGGAATCGCCTGCTGCAGGTGCAGACGACTATAGTGGCCTCCGAGTCAGCTGCTACCCCTTCTTCTACACTTCTCAAATCATTTTCGTATTAGCATATCTCTAAGTGCATATAATTTTCACATCAAAGAGTGTAATTTTTTGCAGAAGTGGAGTAGAGAATAATTTATCCGCTGAAGTATCTCAAGCAGCAGTCTCGATAGCATGACATAAAAATTACCCAGAAGACAGACATTTAGAAAAACTGGGTGGCAGAATTTGTATTATTTAAGTAGATGTGGAGAAAATTCACCCATTGAAACTAAAAAAATATAGTTTTGGAGCTAAAAGCAGGCTCCTAGCTTAGTGACAAGAGGGCAGCCTGTGCTGATGACCCACCTCCTAGCTCACTGAATGGGGAGAGAATCCATCATCTCTCTTTCCCTCTGGGGGAACTGGTCGACCGGAACCGTAGGATTCACCAGCCCCGCCGGCCCCCCACACCCCTCACTGGCATTCTAGCTCGTGATGAGTGCGGCCATCTCAAATCCCTCTGAGAGGACCCCCCGTTTTGAGAACCCCAAACTTAACTTTGACTCCTCACCGTAACTTTTCTTGTGCAGCCAGCCAGGCTCTTAAGCTCATCTCCTTGTTCTGAAAAACCCATCCCTTGCCCTTTGCCTCACTTAGATCCTTGGACTCCAATCGCATTCTTTCCCCCGGGCCTGAAACCCTCTCCTGGTAACCCGAGTAGAATCGCCACCCACAGGAGCCCTTGACTACACACACACACACACACACACACACACACACAGCAAATATACGTGCACCCTTAATACACACTCCTAACACCCAGACACTTAATACACACACCTATACAGAATCACACCTGTACATACACCCAGATACCTAACACACACACGCCCCTAAGCACACACACACCTACTATTCACACACATCCGATATGTGCACACAACTGTACACACACGCACTTACCACACACACATCTGACATATGCACACGTAGACCTAACAGACATACACACCCCCGCATGCACATTCTTGTTTAAGAAAGAGGACATTTGTGTCCCTGTCCCTAGACAACCTGTCAGTCAGATAACCTAGATTTTTTGTTGTTGTTGTTACTTTCAAGTATAAAACACCTTAATTCTGAAATATTTTAAAAGTGGACTCCGGGACACTGCAATGTAGTCAGGAAAGAATGGTCTTGTCGCGAGACGCCGGAGATGTCTGCGGGGGAAACGTGTGTCTTTGCCCTCCCTTAATTCCAAGAGGGTGACAAGACCTCAACATGAAAGGGAAAACGTAAAACTCTTAGAAGAGAAAGCAGAACATCGTTGGACTCATGGAGTACGCAAAGAATTCTTGAAGAAGGATCACACCAGGGCTAACGATACAAATGGCAGGCAGGGGTCCTCATCCAAGGCCCGCTCTAAGAACTGCCTCCACGTCTATCAGAAATGAAAAAGATCAACCGTGTATGTTCACACACCAGAACGCAAGAACGGCCATCTGTGACTGCACACACACGATCTAAGACTTAGTCTCACAGACATAAACTTGTGTGCAAAAACAAACCACACAACAAGAGTAGATACTCTAGGATTCCATTCAGGTAAAGCAGGAAAACAGCAAAGCTACTTTCTCCGGTTGTGCTTTGGGATAGTGGTTACTCTCAGGTGCTGTTAATCTGGGAGCAGAAGGGGCTTCTAGCACGCCGACAGGTGTTGTTTCTCCCACGGAGCACTGGGTGCACAGGTGTGTTTATTTTACAACAGTTCCTCAGGTGGTACAGAGGCCACTGAAAATGCTTCTTGTGTAACCTTCCAGAAATTGCACGTGCACATAGATGCACACACGTGTGTGTGTGGATCTGTGTCTATCTACACGTTTTCTACACAAATGAGAATAAACATGGTCTCCTGCACAATTCTTTTCTCCTTAACCATATCTTATACATCCATATTCATAAAGACCCATCTCTTTCTTGGGTAATCTCTTCTAAAGGTCTTCTATTGCCTGTAGTGGCAAACCATGGGCAGCATGCCAAACTCAGCCCACCATCTATGTCTATAAAGTTTTATTGGAACACAGCCAGACCATTCATTTACATATTGCCGGGGTATGGATTACATACAGCCGTGGCTGCTTGCATGATCCACAGCACAGCTGAGCTGCTGTAACACAAACTAAATGTAGTAGCTTCTGACCGCTGCTGTAACAAATTACAACAATTTGGTGGCTTAAAACGACTCACATTTGAGAATCTTACTACTTTACTATTAAGAGATGGTGTCTTCCCCTTGAATTTTGTGCACAAGTGACACCACGTGATTTTCAAGCATAGGTCATGAAACGCAGTTCAATTTCTTTTCTTTCTAGAAGAGCCACTCTTGAGGCCTCCTGCCACCACGTAAGCAATCCAATAGCCGCAAGGCCGCCTGTCGTAAGGAAGCCCAGACTAGACCACGTGGAGAGGCCCTGAGGCTACTCAAAGACAGAGAGATGCCTGGCCAACCCTGGTCACTGGGCTCCAACCATCATTTGTTTGCAACTGCCTAAGACTCCCGGGCCAGAAGCACCCAGCCCAACCCTTTCTGAGCCTCTGACCCCACAGCAACCATGAGAGAGAACAAAATGATTGATGTTGTTTTAAGCCAACCACAAACCAACTCATTTATTATCTTATACTTCTGGGAGTCATCAATTTAAAATGGGCCTCCCTGGGCTAAAATCTGGGTGCTTCCAGAGCTTCCTGAGGCTCTAGGGGAGAGTCCCTTTCCTCGTCTTTTCCAGCTTCCATAGAGGGTGCTTGCATGCCTTGCCTTGGGGCCCCCTCTCCATGTCTCAAGCCGGCAATGGCTGGTTGTGCCTTCCTCACATTACATCACTCTGACACCATGAGCAAGAGTTGTGAGTCTGGCTGCTGTTGTAGTGAGCTCAGACTGTGGTAGCAAAAATCCCAGAGACTGAGAGTCTTTAATAGGAATTTATTCCTAATGTTGTGGAGGCTGCGAGTCCTCGAGGAAGGTGTGAGCAGGGTTGGCTTCTCCTGAGGTCACTGTCCTTGGCTTGCAGGCTGCCTCCTTCTCACCGCATGTCCACATGGCCTTTCCTCAGAGCACACCCACCCCGGGTGTCTCTCTGTGTGTTCTGACGTCCTCTTCTTATAAGGACGCCAATCGGATTGGACTAGGGCCCATCCTAATGGGCCCATTTTAACTTACCTCTTTAAGGACCTGATCTCCAAACACAGTCATATTCTAAGGTAGTGGGAGTTAGGACTTTAAAATACGGATTTAGGGATGTGGGGTGGGGCACAATTCAGCCCATAACACTCCCCTACAGCTTAGTTGTCTCTACTGCACCTGCATATTCTGTGATAGGAGAGAAGGCCTTTGGGCACAGACTCAGGGATGCAGATGCTGAGGTAGAGAGCTGCTAGTGGGGATGACAGCTGTCTCGGGTGACCCCAAGACAGACAGACAGGAAGAGAGAGGTGACCACAGCATTCTGCCCTCTACAAACCTCTCCATCACTTTCTGGCTCCTCACTTTGCTTTATTTTTTGTCTTACCTCTCAATATATTACCTCTTAATATATTGCTTTTGAGCTAAAAATCACATACCATAAAATTCACCCACTTAACGTGTGAAATTCAGGTTTTTGTATATTCCTAAAGTTGTGCAACTGCCCCCATTGTCTAACCCCAGAATACTTCCACCACCCCAGAAAGAAGCCCATGCCCGTTAGCAATCACTTTGCATTCTATATTTTACTTTATTTTCATAACAACTGTCCCTCCTGCTGCTAGAATTGAAGCTTGTTGAGAGGAGACTTTGATTTGTTCACGGATCTGGGTCTGTCCCCTCAGACGGGACCTGGTGCCTGGCAGCAACCCAGAAGCCACCTTCATGAAACTGACCTGAGGTTTTTGAGACAAAGGAGAAGACCAGGAATGGTCTGTGGCGAGGGTGTTCCTCCCCACGTGACTCTCCTGCTGGCAACACGGCTAGATTCTCAGGGGCTCATCTTCACTTATCAGCCCAGAAAGGAACGAGGCCCCTCTTGGGATGCTGGCTTCATAAACGGAGTTAGGAGACTTTCAGATTTATGGGCCTGCAGTTGAAAAGTGTTGGTTTGCCGAGTGTTACGTAGGCTGTGATTTCATTCTCTCCCTGTATCTTGGTGAATATTAACACTTCTAAGCCTCTGAGTGAGTTGGCAAGGTGGTTGGTTGGTTGGTTGGCCTAGAGATCACGAAGAACAGCCTCCAGTCTCAGCCTGGCCACTTAAGGGCGGTGGGAGCCTCCAAGCAAGTTAAATAGCCTCTCTCAGCTTTAGTGTCCCCTCTGTAAAATGGGGTGGGAGAGGGGAGATCATAATTCCTATCATACAGGGTTGCTGTGAGGCTAAAATGAGCAAAACGCCTCTGGTTCACCCTTGGCGCCTAGTATGTGCTCCTCGACCATTAGCTACGAGCGCTGAATGAGGCAATGTGTGTAATGCTCCGGGTGCGATACAAGGTAAAGTATAAATAACAAATGGTTGGGATTCACCAGTCTCCTCTCTGCTAGACACTCTGAATGATCCCTAAATTCTGTGCATCGAGTCAGAAAAACTAAAGGTTATAATAATCCCTTATCTTTGATGCATACACTAGCCATGGGTTCTTGGGCGAGTCACTTGTCTGAATTTCAGTTTCCCCATCTGCTAAATGAGAATCATCTATAAAACGAGTGACCATTAAGATAAAAGGGACAGCACATGCAAAGGGCCTGGGACACTGGTAAGATTTAACAAACGATAGTTATTAATAATACCATCTTTATTCCAAGTTCAGAGCTCCTTCTCTAAAACCCTGGAATCCAGAAGTGTTTAAGGAATCAGAACTTTTCAGGCATGCAGTGTACTAGGGGATACCCCAAGTGGGTCTACAGCAGCAGGCTATTACCAAACACATAAACACTTCCATGGTGGGGTCTGTGAATATTCGCAGAAGCCGGACGAACCATACAGATTACCCAACAACATTGGTCAGTGCAGATCAGGTTTAGCCAAAATGACTAGAGGTCAGGGACGGTTTTAACACCAGATGAGTAATGAAAAACCTTTCCATTTGCAAAAACATTTCAGATTTTCAGGGAAGGAATTGTGAGTTTGTACTTGCACTTGAGAAACCCACATCTTTTGTTTTCCACTCTCCCCTAAGAAGAGGCAGTGGAAATAAACATCTTTATTTCCCAAAGCATGACATACTCGCATATTTCAAAAGAGGAAAAAAATATTACAACACCTGGAGAAGAACGACAGATGAAAAAGGAGAAAACAAAGAATCCAAACTTGAAACTAATTTTAGTAACAGCAGTGGATTAAAGAAAAATTTTCCTCACTCACACATTGAGAAACAAAAACCATCACACTGACGTGTCTTCCCAAATTTGGTTGAAACATCCCTCCCCCTGGTTTTGGAGAGGTCTTCTCTTGAACTGAAGCCAAGAACACATTCCCCTGTCCAAGTTCAAGATTTCATGTTGCAAATGGAAACACAGAGAGGCCCTTCTGAGCTAGCTCTTCCGCTGAGGTGCCTTCCCTGGCGAGGGCCACCTTTGGTCAGGCTCGGAAAACATTTCAACTGCCAAAGGAATATAAATGTTACCCGTTTAATCAAACTGTTGTGGGTTTCTTGCCAAAATAGTTAGTGTGCACCCAAAACATAGACACAATCTCCCTCCGCTGGGAGTTGAGCATTCGCGGAAAGGGAAGTTCGCTGAGCTGGGGACAGCACCTGGCAGGCCACCTCTGCAATCCTGGGCAGATAACAGGTGTCACGGGAGATGCAGTTCCTGCTTACGGCTCCATGCAGCTGAATCCTGCCATATAAATTATTAAAGAACGTGCAGAACATTACACAGTTCATGTACTTAATGATTATAGTTCACAGTCTGGGTCAGATATAATTAGATGTTACATTAAAATAGCTTCACAGAGCCATTTATTCTGATTTAATTACTTAAAATGATAGCATAATGAGCAATGCTTTCAAGGAAAAAAGTACTGTTTTAAATGGGCTCATTTTAAGTTAATACGAAGAAAATTAATCATTTAACTAAACGTAGGAGGACAAGTGCATGTCTTAAGCAACATTGTTTCCATGTCACAAAGGTTATTTCCCTTTAACGACATGTTGCAAGTGATAGGCAAATAGAGGTGTTTTTTTTTTAATCCCCGTGGGAATATAGATGCGCATTTTCACCATTCCCTCCGAATCTTTCTCTCTTCCAAGAGAGCCTGGCCGTTGGGAACAATGACTTTAAACACGAGCAATTAGACACAAACATCCAAGCGAGACCATCTCCACGACCAGCAGCATGTTAGGAATGGCCCATGTCATCTTCGCAAGGGGCCTTAGAAACTGGTCAGAAGCAACAACACAGCACAGTGGTTGCATGTATACACTCCATAATCGGACGGGGAAGGGGTTCCAGTCCAACTTTGCCACTTAGACCCATGGGGGCTGTTCACAAATTGTGTGGCTTGTCTGGGTCTCCATCTCCTCATCTTGAAACAGGGGACAAAAATGGCACCCGTCTCATAGGGTGGGTTTGAAAGCCACATGAGATTCAGCGTGCAAACCATTTACATGGTGTCAAGCATGTGGAAGCTGATAATGAGTCTTAGCTCTTGTTGGTATAGAGATAACTGATGTTTTGCTAGCTCCTGGCCCCTCTGCACCCCCCGCATGCACTTTTCAGAGTCTCCAGGCTCCTGCTGCATTTTTCCAGCAGAAATTATAAAAGTCTTTAAAGGAAAGGATGGAACCTCCCCAACCCAATTGCTTCCTTCTGTTTTTAATAACTACAAATGATAAGAGATCCCCATCTGAAGCTTTTTAGAGTAGTATCAGTTGACTAAAAAAAAAAAAAAATCATCCATGGTTTAAAAAACATATGGCAATGTTTATCTGCTATTTTTCTGTCCTGTGTTAGGCTTTGTAGTGAAAATATTCAATGCTGGGCTCAGGGGAAATGGGGGAAAAATTTTAAATCAGGAACCTTCCTATGAATACCTTCTTAAGACAGCTTTAAATACTACTCAGGGGATGCGGTATTTATTTGGATCCTGGGACGCTTAGCAAAGGTGATGACAGAAAACACTGGCTTATGGATACAGGGGGTTGTGGCAGCCAAAATAATGTGTCAAACTTGGCCTTGCATGAGCAAACACCATCCAAGAGAGAGAGCTGACACAATCTCCAAACGCAGAACTTTCTGGATGAGAAAACCCAACACGCCACAGGGCTTTGCGAACATGGGCTATCACGGGAATTGCTGGTGTTCAAAATGAGCTCTGCTCCCTTGGGGTGGGGAAATGCATGCCGTGCTGAGTCAAGGAAGAGAGTCATGTAGCAGGGATCTTAGTTTGGGATACTCCAAAACCTGAATCTAAGGCAAAAATTTAGGCCTGAGCAGTTTATTTGGGATGTGTGATGGTCAATTTTATGTATCAACTTGGCTAGGCTATCGTCTTCCGTTATTTGATTCAACATTAATCCGGGTGTTGATATGAAGGTGTTTTGTAGATGTGATTAACATCTACAGTCAGCCGATTTTAAGTAAAGGAAATTGAACCCCATAATCGGGTGGGCCTCATCTAATCAGTTGAAAGGCCTGCAGAACAAAATGAGGTCTCCAGAAGAAGAAGAAATCCTACCTGCAGACTATATTGCCAACTTTTGCCCCAGAGTTTCCAGCCTATCCTTCCTGAGGACCTGCTTTATGGATTTCAGATCTATCACAAGCCCTGCTGGGACATTCACACACGCAGATTCTTCCCAATAGTCTTCTTAATATATAAAAGAAGCATTTTAACTTCTTCAGTGATTTTTTTCAATATATTTAAAACATTATTTCCTTGGTGATTCCTCTAGAGCTAACTACATACATCTTAATTTATCAGAAGAACAAGCTTCAGGTTTCTGAGAACTTAACCCTGGTAAGATACAGAGACGTTCTTTATCTATCACTCCATTCTCCTTTCCCTTTCTTGGGTTATTACCTTATACATATTATATCCATACGTTTTATTTATTTATTTTTTAAACGTTTTATTTATTTTTGAGACAGAGCATGAACGGGGCAGGAGCAGAGAGAAAGGGAGACACAGAATCGGAAGCAGGCTCCAGGCTCTGAGCCATCAGCCCAGAGCCCGACGCGGGGCTCGAACTCACGGACCGCGAGATCGTGACCTGGCTGAAGTCGGACGCTTAACCGACTGAGCCACCCAGGCGCCCCATACGTTTTAAAAACCAAAACAATGCATTGTTGCAATTATTGTTTTTTATAATTTTATGTCTTTTAAGGAAGCTAAAAGAAAAAGAGAGGATAAGCTTTGGTCATATTAGCCTTTTTCCCCCCCTGGTTCTCTTCATTTGTTCCTGTAGATTTGGCAAATGTGTTACATTCCTACATGTTATCGTTCCAACAATATATTATATACATAGTGTCTTATGCAATTGCTTTTCAAATCAATTAAGAAGGAAAGAAATGCATGTACACTGTCTTTTATAATTAATTACCTTTACTGGTAATTTGTTTTTTCTTATGGATTCAGGTTATTATCTTCTTATCTGAACAACTTCCTTTAGTATCCGTAAAGAGAGCTTGCTAGCCGTATATTCTCTCAGTTCTTGTTTATCTGGAAGTGTCTTTACTTTGCCCTCATTTTTGAAAGATAGCTTCGCTGAATAAAGAGTTCTTGGTTCATAGTTTATCTTCTTTGAGTACTTTAAATATGTCATCTTACTGCCTGTGGCCTCCATTGCTTCTGATGAAAAGTTAGCTGTTAATCTTACTGGGATTCCATGTAAGTGATCATTTTTCTCTCGCTGCCTTCATGGTTTTCTCCTGTTTTGGCTTTTAGCATTTGCACTATGATGTGTCTGTTTGTGGATTTCTTTAGATTTATCGTACTATGAGTTTGTTGAGCCTCTTGAACGTATCAAGTTTTCTTCACATTCAGATAATTCTGTCATTGTTTCCTTATTTTTTTCTGCTTCTTTCTCTCTCTACTCCTTTTTGTACTCCCATTACACCTGTGTTGGTGTGTTTAATAGTGTCCCACATTTCTTCAGGCTCCATGTATTTTCCTCATTCCTTTTTTTCTTCTATCCTTGGGTTGCAAAATCTCTATCAATGTATCCTCGAATGCATACACTCTTTCTTCTGTCAGTTCGAATCTACTGATGAACTCCTCTAGTGACATTGTCATTTTAGTTATCACCCTTTTCAAATCCTGAATGTGCATTTTTTTCTTTTTGCCATTTCTCTATTTGACATGATATTTCATCATACCTTCTTCGACTTACTTATGGTTTCCTCTAGTTCTGTGAACATATTTATAATTGCTACTTGAAAGTTTTTGTCAAACCTGATATCTGGTCACCCTCAAAGGCAGTGTTTTTGCTGTTTATTTCCCCTGGTATAAGGGCTATTCTTTCTTGTTTCTCTGCATGTTTTGTGATTTTTTTTTGTTGAAAATTGGACATTTTTAGACTATGTACTATAGCAACTTGGGACTAGTCCACCTTGTTCTAAGGGTTATTATTGTTATTTGCTTGCTGACTTGTTTAGTGACTAACTACATTATCTTAGTGAAGTCTATCTCACTCTGTAGATTAGCAGTCACAGCCTTGGTATGCCCAGTCACCCTTGGATGACAATGGTTTGGCAGACTCTTTTTTTTTTTTAAGTTTATTTATTTTTAGGAAGAGAGAAAGAGTGCACGCACAGGGTAGGGGCAGAGAGAGAGGGAGAGAGCGCAAATCCCAAGCAGGTTCCATATTGACAGCATGGAGCTCGATGCAGGGCTTGAACTCATGAACCATGAGATCATGACCTGAGCTGAAATCAAGAGTCGGACGCATAAGTGACTGAGTCACCCAGGTGCCCCATTGCCAAACTCTTTGACTGTCTTTTTCCTTGACCACACCCAGCTGTTAAGTGCCTCTACTTACCTACTGGATACTCTCTTGCTATCAATTATGTTCTAGAGCATAAATTGCTTAAAGAGTGATTCAATCAGATTTGACTTGCTTTGCAGGGTTAGTTGCTGAGGTCAATGTTACACATTTTTTTTCTGATGCCATGAGGGGTCTTCCTATCTCCTTCCCTCTTTCTCTCCAGCAAAGTAGTTCCCCATAGCTTAACCTCTACCTCCAATACATCTCTCAATCTACAAATTGTCTT
This sequence comes from Felis catus, assembly GCF_018350175.1. Classification (NCBI taxonomy): domain Eukaryota; kingdom Metazoa; phylum Chordata; class Mammalia; order Carnivora; family Felidae; genus Felis; species Felis catus. The sequence continues at coordinate 39,334,843 of NC_058369.1, forward strand.
TCACCACACCACCTTTGTTTTTGCAAGGCTCCTTTGGCCTGAACTTGTCCATATCTCGTTGAAAATGAAGCCAGTTCCTTTGGGGAGATATTTGGAGATCCTTACTCTATGTCCTGCTTATCCCCCAGACACAATCTCTAAGTCAAGGCTCTAGTGCTGGGGACAAGGACAACTGAGGGTTTCATCTGAGCTACAAGTCAGTGGAGGGAGGGGCAGCAGTCCCAAGTCACCCGAGCTGGATCCTCAGCATGAAACAGCACCTCAGGAGCCAGATTAAGAACTCTCTGCTCGCCAGTATCCCCCATGGCACCATATCCAAGACAGAACTTCCTTTCTATAAATGGGGGCTCAGCAGAAGTAAGGAGCTCCCATCAGTCAGCCGCACTCTGGGCAGAACTGAGCCCCAGAAACAGGTAGTGGGAGGCAGGATGGGAAAAAGTGGCACCTTGTCCCTCCCAGGAAGATAGGCCTCTGACCAGGAGTTGGGGGGGAGGCCAAGCCCTCTGTTCTTGGCTGTATCAATCTCAGATGGGGATTCTGCTTCACTGAGAGAGAGCAGGTCTTGATTCAAACATCACAGATGCTCCCTGTTCTTACCGAATATTACTATATGTTCTTCAATTCATGTTTCTTCAATTGCCGTGTGCCCTCAGAATCATTTCCGGAGGTGTAATTTTTTTTTTTTTTTTAAATGGTTCTCCTAGATCCTGGGGAAAGAAACCACTCAGTTGCTCTAAATTTTTCAACATTTATTTATTTTTGGGACAGAGAGAGACAGAGCATGAACGGGGGAGGGGCAGAGAGAGAGGGAGACACAGAATCAGAAACAGGCTCCAGGCTCTGAGCCATCAGCCCAGAGCCTGACGCGGGGCTCGAACTCACGGGCCGCGAGATCGTGACCTGGCTGAAGTCGGACGCTTAACCGACTGCGCCACCCAGGCGCCCCTGTAATTTTTTTTTTAACTTTTTAATTTTTTTAGTTTTCACGAGTTTGACTGGGGATAGGTCAGCAGGGGCCCGAATACTGTTATGCTAGAAGTGGAAGCCAGCTAAGTATTTAAATATTACTCTGACTTGTAATCTTCCTGGACAAGTGACAAGAGAAGGGGATTTATTCTGAACCTTATTTCAAAATATACGACATCTCCTGTTTCCAGTGGCTCTGTGATTTCAGGCAAATTCTTTGTTTCCTCATCCACTCCGATGAAGAAATTTGATCCCTTACAAGGCAGAACTGTTGGGAGGAATTCAAATAGCATACCCAAGGTGTTTGATGCACAGTAGGGTTTCAGGAAAATGAACAAATTTTTGTTACCATTAGAGAGAGCTCAGGCAGCAAATTGGCCCATTGAAGAAACGGATCTCAGGATTAGCAACACCTAATAGTGGTTCCAACTCACAAATGTTCTTTGATCACAGATCAACCCTGTCTTGGGATTGGGCCATTCTCCCATCCCCCGTGACTCTAGTCACACACATGCACGCGCACACACACCTACACACGCGATACAATTTATTCAACCAAAGAGGAAAACAACAGCTGACCAATTTCTCTCTTTTTTTTTTTTTAAGAATCTAGTTTATCAATACAACACGCCCCTGGGAAACCCTCCCACACTCCAGGGAAACTTGCAAAGCAGTTTCTTTCTGCCCTCAGAAAGAAGTCACAGCTGGGCCAAAAGCTCAGAGCTGTCACCGAGAAGTATGCATTCCAACAAAGTTACTTGTCGTGTTCCTCAACCTTTGCTTCTCTTCCCCGGTTAAACCAGGTGAAATCAGATACAAGCAAAACAACAGCCCGGTTGCAGACAGAGAGGAGTGGGCAGGCAAACAGGAAGTTCTTCCCTTTGGCCTAAATTTCATGAGGTTGCCAGGAGCACTGGCTATTTTCCCTGAGCCTTAGGTCTTTTGGGTACAATGAGGCTAAGGCATCGAATAGACCTAGATTCCAAACCCAGCTCTGCACTAGCCTTCTGTATAATGTTTGGTAAGTCACTTAATCCCTCTGAGCTTTGGTTTCTACACCTGTCAGATGCAAAGAGTAACTCCTTCCTTACTGAGATTTTTCCAGGAATTATGGAAATGCTTACTAAGTACAAAAGTTAGGTGCCTGCTAGATTTGAAGTTGGGAAACTACAGCTCATAGTCAACTCTGGCTCCCGCTTAAGGCTACCAGGTTGAGATTTTATCTGGCAACCATACCCACCTGCCACAGGCTTTTGTAGATGAAGTTTTACTCCACACAGCCTCACCTGTTATGCATCACATTTTTTTATTTTAAAAAATATTTATTTATTTTTGAGAGGAGTGGGGTGGAGAGGCAGAGAGAAAGAGGGGAGAATCCCAAGTAGGCTCCACGCTGCAAGCACAGAGCCCCAGCGCGGGGCTCAAACTCACATATCTGTGAAATCATGACCTGAGCCAAAACCAAGAAGTCAGATGCTTAACCAACTGAGCCACCCGGGCGCCCCACTCATCACATTGTTTGAGCCTGCTTTTGCTATACGAGGCTGGGCCCAGCATTTGTAACAGACCGTGTGGCCCGTGCAGGTCGCTGCCTGTCACATGCTGGACAGGAGAGGCAGCAACCCGAGTGGTTCCGGCGAGGACTCTGCATGCAGTCAGGCTTCCAAGTTTAAGTCCTGGTTCTACCATGGAACATTGGACAAGTTAGAGAACCTCTTAGCGCCTCAGTTTCCTCCCGTCTAAAATGCTCTGCCATCGGGGCCATCACCGGAAAGAAGAGTGTACTCTCATTGGTTGGCTGTTCAGAGGCTTCAGAAAGCCCAGAGAATCCTCTCCTGGGGTCCTTGTGAAGATTCAAAAGATAATGCATGTAAGGTCCAACAGCACAGTGCCGGGAACTTGGTAAGTACTCAAGACATCCTAATGATTCCTGTTGCAAGCGCAAAGCTATTTCTATGACTACAATTACTTCTACAACCACCACCATGACTGCGGCTCACACTTCAGACAACTGTTGTGAGGACTAAGTGAATTCTAAACGGGAAAGTTCTGGCCATAGTAAAGACCCCATCCGCCCCAGTTTTGCTCCCTTCTCCTCCACCCCTTTTCCCGGGCCCTGCCCCTCTGGCACAGCAGAGTCTTGAGCACCGGCCAGACCTGGCAGCTGGGCTGGGAGGAGAGCGAAACCCAGCAGGTTCTCCCACTGGGAATCCAGCCTGGACTCCTGGGCCCGTTCCCCGGACCTTCTCTCCCCAAAGGCTTCCTGTCACCTTAACTCTCTGTGCAACAGCACCGTCTGTGGGTCACTGTGTCTCCTTTACTCTCCCAGTGGGATCTCGGTTCCCAAATCACACACGCTCACAAATTACAGAAACCAGGGGAGGGGAAGAGCTATTAATTCCTCCATCTTGGCCCATTTCCTGGGATCTGGCTGAGTATCTCGGGCATCTGAGGGCCTGGCGGAGCCCCATAGAAGATTAGTGTGCTAATGGCCCCATAAAAATGAAACATTTATGGGAAGGGCTTTCTTTCACTTTACCCTAGTTCCCCTCCTTTTAATGAGGCTGGCTCCATCACTGGAGGCTTTGGGGGGAGGGGGGCTGACAAACCACAGTCTCCAGTTCCAGGCTGGGGTTGGGAAAAGTGGCAAGAGTTCTGTGCCCTGTGGGGGTGACTGCAGGGCTAGGGGCAGGAACTGAGGAGGACGTGGGACAGAGGGTGGGCACTCTGAGGATACCAAGGACCCCCCAGCTTCTCCCCAGAGTCAAAAGGGTCTTGTCAGCGACAGTACCGTAAAGCCAGGAGCACTGGATGTAATCTACAGGATTACAATCAATGTGCTTCTCACCAACACCGGGTCCAGTGACCTGCAGGGGACTAGTGTCCCCCAGTGGCCAGCACGGCCCTCATTGGCCTTGGCTACTGATTCCTGAACTAGAGGAGTGGACACCTTGACCGGGAAACCAGAACTAACTTGTGGCAGCTTCAACTTGTTGATGGAAGCACCTTTGTTGGCCCTCTCCCCCTACCCCAACCCAACCTCAAACTCCTTCCTCTTCTCCTATCCGCCTCTTTTCCAAATACAGCCTGGGGGTGGGGCCTGGCTCTGATGCTCCATAGACCTGGGCTTAAATCCCCACCGCTGCCACTCCCTAGCTGCCCACTCTTGGGCAAGCTCATCTTCCTCTCTGGGCCTCGTTTTCCCCACCTTGAAAATGGGGATGACGGTGCCAACAATGCTCACGTGCTAGGGTGATAAGATTATGTGAGAGAGTAGGATGTCTGACACCGATGCTGAGCCGTCCGTGGACAGAGACTAAACTATTTTATAAGGGCAGAATGACATGGGTTTGCTGTGGACTCAGATATACCGGGGGCTTAGCCGAAGGAACTGGAAGAAGCCTGAGTAACCGGTGGCGCCTAAGGACAAGCTCACGTCACTCCTACCATATGCCCCCTTCACCCTCCTTTGTGCCCCTTCTTTAGAAGTGCTAATAGTCACGAACACTGACTGAACGTGCCTTGTGCCAGGAGCTGGGGATCCCAGACCTAACGAGACTCCAGGCCTGCCCTCCGGGCTCTGCCAAGTTCCCGTGTCACGAGGCTCGGAATATCGGTTATTCCCAAGGACCACGGGCAACAGAGAATTGTTGGCTGCTACTACAAGGGAAGCACCGCCCAAAGGGAACCCCTCGAAAGGGCTCTGCCCGTCAAAGCAGAGAACACTGATCAACGGGGCCGTATCACATGCAGAAGGAAGTGTTCGTTCCTCAGTGGTCGACCCCAATTAACTTGAGGGCGGCAGCAGTGCCCCACCCAAAGGGCCCCTGGAGGCAGAACCCCTAAGGCTTCCCCTCTCTGCCACAGGGCTCCTCCGGTGCAGGGAGTAATGCCTCGGGAGTAGCCATTTGGCAATGCAAGTTGGGACTTGTAGCTCGGCTTCCTCGCCTGCCCCTCAGCAATGTGTCCCGGGGATCCCAGCGGTTGGTTGCCAGAGAACTGAGCCCAGGGGCTCCCAGGAGGAACCTACTCATTAACTCACCTGTATGGACTGAGTTTCCTCCCTTCTCCGTCTCACTTCCTGCTCCCTCCTAGTGCCCCTGGGATCACCTGCCCAGTCAATTCCTTGCACCTAAATCCTGGCCTCAGGGTCTGTGGAAGACCCAGAGACCACCTCTCAATGAAGGGACTTGAGGCAGTGTGGTCAGCAGCACCTCCAAAGCACCTGCCCCAGGCCAGGACATTTCGGCCACTGGACCGCTGACACCTGCTGTAAAGCACCCTTACTGGCTCAGCAGAGCCTGAGAAGGTTCAGAACCCTTGTCAGGCCTACCTGCTGCTCGCCTTCTTCCTCCACCCGGTCCTGCTCCCTCCACCTTCCTCTCCCAGGCCTTGACCTCCAATAAACATCTTGTACCCCAGACTCCATTTCTGAGTGAGCTTCTAGAGAGCCCCGCCTACACCATTCTCCACTGGCAAACATGTTTTATATCTCACCCCAAGATGTGAGTGAGAAAGAGGGGAGAATAGCACCTGATACAACCTTTCAGCACAGAGAGACAGACAGAGACAGAGAGAAACAGAGGGGGGCGTGGCAGGCAGGGGGGAGGGGGAGAGAATGCAAACATGGGGGCACTTCCCAGTCCCCAGGACTGAGCTGGCCTGCACCACTACTCTGTCAAGCTGCCAGGTGGGAGGAAGGCAGGAAAATAGGACTGAGGGGAGAGAGAGACGGTGGGCCTCCTCCCATGAGGCCCCATTCCAGTCCCCTAGCTCTCTGGCCACAGAGAAGGGAGACAGCCATTTGTTTACTTATTTCTAATGTTTATTTATTTATTTTGAGAGAAGGGAGAGACAGAGCAGGAAGAAGGGCAAAGAGAGAGGAAAGGAAAAGACAGAATCCCAAGCAGGCTCCACACTCAGGGCAGAGCCCAACATGGGGCCCGATCTCCCAAGCGTGAGATCACGACCTGAGTGGAAATCAACGGTCAGACGCTTAACCATCTGAGCCAGCCGGGCGTCCCGTCCTGCCTTTTAATGCAATAATCTCACCACCTAAGAAACACCGCCCAGTGCTTGCCCCGAGGGTGAATAAAAAGGGGTAGAAGCACATGGAGATCCTTCCCTCAGAGGCCACCAACTCCCCTTCCTTCCTTTGTCCCAAGAAAAGTGTTCTTCGCACCGAGGAGCTGCTGACAGAGGTTCTGCCAGCCCCGTGAACTGGGGTCCAGAGAATCAAGTTCCACCCGGGCCAAAGCTTATCAACACTCATCCAAACCCCCTTTGAGAATCAGCAGGGTGGTCCACAGAGAAACCAGCCTCACCAAAATTGGCTCGGTCAACAATCGCTGCCTTATCAAGGGAACGGCAGGCTTGTGTGCCGGAGACAGCCAGACGGTGTCTGTCCTCAAGGCACTGGAGGATTTGATTGGTGAACAGACACAGACTCCCGTAACTTCTAGAACAAAGTCAAGATAAGTGACATAAGTGGTTTTTGAAAAAGAGTGCCTGTGGGAAATATCTCCTTCAGCTGGAGTGGGCAAGAAGCTTCTGGAAGGGGGAAATATTTAAGCCTAAGCCAGTGCTGTCCAACAAACACATAATGTGGACTCTAATGCAAGCCACATCTGTACCTTTAGGTTTTTTAGTAGCCACACTGACAAGGGTAAAAAGGAACCAACAGGAATTAATTTTAAACATGTTCTTTAGTTGACTGCCCCGCAATTCAAAATATTAATTCAACAATAATAAAATCAATCTGATGTTTTACAGCCTTTTCTTTCATATGAAGTCTGAAACCTGGTGTGCCCTTAACACCTCCCTCATATGACACTTTGGAAGAGACACAGTCCAAATGCTTACAAGTGACGAGAGGTGAGTGACCACTGTACTGGACAGTGAAGTTCTACATTCTTGCCTCGTGGGATATTCACGGACCCAAGCACATTCGTTGCCTTGGCATCACCTGAGAGCTTGTAAGGAGCAGAGCACCTCAAGTCCTGCCCCAGACCCCCAACATCAGCACCTGCATTTTAACCAGATCCCCCAAGCAACCTCAGGTCAGAATTTAAGAAGAGAGGCTCCAAAGTTTTCTCCCCCCTCACGCCACACATCCAATCCATCATTCACCCGGTTCTGTCCAGTCCAACTTTCAACTATCTCCCAGATCTGTTGCACCTGCTCCCTGGCCCTGTCACCGCTGTGATGCAAACCTGATCTGGGTTGAACTGTGTCTCCCAAAAGGATGTCAAAGTCCCAACCCGCAGTGAAGGTGAACTTATTTGGAAATAAGGTCTCTGTAGATGCTCAAGTTAGCAGGGGGTTATTAGGGTGGGTCCTAATCCGATAGCACAGGCATCCGACTACCAAGGGGGAAATTTTGACACAGACACACACCGAGAATGAGCGCTATGTGAAGATGAAGGCAGAGATCAGGTGTTGCAGCAGAAGCCAGGAAACATCCAAGATGGCCAGCAAAGCACCAGGAACTAGGAGAGGCATGGACCAGACTGGCCTTCACAGTCTCATAAGGATCAGCCCTAGGGACATGCTGATGGTGGATGCCTAGCCTCCAGAACTATGACAGAATATGTATGGCTTTTGTTTTAAGCCCCCCGTTTGAGTAACAGCAGCCCTAGCGCAGTAGTTAGTACATACACGACCGCTATATAGCAACCAACACCTGTCCCCTCTTCCAGTAGTCCCATCACCCACCACAAAACCCTCAAAGATCCACAAAGGATGCCTCAGTCACAACCAGAGGGACTTCCTCAGAGTGAATATGGGAGCAGATCACTCACTCAGCCTCACCCTTCCCATCGCTCTGCATTCCATTTCGATTTTTGTTAAGAGAGACAGAACCTGAGTCGGGGAGGGGCAGAGAGAGAGAGGGAGACACCGAATCCGAAGCAGGCTCCAGGTTCTGAGCTATCAGCACTGAGCCCAACACCAGGCTTGAACCCATGAACTGTGAGATCATGACCTGAGCCAAAGTCCACTGCTCGACTGACTGAGCCACCCAGGCGCCCCTGCCTTCCATTTTCCTTTAGCCCCTCATTCTTAATATACCTGGTGTGCGCGCGCGCACACACACACACACACACACACACACACACACACACACACACAGTCATGCTATCCCTTGACAAGCCAACTCTTTACCTCCTCTGGGCTTTGATACTTGCTCTTCCTTACTCATAAACACTGGTCCCTTCACTCCCCGTCCCCCAACCCAGGTTGATTGTCTCTACTCATCTTTCCAGTTTCACTTCTTCAAGGGTCCTTCAGTAATCACCCAGCCTAAATAAGGCATCTGTTTTTGTCTCTCCTAACCCCTCACTGGTCCTTGATAGAATACCATTCCAAGTATGGACCAGTGATGGGCCACCAACAGGTTGTTATGCATCCATATCAACATACAGCATTTGAGGGTTTAGAAACTTTTATTATAGGGCATCCAAGCAGGAGATGGGTGGACCCATCTCATTAGACAGGGTGAAGTATCATCCAACTCACAATACAAACTACACACAAATCATGCACAGTAGGACCATGTTTGATGGGAAATGAAAAATAATAGGTCTTTGCTCACAGATAGCAGAGAAGCACTGCTTTATAGAAACCATCACTAATAACCCGATTTTAATTGGCCTGCCTCTTCACAGACTGAGTTTCATGATGGTGACAGCTATTTTGCTCACCACCGACCCCAAGACCCACCAATGTCCAGCACAGAGAAGGGGGGTGACAAACACTGTACATATAAATGAATGGGTTGAATTAGGACAGGCAAGGGAATTATGATAGGCAGGGGTGTGGAGAATGTTCAAGGGGGACAGAGGGCTTGAGGCCAACATTTGAAGGCGAGAAACCACTAGCAAACTCAAGCCTGCCTGCACTATTTTTAAAGCCTGGCGACTTCACATTAGGGAATTACTCAAATGTTAATATGGGGCCCAGCCGGACAGATGGAGAATTCCAGAGGAATGGATAGATTCTTTCGATCCTGGGCTGCATTCTGTTTTCCCAATTGTTTCTGGCAGAAGCCTAAAGAAAAATGCAAACCAGATGTACAGGGAAATATTTTCCTGGTCAGGAAGAAAAGACAAAGTGACTTATCCTGCTTTCACATTGCTGCCCCTCCAGCACAGGCTAGATTCCCAAACTTTACCTTGAACCGCTTGAAGACACTCCAGAACCTTCTCCAGCCTCATGTGCTTGGGGTAACCTGGAGGCCGGTGCTGTGGTCGCCACGGGGCTCTCCCTGGGGTCTCTCCAAGCTGGAGAAGCAGATGGGAATCTTATTTCTGCTTCTTGCTGCAGAAGCATGAGCTCCGGGGCTACATAATGAGCCGGGAGCCTAAGCGAAAGAGAGCTAGTGCCAACAGTTTGGGCGGGCTGCAGGGAATTCATCTGCCCCTTGCATCCTCTGGAGACACTGGCTCCTGCTAGGGCCTCCCTGGTCCTCCTCCAGGCCTCAGCCTCCCCGCCACGATGGTTGGTGACCTCGACCCAGAAGAGCCAGCATTTGCCAAGAGCAAGAAAGCAAGCCAAGTGTGCCTTCAGGAGTTCTGACAAACCCTGAAGCGTCCCCAAAGGACCTCCTGGCTGATTAGCCCCTCCTGTGCCCAACCCTATCAACCTGTTTCAGTCTCACAGTCCATTCCCAGGTCCTCTGAGATCCTCATCTGCAGTCATGTGAGGAGTGGTGCTAAGGGGAGGATGTGCTCCTTCACTGCTTCTCAAAGTGTGGTCCCCAGACCAGCAGCATCAGCATCATCTGGGAACTTGGAAGGATTGCAGATTCTTCTGTGCGCGTATTTTGCTTTTATTTTTTATTTTGGGGGGTGTTTTGTTTTGTTTTTGAGAGAGCACGAGCTGAGGGAGGGATGGGGCAGAGAGCTAGGGGGACAGAGGATCTGAAACAGGCTCGATCTGACAGCAGCAATGAGCCCAATGTGGGGCTTGGACTCACAAACCGCGAGATCATGACCTGAGCCAAATTCGGATGTTCAGCTGCCTGGGCCACCCGGGTGCCCTGATTCTTTCGCTACTTATTACCCACCCCTAGGTTCTCCCACTCAAGTCCCTAAGGAGCCAGGTGTGTGATCCAGCTGAGGAAACTCAAATGTGCTTTCCCAGCTAAGAGAGGCACTGCCAGCCAGCTCTACCCAAAGGATGCAAAGTAGAAGGTGGGCTTGATTTTACCAGATCTTTCCATTTCTCAAGAGTGGCTAGAAATGTGGATTTTTTTTTCTTCACGTGAAATCTCCCAATTTTTAAACACTGTTTTTTTTCTAGACATAATGCAAGACTCGCCATCCCCGGTGAGGACAACTTCATCCTTCCAGTCGCTTGGACCAAAAGTTATCCTTGATTCAACTTGCCCTTTCTCACTCCCCACCTCCCATCTATTAGGACGCCCCTTTGGCTACACCCTCAGAAGGCATCCAGCACCAGCTACTGCTCCCTGCCTTCACTCACCTACAGCCCCAGACCAAGCCACTGCTCGAGCCACCACGGGACCCAGGCAAACTGTGCAGCCCCCTCCCCATTGCCAACTTTCACCCTGGGCCCATGCATGAGTTTCTTTTTTTTTTTTAATATGAAATTTATTGTCAAATTGGTTTCCATACAACACCCAGTGCTCATCCCAACAGGTGCCCTCCTCAATGCCCATCACCCACACTCCCCTCCTTCCCATCCCTCCCGCCCTCCCCATCAACCCTCAGTTTATTCTCAGTTTTTAAGAGTCTCTTATGGTTTGGCTCCCTCTCTCTCTACCTTTTTTCCCTTCCCCTTCCCCATGGTCTTCTGTTAAGTTTCTCAGGATCCACAGAAGAGTGAAAACATATGGTATCTGTCTTTCTCTGTATGACTTATTTCACTTAGCATAACACTCTCCAGTTCCATCCATGTTGCTACAAAAGGCCATATTTCATTCTTCCTCATTGCCACGTAGTACTCCATGGTGTATATAAACCACAATTTCTTTATCCACTCATCAGTTGATGGACATTTAGACTCTTTCCATAATTTGGCTATTGTTGAGAGTGCTGCATGCATGTGAGTTTCAACAAAGCCACCAAAGTGCCCCTTTACAAATGTAAGCTAGATCATGCGCCACCTCTGGTCACACCCCACAATGGCGGTTTATTGCACTCATGGTGAAAGCCAAAGTCATCCAAAGCTTTACATGACTTGGTCTTCCTACAGTTCCCTCCTCAACATTACCTCCACTCCCCCTTGCCCAGCCTGTCCAGCTGCAGTGAATGCCGTGTTGTGCTTCCAACAGTCCAGGCATGCTCCCAACACGGGTCCCTCTCGTTGGCGTTCTCAATGCCTGGAACATTCCTCAAAGTTCATCTCTCACCTCCTTCGAGTGTCTATTCAAATGTGTTTCTCAATGAAGCCCATCCCAGCAGCCTTATCAAACATCACCTCCCTGGCATTCTGAGTACCCATGAGCCAGCTTTATTTATTTTAGCACTTAACCACATAATATACTATGTACATGTATATCTATATCTACTTGACTGTCTATATTCATCTGCTAGAATTTAAGATCCGCAGGAGCAGGAATTTGTCTGATTGATGCATCCCTAGTACGTACAACAGTATCTGGTACACAGTAGGTACTCAGCAAATAGGTGTTAAACAAATAAATGAATGAATAGCAGACTGGATACTGTCACCAAGCAGCTCTGTGTTTATAGTTCAGTCAGAATTTCTTCAAGATTTGCTCCAAGCCCAAATCTTGCTTATACTCACGGGAATTTCAGTCCTGCTGCTGGCTGGCCAGAGGGCCATTTAAGGACAGACAGTATTTCTGGGGTCCATGAATCAAGAGCTACCTCCCTTTCCTGCATAGAGCCCTGTCCTGCCCACATCTAGACAAACACTCCTGCCTTTGCCAAGTTTTTCATCCCGGAACGTGGCTTCTCTGAAGCCTGCACAGTAACTGTCCTCTAAGCCAATGTTTTCAAAAGAGTATTCTTTGCAACACTGGTCCCATGAGAGTCTCCAAGAAAAATAAGTTCTGGAAATACACACACACACACACACACACACACTTTCTCTCTCCTTAGAGTTCACAATACATGTTAGCATTTTAAAGGCTTCAATCTGGTAGTGCGTTCGTTATCTCTTTATTTGCTCCTCTGTTTCTCAAGTTTGTTAGACCACACAACCCCTTCCCCCAATGAAACACCTATTAATAATACTCCAGGACACAAATGCTCTGAGCAAGCAGTTTCATATTCTTTATCCTCTTATGGGGCAGGACAGGGGAGTTCAAAGAAAACTATATCCTACTCATTTTTCCAGCCACTTGCTGGAACTTGCAAGGATACTGAGACTTCCTCATGCCCACACTTTCAGGCTAATGATATGTCTCTCTTGCTACTGCTGTCCCCAACTTGTAAAGTGGGGGTGGTGGATTTACCTTCACCTTCATCAGCTATGGTTCTCCCCCATTGCAAGTGACAGAAAAACAGACTCAAATAGGTTTAAGCAAAGACAAAGGGAATTCACTGGTACGTATAAGTGGAAAAGTTTAAAGGTATGGCAGCTTCAGGCATGGCTGGATCAAGAGTCCAACCAGGATGTTAGAATGCAATTTCATGCATTTTCCAATTCAGCCTTCAAGACAATATGGCTACCACAGCACCAAGCACACCTCCTCTCACATTCAAATACAGCTAGATAGAACCAAAACCTTTACTGATAGCCCCCTCTAAAATCCTTAGCTCTTCTCTGATTGGACCTGCATAGAATATGTGACCATCCCTGAACTGTGGCCAAAAGGATAGGATGCACTGATTGGCTTAGGCTGAGGCCTGATATTCCCCTCTTGGAGCTAGCTTAGACTCTACCCAGACAGACAAGTAGGGTTGAGAATTGGTGACAAATGGGTCTCCCCACCCCCTGCCAAAAAGTCAGGCATTATGCCGGAAACAGGGAGGATGGACGCTGAGAAGACCATGCTGAGTTGTGTACCACCCCGCCCTTTGCACACACATCCAAACACTAAACACCCTCCAGGAAGTGGTCCCGGATTCCCCAAGCCAGAACTAAGCAACCTTCTTGAGGAACTGATGTATACAAACAAATAGCTGTGGAACACAATAGGAATTTTTCAGGTTCACAAGAGGAAGCAGTAGGAGTACAAAAGATTTGGAGTCAGAAGGGCTTGAATTCACAGTCTGGATGTATAACCTCGGATGAGTTACTTAACCTCCCGCAATTTCAGTTTTGTCATCTCTAAGGATTCGAGTTTTCTAATCATTCGCACTCATGGTGGGAAACGTCTATAATAAAATCTAGAGAGCAAACTCCAGTCAGCCATTATCCCAGCTCCCCGTGGTTACGTCTTGCCCGCTGCCCGCCTCTAGACCCCACTGTGTTTTAATCAGCCCCTCACGACAGGGTCAGGTCTCCCCTGGATTTCTCCAGAAACATCCGCTCCGTGGCAGCTTGGGGACACGTGTCCTGGTCTCACCATTCTGTCAGCGGGGAGCTGTTCCTTTGCGGTCTAGCCTGCAGCCCTCCCGTTACACCTGAAGTCAGCTCCCGTGTTCTCAGCCCATGCTGCTCTCACCGAGGTGAGCTTCAAGACCAGAAACTGTTTCCGGCAGCTGCCAGGGCTCACATGAAGCACACAAGCTCTGGGGATAAAACAAAAGTCAATACAAGTATTCAGCTTCAGGCCATACAAAAGCCCTCCTGACTTGAGATGACAATGGAAGAAAGCAGGTCCAGGCACTGAGCATGCATCGTTTTTTTTTTTTTTTTTTTTTTTTCCCATTAGGAGACAGCCAATCACACTGAGAGGAGGGTGACAAAGCTCTCTCTCCTTGTGGCAGAGATAAACCGTGGAGATGGAGAGGAGACATGAAAAGCAGAAAGATACGTGAAGGTAAACACGGACCAATCCGGTCAGCCGTGGGGCTTCTATTTTACGAGAGGGATTCAGGGACTAGTGCTCTAGGAGACAGTGATAAACTTGGAGCATTAAGGCAAGTGGACACAGTCTGGAGTTCTCCCGAGGGCTCAGATGTACTCCCACTCATTTATTCCTTCATTCCCTAGTCTAATACGGATTAAGCATGTAACCTGTGCTCAGTGCGTCCGGCACAGACCGACACAAAATGCCCCGGGCCCCGCCCTTGCTGAACTCAATCCAGAGGCAAAGACAGGTGATAAACACGCAAACCCTTCAAATAAATACGCAGCTACAAACTGGAACAAACACTAAAATGAAACGCACCCAAGCAGTAAGGGAGAGTACCAGGTGAGCCGTGCTTGCTCGCTGCGGTCAGAGAAGGCACTTACCGACCCAAACGGGGAGAAAGAAGAGGAAGCCCACAGATGCCAAGAAGGAAAGACCCGTGTTCAAGGGCAGAAAGCGGCCAGTGGGGCTGGAGCTTACTCAACACGTGATGGGGACAAAAGCGTGTGGTGCAATCAGAGGAGGAGGGAGAGACCGAATCACATAGGGACACCTGGGTCCTGATAGCGCTTAGGTCTCAGCTGAAGGGCAAAGCCTCTTTTCTAAGCCACCACGGTCCACTGGGATCCTATTCATGGCACCTGCATACGTTTGAGAAATGCAATTTGCATGACGCCTCACTTATTTGAGTAACAGAGAGCACCCACAAGAGTAGAGGGGCCCTTACAGTAATCTGAGCTCTCTCAGGGGGGCTGGAGCCCACAAACCAGGAAAGCCCCTGACTTGGATCATATCATGAGACAACCCAGGGACCTCAAATAATCTCTGCCTAGGGAGGAATAAGGAGACACAGATAAAACAGGATAATGAGAAGCGTCCATGGGAGCCCCTGAATAAACAGCTCTCTCCCACCTTCAAGCTGTCACCCAGGTCACTCAGGTGTAAGTGCCATACTCAGACAGCCTCAAGCCTCAGTATCACCCGGGAGCTTGTCAGAAATGCAACCTGTATCAGTTTCCTATTGCTGCTGTAACAGCTGACCACACACTTAGTAACTCAAAACAACGCGGAAGTATGACCTCACAGTGGCTGAGGGCAGAAGTCTGAAACAGGTCTCCTGGGGCTAGAAGCAAGATGTTGGCAGGGCTATGTCACCCTGGAGGCTCTAGAGGAAGATCCGTTTTCTTGCTTGCTCCAGCTTCTAGAAGGCACCTGCATTCCTTGCCTCAAAGCTCCCCGGTTCCCTTTTCAAGGCCAGCAGAAGCAGCTGGTTCCGTCTCACATTGCATCCGTCAGACCTCCACTGGGCCCACCTGGATGGGCCAGGATCATCTCCCATCTCCAGGTCAGCTGACTAGCAGCCTTTATCCTCCCCAGCCTATCACCCACCACAGTCAGAGGTTCCGGGGATTAGGACGTGGACATTCTGGGGGCCCATCATCTGCCCAACCCATCGATGCCAGACAGACTGAAGCAGAATGGACATTTTAACAAGACCAGCAGGTGGCTCAGGGGCACATTCCAATTCCGGAAGCCCTGGCCTGGCAGCCCTGCCAGTGTAGACATCTCTCAGACCAGGCACAGGACGCCAGATGAGCGGGTTCAATCAGGCCACGAGGCACGAGGACCGCTCTTCTTGGCTCAGCGGCCACAGCTGCAAACATGCCCTCTGTCTCCACACGACCTCGAGCCCCTCATGGGCCTTTTGTCCGGAAACCTGGGCTCGAAGACAACCTCTTATAGGTGGTCTGAGCGTTTCGCAATGTTCCCCAAGGGGGAGCAAACGGGCGGAGACTTGCACACAGCGTGAGGGAGGAACAGAATTTGCTCACCACCCCCACTGCAGGCCCAAGAATGGCCAGTCATGGGAAAAGGTCAGCAAAGCTTGCTTCGCGCCAAGCGAATTGTGATTCTGTACAATTAGGAACTGTAATTAGACGGGGGGAGCCTTGCAGGTTTCACAGATGAGATGACAGGCTCAGGTTGTGATTTGCTCAAGGTCACAGAGGGGAGCAGTGGAGAAGTTTGCAGAACAGGGAGCTAGCGACAGCGGCGTGAGTCTACACACCCTGCTGTTTCTAACTGGCTATTACTGGGGGACTGTGCCTCAACTGAAGGTCACCCGTCACAGGAAGGAGAGAGTAGAGATTAAGACCACCATACCTCTGGCTCCATCTGTTCTGAGGGAAAGCTGATCCTAACGACTGCCTGGACTCAGCCTGATCTGGTGGGTTCCTCACGCAGCCAGCCACACCTAGAATTTTCCAAGCATTCAGTGAAGCCCCAGAAGGATAGGTCCCCAGGCATCACTGCCTGGATCTCAGCAGGGGGGATGAAGCACAAGCCCTCTGGGGAAGGATGACCCAGGGCATTTCCTGCCTGGAGCAGACCCATCACAGCCCAGCAGGTGCCCATAACCAGCAGCCAGTGCACAGTGTGCTGCCTGAGCCCCACACAGGTGCCACCACCTAGAAATCTCTTCGGGATGCCCACTTCCAGGCAGAGCCTTTCCTCTGCTTGTCCCCGAGCCCCCCCAAGGAGCTGACATTTGGAAGCTTCCCTCCACACCCCAGCAATGCTCAGCTTCCCTGCACTGCTAAAAAACATCTGGCTGGCTTGGCACCTAAGCCGGGTAAAAATAGCGTGCCATCTTGTGAGCGGGCACCACGCCATCTCAGCAGATGGAGACCAGTGCCGGCAGCCAAGAGACCGCTGAACGGTATGGAAGGCATTTGCAAAGGGCAAGATTCACAGCTGGAGGGGTCACGAGATTGAATGCCAGGACCTGAGGTGAGGGGGCAGAAGTTAAACAAGAGGGCCACAGAAAGGGGCAGGACCTCTCTGCCTTTCACAGGAAGGACAGGGCAGTAGAAGACCGCACTTGGACACTGGAAGGCATCAGGGGGCAATGGTGAAGATCTGGTCTTGGAACCAGATGGACCCGTGCTTGATCCTACCATTGCCATTACTAGCTGTGTGACCCGGAGCCAGCATTTAACCTCTCTGGGCCTCAGTGTAAACCCACACTGCAGGGTTCTGATAGGCTATTCAGTCCCTCTTTCATTCAGTAAGTATATTATTGAATGTCAGGCACTGTGCTTGGTGTGGGACGTGGCAGTGAGCACACGGCACTGAGTTCTCTTGTAGGAGACACACGTGAATTAAAAAGTGGCACGAATAAAGTGAAAATGTCAACTGAGGTAAGTGCCTCAACGGGAGGGTCTGTGGTCTAATTAGACCATGTAATTGAAGGGTTGGGAAGCAGAGGCGCCCAAGTCGAGGAAAGCGTCCCCAAGGAAGGACAGTTAAGATCTGTAAGGTGAGTAGGGAAATAAATAGGGAAAAATGAGAGAAGGTACCCTAAGCTCTTAGCACCGTGCGTGGGACCTGATAACTACCAGCAAGTGGAACTGATTATTAATGACTACTTACTGGAAATAAAATTGTAGCAATAGCAATCTATTGGATCCAGGATCAGAACACAGGGTTGCGGACCTCAGGACCATGAGCAGTCATTTCCAAAGCAAGAGTCTCACCTCTCGTCTCCACCCAGAGGAGAGAGGCCAGTGGACTTTAAAAATAAAAAACCGGGGGCAGGGGGCATCTGGGTGGCTCAGTCGGTTGAGCATCCGATTGGGGATCAGGTCATGATCTCACAGTCTGTGAGTTCGAACCCCGCGTCAGGCTCTGTGCTGACAGCTCGGAGCCTGGAGCCTGTTTCGGATTCTGTGTCTCCCTCTCTCTCTGTTCCTCCCCTGCTCTCACGCTCTCTCTCTCAAAAATAAATAAAGGTTAAAAAAAATTTTTTTAATTCCTTTCTCGTCTGCTAGGAGAGTCAGTCTCTGTAGCTTGCAACCACTAATGCTTACAGACACGCAGAATCCCAATATTTAAAAGGAATAAAAGTGGATATGGCCTGCTGAGATGTAGAAGAGTGGACAGGGGCTTCTCCCTCTCACACCACACCTGTCGGTGGTTTCTTCTCTCAAAACTGCCGCAGGAGCCCGGGAGAGCTTGGCTGCAAACTCCTGATCTCACCCCAACCCTTTGTTACAAATAAGGAGAGCAAGGCAGGAGGGGTCCTCTGACTTGCCAAGTGAGAGTGGAAAACTCAGGCCCCCAACCTCCTGGGGCAGCACCCTTCCTGCCCACCCCCCCCAACCCCCCACCCCCCGCAGCAGCAGGCCCACCAGAATCAAAGAGGCAAGGAGACCACAGGGCCAGGTAGAGATCAGGTGCATGGCATGGTCTCTGCTACTGGAAGTCACAGAAAACAGCAACAACACGATGGTCTGGGAGGGCTCCACCCCAGGCAGCCGGCTCATTGCTCATCCCTGCTCTTTATTTCCTCGGCTGCGAGCGGGTCCGTGCAGGCACACCTTCACCACGACACCTTCAAGTCATGACAGACGTGTGTCACAAAGGCCCTCTGCCATATTCCCACAGCGCGCCTCCCTGACTGGCCCCCAGTCCTACAAGACGCTCTGCAGAAAATGAGTTGCCCCGGGGCGGCTGGATGGTTCGGTCGCTTAAGCGTCGGGCTCTGGATTTTGGCTCAGACCATGATCTCACAATTCGTGAGTTCGAGCCCTGCATTGGGCTCTGTGCTGACAGCACGGGGCCTGCTTGGGATTCTCTCTCTCCCCCTCTCTGCCCCTTCCCCACTTGCACTCTCCGTCTCTCTCTCTGTCTCTGCCAAAATACATAAACGTAAAAAAAAATGAGTTGCAAGAACACATGCCCCCTTTTCTAGACCCGACGGCACATTTTCTTACTTTCCCACACGTTACTATGAAATGAGAGGTGGTGTAGTGAAATGGTTATGAGTATGTACTGCGGCATGCCTGGGTCTGATGACCGGCTCTGGCCCTTCCTAGCTGTGTGACCTTGGGCAAGTTACTCAACCATTCCGGGTCTCAGCTTTCCCATTTGTAGATTGGCAATGAAATAAAAGATCCAACCATGTTAGTTCACATTCTGCAAGAGGCAGACTCCGCCATGAGACGAGATGTGTCGGACGTGTCCTGGGAGAAACACCTGTGCGAGAGTGCAGGGGTGAAGCTGGAGGAGGCTGGGGACTGTGTGAGGCCTTGGGGAACACCTGTTCCTGCCACAAAAGAGGAGAAACAAAAGCCTTAGACTGCCATGCAGTTCCAAGAAAGTTTGGGCAAATTTTTGAGGAGTTCTTGAGTTCAAGTCAGCTGACAGAAGAGTCCCAGGTCTCCCAGGATGGGGTCTACCTCGGTGTCCCTGACATGCTCAGTCACTGGCCTCTGCCCCAGGCCATGCGAGGTGTGTTCAGAGTGCACCCCTGGGGCCTGAGGTCAGTCACGCTCCCTGGAGTACTCCCTCTGGGATTCTTCAGCCCCTCCCAGCCCCACACCTACCTCAAAAGCTAGGACTGAGTCAATTGAGGTAAAAGCTCTTGAAAACATGCCTGGTCCATCTTAGTACTCTGTACAGACTGCGTTAAAACAAACAAGGTTGAAATGACGATGCTTCCGAAAATCAATTCGCACGCCCCAGGTGATAGTTTTCCTTTTTTGTTCTGATTCCTGAAAATGCTGTTATTCAAATGCTGATACACCTTACAATCAGTGCATCATGGCATTGAAGAAATACATTTGGAAAACTGCAAATTATATACTGGAGATGTGCACTGGTGTACTAAAGATCCTGAGAAGTCCTGCAACAGACATGCCTACTTCACTTGGTTCAACTCCCAGGTGCCCAAACTTCTTTGCACACAGGTCTCTGATTTGTATCCACTTCCCATAGATTCCTTTTCTCTTTACTTAAAGCGGTTGGTTTCATTTGCTTGTCTCCAAGTCCCAGCCGATACAGAGACAAGCTCAGTATATCAAAGAAGTAACATGGAAGGGCTTTGGTTGAAGGTGAGGTGGGGCTGGGACTAGGATTCATGGAATACAGTTGTGGCAAATGCTGTTTCAGATGACGCTCAGGGATTAGGTTCAGAAGAAACAGACCTTCGGGTAGACGGGAAGATGGGAGAGGAAGGAGGAATGTTTCTTGACACACCCAGGTCACCCCACCCCACCAGGTCCCTGGAGGACATCTTTGGAAAACCCCCATCCAACCCAACCCTTTCACCGAGATCTGCCCAACCAGCCTCTGGCCGGAAGCAGGGCACCCGTCTCCATCTGGGCTCCTGATGGGCATAAAAGCACCATGGAAAAAGAACTTCTGGCCACCGTGACCAGAGTTGGGGGGCCAGGAAATGGGGATGCCCCCTCCATTTCTCACTTACCACTGGTTTAATGTCTGCTCTGTGCCAGTCAGTGTGCTTGGAGGTGCAGACTCGGTTATGACAGGTGCAGCTTGCTTACGGGCGCCACCTTTTATGCGCCATCTCAGACCCTGGCCACCCACATCTTTGTCCTGTCCAGAGCTGTGGCAACAAGCGGTGCCTTGCTTCAGCTGCACTGGGTATCTCTTGGTTTCTGCAGACCTTCTCTGTTGTGTGACAGGTGCCCCCAGGATCCTGCTCGGCCGAGTGGCCCCTGGCAGACATTTAAGTGCAAACATTGAAGAGAAGCCCTAACCAAGTCAGGAACAAATGCTCCCCTCTTTTGTGTCTTGGGGGGGGAGATGGTGCTGTTGTGTGCTCCACACTGCCTCTCAGAGGGTCCCATGCCCACAGCATCACCGCAGTCAGGATTGACCTGCCTGGCTTGCCTGTTGGTCTCCCAAGTGTCCCCACACCCTTTCCCAAGAATCACTTCTTCAAAATAAACTATCTGCACATAACTCTTCTCTTATCATCTGTGTTTTAGGAGAACCACGGTAGGACTTTTTTCTTAATATTGTTTTGCACGTTTAGCAATTAAAATAGTATATAATTATAAAAAAATTTTTGTTTATTTTGAGAGAGAGAGAGAGAGCAAGCATTGGGTAGGAGCAGAGAGAGAGGGGAAAGAGAGAATTCCAAGCAGGCTCTAAACTGTCAGTGCAGAGCCTGATACAGGGCTCGAACCCACGGATCGTGAAATCATGACCTGAGCTGAAACCAAGAGTCGGATACTTAACCTACTGAGCCACCCAGGTGCCCCTGATAGTATGTCCTTCCAATAATTCCTTTGACCATCAGAGCAACCGAGAAGAGAAAAGGAAAAATGGAGCTCAGACAGGTCAGTTGACTTTCTAAATGTCACACAGCTAGAAACAGCAAGACTCCCATATCTCAGCCCGAACTGCTGTCAGTAGAAGTGTCTGCTCAGGGTCTGAGCACCTCAACCCAGCCTCAAAGGTAAACCCTTTGAATTCCCTTAGGCTGGATTTTGAAGAACATTTGTGAATTAGCTAGAGGGAGATGGGCCAGACAGAGAGTGGGGACAAGATTTTGGACCGAGGCAACAGCAGGAGCAGAAGCCCAGAAGTGGGAGCCATTTATCAGGGTTTCCTCTGGGAACTGTAGGGAACATGGCTTGGAAGAAACATAAGGCCAAGGAGGCATGTGGGGTATTGGTGAGAATTGCATGAAAGATCACATGGACCTCGTAGACTAAGCATTCCGACTGCTGGTTGATGAACACAGGAGGCCATGGGGTGGTGGTGTAGGGAGAGGACGTAAGGCTTGCAGGAGAGAACTTCAGATCTGTGGGGTTTGCCCAGAATCAGCTGGTGCCTATCCAGAGCCTCCCCGCCTGGCACCCTGGGACAGCTTGTTTCCCTGAGGGCTCAGGGCTCCGTTCCTGACCAAGCTGCCCCTTGCATTGTCCTTGACTGTATAAAAGAAAATGAAACAAGACAACCTATTCTTTTTCTCTGGGAAGAGGTGCATCTCTCATGTGTCACTAATCAGGGCCAGTGGGGGGCTAGAAAAGAAGGGAGGGCACTCAGAGAAACCCAGACTCAGCAGTCTGTCAGAAGGCCACCTCAGCCCTCCTCAGCCGCTTCAAGCTGTGGTCAGCCCAGTTAACCACTGACGACCTCAGGTCTCGTCGGCACTGGGGATGAAGGACCACGGTTAACAAGTGACCTCACATGCCCATGCGTACACGGAAACCCCCGCAGAAACCAGTCTCTCGGCGGGCAGACGCCTCCTTCCTTGCTGGGGCAGCACGGACCAGCGGGAGCTCTCTCAACAGAGAGGTTTACGGGGTGTATCCAGAACTTCAACAACGCTCTAACATTGCTGCCATGTCCCTTCCAGGAACTTGTCCTAAGTAAAGAGTCAGACAAATGTAGCAGATGCTTGTTCCAGCCTCATTTGTAGGAAGAGAAAATGAAGATCAACCTCGATGTCCAGCAGTTGGGGCTAGAGTAAATTATAGCATGTCCATTCAATAGAAAATAATGTAGTCATTGAACAAGTAGGAAGTATGTGGTAGATTGCAAAAATACCCACAATCATTCTCCTTTCTCTGGGCTTGCCCTTTGCAACACGACTCTGCAGCAACTCCCATCCCAGGAATGGGGTCTCTTTCGCACCCTCCTGGCCACGTGACTCACTCTGGTCAACAGAATACAGAGAAAGGAGACAATGTGCTTATTCTGAGCTTAAGTCTTTAGAGACCTTAAGCTCTCCTGCCCTCTTGCTTGCCCCCCCCCATTCTCTCCCTCTCCCTCAGTCCCTCCTCTCTGTTGGGAAAACAGCTGTCATGTGACCTGCCCAAGCATGTGCCCCTTATGGGACTTGGCCAGCACACCAGTATATCTGCCGTGCCCCCACTCCTGTGGGTAAGGAATGGGGTCTTTGCCTGTGGTACAAGAAAGAGGGGTGTATGTAGTACGTCACCCTGCATTGGCTACCGGAAGGGTCCTGTGGCCATGGGAGACTGACACACAGTACAGACACTGATCTGGTGCATCTCTTCTATATGCGAATTAAAACACATATGTTTTTTATTTTTTTGTTGTTGTTGTTTATTTGAGAGACACAGAGAGAGAGTGCCCGTGCGAGCAGGGAAGGGGCAGAGAGAGAGAAAGAGAGAATTCCAAGGAGGCTCTGCACTGCCAGTAGCTCACAAACCATCAGACCTGAGCCAAAACCAAGAGTCAGATGCTTAACCGACTGAGCCACCCAGGCTCCCCAAAACCCACATGTTTTTTATTTTTATTTATTTTATTTTATTTTATTTTTTAATTTTTTTTAACGTTTATTTTTGAGACAGAGAGAGGCACAGCATGAACGGGGGAGGGTCAGAGAGAGAGAGGGAGACACAGAATCTGAAACAGGCTCCAGGCTCCGAGCTGTCAGCAGAGAGCCCGACGTGGGGCTCGAACTCACGGACCGCGAGATCATGACCTGAGCCGAAGTCGGACACTTAACCGACTGAGCCACCCAGGTGCCCCATGTTTTTTAAAACACATATGTATGTTGTTCTAACCAACACCTTGTATGTTGAGTCCTCCCTCAGGTGCAGGGGGCCAGGCCTGGGTTCTCTTCTGGTGGTTGGCATTGCTGTGATCTTTGCCATCCTCACCATCCCAATCTTTACTTGGGACGGGTAGCTGTGTCTTCCTACTCAGTATTCTCTCTCCATGTCTCAGAATCTTGCCACCACCACGTGCACAAGCTCAAGCCAGCTGTTGGAGGATGAGAGGCCACATGGGGGGAGCCCAGTTGTATCAACTGATGCCATCCCTAGACCAGCCTCCAACCAGCTGACCCTCCGACACGTGTGAGGCTGGCCAACTTCCACAGAACCCCCGGCAGCCATAGCTGATCGCAGACACATCAGTGCACCCGGCCAAGACCTGAAAACCATCTACCTGGTCTGATGACTTATAAGCAATAATAGTAAACACTAATTTTTATTTTTATTTATTTATAAAAACTTTTTTAACGTTTATTTTTGAGAGAGACAGAGACAGCGCAAGAGCAGGGGAGGGACAGAGGGAGAGGGAAACACAGAATCCAAAGCAGGCTCCACGCCCTGAGCTCTCAACACGGAGCCCAACACAAGGCTCGAACTCACAAGCCTTAAGATCATGACCTGAGCCGACGATGGACACGTAACCGACTGAGCCACCCGGGAGCCCCCATAAATACTAATTTTTAAAATCCAGCTGTTCTCAAAGTGTCGTCTGGTGACTACAGAAGGTCCCTGACCCTATTAAAGTCTCTACAAGGTCAAACCTCATTTTGTAACGCTGTGAAGACGATACTTGCCTTTTTGCTCTGACGAGCGTACAATGGAGTTTTTCAGAAGTCACATGGCATGTAATGACATCATTACCGTGATGGCTAGTGGAATATGTGCTTGCGTATTCTTGCCTTAAAAATTTTGTTTTCAGGCGTGCCTGGGTGGCTCAGTCGGTTAAGCGTCCGACCTCACCTCAGGTCATGATCTCACTGTTCTTGGGTTTGAGCCCCGCATCGGGCTCTGTGACGACAGCTCAGAGCCTGGAGCCTGCTTAGATTCTATGTCTCCTTCTCTTGCTGCCCCTCCCCTGCTCATGCTTTGTCTCTCTCTGTCTCTCAAAAATAAATAAATGCCAAAAAAAATTTTTTTAATAAATAAAAATTTTGTTTTCATTTCCAATATAGTGAATATCGATAGCTATAGCTGGCAAAAGCGAAAGTTCTTTGAGGTATTTAATGATTTTAAAAGTGTAAAAATGTCTTGAAACCAAAAGTATGTGAGGACCACTGTGTTAAACCACGAGGTTTGAGGCTAAGTTATTAAGCAGGAGTATATATTTGATACAGAGTAGAGGCATGTGATCAACATGGAATGAGGTTTATATCATTGGGTCTTTGAAAACACTGCAAGGGTGCCTCTTTTGTTTGAAAGCTTTCATATAAAAATATGCATATAACCAAAATGTTCGTGGTGATCATCTTTTCTATAATTATCCATATTTTCTCATTTTTTGTAAGAAATTTATTGCTCGTGTAAGAAAAAACAGCCTTAAAAACAAAACATGTGGGGATGCCTGAGTGGCTCAGTCGGTTAAGGGTCCAACTCTGGCTCAGGTCATGATCTCATGGTCCGTGGGTTCAAGCCCCGTGTCGCACTCTGGGCTGACAGCTCAGAGCCTGGAGCCTGCTTCGGATTCTGTCTCCCTCTCTCTCTGCCCTTCCCTTCCTTGCGCTCTGACTCTCTGTCTCTCAAAAAGAAATACACATTAAAATAAAATAAAAACAACCACATATGAACAAACAAACAAAAAGACCCCAGACTCTGAAATCCAGAGGAGAAACTGGAGGTTCCCTGAGGGGGAGGGGCTGGGGGCTGGAGGAAAAAGATAAAGAGGATTAAGAGATACCAACCTCCAGGTGTGCAATAAGTAAGTCACAGAGATGACAAGTAACAGCATAGGGAATATGGTCAATAATGTTGTAATAACACTGCATGGTGACAGATGGGGACTGCACTTAGCATGGTGAGTGCTGAGTAATGGATAGAATTGTCGAATCAATATGTTGTACACCTGAAACTAATATCACATTGTATGTCACACATACTTCAGTAATTAAAAAGAAAGTTAGCTTGTCCAAATAGTCTTTGTGTCGCTGTTGAGACATAGTAGACATACAGCATTATATTAGCTGTAGGTGCATAACCTAGCGATTGCATATCTGTACGTGCCTATGGTCTCTAGAAAGAAAAGACAGCACACTCTCTCTTTCGCTATGACCACGGCCCCTCCCATGGCAGGGTTTCGGTGGACGGACATGGGCGAGTTAGAGGACTGCCTTCTGCCACCCTTTTCACGCCCATCCAGAGAATTCAGCAGAGGGACCCGGAGTTGCCACGTCTCCAACTTCCAGGGGCAGTCCGGTCAGACTTGTCCTGCTGCCCGCTTTTCCAATAACAAATGAACATGCTAATTCCCAGGGGGAGAAGCCCACTCCAAGATGCCCCCAAACAAGAAATGAGCAAGAGCCATTTCATATTCCTGTGTGCGCAAATCCTCCACAAGTTGACTGCATTCCCGCAGCGGTTGCCTAGGGAACACCAGTGACATAAAGGAGATGTGAGGACACACTAAATAACTTTAGCAACTATTTACATTTGGCAAATGCGGCCAGGGGCAGGGCCCTGTGTGCCTCCCTGTGGAAAAGACAGAGAAGGAAGGAAACCCCCAGAAGGAATGGGAGCCAGCCAAGCAGGGCAGCAGAGGTAGAATAAGTGAGGGAGGGGAGCTCTTAACTCTTTCATGGCCCCTCCTCTAAGCGTGCTGAGGCCAGAGGTAAGCAACGGTGAGAGCCAGTAGGGTCCCAAAGCTTTGCGCGTTCAGGGCGATGTGACCAGAGGGCAGAAAACCCCAGAGAGGGGTGACCAGGGATGGCTCCCCCTACTCACACCCTGCAGTGCCCCCCCCCCACCATCTTGCCCCCATTTCTACCACCTTGGGAGACAGATGGCAGGATGGACTGTGAGGCTGCGGGGCTCTGCATCGCTGAGGTGGTTAATTGGGATCCTTTTCACCTGACAGGTGAGAAGTCTGAGAGAGCCACAGGGGGTCCGCTCTCTGTCAAACCAGCTCCTTCTCTCAACTGTCTCCTCTCATTAGAGCAGAGCCCTTCCCACAGAGCCCCAAGAGGGGAGGAGGCAAATGAGCGGAGCCATCCCCGCTGTGGCCTAGAAATTGGAGCGACTGTCACCGGGCTTGGCAGGGCTCCTTAGGTGAGGTCCTGCATGGCTCCCAAGAGCCCCGAGCTCCCCCTGTCTGGGTGGGATGGAGAAAGACCCAGAAGAGAGGCCAGCAGGGGCCCAGACGGAGCCTGGCTTTTCTCACCGCAAAGTTCTAGTCACATTGAATTATATCAGAAATGATTGACTCCTTTATTCACCGCCCCCCCTTGCTTCCAGCCCCCTAGCCCTCTCCACTTTGACCACATCTGTGGGCTGCACTGAAACAGAGCCAACATAAACGAAAACAAAGCAAACCCTGGCAGCCGGTGAGGGCAGGGACGTCCCACCCATCTGGGCAGTCCACATGCGGGGACTGGACTGCCAAGGCGCACCTCCTGCTCATACAAGTGCTGTGTGGAGTCATTAAGGAGCCTGGGGTTGGGCAGGCCAGGGCGAGTGAAGAGTGTGCATACCCATGTGGGCTAATTGGAGAGGAAGAGAGAAGGACTCTCCCAAGTGAGCACTAAAACGTGTGCAGACTGAACGATCCTCTCGAGCAGGATGGCGGTCGGCTGGCAGTGTCCCACAATGTGGCTGCTATCATTTGTCTTCCAAATTGTTTCCCAGTCTGAATGGCTGCTGGACACTTCGGCTTCCATGGACGTATGCATAAAGACATGCCACTTAAACCATGCAGGATTTGTTTTTGTTTTTGTTTTTTATGTTAGTGTTCAGAGCTGGCAAAAGCAGAGGAGAGAGACAGACACTCTAGTAGGTTGTTGGTAAGGATGACAACTGGCTGACATTTCTGGAGGCCGGTGTGGGCTCCATGTGTCCATGCGGGAGACACAGACACCACGGGGCTAGGAAGTCTGGGATTCTACAGCCTTGGATGTTTTCTCTGCATTGAAAATGCACTCTCACTGCTGGTGCTGGTGGAGTTGAAAAACCACCATTCTCCAGAGTCCCAAACCTCTACTGGTCCCAGCTCCTGGTGGCCAGCAAATCCCATCATCACCTGGGAGAAATAAATGGGATGTTCTGTGGGATACACTCACTTGGAAAGGTCACACCGCAAGGTGGCTTAAGCCCTCCGAGCATTAGTTTACAGAATGCTCCTCTTCAGGGGACAACTATGGTCCCTTGACTCCAGAAATGCCACCATGAACTGGGACAGGTACTGGTATTAGCTACACAGTACCCAGCACCCAGAACCCCTTCTCTCCTTGATGTTTCTGCCCCGTGAGACATCTGGTTTACCATGCTACACGCTATCCCCTATGATGAGGTCCCTGAAACCAGACCACCGTCCGGCTATCTAAATTCGTTAGTCTTCTCAGTGGATGTCAGACCCGAAGGTGGACCAGTCGGGAGGCTTAGATTTCTCAGAGGTCGTAAACAGACAACCCGCAAAAGTTCTCATCTAATTCTGGGCACTTGGTCATTGAAATTCTTGTTCTTACGCAGCCAAAACACCATTACATGAGCTTAGAACATGACAGGATTATGCAGACAAATGTATCAGCAATGCGCCCCTCTGGGAGGTGGGATTAAACTGATTTTCTGCCTTTTGCCTGTTTCTTTGCACTCTGAGGTACTTTATGCACTTCCAAGTGACTTTGAATCTATTATTCCGTGGCTGTAGGAGCTCAGATGCAAAAATGGCCCCAACTATCTCCCTCCCTGTATGCACACCCCTTTGCAATGTGACTTTGCAGCCTCTGCCGTTAAGAGATGGAGTCTGGTCCCCCACCCCTTGAATCGGGGTGAGGCTTGTCTCTTGCTTTGACCAAAAGAATTCGACAGCAGGGACAATGTAACTGGCCTAAGTCGAAGCTTCAAGAGGCTGTAGACTTTGGCTTTCTGTCTTGTATTCCACAGACCCCCGGGACTAGCCTGGTGGAGAATGACAGATCCGTGGAGAAAGACTGTCTCAGCTGGGCCAGCCTACACTGGCAGCTGTCCCCTGGTGCGTGAGTTACCCAGCCCGAGCTGAAGAACTGCCTAGCTGAACCCAGCCCAAACTGCTGATTCTCAGAACTGTGAGCTTCTAAGCCACCGTCGTCATGGACCACTAGCTTTGGGTGGTTCTTTTTACGCAGCGAGAGCTGATACCGTGAGCTCCCAAACTAAGTGGGACAGGTATAATTTAAACCAGTTTGGAAATCAAAACAGGCTGGCACAGGACTGGATGTTTTATTCAAGGCCCCAAGGCCAAGTCGTAGTAGATTGAGAATTTGAACCCAGGTGTCCTGCCGGTTTATTTTCTCATGTGCATTTCTTTTTCAACGTTTATTTATTTTTGGGACAGAGAGAGACAGAGCATGAACGGGAGAGGGGCAGAGAGAGAGGGAGACACAGAATCGGAAACAGGCTCCAGGCTCTGAGCCATCAGCCCAGAGCCTGACGCGGGGCTCGAACTCACGGACCGCGAGATCGTGACCTGGCTGAAGTCGGACGCTTAACCGACTGCGCCACCCAGGCGCCCCTCTCATGTGCATTTAAACGCATTTCTCATGTGTATTTTCTCATCAGCATGGTAAACGCGTGAGAGACTTCTGGACAGCAGCCCTTAAAAGTCCCTCCTGAGCGAGCCCGCTGCATTTTGGGGGCATCTGTCCGATATCACCTGCTGCCACAACACCTCACCGCCCTGCCTTGCCTCCAACCCTCCGCGGGCAGCACAGCCACACATCAACCATCAATAATCAGCCAGCTGGCAATGCCAGCTCGCAATCTGCAAGGCTCAAGCGGCTCCCATCCGGCCGCCCTCTCTTCTGCAAGAGCAAAGGCAGCAGCCTGAAGAACATGGAACATTTCTTTTGAGCCACACTGAATGGGATCAGTGGGTGGGCCTGTCCACTTGTCGGCATCCGTTGGAGATCAAAGCCAACACAAGACGGAGCAGACCCAAGAGGAGGAAGGAGGGGAAAAGCCCCCTTCAACCCACTCCAAACCTGGCCAGGCCTTCTAAGGGGTGGATGTGGTAACAATCCAGATCGAAACGCCACCCCTCCCCAAGGAGCCCAGAGGAGAAAGGATGAGAAGGAAATAGAGTGGTTGGGGGTGGAGGGTAGGAAGAGGAAGCAACCGAAAACACAAAGGAAGGAAGGAGGGCAATCGGAGGAAGAACTCCACCCTCTAGTAGCTTCAAAGCAGGCCTTCAGGGCAACAACAGGAGGGCGGGCGGCCCAGGAGGAGACAGCTGCACACAGGTCCTGGCTGGGCGCACTGGCACCCGCGGCTGCCAGCTGGAGGGAAAACAGGCCGGCCTGGCTACGGAAGGGAGAGGGCTGGTGCTTGTTTCTTTCCTCGGAAGAGCTGGAGAGAACAGAGCCCAGCCCCGTGAACCTGGCCAGGCCCAATTTCCTCCCACAAGGAGAATTCTTTCCTGTGCTTGGGAAACACACCTGGCTAGAATTCTCATGCCATGGGCCAGGAGCTCAGAGCTTTCTGCCCAGCGGATGGTCCCTAGGGGAAATAAAACGCTTGGCTGAAACAATACACTTTGATGTCAAAACGCGTTGGCAGGAGACAAGTAACAAGCACTAAATGCCTGCTCAATGTGCCATGAGTCAGTAGCACTCAGAGCACTAGTGACGGCAAGAATGGTAACAGTAATAATAATGGCCGCCATTTAATGAGCACGCACTAGGTGCCGGGCATGGTTTTATTGCCTCCTCACAACAACTCGATGGGTTTGGTGTGGGAGACCCCCTGGTCGTGCCCTCCACCTCCCGCCCTCACATACAACGAGGCCCAACGTCCACCACCAGCTCCCGCCGTCTCTGGGCCTCCTCACCAGTGGGATTCAGGTCTGGTCACCCAGTGTAGTCAGTTGCTTGATAGCACACTTGGTGTGCCTGCCTCCCTGCCCTATCTCCCTTCCTTGTCCCCTACTAGTGGTTCCTGGGATCACCCATCCGAATAAACTCCCTGTGCTAGAATCCTTTCCCCAAGGTTGATTTCTGGGGGAATCCAACATACAGGGGTGAGAGCCCCATTTTACAGATGAGAAAACTATGGCTTAAAAATTCCAGAGAACCTACCAGGGCGTGCCTGACTCAAAGTGCTTGTAATGGCTATTCTCTCCTACAATCACTATAATTTGTGCTGAATCCTTTGGGAGCCAAGGAGACATCAGCTCAGGCCAGGAAACCCCGAAAGGGCGCCCCCCCCCCCCAACGAGAGCTGCTTCTGGCAGGTGGGTTTAGAGTCTCCTGAGGAGACTGGATCTTGGCCCCATTGGTTAAGAAGACACTGGGCCCCACTGGTTAAGAAGGCTTTGGCATCGGGAGACCTGAGTTTTCCTTCTGGAGGAGCCCAGTAGGAGTTCTATGGCCTGGGGCAAGTCGCTGAACCTCTCCCACACTCCGGTAAAGGGAGGCTACAGTGGCTGCAACCAGCCTCAGTCTGCCCCTCACTTGTCCTCTTAAGCCTTCCCTCGGTCTTGTGTATAGTTGAGGTGTGTTGTGTCAGGCGGATGGAATGAAAACATGAAGGTGATGCACTGGGCAGGGGTCCTGATTCAGGGTCAGGAATTCTCCTTCCTCTCTGGGCTTGTGTGTAATGTGGTTGATCTCAGCCCCTGAAGACATTTAAATAGCGACAGCACCGTAAAAACCAGTCTGATGCCAGAGCACTCCATGGAGACTCCCGGGGCCCAATTAACTTTCCACATTAAGCCAGCCCCACAGGGGCTCCAGAAACTCCCAGCTTTTACAAAAGGCCTCCCAAGCTCGGAGGCCAGGGGTAGCCGGAGGCCCAGCTGTGGGCCACTGCCCAAAATGCTGGAGACCACTTCTTAAGAAGAAGACATAGGTCAAAGAGCCCTGAAATGTGAAGGGACAGTTTTGGATACCGGACCAGTGGTTCTCCACCCATGGGGCGTGGCTCCCTGGAGTGTCGCAGACCCTTCGTTAGGGAGCTGCCTGTGCCAGAGACCTCCCATCTGCCCCTCCAGATCCACCCGCCATCTTCTCCCACTCCACTCTGTCGGGAAGGCTGCCCCATAGAGAATGTATCCGCAGCCTCCTTTGCCCTCTGGCTTCCGGTGAGTGCTGTCAAGACACTGGAGGGTGGAAGGATGGAAAGGTTGGGGAATTTATCCTCGTGCTGGGTCACCACAAGTTAACAATGTCGTTCTAGCCCCAGCTACACTCCTCTGGCACGCTTTTCCATCTGGCAGCTCTCCCCAGCTGCAGGTAAAATCCCTTACTCCCTTGTCCTTGTAGGCTCAGGGTGCACCAGCTCCTGGCTGGTAGCCCTGGAGCACTGACCAAGCTCTTGATGTTTCCCTAAACCCTCTAGACACCTTGGTCAACGGTCCTCTTATTAAACTCTCTTCAATTAACCTGTGTGAGTGTGTCATCGGTTTCCTGCTGAGACCCAGACACAGCCACCAAGTTTGTAACAGGGTGTCAGGTTTATTTTTACCACAACAAAGCTTAAAGACTGTCATCATGACGTGCGCCTGTTTCAACGCCCAGCTGAGCGGGTCATGCGGTACATCTGCTAAAAGGCCATTTGGCTGCAAATAATAGAAAACTGGGTTCACACTGGCTTAAACAGAGAGGGGGGTTATTTTCTCAGATAACAGAAAGGCTGGAGGTAGGCAGCTGCCGACATGGATTTTAATGATTTCTGGGCCAACCTCTATTATTCTCGCGGGCTTTGTCTTGGGACACAAGATGGCTGCTTCAGCTGCAGGCAACTCATCCATGCCCAGGCCAGGAATAAATCGGCCGTCGGAAAAAGTCATCATCAGTTATTTCTGTGCAGGAAAGAGAAAGATTTCCCAAAGCCCCCTTCCCCACCCCAGCATATTCTCACTTACGGGTTGGATCTGTGTAGCCAATCTCCATAGCTGCAAGGGAGGCGAAGAGAGGAATTATCTGGAATTCTATTCTCCGCACAGGGAGAGGGCAAGGGAAAAGGAGACTGGAAACTACATGAGGGTAAACTACATGAGGGTAAAATAAAACCTACAGTGAGGTCTCCCAGGTGTACCAAAAAATAACATAGCTACAACTTGCAATGAAGAGCACTATTCCAGGTCAAGCTAGACTTACCATCTTCCATTTCCTGTGTTTACTCTGGAGCAAGTGAGACTTTTGCCGGTTGAGGCAATAAATGACCCTATTCAGCCAGCAACCTTGTCCCCTCAAGGATGCTACCAAAAACCCTGAGTATTTTTACAGTGCGGCCCTATCGGCCCACAAAAAGTTGGAGCAATTGATGTTTTCCCAGTACTCGGCATCAAATTCCAGGCTTCCCCTACAGCTGCATAACACAGAAGTTTGGGGCTAAGGGCAGAATCATCTGGATTGCCCATCTGAGGGACTGAAAATAGTATCAAAACTAGGTTCCCACCCTCTAGCTCCTCACCTCCATGAGAATGCTGTCATGTCTCCTCAACCTTCAAACGTATCTTGTATGCTAAGCAAGTTGATGCTTCCTCCCGTTTTTTGCTGCAACTCTGCCTTCCCTTGGCACTCTGCTCAGATATCTAAGCATAGGGACCATTTGGCCATCACATCACTGTAAAATGACACCAGACCAGTTGTTATTTTCTTCTTTATGCTCATCTATCCCTTCTCACTTTCCTGACAATGAACATGTATGTTGTATGATGCGAAATCATTTTCTTTTTTAGTTAGATTTATATACATACACATATATATGTATATATATATACACATATATATACATATATATGTGTATATATATGTATACACACACACACACACACACA
This sequence comes from Felis catus, assembly GCF_018350175.1. Lineage (NCBI taxonomy): Eukaryota > Metazoa > Chordata > Mammalia > Carnivora > Felidae > Felis > Felis catus. The sequence goes on from NC_058369.1 coordinate 39,368,060, forward strand.
CACACACACACACACACACACACATATATATATATACAGTTTTGGAGACGAACAAGCAATGGAGTGTCCCTGCAAAGCCCTTTCCCACTTAATTTCGGAGCCTATGTGTATTTCAATGGAAATACAATCCATATGTTTGCTTCATTCATACATCCTCATCCACACAGCTCTAAGAGCAAGCTGATTGATGGCCACAGGCCCTCAAGACTTTTTGAAGGATTTCTTTTTCCTCAAAAAGGAGAAAGCTGCCTTTGGCAGCAGCAGCGGGAGCCTGCCTGCCAAATGTCTGAGAGTGAGTCACAATACAGAAGCCAAAGGTCCAGAGAAGTAGACGAAGGATCAGGTATCAGCCTTCTCCAGAAAGGAGGCTCACAGCTCTTTTCCATATCCAATATTTATTAAACACCTACCATTTATGGGGTGCAGTGTTGGGGGTGGGGAGCAGGGAAACTACAAAAATGACACATCTATGCATTCCCTTCCAGGAGTTAGCACTTTCACTGGGGTCAGCAAATTTCTCTGCAAAAGGCCAGATAGTAGATACTCTGCCTTTACAGGCCAGAAGGCCTACGTGGCAAATTCACAACTCTGCCGTGGTAGCATGAAGGCAATCGTAGACAACGCACGAATGAATGAGGGTGGTTGTATCCCAGTACATTTTGTGTTTTGATACACAAAAACAGAGGTGGGGTCCATTTGGCCCACAGGCCACAGTGTGCCGACCCCTGGTCTAGATGAAAACACATGAAATTGTTGGCAATGTCACGTGGTCCCATCTAATGGTTGGGGAGATTAAATAAACACAGACGACTCTTACATGAAGAAGAAAGTACAAGAGGCCATAATCATGATTTTGTTTCCCGGATGGTTCTTCTGAAACGATCATCTGAGGTAGCTAATGATTCTAGCCGGGTGACCCCCGGCTACCCCACCTAGCACCTGAAACGCACTAAGTCAACCTCTATTTTTATGTGAAATATGCAACCCTGGGTTGCTGCTAAAATTACGTAGGTGCCTTATAGCATTCTTGGAAGGGAGAGGATTGACTCCTTTGAGGATGAGAAGCAGAGGAGTAACTGTTGTTAAACAGGCTGGGTCCCTGCAGGTCTTGTCACAGCCTTTGACATGCTAATGGGCTCCTTGAAGTCCTCTGATGGAGATGTAGCATGAAGCAGCTCCCCAGCTGATTTGTTCCAGGAAGATCTTTGTATAAGCAAAACATCCCCGACTGTGGTTCTAGAAACTACCCTGTGGAAATACCTTTACCCAAGGTGTTTCTAAGAAGACCAGCTTCCTCTCCTGGCAGATCTCATGTGACTATCCTATGTCGCTAAGAACAAGAGTGAAAGAAGGTAGGTAAGACAAAGGTTCCAGCTCTTTGCCTGACATCTGTCCTGGACCCAGAGGAGAGGTTAACCGAGGCTGGTCCCTGAGCAGCACTGATTGGATAACTGCCACTTTCCATTTCCTGCTTTAAGGGATGTAATTTGACACCCAGACTTGAACCTTTCTGGGAGAATTCCTATAATGACATTATGACATCTTGTGGCCATTTAGAGGAACCCACACTATTCCCCTTGGGTTTTGATCCTGAAGGAGAAAAGCCCTACTTAAAGGTCACCACCCAAAGGAGCCCCAGGAGGACGTCCTCCCTTTACCTGCTCCTCATTGGCCAACTGGTTCCATTTCTATCATTCAGTGTCTTGCTACTCAAAGCGTGGGCCTCGGACCAGTGGGACCAACAGCACTGCATATTCTCAGGCACCCCACCCCCACCCCCCAGAGCATCAGAATCACAATCAGCATTGTCATAAGAGCTCTGGGGATTGGAGTACACAGCAAAGTTGGAGGAGCATCTTACTGGTAGACTTCTTTGTGGGTGAATGCGAGTTTTGCTTCTGTTTTCAGGAATGGGAAGAAAAAGGAAGCACCAAAGGCTGGCGGACAGTGTTAAGCTTCATGTTCTTTGGTGTAGTTCTAACTAGCTCATTGTTTCCAGGGATTTGCAAGGGCCCTTGGATAAGGTAAATAATTCTATTTTGTTATTTTCTTAGTATTTATTAGATATCGTTGCCAGACCCCACACTCAGTATTCTACTGGCAGTACTTTACTTAATTCCCACTGACATTGCTGTAGAAACTATTACTGGCTGGATTTTATGGATGAGGAACCTAAGGCTTAGAGGGGAGGTTGACTTGCAGATGTTGGTCTTTGCTCAGTCCCCACAACTCACTAGAGGTAGGATAAAGGAAGATCAAAGCTATAAACAAGAAGAAAGGAAACACCAGCGAACGGGGAACATCAGCCCAGTGTCCGAAGACAGAGAAAGGACAGACAAGTGACAATGGATGTGGATCTCAGCCTTCTCCTCAGTCCTAAGTGCCCACGAGAGGAAGCCAACACGAAGCAGAGATGACGCCCTGCAGAATCTTGGAAGTTTCAAGAATGGGAAGTACCAGGTACCTCTGGAGGCAGGCATGGGGGGTGGCGTTGAAACAGGAATGTGGGTTGAAAGTGGGTGCAAACTTAGATCCCCAGCCCCCTTCTCCAGGCCCACATTGCCAGGCAAGCATCGAGCTCTGTAGCTGCCAACAGGAAGGCAAATCTTGAGAGGCAGGCGACGCTGGGCACTGTGGCTTGGGGGCCACCAAACCCCACTCATGTAGAAATGAGGAGCTGTACTGAAACCAGGGAGTCAGTGAATGTCCACCAGCAAAGAGTGATGCTCAGTCCTCTTCTACCAACTCAGCTCCAGAATGTCCACTGTCTAGCTTATCAGTATCCTGCCCCCATCCCCAACACACACACACACACACACACACACACACACACACACACACACAAACACACACAAACACACACAGAACACCCCATGAAGATAAATCAGTTTTCTTTTCCAGGGAAGCTGACTGAGCCAAAAGCAAAGACCTAGAGAATTTGATATTTGGGGCCCTTAGAAAAAAAAAAAAAACATGTCTGTCTACCTCTCACGTTTCCCAATCAGAAGGTTGCACACCCTGGACATTTGAAGAGTGCTTCTACCTTGACACTCAGAAGCCAAAACAAATGAAAGGGGGGAAATTCAGACTGAGAGGGTGCATGGAGTGGAAGAATGTTGTTAAAAACAGCAAAAGAAAGAGAAGATGACAAACTCTTTAAACGAGAACGAGATACTCTCACGAAGTTATAGAAAATAGAAGTCTCTGGGAATTGAAAACAGGATAGCAGAAGGGTCAGGTAACCACAGTGAGACCCCCCAATCTGCTTTCTCACCCTTGTTTCTCTGCTTCCTTCCCCTCCTGTTGAACAGGGGCTCCCCCGAGGCCTCCTCGGACACTGTGGTTGGTCAGCCACTCACCTAAGGATCCTGAGGAGAACTGAGAAGGCCTGAGCTGTGTCCCCGCTAATTCATATGTTGGAATCTGAGCCCCCAGTACCTCAGAATGTGACATATTTCAAGGTCAGGCCTTAAAGGGGATGATTAATGAGAGGTCCTTAAGGTAGCCCTATTCCAAGATGGCTGGCATCCTATTGGAAGAGGAAATTAGGACACGCAGAGAGACATGAGGGATGTTTGAGCACAAAGGAAAGGCCATATGAAGATGTGGTGAGAGGGAGGCCTGAGGAGAAACCAACCCGATAGATACCCTCACCACAGACTTGGAGCCTCCACAACTGTGAGAAATAACTTTCTGAGGTTTAAGCTGCCCAGTCTGTAGTAGCTTGTTACGGCAGCCATGACAAAAAAACAAAAACAAAAACAAAAAAAACCAAAAAACACACAAAAAAACCTGCATTGTTTAATCAAGACTAATGTTTTTGTTCCAAGGGTTGAGAAAAAACAAAAAATAAAAACAGGGAACTGACCCTGAAAATTGTAACTCTTTTCCTGGAGAACAGAACTCTGTAGGCATGAGTGAGACATAAATGGTCTTTGCTGTTTCCTTCATTTTCCTGAGAACTGAGGATGAAAGGGAAGGACTCCTTGGGGCAAAGAAGGAGCAAAGGATTCTGGTACAACAGCCAGAGACCAACATGGTCCCAGAGAGACTACCTCCCTGAGGCCCAGGCCCAGCTGGGAGCCCATCCAGGCCTGGATTCCCTCTGCCTCTGTCTGCTCACCCACAACCCCCAATTCCTCACCCCCCACCACACCCCCAAGTGCCCAGTCCTTTCCCATCTCAGAGTCTGTCCCCTGGAAGTTTCTGTCACCAGAACTAGCTAATCCAATCAACTTATAAGGTATTTCCCATGCTGCCTGATCAGAACCCTCACCTGGGCCAACTATTAAATAAACAACTTCCTTGGACCCTCCCCTGCAGATTCTGATTTAGTGAATTATATTTGGAACTTATTGCCCAGAAAATTCTAGTAGAGGCACATTAGGAAAACAATAGACTCATGCCTAGTTAAGACAGGAGGAAGGCCTCTCTTCTGGATCCAAGGCCATTTGAAATCCACAAGGCTGCCTTTGGAGTCCTGCTCTCCAAATGCCCCTGATGTCTGACCCCTGACAGAGCCATTCAGCTGAGGGGCAGCTCAGAAGCACGGTGGCTTCCTTGGGCTGGGCTGAGCCACGCTCAACAAGGATGAAGGGATTGGCTGTCACGGATGCCAGCTTTGGCTCAATGAAAAGAATTTGCTGATCCTAAGAGTTGCTGTCCAGCAATGCAAGGGACCTCGGAAGAGAGGGGCCTTGGCGTCTGTGGAGGAACTCAAACCAAAGCTCCAAGGAAGGGCTTTGTAAAGGGAGATAGCACCTTCTGCCTGGCACAAAGGTGCTTCATAGATGCTTCCGGAAGCAACAGGAGGATTGTGTAGAGCCTCCCTACTCAGTGTGGGCCATGGTCCGAAAGCATCAGCACCATCTAGGAGCTTTGAAAAACCTCTGTGATTGGACCCCATCCTCCAAAATTCCAGTTTCCTTAATCCAAGGTCAGGCCCTGGCATTAATGCTTCTGAAACCTCTCCAGTTTACTCTAACATAAAGCTGAGACTGAGAGCCAGAGATTTAGGGACCCCAGGGTTCACCCGACTCTGTGATAATGAGGCTCTCTGGCTGAGCTGATGGGGAATGAACTCGCTAGAAGAGGGAGAAACACACATTAAAAGCCACGGTCTCTTTTTCACTTTCTTTTCTGCGTGCCTCAGCAGGAATTTCTCTCCCAGCTGCCTCCAAAAACAATGACTCAGAGAAAGGATGTGACCTGCCCAAGGTTACCCTGACGATGATGGAAGGCAAACAGGACTTTGCGATTCTCCATGCAGCACTTTGCTACATCCTGGGGCACTGAAGCTGGGCTGCAAAGTGTAGAAAGAGGAAGAAGACAAGTCCCCACCTCCACAGCCTGACAGTGAAGCCAAATCAAACTCAAGAGATGGCAGAAGCCAGAAATCATAACACACTCTGACCTAGTGTTTACACATACAAGCAGTCCTCTGTGTGCTCTTTACTTAGGCCCCGTCATTTCCTCTTGGGAATAAGCAATCCTCTGTGTGATTGTCAGCAATCCTGTCTGTGATGCGTTGGCCTCATGAGGAAACTGAGGTTCAGAGCAGTGCAGTCACTTTCCTGGGGAAGCACAGCTGGTAAGTGGTAGAACTGAGAGTCAAACCTGCAGTGGAGTTGGGGTGCAGAGAGGAAGGGAACAACTCAAGAACATAAACATTTAATCGTATGTCCACTACGTTGTAAGTGTGTGTGTGTGTGTGTGTGTGTGGAGGTGGGGTGGGGGGGAAAGGCTTGCTGGGGGAATATTGCTTTGAGTTTGGCCATGAGGGTGAAAGACATGTGTCTGGGGCAGAAGTGAGTCTGGAAAGCTAAGGACAGCTGTCCAGGCTGAGCCCAATCCAGGACTCCAGAGGAAAGGCTGGGCTGGTGACCTCCTTGGCAGAAGGAAGAAGGTTTTGCTCTGAAGTCCTAGAAAAAAATGAATTTGAAACATGGGGGCGCAATGAGTATGTTTCCTTCACACTGCTCACTGGGCTCTGAGCTCCTAGGGGGCAGAGGTGGGGAGAAGAGACAAGAGGCTGAGGACACGTGTCTAAGACCTTGGGAGCCATGGCGTAGGAGCATGCTTCTTCAGACATCCTCCTGCTGGCCACCTACACCCGGTCCCCCTCAGCGCTGCTCACGCATTCTCTGGCTTGCTATTATTTCCCCACTCCACTCTTCTTATTCTGAAGGAGACCCAGGCTTTAAAGGAAATGGAGCTCAGAGAGGTCAATGTACTTGTCCAAGGCCACTTAGCTGAGAGGCTGAGCCAAGATGGAAACCTAAGCTGGCCTCACATATTGAGGAAATGAGACTTCCTGTTAAGAATGTCAGAAAAAAAAAAACCCACATGTTTTATTCTGCTCCTTTCTGAAAATCACTGACATGAGAGTAAAGAAAAAAATTAAGGAAAAAAATTTAAGTCATAAATAAGCCAGCAAAGAATAGGGAGCAGAGGGAAAGAACAGCAAGGGATGTCCAAACAAAATTTTATTAGTGGGTGGGGGCGGTGGTGCTAAAAAGCAGGTAGATGAAGGTTAACAAATGCATCAGAGCCAAGAACGCTAAAGCCTTGCAAACCTAGGGGAAAACAACATGACGCAAGGCGACTTGTGTCCCCGGAATCCCAGAAAACATCAAGAATCGGAGGCACTAGGGAGCCTCGAAAGCATGGGGCCAGATGGGGCTGAACACAAGAGGAGGCGGTTAAAAAAAAAAGTCTCTAAAAAGAGAGTTTAGATCTCCAGGTTTCTTCCCTAACCCAAGCAGCAAGGCAACTGACCAGCCCAGTAGAAGAAAAGAGGCTTAGCCTCCAGCCGGCTTTGGGCAAATAGGCTCTCAATTTGGAGCTTAGGGGAACATGGAGGGCCAAACTCAGCCATCAGATTCAAAACAAGGGGATTAGTAAAACTCAACACATTGAATGAGGAGACTCTCCCCAACCAGGCTGAAATCTGGGTGACCAACTGTCCCCATTTGCCTGGGATCAAGGGATATCCCAGGAAGATGAACTATCAATGTGACGACCAGGAGAGTCCTAGGTTAACCAGAATGAGTTATTGCCCTGCGTATATCTCTCCAAGACCAGAAGATTCCTTGCTGAGGAAAGTGACGAGCTCAGGAAAAAAGATCTGCGGGCTGAAAGGGAGGAAGGAAATGCCCTCATGAGACAGTAAGGTCCCCATCTTATAATGAAAGCAGTGGTCACCAGGTCCTGCCCCCCACGCACACCTTGAGTACAGCACATCATAGGATGATCTTGCTGGGCTGGGGCTCAGGGCTTCAGATGGTGGCTGTCCGGCTGCAGAGGGCACTGGCAACAGAGGCTGTCACCAGGCACCTGGAACAGAACACCGGTCATGTGAAACACCACCAGGGACACCCAGAAATACCTGGGGGAGACTCTGCCATGGGGGTTGTCTCTGTGTGAGCACTCAGGCTGCTGAGGGACTGGGGGGGTCCCCCTCTGGGGGGACCACAGAGGCACTCTTCACAATGGCCAACAGGTGGAAACAAAGTAAATGCCCATCTGCAGATGACTGGATACAATGGGGTCTAGCCATGCAATGCAATATTAGTCACAAAAAGGAACGAGGTAGTGACGTGGACAAACCTCCAAAACATTGTTCTCTGAAGTCAGCCGGACTGAAAAGGTCGCAGACTGTAGGATTCCAGACTGGGGAACATCCAGGTAGATAAATCTGCAGGTGGGGAAGCAGATTATGCATCAGGGGCTAGGGGTGTGGGGAACGGGGCATGACTGCTTCATGGATATTTACTTTTAGGGTGATGGGAATGTTCTGGAACTAGACAGAGTGATGGTTTCACAACACCGTGGGTGCACTAAATGCCACAGCAATGCATCTTAAAATCGTTAATCTTCTGTTATGTAAATTGTATCTCAATTAAAAAAAAAAAAAATCTAGCAAGAATGAACAGACCCATCTGACAGGTTCATCTAAGCTAATACCAAGAAGCATGGCTTGTTAGAGCTATCCCAATTAGAGCTATTCTAATTTAACCCATCCAGGCCTGGCTCTCAGGAATCCCCAGTCCTCTCCTAAAGCTGCAATGAAAATAACTGAGCCCCAAAATGAAAGGGGAAACACACACACACACACACACACACACACACACACACAAGTGCTCTGGGTTTCCTCCCCTCTCCCACCACTTTGCCACTAGCAGGCCCACAGGGTCCTAGACACCCTCCCAGTACTTGGTGAGCCCCCCCAGTTCTCTGGTGGGCATGATGTTCTGCCAGTTTCCAGAATGTTCTCATGAGAAATTGTCAATAACCGGGTGTCACAAACCATGCTTTGCGCAACTCCAGATAGGTTTGCTTAAGAAACACAATTAGGAAGGAAAAGCACACTTTTTTTTTTCCTTGTTAAGACCTGGGGGAATTGTTGGTATTCAAGCCAGCTCTCTGGAGGCCTCTCTCCCCTCTGAAGGAGCATAAATACACCACATTCCAACCGGCCACAGGCAGACCAGGAGCCTGTCACCGACCCAGCCCAGGAATGCACAGCCCCCAGCAGCTACCAAGCCCTGTCTGCTCCACACGTAGCAGTTCTCAGGAGCTTGAAAACTTACCCATCACCTGATTGAGCAGTGGCAATATTTAATATTTGGTGACAAAATGTTTTTTCTTTTTCTTAAGGAATCTTAACGTTTGAGATCTCAAAATAGAAAGCAGGTTTATAAATGGAGCTTCTCTGGTGGGTAAATAGGCAAGGGACTCTGACTTCTCTCTCCTTTATCTTGTTAGTGTCCACCTAAGGGACTTCCAAAGACACCCGAGGTTCCCCTTAACACGTTTGTTAACTACCAATCTGGCCCAGTGAGGACTCACTTGTGTGTGTCAGAGAACAGTTTTCAAAAAGTTAAGAAACTGCCTCTTACACAAATAGAAAATAAGCACATGGTGGGGATTTCTTTAACTGTCTAAAAATTACTTATTACTTTATTGATAGGGGAGCCAGAAGGATGGGAAAGCCAGTTCAAAGGCTTATGGGAGATACCAAAGTCAATGCAGCAAAGGACAGAAAGAATGCTAGAATAACACTGCCAAGTCAGACACAGAAATGATGAATATCCTACAGGTCAATAAAATCATATACTTTGGGGGTGTCCTTTATACTGGATAGAAATCACTTTCAGGACTACTGGACCCAAATCATTTGCAAGTTATCAATCTTCCACAAATTAGCATCACGCTTTCCAGGGTCTGGGCCCAAATCAGTAGTAAATAGTAAATCAAAGAACACAACATTCCCCTAGAGCAGGGGTCAGTAAACCTCTATAAAGGGACAGACAGTAAATAATTTTCAGTTTTGCGGGGCCATCTGGTCTCTGTTGCAACCACTAGACTCTTTCTTGTAAAGTGGGAGCAGCAGAGACAAAAGGCAAACGATTGGGCGTGGCTGTGTTCCGATAGAACTTTATTTACAAAAACAGGCGGCAGCCACATTTGGCCTGTGCCCTGAAGAATCGGATAACCCAAGGGCGGGCCTGTCAGCCAGGGCTCTGATATGGCATTCAAAGGACACACAGTCATCCTTCTGCCTTCTCTCCAAGTTTTGGGTGCTTTTTCATAACTTTTTCTTACAGATGTGGAAACCAGAGAGGGAAAGCAGTTTGGCCAAGGGAACATGGCCCGAGCAGGCTGCAATTCACATCTCCCTTCGCCTTCGCCTGGTTCCATGGAAACAGAAACGGGGGGGGGGGGGGGGCATCTCTCCCCTGCCGAGAGTCAAGCTGGGCAAAGGTGAGAGCCACAAAGTCTCCAGGGGAGAGGACTCCTCCCACTTCCCCCACAGGGCCAGTCCAGAGGGAATTTCCTTCCCCACCTCTGAGTCTCCAAGGGGGACTGAACGAAGACTCTGCTCTCTTCACCCAAAGCAGATGCTCTAAGACAGAAAAGCACAAAGCCTCACAGATCAACGCGCTTCCTTGGAGCCACGGTTCAAATCCAAGTCAAAGAGGAGAACAATTAGCTGGGGAGAGAGGTTCATTGCCAGGGTCTCTGGCAAATTGCTGAGGGAGAAAGTGAGGAAATGATTTGACACCAGAGAAGTTGCAAGTATTTTTTTCCTTCGACGGGGAATAAAAGCACTTTGTTTCCTTTTCCTTTCAAAAATCAGTGCCTGCCCCCCTCCCCAAACCTAGCACAATCGTCTCTCACTGCGTGGCAGCAATGCAAAGAGATTTTTAATGGAACACTGTCACGTGAACACTGAGCCAAAACCCTGGAAGCAAGCGACTCATTGTCTGAGAGGAACAGGAAGTGAGTGGGATGAGGGACCCGGCTGCTTTACTCAAGTAGGAGTGCGAGGAGGTAGGGCTGCTGCCCTGGACCCTGGCGTTGTCACATCGGTGAGGTCTCAACTCTCCCACCTTTGTCCCAGCACCTACGACGCACCAGTGGCTTTTCGCACAAGACCTCACGGAACCCTTGTCATAGTCCCTGAGTCCAGAAACTCAGAACACATGGCAAAGGTCATGTAGTGTATCTCAGGTCACGGATCTAACCCACAGAGCCTACTGAGGGCCAGGCAACGTTCTCAGCCCGGGGTATTTATTAATTCATTTGGTCCTTGCCATCTCTTTGTGAGACAGCACCTTTATCATCAGCCCCATTTTACAGAAGAAGAAACTAAAGCACAAGGAGGTTAAGCAACCTGCCCAGGGCGCCCCGGCCAGCAAGTGGCAAAATTGGGATATGAACCCAGGTCATCAGGTTCCAGAGACCAAGTGTGTGAGCCTCACACACACCTGCCTCCCAGAGCTCAAGTCTGCCTTTGTCCCCGGAACTAGCTGGTCCTGAGCAGAAACACAAAAAATGAGAGCTCAAATGTTTCACAAGCACAGAGAAGAAAACATCTGTCAACTGTCTCAGAATCCAGGCTCTATTTTTATTTTGGGTTGATTAGCTCTTAGAAAATTGTGACTTGTAAGGATACAAGGGGGTGTCAGGGAGGGTGGGAGATCATCAGGTGAAGTTTCTAGTCCAAGCCTCCAGCTCCTGCCAAGATGGGCAATAAAAAGACATTCAGGGGGCACATGGGTGGCTCAGTCCGTTAAGCATCCGACTCCTGGTTTCAACTCAGGTCGTGATCTCATGGTTCATGGGTTCAAGCCCTGCATCAGGCTCTGCACTGAAAGTGTGGCACCTGCTTGGGATTCTCTCTCTTGCTCTCTCAAAATAAATAAACATTAAAAAAATAGTATAAAAAAAAGATATTCAGCAGTCACGCCATTTATTGAGAAGTTAATATATCCCGGCACCTATAATAGACACCAGACAGGTTTCTGGATTATCCTTAAATTGCAGTTTCCTGTGATGCAGACGTGGGACACGTTAGACCCTAGGCTCTCCACGTCAACTCCAGCCGGGCCACTTAGAGCCTCCCCTGAGAGCCTGGCCAGTCCCTTTAGGAAATCAGCATGCTCTTTTGGCCAACTTGTACTATTCCTGGCAGCTCAGGGTCAGTTCCCCATCTCCGAGACTCTGTCACTGAGAGCCCTGCCAGCAGGAATAAGGACTTCTTCCTTTTCGAAAAGGAAAAGATGCTGGACAAACAGAGATAACAGAAGTGCTCTGTGCTGTTTTTACTCACAACCTTCTGTCACCAAAGGCAAGGTGTCCTTTTCAACACCACTTCTCCAACTCTCCAGTGCCAGCTGGCTGTCCCACAATTCAATTCAACTCTGACACAAAGTACCTGGAGTTAGTGTCAGATCCCATAAGTAAGGAGCAGGGTCCCACAAGACTGCCCCCTGCCCGAGATGCCGTTCACAAGGCCCAGGTCATCATGGGCGTTTCTCACTGACCAGCCGTAAATTCAAGAAGTTCCCGTGACGCCCTCCTCGGTTGGATAATTCACTAGAACGATGGTAAGAGCTCAGGAAAGTACTTTACTTGCTAATACTGGCTCATCAAAAAGGATACAACTCAGGAACAGCCGGATGGAACAGGTGCACAGGGCCGGGTATGTGGGTGTGGAGTGTGCGTAGACCTTCCACACTCTCCAGGTGCCATGGTCCTGTCATCTTGATGAGTTCACCAGTGGGGGAGCTCTTCAAACACTCTCATTTAGGGGGTTTTAGGGAAGTTCCGTGATGTAGGCAAGGCTGATTAAATTGTTGATGACTGAACACAACCTATAGCCTGTCTCCTCCCCTGGAGGCTGGGGGTATGGCTGAAAGTTCCAATCCCCTCCTCATGCCTTGGTCTTTCTGGAGACCAGTCCCTAACCTGCAGCTATTTAGGGGTTCCTAACCACCTATTATCTCATCAGCATACAAAGGATACTCATCACCCTGGACATTCCAAAGATTTTAGGAGCCTGGGTGCCAGGGACCAGGGACAAAGACCAAATATGTATGTCCTATGCTACCAGTGCCCTAGGGTCATCTATATCAACACCATATAATGTAAGAGCATCCATTGCTGCCTTTAAAAAGAGACATTCAGCCTGGCAGAGGCAATGAAATACTTCTCCCAAGTGCCTGAAAATATCTCAGGTGGAGAAGATATTGTTGATGGCTATCCCAACTCAGACCCCTCCTTTCTGTGGTTCACAGTTGCCATGTTCAGGCTTTTCCCTTCCTCTCAAAAGGCAAATGCTCACGGACACAGATCTGGAGCCCCAGCAGATGATTTCTCTAGGCCATACATTGGTGCTTCCATCCCCTTGCCCAGCACCAGCTTAACCATTGTCTCCATTGAGGACAATGAGATTTGACAAGGCAAGTCTGCTGATGGGTGTCAGATTAATGCAAAGAAATACAGAAGATGAGCCCTTGTCTCTCTTCCACAGGCTGTTATGTTTACATAAGCTTCCTGGAGCTATGGCAGCCACTTTGTGACCACGGGGAAGAGGAAATCAACAGAAAGATGGGAAGAATTAGAGTCTTGCTGCTAAATTAACCAATTCAACACCACCCTACCTCTAGACTTCTGCTTTTGTGAAATAATTAATTTCTTATTATTTAAAGCACTGGGTCAAGCTCTTTGTTTCTTGAAGCCCAAAACATCCTAGGCCCAAGCTATGCCATAGAAATATTAGAAGCCATAAATGCAAGCCACACATGTTATATATTTAATTTTCTAGTAGCCATAAATAAAAGGTAAAAAAAAAAAAAGCTGGCATTCATTTTAATATATTTTATGTAACCCAACATATCCAAAATGTTCTTCAACATACAATCAATGCAAAAAGTTATTAATGACTTAGTATTATTTTACATCCTTTTTCCCACCAAGACTTTGAAATCAGTGTGTATTTCCCAGTTGCACCTCAGTGCGGACGAGCCACATTTCAAATGCTTGATAGCCACAGCGGGGAATGGCTACCTGCCCTAAGTGCTGTGCTGTCCTGTCTTTCCCCAGTTTTTTATTCCCCTCTTTATCCTTCCACAGAGCACAGTGGGATTGACCCTGACCTGAAATCTCTATCACTCAAGGCCTTGGTGAGAGCTGGGTTCCCTTGGCTCTCTTCTCCTTCTACAGATGGGTCGCTTGCTCTGCCCAAAGCACTGAGAGGTGATGCACAGGCAGCTGGCCCCTGTCCTGGCCCAAAAAGAGCATGCAGTCAGGCAGGGACAGCAAGGAGGTCGGGCCAGAAATCATCAGGGTGTGAAGGTGCCACAGGGAGACACCAAAGGGAGGGGGCAATGAGGAGGAGGAAGGGAGAAGTGTGTGCCCTGCTCCTGGATCCTGGATGGAAGGCAGCAATGCTGGGACAGGGTAGGGAGGCAAAATAGCTGGCCTGGGCTCAAATCCCAGCTGTCAGGTACTTGCTGTGTGACTCTTGTCAAGGGATCTGAGTTTCCTGGGCCTCAGTTTCTTCATCCATAAAATGGGCATGTTAATAGTACCCACCCTCCAGGATCCTAAGAGGGTTAGATGTATTAACATACATTCAAGGTGCTTAGCACAGAGCAGACAGCCCAGTGTTTGCTAGTATTTTATTATTTTTAAAAGGAAGGGAGACAAGAAAACTGAAGGCAGGCAAGCAGCTCTACTGGAAAGAAGTAAGAAACGAATGGGGGGCTGGTTGCAAGTAGTGGTAGGAAAAGAAAGGAAAGGAAGGAGGGAAGGAGATCTTCCCATTGAAACCAGGTTCACTCCCCCAGGGACTGTCTGCAGAGCAAAATCCAAGGAGAATTTGCAATATCCCCTCACACAAAGAACACGAAGCAGGTCCAGGACAGAGCCTGAGACTGCTCTGTATGAAAGTCCCCAGTCCTTTAACACCCCGAGTTTCCCTACAGGAACTTCTTGCCAGCGAGGCTCTGGGAGAGGGGTAAAGGGTGGCCAGAGGAAACGAGATGGGAGGGAAGGGGCAGGGTGCCAGGGAAAAGGAGGGCAGGGCTGCCTGAAGAAGGGGGAAGGGGTCCATTCTAGGATGCTGGAAGGGGAGGTAGGAGCATTCACCACTTGACTTGCCTCTGAACAGGCTAGGAGAGAGCCGCAGTGCAGGAGTCATGGGACTCTTTTTGCCTAAGGCATAAACTGGGGACTTTCCATGGTGAGCCATTCCTCAGATGTCAACCATGGCATGGGGAGGGACAAAGGGCAAATGGGGCAGGGGAGTGCAGCAGGAATGAGAGAATCCTGGAGAGGGGAGAGGAAGCAGAAAGAGGGGGGAGGGCAGGAGAACACACAGGAGGATGAGAGGAAGCGGTTAAGAAAGAGAGGAGCGGAGGGGGGAGTGTAGGAGGAGGAAGAGCTACTTGTGAATTCAGCCAGATACCAGACTTCTCCAAGTGGCCCTTCCCGCTCCTCCCCAGTCTGTTCCCACCCACCTGTAAGCGGGGCGGGAAGCCCACGCATCTCCCACAGGACTGCCACCTGCCAGAGCATCTTGTCCCTCAGGAGGAGTTTGTCAGAGCTGCTCCACGCCAGGACCGTTAGAGAATGTGCTTTCAGGGAAGTGGGGCTCCCCGGGAGCTGGGGTCCAGGCCCCCAACCTCTATTCGTGTGTAATCTTGGCAAGCCCTGCCTCTCTCAGTGCCCAGCGCTCTCACTTGTGTGGTGAGGTCACTGGTGAAATGACCTCCTGGCTCTTTCTCAGCCTATGCTTTGGAATCTGACCAACACTCAATAACTGGGACCAACTTCTCCTAGTACTCTGCGCAGTAAGTCCTATCAGAAACCTCATTCCACAGGCGAGGAGGGGAGGCTTACACCTTAAACATCTTGCCCAAGGCCACTCAGCCAGGGGCTTGCAGAACTGGGATTTGAATCCAGCCTGTGCAGCCTTGAAGTTCACCTCCCTCCCCTAAGAGCCACACAGTAAAACCTCTCTGATCCGCCATGCGCATCAGGGCTCTCTAGTTTCCCTCCTGCAGTTAACAGCGCTGCAAAATGTTAGCGGGGCGCGTGGCCGCCCAGGATCCGAATGACACGTGCAGGGACCCTGGCAGGCTATGTGCGGCAGCAACTCCGATCTGGCCAACGGGGGGTACAGAGAGGCGTTACGTCCAACCACTGGCCATGGCCTTACAAGGAAGGGGCCCTCCTCCCCTTCCCCCTTCTCCTCTTCCTTCCGCCACCATGTGAGTCTGGAGAAACACCAGGACTACACAGAGGCAAGGGAGGTATCTAGGGTGCAAAACGTAAGCAGGCACTCGAGGCTTAGGGTTGCACCAGGCAGCCAAAAACAAAGGCCTCATTCAATGTCTCTCCCCAGACCTCTCACTCACCTCGCCCCCGTCCCTGCCCTGCACCTTGGTCCAAGTGGACAAGGGCACCGGGCCGGGAATGGGAGCCCCTGCTAACATCACGGGGCAGAGCCTCTGTCTCGATCGCTACGACTCAAGTGGTGGGCCAAGGAGGAGGTGGAGAGCAGCCCAAAGTACCAGCTTGGTCCCTGGGACGGGCATGTCTTACCGGGGAAGCAGCTGCTTTTGTCAGCAGGGCCTGAGGGCCTGCTCTCCCCAGATACACTTCCACCTCCTAATCCATTCTCCAAGAAACAGCTGGAACAATCTCTCCAAAACAAGATGTTTCCCCATTGTTCTCAGAATAACACACAAGAATAACAAGCAGAGGAGCCTTTTCTTGGGCCCACCAGGTCCTGCCCCCTCCAGTCCCTTCCTTCCCCCACAGCCCTCTCTCTGAGACGCCACCACCTGGCTTCCTCTGGTTGCTTACAGACCCCCCCCCCCATCATGGCATATGGTGTTGTGCTACCTGGGCCATCCTTCCTGCACCTCTCTCTTTGCCTCCTCATTTGCTCCCTGGGCTTCAGATCTTAGCTGAAGTGTCACTTCCTCGGAAACAGCTTCTCGGATGCCCTGCAGTCAGCCACCCTCTTGTGCACACCCACAGCACCCCGTCCTCTCCCCTCACAGCTGCAGCTGTCCCTCAGGTATGCAGTGAGGTCGGTTGTCTCCTCTGTGGGGCCACCAGGGCCACTGCCCTTTCATTCGCCTTGCCATCCCCCAGGTCAAGTACAGCGTCTCATCCCTGGCGATGCTCAATTAATATTTGACGACTGAGAAAATGACAGAGGCTCGGGGGCCACGCAGGAACCTGGCACAATTAACGTGTCTAACACAGCAAAGGGCCACGTCAGGGTGCAGCTACCAGGAAATGAGTCCTCATCCAAGGGACCCTCTCTGACTCTGTCTGCTTTGGTTCTCACCACACGGCTTCCAAGGAAAGCCCAGGAATACCTCAGGGCTTGCCATGACCCCTCCTTCTACTCCAAGCCCGCAGCTTAGTAAGTAGCCATCTGAGACGGGCCAGCCGCATCAGCCCTCTGAGACTGTTTCACCACGTGTAAAGTGAGAAAGCTCGTGGGATCTGCCCATCAAACTTCTCAAGACTGTCATGATTCTCAAGATGAGATCATGTGAAGGAACATGGACTGGATTAAAATTCTTTGTCAGTTAGGGGCGCCTGGGTGACTCAGTCTGTTAAACATCCGACTCTTGATTTCAGCTCAGCTCATGGTCTCGCGATTCATGAGTTCAAGCCCCACATCAGGCCCTGTGCTGGCAGTGCAGAGCCTGCTTGGGATTCTCTCTCTCTCTCCCTCTCTCTCTCCCTTCCCCTCCCTGCCTCACTCTCTCTTTCCCTCTCTCTGTCTCTTCTCACTCACTCTCAAAATAAGTAAAATAAAAAAAATAAAATAATAGAATAAAATTCTTTGTCGTCCCCCAGTGAGAAGTGGGGTCTGTTTCCTTCACCCCCTGATTCTGGGCTGGGCCTGTGACTGCTTTAACCAATGCAATATGGAAGAAGGGCCTACATGCCAGGTCCAGGCCTCATCTTTAAGAGGACCAGCAGCATCTACTTCCTCCCTTTTGAAGCCTAACCCCCATGCTGTGAGGAAGCCCAAGCAGCCATGTAGAGAGGCCACAGGAGAGAAGACCGACCTGGAGCTGGAGCCCCGGCTGGGCCTACAGCTGACAGCCTGCACCGATCTGTCTGCTCTCTGAGTGAACCCTCTTGGAAGAACCAATTAGGCTGCACCATCAAGTCCTGCCGAAAGTGCAAAACTGTGAGCAAGTGTTTAAAAAAGTAATTGTTGTATCAACCCACCAAAGGGGGTTAGCGCACAGCAATAGACAACCAGAGCAACATTTTTTGGATGGTATAGTTCTTAATACTTGCGTTTATTTCCAGCTCAGGGCAGTAGTACCTCCCCGAGGCTGTTGTGGAAATGTGGGGGAGGAGAGACATAATTTTGTTTGTCACAATTACCAGGCTTAGGGAGTGGAAGACACTGTACTACTACAATTTAATGCCTATGGGGTCAAGGATACTAAGTGTATTAAATATCCCATAAGGCTTGAGACATCCATTGAGTCATCCACAATGAATTGCCTCACATAAAATGACCATAGTGCTCCCACTGAAAAACAGTTAAGTCACAAAAGTAAGGGCCTGAATGGAAAAGTGGTTTAAAGATAAAGATGAAATTAAGATATAAGGATTTGATATAAACTGCTCTTGCAGCAAAACAAACAAACAAAAAAAATAGGGTTCATCTTAATGCCAACTGTAATCACCTATAGTGGCTGCCTGGAGGATTGATTGAGAATGCCTTGGACGAGGCATGTGAAATCAGCACAGAAAGAATGCTGTGATCAACTAGTGATGTCTGTCACTGGCTGTGGAAGGGAGGGTGGTGACCTTTATATGGGATGGTCGTATAATTTAGCATCCAAACTGGGACATTCTAGGAAGTAAAAGGGGGCGCTATTAATAAGTACACTGAGCCAACAGACAGAAGCTGAGACTGTCCAATAAAACCAGGACATGTGGTCACCCTACTTCCATGCCGTGAATGTCACCTGTTGTACATCTTGATGTGTAGCTCAGAGATAACCAAAATAGAGGGGCTGTCCAGACTTACAAGCCCCTGAAATCCTGAACGTTAACTTCTCTTTTAAGTACTCTGTTTCAGTGTGTGATTAGATATGAAGAATTGTTCTAAAGAACACATTAAAAATTAATTAAAAGAGTTTCCTCTAATATTTAATCTTACCAGCCATGTACTCTGAGTGATGTATTCCCAGTCAGCGTGTCAGTTCCTGAATAATTAAAAGAGAAGGGGAGCGTGATTCAGCCCCTTGACGAGCCTTTCCGGGGTTTTAGACGCAGCACAGAACCGGGGATGGTGTTGCCCAATGAAAAGTTCTGCACTGAATGGCAGGGTCCAGTCCAGCCAAGACTCATAATACTGGCATTCATCACCAGGGTAGCCTCAGAGGGAAATGGAGGCAGAGACGGATCAGGCTGCGCTGAGCCATCAGCCCCTGAGACATCCCATCTTCGCGTCCTTTCTCCTGGGAAGGTGGCGGGGGAGGCAGTGGTGAATTATGGAGACCTTCCCAGGGATCCCCCATGAGCTGAGCACTTCCATATTTCCTCACCTCTAAGACACATGCTTCTTCATTTTGTAACATTTCGAAAATCAAGACGTGACTTAAAATCAATCGGAGGATTTAAGGTGGTATTTCGTGGGAGGTGTTCCAGAACGACAGTGAAGAGAAGAGCCAGGCTCCAGAATCCCACTCTGGGCTCTGCCGTTTCCCAACCCCACGGCCCTAGGCACACTGCACCCCCCCTCTAGGCCTCAGTTGCCCCACCTGTAAATTGAAGCTATTAATAATAGTACCCGGTTGATCGTAAATGAAAGAGAGCTGGAGTGTAGCGCTGGCAGGTAGCGAGCTCGTGACACACGGTAGCTATTACTTCTTTTTGTTTATTCTCTGCCTGCTGTTGTTAAACTGCCGGTGTATCTAAAAGCTGACATCACCTTCAACGTGTGTGCGGTACTGTGGGCTTCAGAAAGAGTTCAAAAACAATTATTTCTGAGTTCACTCTAAGGAGACCACCGGAGTATTGATTATGGCCTATTTCTGGTGTAGTGGGTACAGGAGAGCCACACTGGAGAGTAGGACTTAATTTTATATCATTTCTACTCGGCTAAATGTAGGAAACAAGAAGATTCTACAGGAACGACCCCCTCCCGACTCCCAACCTTGCTCCTTCCTGTAATTGAAGCACGCAGCTCAGGATGCAGGCTGCTTTGACTTGTAGCAGTAGGTGTCCGTCATTAGGGCCATGGAAAGGAGAGCAAGAGAAGAAGGTAGTTTTTATCTGGGCTCGTGTACACAAAATAAGGTAGGCGGTCACCACTCAGCACGGCCCGTGAGGAATGTTGTCGGAGGTCTGACGTTCCAAGGAAAGGGGGAAAACATTAAGTCTGGGTCTGTAAAGACCTGCTTCCCCCCGGTTCATCCCACGTGACTGTTGGGGTGACTCACTGAAATAACGCATGTCAGGTGCACTGGGCACAGTCAGCTTCTTACTAAGCCCCCAGAAAAGGGCAGCTATTATTGCTGAAACTAAGAAGGCACTCGGGCCCATATCGGATGGGATTGTTAGAGGCGATAACAGAACCCACGTGGGTTTGCAGGACAGAATTCATTCAAGGAAACCAGAGGGCTCGCGTAATCCCTGGGAGGGCTGAGGAAGGCCTCTCTGAAGCGCTGCAGCGGGGACCCTGGCCACACACCGTGGGGACCTCCCCTGAGAAAACACGGCTCTCCCGTCATTGCTGGAGGCTCCTCAGACACACAGAACCGGAGCCAGGAGCTCCACACCTCTTCTCCTGGAAGGCAGAATTCCTGGGCCACCATCTCGCCAGAAGATCAGCTTCCCGTTGTGCAGCTACTTTCTCACGGCACTCAGTTCTGAATAGGAGGCTCCCGTGGCTGTGTCGAATTTGCAGAACTTTGCAGGTTATGTTCCAGAAGGCAAGAGAATCTAGCAATGTGCATCCGACCCTTAAAGCAGGACCGAAAGCGGGGGAGTTATCTGAGATGTAGGGAGAGGATTCTTGGGTGATGGGAAGCCACAAGCGACCAAGTCTGCTCCGCGCTACTCTGTCTCTCGTGGTCTGGGTGAACTTGGCTCAGCCCCCACATCCCAACCTGTGTGGCTCCAGGACCCTCTCCACAATCCTGGCATTTGCTCACCTCACTTCTGACTCCGAAGCCTACCGTGCAGGCTCAGTTTGGATTGTATTCGGGTCCTGGCCCTGCACTCATTTCACAAGAAATTCTGTCATGTGCGTGGATTTCAGGGACTTAAAGAGGAGTCCCTTTGGGGATCGTGGTGCTCGCAAACCAGCCTCTCGGCTCTCCCCTCTGCCACCCTCCAGGAGTCCAGGCTCCCAACCTAGACTCGCTCCCTGCCCAAGCGGCCCTTGGGGAGCAACAGCCTAAGCTTCACTACGATTTTCTGGGGGCAGTCCTATCTGTCGGCCTTCCTTTCCCAGGCCTGCGTCCATGAATTCCGATTAACACTATTTCCTCCATCGTCATCCGTGTCATCTACACCCTGAGACGCTGGATCAGTCTTTGAAGCTCCTCACGTGGTAGAGGACTAGCTACCGGTCCATTCAGCTTCATCCCATCATCCCACCGGTCCGTTCAGCTTCAGCCCAACATCCCACCTTCCACCCATGATCCGGAAGCAAAAGCAGCTGGCCTTTGAGTACCATTCCATGCCTGTCATTCTCTTGGGTCCCCCCAAAAGCCTACTTGAGACGAGACTTTGGATACAAGTAGTCCACGTAGGAGCTGATCCCAGGAAGTACCAGGAAGAGAGGAAGGAAGGGAGGGGAATGGGAGGAGGCCGATAAAGTGTGCATTAATAACTGGATTACCACTCCGGGAACCTGGTCTCACTCCCACTAGACACCTCTGAGACAGGGTGACATGTGCCTCAGAACTGTCCTATCCAGGGCCGAGGAAACTGGGGTGTTTATCCATCAACTCCCACCCCTCACTGGCTGCAGGCTGCTTCCGGGGATGCTCGTTCTTGGGTGCTCACAGCCTGCTCGGTGCCCAGCTGGGCTTGCTTCTGCGTTCAGAGAAAGCCTGCTGGCAGTTCTGAGCCACACTGCACACACCGGGCCGCAGGCAGTCTCCAGGGTAGCCTGAAGAAGGCAGACAGGCACTGACAGCATCGGCTATGATGAGGCACTCGATTCCTTTCTGTCACCATTGTAACAAAGTACCAAAAACCGGGGGGCTTAAAAACAATGGAAATAGATTCTCTCACGATTCCGGAAGCTAGAAATCTGAAATCAAGGTGTCAGCTGAACCCAGCTCGCTCCGCAGGACCCAGAGAAGAGCCCTTCCTTGCCTCTCCCAGCCCTGGAAGCTGTGGACAATCCTCGGCACCCCTTGGCCTGTGGCAGCACGATGCCACATCTGTCTTTGCGTGGCCGGCTTCCCTGTGCCTGTGCTGTGCGTCTGCCTGTGTCCAAATGGATCCCTTTAATAAGGACACCGGTCACAGTGGATTAAGGGCCCGTCTACTCCAAATGCTTCCACCTGTGACAACCCGATTTCCACACAAGATCACGATCTGAGGATCTGGGCAACCGGACGGTGAGGGCTTCAACGTATCTTTTGGAAGGCGCACAGTTCAGCCCATGACAGATCCCTTATACGTGTTATATCCTCTAATCCCGACAGCAGCGGCCTGCAGGGCAGGGGGGATGGTCTCCACATCACAGATGAGGACGTAGAGGCTCTGAGGGGTGAAGGGACCCACTCGGGGCGACCCAGCTAGGGAGGTACAGAGCTGGACGGTGAGAGCAGGTTAAGGCTGAAGACGCTCCTGGGCTTCTCTCTAAACAGCAGAGTCCGTCTGTCGCCTCTGCCGCCTTGAAGGCACAGGAGCAAAGGTGTATGCGCTCAAGTCAGATTACACAGGCTGAAATCCCACCTCCACTGCTGACTCTCCAGAGTCCTTTTGCATATTCGGGAGCCCCCCACTCCCAGGAGGCTCAGTTTCCTCCTCTGAAAAGTGAGAATCAGAACAGCACCCAGAGCACAGATGTGCTGTGAGGGTGAATTCGAGCAACACGTGAAAAATACGTAGGGGAGTGCCGAGGACACAGCAAGGGCACAGCGAACGTCAGGGGCCGCGTTCTCCTCGCAGTAACGTTTAATATTCCTCGACGCGAACCCTCAACACACGAGCCACTGTACGAAGCTCACATTTCCAGCCCACAGCCGAGGATCATGTGTGTCTTTTATCCCTCTCCACAGCTGCCCACGCGTGCTTCCCGGCAGGGATGTGATGGGCTGCTGGGCGGGTGGCGCTGGCCCTTGTCCCGCGGCCCCTGCACCCCACCGCCCCGCCCAGCTGGCTACCGCCCGAGTTACAGGAGGCTCTGAGGGCAGCGGTCAAAACAGCAGTCTTAATCTCCTGCCTGCTGCATGTGGCTTTATCTCAGCCCCCCCTCCCTGGGCTGCTGGGGCTGGAGGGGGAGATGGGCAGATTAAGAGCAGCGTTTCCCACATGCCCTCCCACCTCCTGCAAAGTGGGGCCTCCGCCAGCAGATTTCCTCAAAGCCCTGCGAGGCCGCCGGAGGAATGTGCAGCCTCCCTGGCATGGCAGACATTCAAGGGAGCCCACAAAGGCGCTGTTATGAAAACCCTCTGGAGCGCAGGGCTAGGGAGAGGTCCCTTTGCAACTGGGATTGCACACTTTAAGAACAGGAGCTCGAGTGACAGAATGCATGCCTGTGAGCACACATGGCTCATAATTAATTCATTTCGCCTCCTCCTGTTGAAAAAATATTGCAGGGGATGGCGGGGGGGGGGGGGTGGCGGGCGGTGGAACCACTGGTCTGAACAGGTAGTTATTTCTCTGCCTGGGGCTCAGGCTGGCTGAGAACCAACATGTCAAAAGTGGAAGTTGAAGGCCAGGTAACTATTGTGCAGGCAACAGCCGGCTTGGCGTTCCTGGGAGTGGCTTCCCCAGGCTGGCCTCTGCCTGCGCCCCGTGTGGTCTTCTCGTTCTTGGACAGGAGTGTCTTCTAACAGCTAAAAACTAGAGATAGGGCTGAGGAGCACAGCGGTGCCACTGGGCACCCCCAGCAGCCCCTCACGTGCTCATGTGTCGGGGATACGTTTGGTGGGCACGCGGGACCGGCCCAGCCTGCTGCCAGGCCCAGCACCTGGTAAGCAAATCCCTGCTCCCTTCTCTCGAGCAGCTTACGGTCCAGCGGGGGGGGAGGGGCAGGTGAACAGAGGAGGATGAAGTACGTGTGCGCATGGCTTCCTGGGCAAGAACGGAAGCAGAAAACCTAACCCAGCCTGGCAGTCAGGGAAGCTTCCTGGAGAATGGGACATTCGAGAGGAAATGGGGAGAAGGAATAGGCGTAAGCAGGAGGAACCAACAGGACAAAGACCCTGCAGCTAAAAAGAGCATGGCGCATTCTGGAATATTCTGGAATGTGAGGTTGCAGGATGAGGGTAGGAGAATTAGAATTAAAGAAGCAAATAAGAATGAACTATTTCAAGAATTACCCGTGGGGGTGCCCGGGTGGCTCAGTCGGTTAAATGTCTGACTTCGGCTCAGGTTACGATCTCGCAGTTCATGGGTTCAAGTCCCACATCAGGCTCTGCGCTGACCCTGTGGAGCCTGCTTGGGATTCTCTCCCCCCCCCCCGCCCCTCCCCTGCTCACCCTCTCTCTGTCTCTCTCACAATAAATAAATAAACTTAAAAAAAAGAAAGCACAAATGACCTCTGGATCTCAGCATCTAAAACTATAAAGATGTACCAATAGCGAAAACGTGCCAGGAGTGAACGGTACTTGACAGAAGATAATCGTAAGTAAGCGCTCTCATTCTATCACGGACTCGTGTGAATACACAGTTACTGCCCCGCACCTGTGCAGCAATGCCGGTCACTGATGATTTGAAGGTAGTGCAGACACGGTCTTGTCCTCCACTTCGAACCACCAAGACCTTGGCACATTTCACACGTCCTGGGCACGCCCCAAGTTCTGCGCCACTTTCTCCCCCCCAGCGCTCTGCCTCCGGCACTGGGGGAATGGAAGCTTCAGGCTGCATTTACCCTCTAGAGTCACACAGGTCGCTGTGTCACACGAGTGCAGTCAGCATGGGCGCGCCCGAGGGCTGTGGGGTGTATGAGATGCTGGAGGTGCCAGCCCGGGGGACAGAAAATGCAGAGAAAGGAACAGAGACAGAGAGACGGATAGCGGGACAGAGGGAGAGACAGAGAGAAACAGAGAAGGACAGAAAGACACAGAAAGAGGCAGAGAGCCAGACGTGGGGAGAGAAAGAAAGAGAGGGAGGGAGGGAAGACAGGAGCCAGGCAGGTGACAAAACACGGAAGTGTAGAGAGGTGGAGACAGGCCGGCAGAGAGATCAAATGGGGACGAAATGGCAGCACAGCACCGGATGATTCACAGAAATAGAGAGAAACAGAGCGTAAGAGACTCCAGACAGAAAGGAACAACGTGAAAGGCGAGGCCTGCAGCTGAGTTCTTTCCTAAGAAAACCAGGCCCCAGGCTGCGCTGGCTGAGGTCTGGCTTGCCCCGGCCTCCAGGTGTGCCTAAGGCCCGGCTGAGTCAGGAAGGAGCCACAGGGAGACGCCGGGACCCCGAGGAACCCAGCCCAATGGTGTAAGGGCCAGCAGCTGGGAGAGCTAGCAGCAGGGCCCGTCTGCAGTGGCTCCCCACCTCCCCACCAGGCTCCCATCAAATTCCTCCCCACCTCAGGGACAGGCTGGGGCGCCTGAGGAGTTGAGGTCACCAGCCTCCAAGGCTGTCCCTGCAACTGGCAGCTGCCTGTGTGGTCCAGCCAAGGACACAAGCCAAGGAGCCTGTCTGAAGCAGCAGGCTCCAAAGCCGCTGTGCTTGGCATCCCACAGGATGTACGGGGCCCTCCGCTCAACAGCCACTGTGTCTGGCGGGCTGTGGCTGTGCCAGGCCCGGCTCTAATGGCCAGAAGGGTCAAGGTCTTTAAATGCTCCCTTGCTGCCATACATGGTGGCATCCTCACAGTCAGGCAGGCACTTGCAGCAGCCTATTTTGCAGATGCAGAAACCAAGGCCCAGAGAGGCCGGGGGCCTGTCTAAGGACACACAGCCAGCACGCCTAACTAGTAGGGTCACTGCTACTGTGTGTTTTTCATCTGGTATCACAGAAACCCTTGAAGTGAGTATGAGGACCACCATTTCACAGATTAAGCAGACATAATGCAGCACACATGAGTTACAGAACCCGTGGAAGAGAACAGGGATGAGAAGCTTGGCATGCCTCACCCTGGAGGTCTTACACACTCTAACTCCAGGACATACACCCCTGTGGCGGGGGTCTCAGCGTCCAGAAGACTGCAGAACAACAGCCTGGAGGTTCCGAAGGAGGTGCAAAGCTTGGTAATGGGCGAGGCACCTACCTTCGACAGCACTGTGGCAGCCAGTGACTTGCTCTCAGTCCTGCTTTGTTCCCAGGGTCCTTAACGGGAGTCTGTGGATGGAATTCAGGGGGTCAGTGGACACGGGGGAAAACAAAAACAAAAACAGATCATTATTTTCACTAAGCTCTGACCAAAAGTCAGCATTGTAACCAAGAACCCGTGCTAAGATTAGCAGTGCCTGCGACTTGGTCACCAGTAGAAATCACGAAATCTTTTTTTCTCACAGGACAGTTGTTGCAGATACGGTAAAATATTACGTATGTTCCTCACTACCTCAAACTTCTGGCAGTTTGTAAACTCGCTACTAGATGTTATTTGATGTCAATAAAGAAGCACATATATTCCAAAGTGTCATCTTTTCTCTTCTTACTATTTTGCTAATTGTATCTCAAAACAATTGCTTTCCATAGCCCTTTTCTGTAAAATAAAAACATTTTTCTGAGAGTCGTCCAGGAGCTTCAGCAGATGCTAAGGGATCCAGAACATATAAAATTTTAGAATTTCTGGCCTATTCCTTTTCACTCAGGTGCAGAAATGGTCCTTGCTCCCCACCCACTCCACTGAATCCCTAGCACCAAGGCCATGGGTTCAAGCCCATTGACTCCCTGGTTCAAAGGCTGAACCTTCGCTGAACGTCTGAGGAGTACAAGCCGGAATCAAATTCTTCCACGTCCCCTCATAAAGCCAAGGCAGAGCACATGCTCAGTGTTGGGAAGCAAGAACGCTCACCCAGCAGTGGGTTTGCGGCCAGCCACCCAGAAGGGTTCAAAGCACAGCCTTCTTATAGCCAAATTAATTTAGGAGGCAAGAAGGTGGAAGGCACTGGTTCTCTACCTTGGCTGCCCATAAAAACTGCCTGTAGGAATTAAAAGTTACTGGGGTGCCTGGGTGGCTCAGTGGGTTAAGCATCCGACTTCAGCTCAGGTCATGATCTCATGAGTTTGAGCCCCACGCCAGCTGTGCTGACAGCTCAGAGCCTGGAGCCTGTTTCAGATTCTGTGTCTCCCTCTCTCTCTGCCCCTCCCCGCTCATGCTCAGTCTCTCTCTTTCAAGAATAAATAAACATTTAAAAAAAAATTTTTTTTTAAAGAATTAAAAATTACTGATGCCTGGGTCTCCCCTGAGAGATTCTAGGTTGATTTGGTGTTACACCTGGGTATTGAGATTTATTTTTTTAAGGTTTATTTATTCTTGAAAGAGAGACTGTGAGCCAGGGAGGGGCAGAGAGAGAGGGAGACACAGAATCCGAAGCAGGCTCCAGGCTCTGAACTGTCTGTACAGAGCCTGATGTGAGGCTTGAACTCATGGACCATGAGATCATGACCTGAGCCGAGGTCAGACGCTTAACCAACTAAGCCCCCCAGGGACCCTGAGATATTTTCAGCTCTCCAGCTGATTCCACTGTGTAGCCAGGGCTGAGTCTCTGGTGTACTGAGGAAAGCAAAGCCCCAGGCTAGGGCTCAGGGTACCTGAGGACCGTTTCTGTGTCCTGGGCAAGCAGACAGCTCTCTGGGTCAGTTTGCTCATTTATAAACATTTGAGATGGGTAGAAAGGAGCTGTGTTTATTAAGGACTCACCACATGCCAGGCACTCTCCAAAAATTCTTTCTTCCTTTACCCCTCTCAACGGTTTTGTGAGGATGGTGTATTGTGCCGTGCCCAATCTCACCCAGCCAGTAAGCCATCCAGTGGGCATCAGAAGCCCACGTATTTAACACAAAAACCCTGTCTGTCCTTCCTGCTAAATCAGTATTGCTCAAGTTTGCTAAACCTTATTGAAGGTTTAAAGATCTTATTAATGCACATTCTGATTCACTCTATCAGGGGTAGGTCCCAAGACTCTGCCTTTCCAACAGGCTCCCAAATTATGCCAACATGGCTGTCAGAGGCCACTTTGAGCAGCAAAGGGTTAAGTGGATCAGTTCTCATTGGTCAGTGCCTGTGCTTCAGGCCATTTGGTTAACTACTGAGGTCATTCCCTCTATTGGGAGGACGGCACCCAGCTTTGCCATAAGATCGCAGCCCCTCCCCTGCTCAGCCACACGGCTTGTGTGATACTGACACTACCCCCGTTCCAGCCTAAGGCAATCAGCACGTAGTATCCCTCTGCCAGGGACTTGGGGTGGGCTCCTAACTCAAGCCAAGCAAATGGGATACAAGATTTTGAGAGTAGAAGTTCATTTCTTTTCCACAGGAGGCCCCACAAGGAAAGTTCTTTCTTCCCCAGGCTGCTGTGGCTTGAGGATTTAAAGAATGTAGCAGCCATTTCCTTCCGCTAGGGGAGAGGCCAAAGTGGTGGGCTGCAAACCCAGCAACGTGGAGCCTAACGATGAAGGCCGGCAGAGCAGAGAGAAACTTGGTCCTTGGGGGCGTCATTGGGGTGGATTAAGTCTTGCCTGAAGCTCACCTCTGGGCTATCAAGTCACAAAGGCCATTGTATAAAGCCAAGCTGAGTTGAGTTCTGTGTCTCTGAACATCTATAGTCCTAATACAAGCTCTGCCATCAGAGACTAGAGTTTGAATCTCAGCTCAGCCACTCACCAGCAATGTGGCCTTTGATGAGCCATTTGGCCTCTGGGAGCCTCAGTTTCCTCATATATAAAATGGAACTAGTAATGCCTATCCCAGGGTTGTTGCAAGGAAAAACCACGAGTGTCAAAAGCTTGGCATCTATGGAAGAAATGGTAGCTATTATCATCAAAACTAATTATTAGTCCCATTTCGGCAGGCTCCCATTCTAAAAACTGTATATGTCAGCAATTGTTTCTAGCTGTTAGCAAAAAAAAAAAAAAAAAGAAAGCAAATTAACCTCAAAGATTGGGGGTTGGTGGTGGGGGAAGGCCTGCCTCAAGGGTTATGAGTAACATTGAGAAAGAAGAAAAAAGAAGTTGAACTCTCTCAGTAACCAGGAGAGATGAGAAAGCTTGTCCTGGCGGGGAATGCAAGGCTTGCCTGGGCTATAATTGATTTGGTCATAATATGCTCAGACCTTGGCTTCATCTAGCAGGGCGTATGGAAGCCACGTTCTGCTTCTCTGGGTATTTGATGGTCTGATTGGCTCAGCCTTCCTAATTGTGTTGTATTGACAAATATATTTGTTTGGAACAAGCAAATGTATTGTCGGCAGGAAACAGACCAACTCCAAGAATTTATTTTGCTTTTTGGCGTTGCAGCACTGAGCTTAGCATTCATTATGCACCCATGTAAAACAGTCTCCGGCAACGCTGGCCTGAGTTATCTTTTTAATTATATTTATTTTTTCAGCTGCATTTCGGATCATGAACAGACTTGCTGGTGATAAACAGGCATCATTGGGTGAGGCCTCCTGCCTCCCTCGAAATCACGTTGTGCGGATTAAACGTTCAAAGACATCAGACAAACCTACAACACTGCCATGGGCCATTATCGCTAATGGATGGGAGATGGGGTTAAGTCCGTCAAATCCCTGCTCTGAGCCCAGAAACGTCCACAGAAACCAATCCTGGTCACCACATTGAAATTGAAATCAGGTTTAAGTACAGACATGGAGAGATGAATAGAAGGCAATTCCAGTAGATCACTCGGGGATCTTCATGACCCACTTGACTGTACCCCCACCACAGGAGCACCTGGCCTCCATATTGGAACTACATAGCCCTTCTCCGTGATTGAATGAGGAGTAAGCACCTGACCCCGGAAGGCCAATGAGAGCCCCAGCTGGGGTTACTAACAGAGGGAGTGAGGGGCTTACAGACTGACTAGTCATAAGGCAGGATCTGTAACAACGGAACTGGGCTGTGTAGGCAGCCATCTTGGGTGTCATGTGGACAGAGGTACAGCAAAAGCCAAAGAAAGGAAACAAAGCTGTCCCAGTGAGGTGACATCGCTGAGGAGAGACATCGGGAAGGGTCATTCCGTAGGTTGATGACTTCCCACGGTCTGTTGTTCCAGTTGGTCAGGCACTCTGCCTCTCCAAATACATTGCCCCTTTTTGTTCCAGCCAGCTCAAGTTGTTCTCTGCCTTACATCCATACAAGGGAAAACTATGCAACAAACCAAACAATGTTGTGGAATAGTATTTATTAACAGGAAAAATGTACACAAGAATATTGCTGAGTGCAAAAAGCACGTTTCTTTCCTTCCTCCAACAGATATCCACCTCCTGTGCATCCGACACTATATGTACACTGGGGACACAAGTCAGGGCTCCAGCTCCTGCGAAGTTTACGGTCTGGTTACAAAATGTCAGGTAAGGGGCGCCTGGGTGGCTCAGTCGGTTGAGCGTCCGACTTCAGCCCAGGTCATGATCTCGCGGTCCGTGGGTTCAAGCCCCGCATCGGGCTCTGTGCTGACAGCTCAGAGCCCGGAGCCTGTTTCAGATTCTGTGTCTCCCTCTCTCTCTGACCCTCCCCTGTTCATGCTCTGTCTCTCTCTGTCTCAAAAATAAATAAACATTAAAAAAAAAAAAAAGTCAGGTAAGATCCCACTTCACTACAAAGAGGCATGTAACCTGCATGAGCCAGGTTTCACACCTGGGAGAACAAAGCAAGTGTGCTCTAAGAGTTCAAAACCAGTGCTGTTCCACGCATGTTGTGTGGAGTTCCAGCATGCCCCTCGCCCGGGAGCTGGTGAGAAATGCAGATTCTCAGCCCAGGTCCAGACCTACCTACCCGGGTTGGGGCCCAGCACTGTTTTAACATGGCTTCCAGGTGATTCTGATGCAGAAGGAAGTCTGAGAACCACTTCCCTAAAGCACAATAGGTCAAGGACACACCTTCCAAACGAACAAGAACTTCCAGCATTTCTCCTTCTCAAATGCCATTTTGTGTGTGTCAGCAATTACTTGTAACAGTTATATATGATTTTACCTATGTTAATTCATTTAATTCTCATAACGACTCTAACATAGGTACTATGTATCCCCTACTTTATAAATGAGAAAACTGAGGCACAGAGAGGTTACATTACTTGCCCAAAGTCACACAGCTAATAAGTGCTCAAGATGGGATGGAGGCCCAAGTAGTCTTTCTTGAATCTGTGCTCCGAACCACTAAGTTAAACTACTTGTGAACTAAGTCCTGAGCCTCTCTGCTAGCTGTTAGAGGAGAGCGCCAGTCTGGGAGACTGGACCCTGCGGCTGCTGGGGGTTCTGCCTTTCTGTGTCCCTCCCTGATCTGATCACGTGTGAGATCTGTCATTGCTGCCTGGGTCCCTCATCTGGGAGGCCTCCCTGTCCCTTCGGATTGGAGTACAAAGGCTCCTGCCGTTGAGAAAGCCCTACAGCAATGCTACCTGAGCCTCAAAGCATTAGAACCTTTAAAGAGAAGGGCGCCCACTCAGCCAGGGTGGCGTCATCAGGATTCTAGTCTCAGCCTCAAACCATACCCAGAATGATTCCTTGCTTCCCACTCTCCCCGGGTACGGGTGCCAAGTCCTGGCTCCTATCCAGGCTGACCTTTCCCTTATAAGTGTCTGCTCTAAAATTCTGTGGTCCTTTCTGTCTGACCTTGACTGAAGTCAGCCAAACCAGAAAGGTGAGGTTGTGTTCACCTTTGAAACCCAAGGTGAAGGCCAGAATCCTAGAGTCTTTACTTCCAGGAAAGTCCTTGGTCCCTGGGTGGGGTGGGGGAGGGAGCACAGGGAGAGGGCTGCTAGTTAAAGAAGATAAAGAGTTGGGGCCCAGTTGCTTTCCAGAAGCAGCAAAGTTCCAAACTGCAGATAGAAATGTTGGCTGGGAAGTAAGGCCTCCTAACTCTACCCACCAACTTTATTCCTAAGCCCAGGCCCATATCCAGCCAACTCATCCAGTGACACCCTCAGAGAAATGGGGTGGACACTGACAATCGTCCATAAAGGACCAGCTCAGGTCGTTAAAAATATAAGTATGGGTGATGGAAGTTACCTCCCGAAGCCCGTGTGTGCCATCGCACCTGTACCCTGGCCCCACGCCACGATCCAGCAGCTGGAGGGTTACTGTCGGAAACAGCAAGGGGCCCCCACCCACCCCAGGGCTATAGCCACTGTCCCCTCTGATGGACTGGTGCTAGAGCTGCTAAGATCTAGAAAGACACACACCAACTTGTTGAAATAATGCTTTTTTCTAGGTATTGGGAAGGTAGGTCATTTTTCTTTCTTTTTGCTTAGCCATGGGTTCAGCTTTTCTACAGCAAACACGGTTTACTTAAGTAATGGAAATTACTTTTTTAAAACATGAAAGATAACAGGCAGATCTGAAACGTCCCGGGATGAAGTCGAGTCCCCCGTTATTTCTCCCGCCTCCACCCTCACTATTCCTGCTGGCAGGCCCCCGTTACAATACAGCAAGCAGGCTCGAGGGGTGCGTCAAGAGCCTCCTGAACATGGCCTTGAATGTCTCCAGAAACCAGGCCCACACCCTGGGTTTCAGCAGAGAGGCATTGTGCTTCCCTGGCCGCGAGCCTACCTACTGCCCCTGGTCAGCATGACTAACCATCTAATTCTGGAGAAATGGGAACTCATTGAGTGATCTGGCTTCCTCCAGAGAGCAGCCCATTTATTTCCTGAAGTGACTGGTCCACTGGGAAGTGGGCCAGGATGAACCTTTGAAGTGCTCCACGGTGAGAGGAGGAGAAAGAAGAGAAAGCACAATAGAGCGGCCAGGGACTATGACGGGGATGAAAAGTTCATGTCCTTGTTAAGAACAAAGATTAGATCAAAGCTAGCAGATACACGGCCCACATACCGCTACCACTTATCTGCTGCCCAGGGCAGACATTGTCAATCAATCACAGCACTTTATCCTCACTGAGATGTGGCCTCAGAATCCTCCTCGGTGCAGCTCCAGGCAAACTTCCCATCAATTGCAAGTGTCACCAGAACTGAATCTCATTTGTCATCCCTGGACTACTTGGGCTAGTGATGCTAACTCTCCACATGAGTCCACTGGGACCCCGTGAACACAGTGATCATGAGCGTCCCCTGAATCGGGAGCACGCACCAAAAGGTGCTGTAAGGTCGGTGGTTGCTGTGAACTTCCTCCAGCTCGTGGAGACGTCGTTCTTTCTGGCATCAGAGAAACTCCCCGCTGGGTGTGGCTCTACCCTCAGCCAGATGGCACATGAGAGGTCATCCTCTCGTCAACTTTTTTTGAGTCATGGAGCCCTTTCTCCAAGTCAAAACAGTTAGAAGGTCAAATTGCCAAAATGTGATGGAACTACCGTGCTTGAAGCTGAGGTGACCGTCCCAAGCCACAGCCGCCCAATGCCACCTCAGCTGATGCCTCGACCACTGAAGGACTTCCTAGGAACTCTGAGGGTGCTTCCTGTGGGACAGAAGGTGGTCAATGATTTTCTCCAAGCTCCAGCGTTTCATAGATGGGGGAAACTGAGGCCCAGAGAGGAGATGTGGCTGGGAAAAATTCACCCAGCCGGTGAGGGGCAGGCCCAAGAACCCAGGAGTTGATCCAACCAACCAACCCAGTGTATTTGGTTCCTTCTTGGGGAAAGCTATATATGATATAGTCTCCCTGAATTTCTGCAGCTTCCCCCAGCTTCAGTCTTGTCAGTCACCCTGTACCTCCCATTTCCAGATTTGCAGCCGATTCACCTGCCTCGTGAATACCTCCACGGTGCGATTCACAAGGATCCCAAACTCATCATCCAACCTGAAGCTGAACATCCAAACTTCTTCCTCCCAAGCTGTTCCCGTCCAGCATTCCCATTGCCTAAGAGCCCCATCAGCCCCTGCAATTGCTGAAGCCACAAAGTTGGGGTCATCCTTGATTCCTCCTTCCCCTCATAAGCAGTTTCTGTGGCCTTCACCTTGATCTTGACCTTCATCATGTCTCTCCATCCCCAGTGCCGTTTGCCTATTTTAAGCCACTATCAGTGCCCCCTGGATTTTGGCAACAGCCCCTTAACTGGTCTCTCTGGCTGCAGCTTCTCCCTCCATTATTCAGGTTGTAGCCAATGTAATCTTTCTAAAACACACACTTGAACCTTACTCTCAGGCTTCTAATTCTTCAAAGGCTTCCTATTGATCTTCGAAAAATGTCCAATCTCCTTGGCATAGTTTACTGCATCCTTTGTAATCTGACCCGTTTACCTCTTCAGCCCCATCTTTTGGGATTCCCTGATCCAGACTTCTACAAAATGGACCTACTTTGTGTCCACACTGTGTATGTGTGTGTGTATCAAGGTCTAAACTTTTCCAAGCAGTGCCCTCTGCCTGGAACAATTTCTCCTCCCTTTTTTCCTAGCTCACCATTCCTCATGCTTCAAGGCTCTCCTTAGCTGTCACATTTAGCAATGTCCTTTCCCACCCTCGGTGGTTTACACTGTGGTGACCTCCACGAGTCTCCCCAGCAACTATCCTGCCTGTTCACACTCGTCACCTCAAAGGGCCTTTTTTTTTAAGTGTTTATTTACTTTTGAGAGAGAGAGAGCATGAGAGCAGGGGAAGGGCAGAGAGAGAGAGGGACAGAGGATCCGAAGCAGGCTCTACTGAACCACCGAGGTGCCCCCAAAGAGCCTTTTTTTTAATGTCCTGCCTGTTACCCACACTGGACACAAAATCCCTGAGATCAGGAATTCTGTCTTGTTCCCTGCTGGAACTTCAACCTGAAAAGGCGGTAGATGCTTAATAAATTGTCGACGGACGGATGCATGAATTGATTCCATGACATTTTTATTCTTGACTGACCTCATGTTGTAATCACTGAGTCAGGAAGTTAGTGCCCTCATCTCCTCATTCCGTACTATTATTTTGTGTGGAATAGAAGATGGGCCAACAAAAAAGAAAAAGAAGAAAGAAAATAGAGCAGGCTCAGCCATGAAGGGAGTGGCCTTGAACAGCATGCTGTGTGCATGGATGTGGGCTCCTTAGCCATCCCAGAGGGTGCAAATAGTTCCCCAGTTGTTTGGCTTTTAATTCTAAGTATCTTTCCAGGTAAAAAAGGATCGAATTCCTCCAGTGCACCTCGGTGTTCTCCTCGAAGAGCGCACATCTCTTTCCTAAGCTGATACTGTAGTTTTGTTTACGGTGACACCTCAGTTTTTCCTTGAGGACCAGAGCGTCTTAGCGCAGCGTCCCCAGAGCTTACCACAGTGTCTGTCACAGAATAAGCCCTCCGTAAATACGGGGTGGGTGGATGGAGGGGAAGTAAGGGGCGTGGGAGGAGAGAGAGAAAGAAGCGAATGACGCTGAGACAGACAATAAAGGGGGAAAGATGACAGAAGGAAAGGAGCTAAATGCTCAAGACAGGCTGGGGTCCAGATGTTCCTCCAGACCGTGGTCCTTGGCGCAGGCCAGGCTCAGCCCAGCAGCTGTGATTCACTGGCTCCCAGTCTGGGGGACACACCTGCCTGGCAGGCTATGCTTGCCAGCTCAGGTGCCCAACCCCTTCTTGCTGCGGGGCAAATGTGAGCCAGGACCCGCCCCACAGCCGCCTGCTCACCACCCTCTGTTTTAGGGCCTCCCACGCCCCTGCATAAGCCAAGCACGGGATAGGTCCTTGATCAAGCTGCAAGGGATGTTAGGGAGTGACTGGTCAGCCCGGAAGACCGAGTGGCCTCTGTCCCCTTGATCTAAAATAACAGCCCTCCTCCCTTCTTCCTGCTTTGTTTCTCTTCCCAGCAGTGACTGCACACTTCCAGAGCCTAGAACAGACCACGGTGAGTTGCAAGCCCTTGGTTTCTTGGAATGGGAAGTTTTGATAGCTGGGGAAAGAAAGGCCTGGAGAGGCCCAGAGACTTACTCAAGGTCACACAGCAAAGTGGAGGCAGAGTTCCCACCTCTTCGCGTGCTACCCGCCCCCCACACACCTTCCAGGGAGGCCAGCTGAGGAAGGGCTGAAGGAACTCGCCTCAGAGACCAGAGCCCTGCCCCCCCAGTACCGCAACCAGCAGCCACAGGGAGCCCTCGCAGGGTGATTACTGTGACCGAGGAGCTAAATTGTTCGTGTTTTATCATTTTAATTAATTTACATTTAAATGGAAAAAGAGATACTCAGTCGTTACTGGAAAACTTTTCTGTTGGTCTGGAGCAACCTGAGGAGGTGAATGTACGTTTCCAACTATACGTTTTATAAAATCTAAACCCAGATCAAGTATTCCCATGAAAATTTAGTATCCAAATTGAAAAGCGCTGTAAAAGTGTAAAACGCACTCTGCATTTGGAAGGTTTAGTATGCTCAGAAGAATGTAAAGTACCTGGCCAATAACTGTGCGTATTGGTTTTACGTTGAAAAGATCATATTTGGGGGATATATTGGGTTAAGTAGAGTGTGTTATGAAAACTTCATCTATTTCTTTTTCTTTTTGAACGTGGCTGCTCAAAAATTGAAAATGCCTCAGGTGGCTCCGTCGGATTTCCACCGGGCAGTGCCAGGCTAGATGGGGTGGAAGGAGGGTGACTCACTGGCTTGGGGGTCTGGCCCCCCACTGGTCGGAACAGGAGGGGCAGGTTGCTGGGCTACTCTGGAGGCCGGCCGGAGCTGGCTCCCTGCTCTCTGCACTCACACACTTCCCTGGCGGCGGGGGAAGCAGCTCGGGGATTAGCGTTAATTCTTTCCCTGGAGGGCAGATGGGGAGAAGGTTAAATGCCAAGTGACTGCAGCTGCCCAATTAAGCTCTGGGAGAGGGATGGGGGTGGAGAAGGTGCTGGGGAAGGCTCCTAGGGATTCCCAGGGAGGCGGCAGACAGCAAGGGCTGGACCACCTTTATCTCATTTCCCCTGCACCCGCCGCAGTTTCCCCCGCCCCAGGCTCAGCAGGGGTGGTTCACTTTCCCAGGACCACACAGCAGGCTCAGAGCTGAATGAACTAGACTCCATCCTCCTAGTCTCTGCTCCAGCTCTTTAAGTAGAAAGCCCGGGTTCAAGACCAGTTGCCTGCTTTACTGTTGCTCTGAAGAGAAGTGGAAGCAACAGAACTGAGGCTCAAGAGGGATTTGGCCAAGGCTCACCCTGACACTGACCATGTGCTACGTGCCTCCGTGCATTCCCTGGCTGAATATTCTCATGACACTCCTGTGCCATGACCACCATCCCTATTTATGGGTGAGGATGTGGAGGCTCAGAGAGGTTCAGCATGATGGCCAGGGACACCCAGGTAGGACACCCAGGTAGGCAGCTGGGAAGCCAGGGGATTTGAATACCCAGTGACCTGGTCTGACCTGAGCTCTGGGCTTAACCACCATGTCCTGTCACCTCTTCTACCGAGAATCTTCCCCCAGGTGTCAGACTTGCCTGCAGGGAGGCCAAGCTGGTGGGATGTCTGCCTAGAAACTGTCTGCCTCGGCAGGAGGAGGGATGTCCTATGCCCTGGGCTACCTCCTACTTCCTTGATCTTACATGCCACCTCTTCCAGAAAGCCCTCACTGATTCCCTCCCACCTTGTCTTCCTGCATCCTCCTCACTGCCTCTGCCCTCCTGATGGTTTTATTTCTCCACATACAGGTAGCCAACATACACTGAGCATTTCACTTACATCACTTCCCATTAGCTTTGTGGTAGTTAACTTTCTGGGTCAGTATGATTGGGATGTGGGGTGTGGAGATTAAACTATTTCTGGGCAGGTCTGTGAGGGTGTTTCCAGAAGAGATTGCATGTAAAACCAGAGGACCTAGGGGCGCCTGGGTGGCTCAGTCGGTTGAGCGTTCAACTTTGGCTCAGGTCATGATCTCACGGTTCGTGAGTTCGAGCCCCACGTCGGGCTCTGTGCTGACAGCTTGGGGCCTGGAGCCTGCTTCAGATTCTGTGTCTCCCTTTCTCTCTCTGCCCCTCCCCTGCTCATGCTCTGTCTCTCTCAAAAATAAATAAACATTTAAAAATAAAAAAATAAAAAAATAAAAAATAATAAAATAATAAAACCAGAGGACCTAGTAAAGCGGCTTGCCCTCCCAGGGTGGGTGGGCCTCTGCCAATCCCTTGAAGGCCAGAATGGAACATAAAGACCGAGGAAGGGGGCATTTGGGACTCCTTGAGATCTGAGTCCTCGACGAGAGACTCGCACCGTCTGCCCTCCAGTTCTCAGAACAGCCCCCCTTCTCCTGGGTCCCCGGCAGACACAGATCCCTGGGTCTCCTCAGCCTCCACCACCACTTGAGTCATGTTCTTATCCTAACTCTTATCTATTTAGCTGGTTCCGTTCGTCTTGAGAATGCTGACTAACACAACCCTCACAACCAGCCAGTAAAGAAATGTTCTCTTTGACAGTTGGGGAAACTGAGGCACAGAAAAAGAGAATGAACTGCTCACATCACAGAGCTCCTAAGGAGTAACATCTCCATATGTTTCCAGCCTGAGCACCCACTCTGAAAGGCCCTACCATTCTTCCACACAGCACCCTGGTGGGTTACTGGTTTACTCTGTCTCCCCTGCTTCCTTGTGAAGAAGTTAGGCCAAGTGGGGATGCTCCCAGTGTAGCAGTGATCAGAGCAGCCCCAGTTACCAGAGTCCCCCTGGCCGGTGCTGGCACGCAAAGTGTCACGGGTGCTTCCTGTCATCAGCGACACGCACACTGTCTGAGCACTGCCGGTGTGCCCATCACTGCGGGTCCAGCAGGGAACAAGAAAGACCCTTGGCCAGGGAGCTTCCATGCAAGGAGAGCAGGCAGAGAGAAATCAGGTATTCAGGTAAGAATAAAAGTGATTTCTGGTCGGGACAAGATAAAATACGGGCATCATGCGCGGGGAGGGTGGTCAGGGAGGATCACATGAGGTTACATGTGAGCAGAGATGTGCAGTGAGGGGGACAAGTCCCAGGAAGATCTGGAGGAGAGGGAACACCA
Source organism: Felis catus (assembly GCF_018350175.1). Classification (NCBI taxonomy): domain Eukaryota; kingdom Metazoa; phylum Chordata; class Mammalia; order Carnivora; family Felidae; genus Felis; species Felis catus. Next base: position 39,406,582 of record NC_058369.1, read on the forward strand.
AGGACGAAGGCTCTGCAGGGAGAGCATGCTCAGCATGTTGGGAAACCAGAATGGTCCACACAGACTACACGTATATTCGCAGCGGCGTTATTCATAAGCCAAAAAGTGGGAGCAACCCCGCGTTGGCCAACTGATGAATAGACGCAGGAAAGGGGCTATAGCCATCCGTCAGAATATTATTTGGTCACAAAAAAGGAACGAGGTACCAATGATACAAGCTAGATGAATCTGGAATTGTGTGCAAGAAGCCAGACAGACACATATGGTAGTATTCCATGTATATGAAATACCCAGAGTAGACAAACCTGTGCAGACAGAATGTGGATCCGTGGCTGCCTAGGGCTGGCGAGAAGTGCGGGGGCGGGGCCCGGGGGGGGGGGGGTGCGGTGAGAGGGGCTGGTAATGGGGATGCAGTTTCTCTGGGGGATGATAAAAATATTCTACAATTAGACTGTGGTGATAATTGCACAACTCTGTGAAAACAGATAACAACCACTGAACTGCACACTTTCAGTGGGTGAGTTTTACGGTATGTTAATTATATCTCAATAAAGCTGTTAAAAAGAAAAGAAACAAGCCAACAAACAGAAGAAGCAAGAAGGGGCGGGCGGCTGCAGCAGGCTGAGCAAGAAGAGAAAAGGCAGGCAGGTCAAGTTGGCCCTCACACATGAAGCACTCTGGCTTTCACTCTGTGGATCGAAGCCCCTGGGGTTTCTGAGCGGCCAGTCTGGTGGCCCTGTATTCGTGCTTGAAAGATGATTCATTCACAAGGCAGCCTGATGTTCTCCACGGATCCTGGTGCCCGGATTCAAATCCCAGCCGGGCGCATGGCCCTGGCTGTGTGAGTGCGGCAAGTTATGACGCCTCTGGGGGCCTCAGTTTCTCACCCGTAAAATGGGATGATAATAGCATCTCCCTCAGAGGAGGCTTAATGGAGTGAATATTCATGAAGCTCTCAGAATAGTGCCTGGCACGTAGGCAGGTCCATAAAAGTTTGGTAATTTAAATAAATAAGATAGTACTCACTAGATGATTCTTATCTGCCTGGGGAGGAGGGAGCAGAGCCAGTCAGATCTGCTTTTTGCTTTGCAAAGCTCTCGGCCCCTCGCCTGGCTCCATCCAGCAAGTAATTGCTCCCGAGGCTTCATTCCAAATGGGCCATAAATCAGAGGCCAGGGGCTCCTGTTACCGGGGGCTGGCAGTGAAGTCCCTCCCCAGGGTAATTGGAAGCAGATGTTGCCAGCCGTCTGGCCTCCTGAGGCCTGTGTACCTGGGCTGCTTGCTTCAACAGCAGTTGGGGCAAGAATTTCCATGAGCCCTTGAAGCAAAGGTCGTCAAAGAAAAGGCCTCCTAGGGCTTCCACATGTTCAGTGGCTTGTTTCAAGCAGGAGGTGGGCAGCTAAAGGGGGTCCTCTGGGGCCGAGAGAGGAAGGCAGGGTCGTGAATGACCCTGGGGCTGTCCAAGGGGCCGACTGGCAGGCAGGACGTGGGGGCCGGGAGATGGCAACCTGGAAAGGAAGGGGCACTGCGCTGGGGGCATGAGGGCCTGCTCCACATTCTCCATTTCTCAAGTTTCCAGCCTGTGCTCTAAAGGATGTCGACTTTCTAGACCTCTGTTTTCTCGCCTGTGAAATGGGTGTGATATTACCGACCTCAAATACATCTGAAGGGTGGGAAGTTACTGAGGTTAAGGCTCCAGTACAGCGTCCGGCACACTGTGGATGCTCAAAACAATAAAGGTAGTTATTACCAGGGACTGAGGCCCAGAGCCTTGTGATTCAACAAGCCTCTATTGTCCTGGACAGTGAGCACTGTGGATGACAGGAGGAAGTCTAGGACACCCTTAGGAGGCTCTCTTCCCAAGGTTCCTAAGGCCAAGGTTTTGAGAAGGTCCAGAAAATTCCTTAACAGTCATTCAGCTATAAGTGCCTGGGTAGTTTGGCTTCAGGTACCGTTGATTCAGGACTCAGATGATGTCACCAGGAGCCATCTGTCCTCTTTAACTTCCTCTGATGGATTGACAAATTTAGCAAATAGAAACACAGGATGTCAGTTTGGTTTGAATTTAAGATAAACAATAAATGCTTTTATAGCATAAGTGTGCCCCACTAATTCTTTTCAGTGTGTGTCCCAAATATTTAGTGAGACAAACTTCACAGTTTTTTTTTTATTCATTGCTTGTCTGAAATTCAAAATTAACTGCACCTCCTGTATTTTATGTGGCAGCCCCTTAGTTCACCTGGGGTAGCCGTAAGACAGCAAGCCTCTCATAGCTTCTCACTGGCTCCGATTGGGTCAAGAGACTCCCAAATCCATCGCTGTGGCCTGGGGTTTCCCTGCCCCATTCCTAGGCTCTGAGACTGGAGCCAGTGTATCCCAGGATCCTAGGAGAGTACTTCCCTCGAAGTCCAGTATGGGGTGGATGTAAGGCAAGGAAACCAGGAGCCAATGTGAGCAAATGCAGGGAGGGGGATATTTGAGCCAGAGGCGGAGAAGTGGGTGTCCAACCAGCTGGGATAACCAGAGCAGGTGCAGTGCTAAGAGACAAAAGTGGGTCTCTTAAGGCTAAAGAAATCCCCTGGTTGTGCCCGGCTCTGCAAAGGCATCTCTGTATGATCCCCCCTCCAGGAAGCCCTTCCCTAATTACTTCTCTTCTCCGAGGCTCAGTTTCTCCATCCATCAACCAAATGAGGGTAACAGGTCAAACTTCTCGGGGTCATTTGGACACTTATCTGAAGTTCAAGTGACCTCTGATTTGAAGCCCAGTTTGTTCTTATACAGCGGTTGCAAATTCAGTTGCTGTCTCTCCAAACTTCTTTTCCTGGGGGTGCCTGCGTGGTTCTGTCAGTGAAGCATCGACCTCTTGGTGTCCGCTCAGGTCAAGATCCCTCAGTTCGTGGGTTCGAGCCCCTCCTCAGGCTCTGCACTATGAGTGTGGCGTCTCCTAGGGATTCTCTGTCTCCCTCTCTCTGCCCCTCCTCAACTTGCACTCTCTCTCTCAAAATAAATACATAAACTTTATTAAAAAAAAAAAAACTTCATTTTTCCTAAGCATAGATTTTTCCTAAGTGGGGTTCCAGTGCTAAAGGTCTATTTCATTACTTGAAAAAAAACAAAATGACTTTTGATATCTGGTCAGGGCTTCTCAACACTAGGGACATTTGGGACTGGATCATTCTTTGCCATAAGAGGACTGCCCCGCGCATTGCAGGACATTGAGCAGCTCTCCATACCCAGCCAAGACAACAAAAATGTCCCCAGACACTGCCAAAGGTCCCCTGGGGGGGGGGGGTAAAGTGGCACTCTCCACTGAGAACAACTATGATAATAGAATGAAACACACAAAAATACTCACATAAACATGTTTTAGGCTACTGCATCCAACGTGTATGGAAAACCCTATATTATCCAACTCCCTCTGGAAAGGCTCCGTATGGGCTGAGCCCTCTGCCATCCCTTAAAATAAAGTCCACATGGGGCGCCTGGGTGGCGCAGTCGGTTAAGCGTCCGACTTCCACCAGGTCACGATCTCGCGGTCCGTGAGTTCGAGCCCCGTGTCGGGCTCTGGGCTGATGGCTCAGAGCCTGGAGCCTGTTTCCGATTCTGTGTCTCCCTCTCTCTCTGCCCCTCCCCCGTTCATGCTCTGTCTCTCTCTGTCCCAAAAATAAATAAACGTTGAAAAAAAAAAAAAGAAGTGGTGTCTTTGCTCCAATTTATGTGGACTTTATTTTATTTTTTTTTTTTTAATTTTTTTTTCAACGTTTATTTATTTTTGGGACAGAGAGAGACAGAGCATGAACGGGGGAGGGGCAGAGAGAGAGGGAGACACAGAATCGGAAACAGGCTCCAGGCTCTGAGCCATCAGCCCAGAGCCCGACACGGGGCTCGAACTCACGGACCGCGAGATCGTGACCTGGTGGAAGTCGGACGCTTAACCGACTGCGCCACCCAGGCGCCCCACGAAGACACCACTTCTGGAGTGAGGGAGGCCTGAGTATTCTTCCTGCCCCTAGGGACTTTCAAACTGCACTGAAAATGAGAATCATCTGTCTCAAAAATGTTTACATGTCAAGTTAATTGAATGGAGAAGGCTAAGGATAGGGCAATGCCCACTCGTCTTTCGGCTCCCATGTAGCAAAAGCCAAAGGGCTTCTTGAAACAACATCAGGATTTGTGTAGTGTTGGTGTCTTGAAGTCATGCTCTGCTTTTTGCTATTCTTTGTAAGTCATAGAAATAAGCGTCACAGCCAAGATGTCACCAGCTGTGGTCAGTGGGAAGGAGAGAGTCGGGGCACCTGCAGGTAACCACAAGGCAGCCAAATCCGGTTCAAGGCTGCCCTAGACCTTACACTGAAACCTGGGTTTACCTCTCACCCATTGGGTGTCACTGGACAAACTGACTCCTCCCTCTGACAGGGTCTGGGTCCTGTGTAGTCACACAGGCCCATGCTCAGAAGGGCCCTGAGCGTGCCCCACGCTGCTACTCCCATCTTGAAATTCTTAATCCTTTCTGAACAAGGGCACTGTATTTTCATTTTGCACTGGGCCCCCATAAATCATGAGGCCGAGTCCTGCTCTCCGAACTCAATTTTCACATCTGTAAACCGGCGGTAACAACACCCTCCCTCCACAGGACCGCTGTGAGGATTACAGTCCGGGCCCCGTTGCTGACAATTCTCAACACTGCCACTACCTGCCTGGCCATCCCAGAAGCTCACATAAACAGTGGCTGCAATCGCTTTCAGGAATCATCTCAGAAGGAAGTCTTTAACTGCAGTCCTGAGACCATGACTCGAAGTTTCCGGAACCTTTGAAATTCTCACTGTTTATTATTTTTGTTACTCCCATCTGTTTCCTGCAGCAATGAACTCTTTAAATGAAAAGGCCTGTGGACGTGTGTGGGGGATGGGGGCCAGGGCGAGGCAGGGGGCAGTTGGGAGACTCCGCCCCTGGGGCCGCCTGGTTGAGGAGGAGCGTCCCCAGGGGCCAGTTAGCAGAGCTGAGGAAACAGACCAAGTGTCCGGAGCTTGTGCAAGGGAGGAAGGAAGAGGGGGCTTCTCTCTCACATTTGTACCCAGTTAAGCTCTCCAAGGAGGGACAGAAATGATGCAGTTACAGCTGATCCTACGAGATGTGCGTAAACCCACAGCCCTTCTTATCCGAGTGTTCACCCTGTGCTGCCTCAACAGGTGCCTCTTGATGGGTAGTAATGAGGGTGCTCTGTCTCTTCCATCACTATTATCCCCAACGGGTGTCCAGCCCCCAACCCACCCCTACAGTTTATATTGAAATGGTAGCATCCACCTGGGATGATGGAAGGTGCCAGAACCCAAGGTCTTAGGACACTGTTGGAGGTGCCCCTCTGAGCCAGTGTGCTGACTACCCCAAAAGGGACCTCAGTAGCCATTCACAGGAAGAACCACCTCTGTAGCTCCTCTGTCTATGGTGTCAGGTGACCACAAGAAGAGACTGCAGTGTGTCGAGGGGCTGGTGGAGCCTCACTGGGCATCCCCAGCTGATGACCCAAGTGCTTCCTTCATGGGGGACTGGGCAGGGTCTAGAAGCTGAGTCCCTTCTCCTTTATTACAACCCCTCCACCTCTCTCCCTTCCCCCAGCCCAGAAATCCTCCCTTCTGGACCCTCCAGGTCCAGAAGCTTCCCTTTTCCCCCTGAACTCTTCTCCCACATGTATTATTTATGCCGTCAGTCTCTCTCATGCCCAGGGGGCCTAAGCTTTTGAAACTCCAAAGCCAAAAGCTGACACTCATTTCTCTCAGAGTTTCTGCTGAGTCATCCTCTCCCTGAGGCTAGGAGTACAGAGCTCACAGCTGGCAGAATGGAGGAGGGACCGAGGTGGAAACACCAGGAGCAAAGAACATGGCACGTCCCACCACCTGCTCTCACACGGTTATGGCAAGACTTACGATGATGATTTTTGTTTATGTTTCACAAGAAGTAGAGATATGCCTGTGGGTATGTGTCACCCTAGCAGAACCATCTCTTTGGTGACAAGATGCTGGAGGAGGGGGTAATCCTCCCTTTGTGCCCTAAGACATCCAGCTATCAAAGAGGGGTGCTGGGAGGAACCCCAAGCCCATCATTGCCTGGGTTGATTACCAGGGTCTCAAATCTGAGACTAAGCAAGACTTCTCACTCTTGCGCTCCTGTCCACCCCTCTGAGGGTGACCATCTAAGGCCTCCACCTTCAGGAAAGTCACTGTGTCTGTGAGAGCAGGGTGGAAGTCATGAGAGCCTGTGATGGAGAACTTGAGAATTGGTAGGAATTCTAATGCTCAACAAGGATCCTGCTGACAAGGAGGTTAGGTGTGCTTTGAACCTGAGCTTCTTTTGAATAGATGCATCATTTACACCCAGTGAATCTTAACCATGCCATCAATACCATAAAAGTACTTTGGAAACATCCTCACCCACTTGGGGAAGTCTCCCAGCCAGGTGATGAGGGGCACTCTTTTTCCCCTTCAGAGAGTCTGACCAGCCACGGTGTTCACCATGGTCTCCAGTCTTGGTGGGAATAACTGTGGTCAGCAGCACTGAGACAGTCCTGGAAGAAGTTTGCTTAGGGACAACTCTGGAAAGTAACACACTTCATCCTAATTTGGAAGACATTTCCACTCATCGCTCTGCTAAATGGCACCTCTTTTAGTCATTCCATGCCAATTCAGCTCTTTCTAGTAAATGCATTTTCAAGTTCAGAGCAGGAAAGGGCCTTTGGAGGAGTTTTCGGAAGGAACTGGGTGAGGTGAGGTGGAGCTTGGAGCCGCCATCACAGAGCCCACAGGGACCCTTGTCAAACGCTGGTTCTGGGTACAAGACCAAATCACAGAATTTCTCCCAAGGTTCTTTTTTTTAAATTTTATTTATTTTGTAATTGACCTCCAAGTTAGTTAACATATAGTGCAACAAGGATTTCAGGAGTAGATTCCTTAATGCCCCTTACCCATTTAGCCCATCCCCCCTCCCACAACCCTTCCAGCGACCCACTATTTATTCTCCATATTTAAGAGTCTCTTATGTTTTCTCCCCCCCCCGTTTTTACATTATTTTTGCTTCCCTTCATTTATGTTCACCTGAGTCCTCATATGAGTGAAGTCATATATTTGTCTTTCTTTGACTAATTTCTCTTAGCATAATACCCTCTAGTTCCATCCACATAGTTGCAAATGGCAAGATTTCATTATTTTCGATTGCTGAGTAATACTCCATTGTGTGTGTATGTGTGTGTGTGTGTGTGTGTGTGTGTGTGTGTGTATTAAGAAGATGTGGTGTGTGTGTGTGTATATATATATATTAAGAAGATGTGGTGTGTGTGTGTGTATATATATATATATATACACACACACACACCACATCTTCTTTATCCATTCATCCATCAATGGACATTTGGGCTCTTTCCATACCTTGGTTATTGTGGATAGTGCTGCTATAAACATTGGGGTGCATGTGCCCCTTCAAAACAGCATACCTGTATCTCTTGGATAAATACCTAGTATTCCAATTGCTGGGTCATAGGGTAGTTCTATTTTTAGTTTTTTGAGGAACCTCCATACTGTTTTCCAGAGTGGCTGCACCAGCTTGCATTCCCACCAACGATGCAAAAGAGATCCTCTTTCTTCCCATCCTCACCAACATCTGTTGTTGCCTGAGTTGTTAATGTTAGCCATTCTGACAGGTGTAAGGTGGTATGTCATTGTGGTTTTGATTTGTATTCCCCTGATGATGGGTAATGTTGAACATTTTTTCATGTGTCTTTTGGCCATCTGGATGTCTTCTTTGGAAAAATATCTTTTCATGTCTTCTGCCCATTTCTTCACTGGATTATTTGTTTTTTGGGTGTTGAGTTTGAGAAGTTCTTTATAGATTTTGGATACTAACCCTTTATCTGATATGTCGTTTGCAAATATCTTCTCCCATTCTGTCAGTTGCCTTTTAGTTTTGCTGATTGTTTCCTTCGCTGTGCAGAAGATTTTTATTTTGATGAGGTCCCAACAGTTCATTTTTGCTTTTGTTTCCCTTGCCTCCAGAAACGTGTTGAGTAAGAAGTTGCTGTGGCCTAGATCAAAGACGTTTTTGCCTGCTTTCTCCTTGAGAATTTTGATGGCTTCTTATCTTTCATCCATTGTGAGTTTATTTTTGTGTATGGTGTAAGAAAGGGTTCAGGTTCATTTTTCTGCATGTCGCTGTTTTCCCAGCACCACTGTCTTTATCCCATTGGATATTCTTTCCTGCTTTGTCAAAGATTAGTTGGCCATACATTTGTGGGTCCACTTCTGGGTTCTCTTTTCTGTTACATTGATCTGAGTGTCTGTTCTTGTGCCAGTACCATACTGTCTTGATGATTACAGCCTTGTAATACAGCTTGAAGTCTGGGATTGTGATGCCTCCTGCTTTGGTTTTCTTTTTCAGGATCGCTTTGGCTATTCGGGGTCTTTTCTGGTCCCATACAAATTTTAGAATTGTTTGTTCCAGCTCTGTGAAGAATGCTGGTGTTATTTTGGTAGGTATTGCATTGAATATGTAGAACACTTTGGGTAGTATTGACATTTTAACAATATTTGTTCTTCCTAACCAGGAACATGGAATCTTTTTCCATTTTTTTTTTTGTGTCTTCTTCAATTTATTTCATAAGCATTCTACAGTTTTCAGTGTGTAGATTTTTAACCTCTTTGGTTAGATTTATTCCTAGGTATTTTATGGTTTTTGGTGTCCCCCGAAGTTAAGGCTTCTAGCATTCCTCCAGAGTTCCTGTGCGGTGCTGGCCGAGATCCCACCACAAAGCCATCCACTGATCCTGGATGCATTTTATAACCCCTCAGAGTCTATGTCCTTAGCCATAAAATAGGAATAATCATATTCATCCTTCTCCATCATACAGTGAGTCCCTCCCATCAGACCATTGGCTATCTGGGGATAAGGACCTTGTCCTTTGTACCTGTTCCAGGTACAAAGACAACGATAATAATGCAGTATCCTTTACTGAGAACCTTCCAGGTCCTCACCAGGAACTCTGCTAATCACTGGTCAAACATTCTCTCATTTCATCCTTACAACAAACTTCAGTTTGCCGTGGTCATTATCCCCATTTCACAAACAAGAAAACTACGGTTCAGAGAGAGGAAGTTTAAACTACGCAATTTTTAACACTTGAATCCTAGCTCATTTGCTTTTTCTTCTCTCCCCTCCCTCACCCCTCTCTCTCTAGCAGAAGAGAAATATAATCCTGTATGTGAAAAGACATTCCATAAACACAAACTCAAACTGTGTCCAGAGTATCCGCAGCTCCCTCCCCTCCCCCAGGATCACTGGCCATTTGTGTATTCAGGAAACAATTATTGCACGCCTCCCCTTAACAGGCTGAGGATGAAATAATAAGTAAAAACAATCATCACCCAGCCCCAAGGAGCTTACCATCCGGGAATATAGTCAATCCTGCTGGATATCTTGGTAAGCAAAAGGTGCTCTTGACCCCACCCCCAGCCTCTTCCCAGATTTCAACTCATGCATTCTGCAACATTCAGGATTTATTGAATAAGAGTGAGTTAGGCTGCAAGTAACATGAAGCCCAAATATCAGTGGCTGCTCTAAACTATAAAGAGAGGTTTTTCTTATATGACAATGTCCAGTAGGAAATTGTTTAAACTAAAAGATGTCAGAACAGAGAGAGGTCTTGGATGGCCCTGTTGGCCTTTGCCACACGGACATGAGATGGCTCCAGCCATTAAATCTATACTCAAAACAAGAGGAAAGTGGGAGGTCACGAACAAAAGGTCTCCTATCTGCTGAGTCAGGCTTTCTTTAGCGAGGCTATTCTGGAAGTCCGCTGCAAGATCTGACACTTTCATAACAGTCACTGCGCCTGCCCCTTCCACATCCCCGTGACAGTCATCACCCAGTCACCAAAGAATCTCCTTTTACAAACACATTCCTGTGGCCCCAGGAGCTTGGTCAGATCCACACACAGACGAGGCTAGAAGTGCCAGAGTTCATGGTACCTAGGGGTAGCCTCAACCAAAGCTGGGCAGCCCTTGGTGAACAAATACCCAAGCTTTCTTGCCTTTGGGTGGGAAAACCTGGGGTCTGTCCTAGAGCAACTTGCAGAGGTTCCCAGTGGGATGGGGCCTCAGTTGTCCCCAGCAATAACCTCATCCCTTATATACTCTGCATTTGGCTTCTTCTCTTCTTTGTCTCATTTCCCCACTTCCATACAAGTCCCTCCTGGAATCACCTTCCAGAAAAACTGGCTCTTAGGCCTTTGCTTCACAGCGTGTGCTTCTGGGAACCCAACCTGAGACAGCCCAGTTGGTGACACTACATGGCTACCTGGCTGCAAGGGTCTGGAGACTGTGACCCTTCAGACAGAAACATGACCCTCCCATCAACACAGGGATTCTGCTGCAACAAGGGGGGAAGAGGTATTGGGTGAGCATCTAGCAGTCTCTACCACACTGAAGTCTGGTTCTCCCCAGATTAGGTCTAGAATTTCCCATCTTTGCCCTAAGACCCACCCCGTACTATGTCACACCAAGCATCATGCTGGGGCACAGAGTTCCAGTGGAGGCCAGGCACAGCCTCTGCCCTCAGAGAGCTTACAGTCTCCAGGGAGAGGCAGACAGACAAAGAACAGCTATAATACTGCTTTGGAAAGCCCTAGTTCCAGGCAGGGCTCCATCCTATGAGATTCACATGCATGATGACACTTACTATTACCAATACTCGTGTCTGAGAGCATCCAACCTTATGTTATACTCCTTCCTACTGCTGCGATGCACATTCCCACCCCCTCGCTTGTGTTCCAGCTGTTCTGCCCACCTGGCAGGCCTTCTCTTGGCCTCTCTGGGTATTCAAGCCATTCCCTGTATAAGACCTGGGAGCCTCTCCCTCCAGTTATGTCTCCTTTGGCTCGGTGGGTCTCCAACTTGGCTGCCTATCAGAATCACTGGAGAGATTTTCTAAATCCCCACACAGAGGCCGCAAAGGGATGTACTGCGTCGGCACCGAGCTGAGTGGGGACCAGGCATCGGTATTTCTTCTGGCTCCCCCAGGCAGTTCTGATCGGCAGGCAGGATGGGAACCAGTGTCCTGACCTCTCCCTCCTATAAAGGGCTTCCGTTTGACCCAAATTTCCCCGGCAACTTTCGTTGTTTGAGGCTGGGTCGTGTGTATTTGTCTCGTCCCCCGAGACAAGTTCCTGCAGTATCTTTCAGAGCATCCGGCAAGTGCTGACCGTCCTTTGCACACTCGGTCAGGATGTGTCCACCAGGAGGCTGGTGGACACGCAGCGAGTCATTTATCTCTGTCTCTCTTCTCCTCCCCATGGCCCTTCCCGCTCGGTGGTGGCCGTCACGCGGGCCCCCTCGGGGCTGACCTCTGCCTTGTCCACATGTGGCTCCCGGCGGGGACTCCTCAAAGCAAATTCAAAGGGCCTGCCCTACCCTCATGCAGCCTGCCCGTACCACTGCCAGGGTCAGAGGGCCTCACGTGCTGGCGTGTGCACAGCCAGCCTGCACCCCCGTCCATCGCTGCTGCCGGACCCTGCCGCGCCCCCTCTGCCTCCCTCCCTCCAGCTCCGTCCTCAGGAAGACCTTGGGGATGAGAAACATGTAGGCTGTTGTAGAAAATATTCTCCAAAGTGGCCAGGGACACTGGAGTGGCTCTCACTCCACAGGCCCTTCTTAACATGTAACTTTGCCCACCTGCCACCAAGGGGGAGAGAGAGCTCCTCTTCTTCACCCAGGCAGACTTTTGTTTCTGCTTCTACCAGTAAAGTGTGGTGGTAGTAACTCCGAGGCTGGGTCATCAAGACAATTCAGCTTCCTTTTGCTTCTCCCTCATGGGACACTCACTCTGAGAACCAGTCACCTCACGGGAAGGATGCCCAGACCCCATGGAGAGGCTACGTGCAGGTGTTCCGTGTAGTAGCCCCCGCCGGAGCCTCAGCCAACAGTCAGATGGACTGCAGATGTGTGGGTGACACTCCCAGCCACCATCGGACTGGGCGTCAGGAGAGCCGAGAGAGCGCCACGGCCCTGACCCAGCCAGCCTACGAACCGCGACAGGTAACGGTAACGGATGATTGTTGCTTCCCACCACAAAGTTTATATGGTGTCTTTCACAACACGGGAAACTGACACACTGGTCCTGAAAGTGAACTCAAGGCCTTCAGGGCAGGGAATGTGGGGGTCCCCAGAAGCTGCTGGAGAAGTGGGGCTGTGGGCTCTGGGCAGGCACACCCCCTTGGCCGGGAGAGCATGGCCGACTGAGGTGTCCTGATGGTCTGGATCCAAAGGTGGCACTGCCCCCAGGCATTCACCCCAAAAGTGGCTCGGGGGTGATGGCCCAGACTGGTGGCCTTTGAGCCGAAGTCTCCCTCTTGCCTTCTGTGTGGAGGGAGCAGAGTGCAGGGGTGAATGTGCAGGGCTTTGCAGCAAGGAGTTACCACCCAATGCCGTGCTTGACTTGGCTGCCGTTGTGGTTTGTTGTTGTTGTTGTTGTTGTTTTAAAGACATGTATTGCCAACATTTAAAAACTGGAAGACTTCAAATAAAAACCTGTAGATACATAAATATGTATTTTCCCCCTGATTGTAGAAACAAACATGCCAAGATTTTTCTCTTGAAAATCAAACAAGCCGGGCCCACTGGGTCCACCTGTCCTGGTGGCAGCAAATAGCGAGAGCCGAGCATTAGATAGGGTGTCCCCGCCTGGGCACCCCCATCCCTGCCACTCCCTACTGCCTTCAACTTACCAGGCTTCACTCATGGCATTAAACCACCCCGGAGGTGTTTGATTTTAGAATTCCCAAGCCTCGTTTGCTCAGCTGGCCATCCAGGTCCACCACTTAGTAGGTGTGTGAGCTAGGACAAACCCCTTACCTTCCCCTACCTCTGGTTTCTAGCCTGGAAAACTATGATCCACCTGCCTGGGAGCACCGGGGGGAGAGCTAAACAAAAATGCATGGGAGAGGCTTGTCCCAGCATCTGGTCCATGGTAAGTCCTTTATAAATAACTGCTAGTGCTATCATTATAGTCATTTTATCTGAGGCCTTGGACCTAATTCCCTGCCCGCCATCTCCTGTAGCTCCCTCTCAGCCCACACAAGCTGTGTCCCAACACCCCACTCTGCAAATCCATCCCCCAGGCCCAGGAGAACCACGGGGACGGGAACCGGCCCTGAGCCACAGCTTTGCCTGCAAAAGTAAATATTAGCGTTGGCCCAGCCTGGGAGCGCTGGATGCAGGAGAGCCTTGTGCCAGAGCCCCACACAGCCCGTCTGCCAGGAGCTGCCGGGCAGAAGGACCACCCCAGCCTGGCCCTCCAGGCTGCTTACAGGAGGTTGGGGCCAGTGAGAACTCGGCGGGCAACAGTTGCACCCCCACCTGTGGCCCACCACCAGGATGGGTCAATTCCCCCAGGCCTGGGGTCTCTGACTACAGCAGAATAAGAGCCGATGCTGAGGCCCAGGGTTCTGGCTGGTCCAGGGTTCTCCCCTATCGATAGCAGGAGTTCAGCAAACTTCCAAGTACCCAGACCTCTGCGGGGAGGTAGTTACAGGGGTGGTGGCCTTTGGGTTGGCCTGGGTTTGCATCCCATCTCTGCCACTTAGTAGCTGTGTGATCTTGATCAAGAGATCCTTAACTTCTCTGCGCCTCAGTTTGCTCATCTGTAAAATGGGGATAATAGTACCTACCTCCTTGGATGAAATGAGACACTTCCCCTTCCCCACCACGCCTGACCCTCAAGTGAATGTGGTTGGACTAGTCGAGCAGGGCTTTGTGCCCAGCACCTCCTAAGTCACTGACCAGCCTGTGGACAGTCAGCCTTGTGCCCACCCTACCTACTCCACCATCACCACTGCCACCCCACATGTATACGGTGGAGTACTACGCAGCCGTTGAAAAAGGAACGAGGCCTCCTCCATCACCTCGTCTGGAAAGAGGCAGCAGCTCCCTCTGGATGGGCTAATGGACATCCAGGGAGGGTTGATGAGACAGTTTTCTTGGCTCATCTCTCCCCTATGGGTGGACAGGCACTGCAGGCTAATACCTATCATCTTGGCTCAGCACAGAGACTCTGATGGCCCCAACTCCCTATATGAAGCCGTCCCCCTCCTACAACAGCATCCCCCACAAATAACCATGGACACAGTACATTTCTGCTAGGGAAAAACTCCTTCTCAACTCAATTCACTGCCAAGCCAGGCGAGCGCTCCAGCTCGACAGAATTATCAGCACTGAGCTAACAGTGACAGATGAACCGAGAGGCGAGTGGGGACAGCGAGCAAACAGATCTATTTCCCAGCTCCGAGATTCCATCTGGGCTTCCCCCAACAAAAGACGAATTTCTCTGCGGAGGTGTCCACAGGCCCTTGTGGTGGAGTCAATTTTCTCCTCCTCGGCCTTTTGCCAGCGGCTGAGGAAGGGGACAGGAACCCCGGGAGGCGAGCCCCTTTGCTGCAGCCCCAAGCATCTTCCTAGCCAGGGAAGCTTTCCCGCCATCCCATCCAAGAGGCCACTGGAGGACCAGGAAAAAAAGAGTCTGAAAAATGCAGCTCTTTGGTGAAAAGAGATTGGCTGTCTGGAGGGCGAATGGAAAACAGTCAACTTCAATCCAAGGGGAAATTCTTCTTCTCCCGGGCATTCTATCTGATGAGTTTTTCCAGCCAGTCTTGCCCCCCACTCCCCAGCCCTCTATGGATTGGAACTGTTTGGGGGGGGGGGCAGCGGAGTGGGGGGAGGGGCCTCAGGTCCCGCCGGGAAAAGGCTCCAAAGATGATAAAACTGGAAGGCTCTCAAGGCAGTGATCTGCGGCTGCAGACGGGCCAGGTGGTGCCCACACACGTGCAGCCGAGGGGGCCGGTGACCCCTGGAGCTGTCTCTCTGAGTAGAGGGGAGGTCCCGCACCAGTGGTTTCCAGGCCCCCCACTCCCGGGCACCCTGAGAGAACTGCTAAGTGACTTCACAGCTCAACGCCTAGACAGCCCCATCCATCACCTGGGACAGGGACACCCTCCCTTACAAAGCAGGAGTTGCTCGAAATATCATTGCTCTTGTGTCTTGATACAGAGTGTTTCCGTAGGCCAGACACCTGGAAGGAGAACACTGGGTCAAAGGGCATTGCATTAAACATTTTGATAGATACTAAAAGCTCTCCCAGTTTTCACCCCTGTGTCAGGCAGCTTTTACTACGTAACAACCTTGAAATTTCAGCTGTGCAAAGCAACAAGCATCTATTCTCTGGCCAACTTGCCGGCAGTGCAGCCGGGGTAGGGCTGAGCCTGGCTGGGCATGGCTGGGCCGAGCGCCAGGCCGAGTCTCCCGCCCTCCTGGGGCCAGAAGCTCCCCCAGGGAATGTGATTCTCACAGCATAAGCACCAAGGGGACAAGCGGAAACATTCGAGGCCTCTTAAGGCCCAAGCTCAGAACTGGCCGTCATCACTCCCACCCCTATCTTGTCAGGCAAAGCGAGTCCCGGTCACTCCTGACAGAGGGCGGAGGCTGCCTCCCCCCACGAAGTCTGGAGGAGGGGAGGAGGGAACACTCACTGAGCTATCGGCCCATCTACCCCACTCTCGGTCACGTGTGTGCCACACTCCTACATGGTGGAGGTGGCGGGGTATATATCAGAATGTCCACTGTAACACAGCTAGTACTATTGGAACCTACGAGAGAAGCCCAAATATCCATCAACAAGGGAGTGCTGAACTAAACCACACATACACAGCAGGATAGTACGAGGCCCTGAACAAGGAATGAGGCCTTGTTAGCAGATCTAGAAAGGTTTCCCACATCACAGAACAAGTGATCATGCACAGGATGATTCTTCTTGGGGGAAAGAACATCCCACTGATGTGTGTGTGTGTGTGTGTGTGTGTGTGTGTGTGTGTGTGTGTGTGTGTGTGTGTGCGCGCGCGCGCACGCATGCAGAAGGAAGACTGGGAGGAAGGCCATAGTCAATTTTACCTATGGGGAAGAACTTCTGAATTATTTTAACCTTTTATGCAGGGAATTATGGTTATATATTATATATGATTTTTTTTTTAAACTAGAAGAGCAGAAGAAAAATTTTAAAATAACTTTGTTAGAGGCTTGAGACCTTATTAGATGCAAATGTTCTAGGAACTCAGGAATGTTTGAATCCTGCCAAACCGGAGTGATCCTCTTTCCCCTCTGCCATACACACTCCTGTCCCACAAACTCCCTTTGGGAGACAAACTCACATGAGCCATCAGGGAAGGAAACTAAGAGTGGCCCTTTTATTATGAGCTGGGCTTAGTGCCCAGGCAGGCAAAGGCCTTGGATAGTAAATGAAGCATGAAGTGCAGGCCCACGACCCACGTGGGCTACTCCAGCCTGCTGAGCCCTGGCCTCATGTCCTGCTGTCTGTTGGTCCTGATAAGACCAGAGTTTCAGAGATGCCCAAAAGGAGTGGAAAAGAGCCAAGTTCGTTATGCAGGCCCTGAGGAGGTAAGCTGAGCTTACACTGGCTATCCAGCCTTGGAGAGAAGGAAGCCACACCCATGTGAGTGAGGCTGCCCACCAGGAAACCCCATTCCCCATTGGCATTCCCCCTCCCAACTTTTTTTTAAAGTTTATTGATTGACTTCGAGAGAGAGAGAGAGAGCTGGGAAGGGGCAGAGAATCCCAAGCAGACTCCCCACGGCCAGCGTGGAACCCAAGGCAGGGCTCGAACTCATGAACCTCTGAGATCGTGACCTGAGCCAAAATCCAGAGTCAGACACCTAACCGACTGAGCCACCCAGGCGCCACAGCGTTTCCCCCCTTTTGGAGAGAGATGAGAAAGGGGGGAGGAGTATTATCTCTATAATCACAACAGTTTCTTCCAAACCTCTAGACCTGCCCTTCCAGTATGGCAGCCATTAGTCCCATAAGGCTACTTAAATTTAAATTGTTTTAAATTAAATAAAAGATCAGCTGCTCAGTCCCACTAAACACACATCACGTGGGCAGTAGCCCCATGTGGCCGGCGGTTACCATATTGAGCGGCCCAGATGGAGAACGCTGGCAAGGACATGGGAAGTTCTGCGGGGCGATGTGGCTTCAGGCTTTCACAGCCTCTTGCAGGTGCAGTGACTGAGGGGTTCCCCCCAGGCTGTGAGTTTGGTATGGGAGTTGCCCCTAGGAGTGGTGAACCTCACCGATGCTTCCTGGACATCATCAGCAATTTCAAAATGTCTCTGGTTCGTAACACCCCAGGAGGGTACAGTTCAGTCTCCCTCCAAGGGAACTGGGGGAACTGGTCTCACGCTGGCTGGTTCGTCCTGGCCCTACTGGCTGCAAAGGGCAGCCCTGGTCTGAATCAAAGAAATTTCCATCTGTCTCCCCTTCACTGTTGCATGTGAGGAAGGTGGGCACCTTTGGAACAAGAAAAATGGACCCCATACCCACCAAAGTCTGGCTTCTGCCAGTCTCACTGCACGACCCTGCTCTGTTAAAACCCTCACGTACGTGATCCCCCAAAGCTCAAGTTTCCAGTCTCAAGCCCCTGGTCCTCTCTCTGATGTTCCACACTCTAGCACACCATCTGCTTAGAACGGCTGCCTTCTGTGCCTTTGGCCAGACAGCAACCCCTACAACTCCACTCTCCCAGGGTCCTGCCCCCAGACTCTCCTCACTCTCTTACCCCAGAGGTGGTCAACTGATTGCCCATGGGCTGAATCCAGCTCACAGATGTGGATTATTTGGTCCATACAGCCCTTAGAGCAAAGTTTGAGTAAATGGTCTCAAAAATCCAAGAAATGTCACATAAAAACCCAAATTTTTGGCTTCCTTCAACAACCAGAAGCTCTTACAAGCCCAGACCTATCTTTCCACATGGCAATAAGCCAATGGAAGCTGAGGGAGGCTGCATCTTCTTCCAGAAGCGATACAGGTACTTACATTTGCCTCAGGCCTCATTGCTCCCCTAAAGCTCCTGCCTGACTCCCATAGGCATTAGAGTAAGGACTCTGTTCCCACCATCTGCCCCCCAAGGGCCCTACTCTCACTGTTCTCTGGGGGTTCCCAGTATTCTTCCATGCTGGATTTTCCATCACCCCCCTGTCCTCACTTCCATCCCTAGCCTAGACCTCATGTGAACATCCACCAACACCTCCACCTCATCCCATATAAATATGCCATCTTGCCTGCCTCCCCTGGCATGCCCCCCACCAAGTCTCCAGGGACGGGAGCTCCCTGCACAGGCCAGAACACCAGGAACCATCGTTACACTCTACAGCCCTTCTCTCTCGTAAGTACGTTGCCCCTCGACCTCAGCTGCACAGTTTGTTCTTACCTGCAGTAGCTCAGTAGCTTCCTTCCTGGCCTCCCTGATATCAGCCAACAGCCATTCATTCATTCATTCATTCATTCATTCACCTGTTCATTCAGCAAGTAGGCATTGAACAACCCACTATGTGTCAGGCACTATCCCAGGAGCAGTGACCAAAACAGACAAAAATCTGTCCTCATGTGCTTACATTCTAGCGGACGAGGACGTAGTAAAAAAAATGAGTGAGGAAAGATACTCATGTGTAAGATGGTGGTAGGTGTCATGAAGAGAAATTAAAAGGGGAAGGAGGGTAGCGACGGGGGGGGGGGGGGTGTCATTTTAAAGAGGCAGTGAGTAGAGGCCTCAATAAGAAGGCGGCATTTCAGCGATGACCTAAAACAGGTGAAGAAGTGAGCCGTGTGGCTAACAGCGGGCAAAGCAACTCAGGCAGAGGGAACAGCAGATGCAAAACCTCGAGGCAGGATGTGCCAGGGTCTAGGAACAGCAAGCAGCTCACGTGGCTGGAATGAGTAAATCGGGCCTGGTGAGTGTTATGGATGAATCCAGGAGGTGTTTGATGGGGAGGTCATGGAGAACCTCGCGGGCCATTGGAAGGACTTCGTTTTCTGAGCTGAAAGAAACGGGCTGTTCTCAGAACGTCTGAGGCAATGGGAGAAATGGAACAGACAGGTGTTCTCGGGATCTCTCTGGCTGTGGTGTGGAACAGAAGCCCAAGGGGCCAGGCCTAACGTAGGGAGACCAGTTGCCAGGCTGCCCCAGGGAGGCAGGCAGGAGATGGTGGGCTGGCACGGCATAGGTAGAATGGAGGAAGGGAGACAGAAGCAGTGGTTTTCTGGACCCAAAGAAAGTAGCACCAAATGGATCTGCAGACGTGCTAGTGTGGGGATGGGAGAGCAAGAGCCATATGAAGATAAGGGCGAGATTTGTGGCTAAGTATCTACAAGGACACAGTTGCCATTAACCAAGATGGTGAATTTATTATGTTCTAACCACTGAACCCAGTGCTCTACTAGAATTGTTTAATGTAATCCTCCTGCAAACCTACAAGGTTGGGACCAGCGCCCCGCCAGTCCATGCACTGGGTGGGTTAAATAAAGACTGTAAAGGCGGGGCTGGAGCCCCTCACTGCTTAAGCGTGGGGCTCCTAAGTCGGCCTGTGCGTGTGGCTCGCGTCCTGGTTCCGCCACTCTCTAGTTACATGATACAGGGGAGTTGATTTCCCCATGGCTCCCATCATGGCTGCGTAACAAACCACCCTGAACTTCACATCTGTCCTTTCATTATCACGCATGCTCTGGGGGTGGATGGGATCAGCTGGGCTGTTCTCCCTCTCCCCCCACCTCCCTACCCCCTCACCATCCTCCCTTCCCCTCTCCAAGGGTCACTGGTGCAGCCAGGGTCAGGCAGGGCCAGAGCCATGTGCCAGGGCTCTGGAGGCTCAAGCTCCCGAGACCAGAATGGCTGGAGCTATTTGGGGGCTCTCTGAAGCCTCTCCAGCGTGGTGGCTTCAAGGCTCCCCAAATTCTTTAATGGGGGTGCAGGGCTCCAAAGTGCGTGTCTTAAAAGAGACAGAGCCAGGAGGAAGCTGCACCAGCATTGTGATCTAGACTCAGAAGTTACTGGGTCATCTCTATTCTATTCTATTCCTCAGAATTGAGATGCTAATCCCAGTCTGTATTGGAGGGGAAGGGAATTAGACTCTACCTCTTGATGGGAAGGAAGAATTTGCAGGCACATTTTAAAACCATTATAAAACCCCTGTCCCTCAGTCTCCTCATCTGGAAAATGGGGAAGATTATGATAAGAACAGTCTGCTTCAAAGGATGAAAAATTCAGGTAAAGCATTTTATGCAACATCCCATATATACTGAGCACTGTGTTTTTAAACACCTGATAGGTCATTTCATTTAGATCAAACTCAAATCACTTTCAAGCCAACGACCTGCCTTTTCCCGGATCTTCAGACATCTACCGGGGTTTTGGCTTAGATGCTGTGGATCCTTTGCAGGTACCAGCCAGCCCAGAAGGGGCTTCCAGCCAAGCAGCACCTGGCTGAGCCTGGGACTTGGGCCTTCCACATTCTGCTCCCCACCCTGGCAGGTAGGGGTTAATTCATGCTGGCTTATTAGTGAATTCAATTATGGCGCACAGGTCTGTGGCTTCCAGCCACGCTTCCCGCTCCCCTCCCAAGGAGCCATGTCAGAGAGGGAAAATAATTAGTCATTAAAACAAGTGCTTCAGGAACATGACAAACGTCAAGCCCCCATCTCACAGCTGGGAGACATCCTGACATTTAAAACAGTTGCACAGCCCCCTTGCAATGCTCGGGATGCATCAGCCATCTGCCTTTCCAAGGCATGGCCCAGAGGACCGCCAGGCTGCCCTGTTGGCTGCAGACCTCACATGTCCTGGATTCCCGAGAATAACTCACTCTTTGTCATCTCTCTGGCGGGAGTGGAATTACAGAGAGTGTCCCGTGCTAACAACACCAAAATCAGGGCCTTGCTTCCCATCCATCCAACCACAAGCCTGCTTATCTATCCATCCACCCACCAACCTACTCCCCCATTTTTCCATCTCTTTATCCGTCCATATACCAACCTAGCCATGCACTCACCACCCCAATCCTTTCATTAGTCACCCACCCATCCATCTGTATACCAATCTACCCATTCACCCATTCCAATATCCGATCACCTCCAACCCAACCCATTCTGTCCGTGTGTCAGCCAACCCATCTACTCATCCAGCCAGGCAACAGACACTTAGCATCTACTAACCATTCATGTACTCATTAGCTTATCCACCAAACATCTATTAGCAACAACTATTCATGCACTCATGTACCCATTCAACCAGCATATACAAAGAACTTACTATCTCATTTATTCAGCAATGGGCACCTACCGTTTACACACTCAACATGGATGACGCAGCAACCATGTATTCACTTATTCAACATACATTTTAGCAAGCATTATTCAGCCAGTCAGCAAACAAGGGAGCATTTATTGAGCACTTACTAATGCCAGGGCGTGTACCAATCATTTGGGATACCAGGATGATGAGGACAAAGACCATACCGTTAAGCAACAGACAGTCCCAGCAAGAAGACAGACCCATCAAAAGAGAACTGTTCTGCAAGGCTGTTAGCATACTGATGAAGCCACACACATAGGGAGTCTCCAAGAAGGTGTGCAGGATCTAGGCTGGAAGATTTAGAGGAAGCTTCCTGAGGGAGTCATGTGAGCTGCGAGTCAACTGTGGGCTTGAAACTCAGGCCATCCGGAATCCCAGCTCCGTCTTCTGGCTCTGTGACTTGGGGTCGTCAGTTTCTCACCGTAGAATGGTGAGATCATAACAGTGAGCTGGTAGAGTACCAGTGCTTACCACAAAATCGTGAAGAGGGAGGCATAAATGGTTAATGACCAATAAGTGGTTGCTCCTACTACTTACAGCACGGGTAGCAGTTAGCCAGTGAGAAGGGGGAGGGAGGGCACTGCAGGCAGCAAGACCCAAAGCCGAGGAGGACCAGAGGTCAGAAAGTCTTGGCCAGGGCAGTTGGGACTAAATGTGATTTAAGGTTGCTGAGGGAGGAAAAGGAAGGGCAGGAAGGGCTGGGAAAGACACAGACCACAGCATCTAGGACAGGGTTCTCCAAGTTAGCTCCCTGGAGCACAGCATCAACAGCATGTGGGCACTAGAAATGCAGATTCTTGGGCCAGACACCAGGCCTACTGGATGAGAAACTTCAGGGTTGAGGCCCAACCTCCAGTGTGTTCGCCAGCCCTTCGGGTGACTGTTGATGCATTTGAGACTGATCTAGAGGGCTAGGGATTATCTCATAGTGGTGGCGGGGAGAGAATGGATGGAAGAGCCTGGCAAGGCTTCCCTGGAGGAGTGTTTTCCAATGGATTTGCTTTCCTTACCAAACAATTACATACCTTTTTAAAAAAAGTTTAGAGGGGCGCCTGGGTGGCTCAGTTGGTTGAGCGTCCAACTTCGGCTCAGGTCATGATCTCATGGTGCGTGAGTTCGAGCCCCACATCGGGCTCTGTGCTGACAGCTCGGAGCCTGGAGCCTGCTTCGGATTCTGTGTCTCCCTCTCTCTCTGACCCTTCCCTACTTGCGCACACTCTCTCTCTCTCTCTCTCTCTCTCTCTCTCAAAAATACACATTAAAAAAGAATTTTTTTTAATAAAAAATAAAATAAAATAAAAAAAAGTTTATATATATATATGTATATATGTTTTTAGTGATCTCTACACCCAGCGTGGGGCTCGAGCTTACGACCCCGAGATCAAGAGTCACGTGCCGTTCAGACTGAGCCCCCCAGACAATAAAATACCTTTAGTTGCAAGCTGTTGACAAGGGGAATGAGGGGCAGGGAATGCAGGTAACAGAAACCCCAGCTGTCCTGCCGACCAAGCAATTCCCCGCGGCCGGGTCCAGGCGTGAGGCAGCTCTTGCCTCGGGGCGTTCTTACTCCTGAAGGCCAGGGACAGCTTCTGGCTCCGATCTGAGGGCAGCAGGCCAGGATCCAGCCAGCTCTGGGGGCTCTGCCTCCCCCGTGCCCCTACCCTCTGCCCGTCGCACGCAGGGATGTCACAGGAAACAATGTGCCTCTGCGAGCCGCCCCGGCTGCGTCAGGCCTCACAATGACTCTCATTTCCTAGGAAACAAGGAGTCGCACTCGTACCTTTGCTGGGAGCCTCCGCATTTGGAGCCATCATGTGACTCGGGGAGCTATTTTTAGCCTCCCCCAGCCCTGGGTTGTAGGAAGAATGATTTGATGAAAATACTAAACTCATTAAAAGCCCGGGGGAGGGGGAGGGGAGGAAGGGCTGCCAGAGCAGGGAGGCTGCAGCCACCACGACGTCAGCCCAGGCTGAGCAGCACAGAGGTGATGACGGCTGGGACCTGGCATTTCCACAGGGCCTGTGCCCTGCGGAGGTAGGTGGGGGGAGGGAATAACCCTAGGACATAGGATGGGCGGTTCGCGCTCTGGGCCAGGCGTGGCACTCGGCTTTTTATTTGCATGGTTTTATTTCTGCCTGACAATGCTCCCAGAAAAGAAGAACCACATCCCATTTTGCAGATGAGGAAACTGAGGCTCAGAGGGTTTGGAGAGGTTGCTTGAGGTCATCAGTTAGGAAGCTGGGAATCCGGGATTGGAACTCAGGCCACCTGACGCCGGGGCTTGCCCCTTACCCACCCTGCCAGAGGGAAACCTGTCTGTACCCACTAGCTGTTGGAAGCAGGGGAACAGGGCCAATGTCAAGGGTGTGCCATCCGAGTAGTCACACAGGACCCACCCTTAGAAGGGCCCTGGGGTCAGTTTAATAAGTGCTGTTACCATCTTGAAATTCTCACTCTTTTTTTTTTTTTAATTTTTTTTTCAACGTTTTTATTTATTTTTGGGACAGAGAGAGACAGAGCATGAACGGGGGAGGGGCAGAGAGAGAGGGAGACACAGAATCAGAAACAGGCTCCAGGCTCTGAGCCATCAGCCCAGAGCCTGACGCGGGGCTCGAACTCACGGACCGCGAGATCGTGACCTGACTGAAGTCGGACGCTTAACCGACTGTGCCACCCAGGCGCCCATTGAAATTCTCACTCTTAAACAAGGGGCCCTGTATTTCCATTTTGCACTGGGCTAGCAAATGACACTGCCGGTCCTACTAGAGAATTCTCCTGCCCCCTTCACAGGCCTCTCTGATCTGCACACTAGCAAGTTTCTCAGTGTATTTTTCTTCCTCCTATTCAGGATAAAAGAGGACTTTCTTTTTATTGTGTTCGTGGTGAAGATTCAGACTCCAGAGTCACCCACACGTGCATTCCAGTCCCAGCTCGGCCACATACTAGCCGTGTGTTCCTGGGAATCCACTTCTCCTTCCTGAGCCTCAGTTTCCTCATCTGTTAAGTGAAGACAATTATAGTTGCTCTCTTGCTTCACTGCCTCCAGGATGAGATAGGATTTTTTGTGGCAAGCACCCAGCATGGTGCGGGGCCTGCAGTAAAGCTCACTCAAGGCTGGTTAGTAGTGTTGAGTAAATAGAAAAAGCATTTTGCGGGCTTGCTCCCCCTGCATGCACACCGGGACCTTTCGTTCCCTGCCCAGCGTTCCCTGCGTGCATTAGGTTTCCAAGCAGGCGTCCTGTGGTCTCAGGAGCCTGCTGTCTGCACCATCTGCCCGGCACATCCTCTCCTCTATAGCCCCCTCCATCAGTGTTCACTGCCTGGCATTTCCTGAGGGGGTCTCAGCTGTGCCCCCAATACCAAGATGGCTGAGTGGGCCCCAACAAGGTGTATGTGACTCCCAGGATCTTCAAAGTCTCCCAGAACACACCCCAAGAAGCCCCGGATTCCTAGCTGAAGTTAGGACACACTCCACACCATCATTTATCCAATGTATCCAGACCTAATGTCATGCTTACACTCACCCTGTGAGGTAGGTATGAAAAACTGGCCCCATTTATAGATGCAGAAGAATGAGCTTGGAGAAGAAAGTAAATTTGTCCAAGGTCACAGCCACAGGGTGGCAAAGGATTAGAAGGATTAGAACCCAAGCCTAACTACAGGTCCAGGGTGAAGGTCAGGCCCCATCCTATGTTAAGCAGACAGCGTGTCCCCTCATCTCACAGAAAAGGGTGACCTTAGTTTCCACCGCGGCCCCTTCTTCCAAAGGAGTCAGAGCCTGATGTGGGGTCACATGGCCTCACACCCAGCCTCCATACACACACGCAGGGAAGGATTGCTCAAGACAGACCCATCATTCTCTGGGAAAGACACGGTCTTCAGAGTGGAGGAGAGGAGGGCCTCAGGGGGACCAGGCCGTACAGAGAATCATTTTTGCCTTGGAAAGACTTCTTAGCATCAGGGAGCCCAAATCGAGTCAATTGCTGCCTCACTTATGTCCCTTCGGCCCTCACTTCTGCTGACATCCAAAGGCTTCTTGGATGGGAACCCACTGTCCATGGGAACAACTGGTCTCAGGAGCAAGCTTGGCCACACAGAGAATATCCAGTTCGTGTCCCCCAGGAGCAGCCCCCAGCGACGACAGTGGGGAGGGAGGGATCAAATGCCTGCTGCCTTGCACCTCAAGTGGGACAATTCTAAGGTATGTTCCACGCTGTCTCCCAGGGGACCCAATGGCACTGAGGCCAGTTGCCCATGGCAACAACCTGCTCATTACCTCATCCTGTGTTGTTGGCTGCCTTCCCTTCTGTATCTCACTTCCCTACACCTCTGCCAGTGTTTCCTGGAGTGTCCTCAAACCTTTCCTTCAGAGTCTGCGTCTGAGGGAACGGGCCTCGCCACAGAAGACATTCTTTCACTCATTCCTTCATGCTACACAATTTCTGCCATTTTACGAACATTAAAAATTCCCTTAAGGGGCACCTGGGTGGCTCAGTCAGTTAAGTGGCCGACTTCGGCTCAGGTCACCATCTCATGGTTCGTGAGTTCAAGGCCCACATTAGGATCCTTGCTGACAGTGAGGAGCCTGCTTGGAATTCTCTCTCTATCCCTCTCTCTCTGCTCCTCCCCCACTCATACTCATTCTCTCTCTCAAAATAAATAAATAAACTATGAAAACAAAAGTTCCCTTAAGCTTCTAGAAAATGGGAATTGTCATTCAGTTTAATCTGTGGAACACCTCCGCGAGCCCCGTCTCTGACTCTAGCCCCACCTCAGGCGTCTGGGAGGCAATGGATACAAATAAAACCAGAAAAATTTCCCGAGAGTGTCCCATGTGCCACGCCCCGTGCAAAGAGCTCCACGGCATTCTCTCTTTTTGCATCCACGATGACCCAGCAAAGTGGCTATTTGTAGCCTCCTTTTTCAGACAGGGATCTGAACCCTCAGGGAGGTCAAGTGTTTCTCCAAGGGGACACCACAAGTAACCAGCAAAGCCAGGATCTCAACCAGGGCTGTGGGAACCTTGAGTCTACTGAACCTTGACCTAACCGCCCCTCTACACAACTGCCCATTCTCCCCACGGCCCACGGCCGGCTTGGCTTGCCGGCCAAGCGCCCCTCGTCATTTCATCCAGCAACTGCTCACAGACTCAACTACAAGTGGAGAAGCTTAGGCCAAAAGGATTCTCTCCCCTCCCTTTACATGCTCTGTGACCTCAGGCAAGTCAGTTCACCTCTCTGAGCCCCAGACTCCTCATGGCCAAAACAGGGTGGTGGTGAAGGAAGTTCTTTGTACTGTGATTATGAACCGATGCTTTAGGACTACCAGAGTCAGGACTGGGCTTGCATCGCTGTACCTAAACAGACAGGTGTAATTGTTGGTGGGAAGCCATTTCCAACTTTTCCCAGAAGCACCTGGGAGGCAGTGGGCTGAACCACAGTTGCTTTTCCCATGGAAACAGTGTCCTCAGTCCACAAGACCCTCTTTGAGTCACCAGGTCCCCTGGGTAAGGCTGGTTCAGAGGATGACACTGGCCTCACTCCTCCACCAGCCGGCACCTCTTTCATGAGAAAAGACTGGGGCATAAAAGGTAGAAGTCACAAGGCCAAGAGCACAGGTCACCTCCCGTGGGGGAGGTGAGGAAGGTAGGCGGGAGCTTTGCGACAGCAGTGACTGGTGATGACCACCTGAGCTGCTGAAGGCTCTGGAGGCAGGGAGGTTCTGACTCTACGGCTATTTAGGTAGGCAGCCTTGGGTAAGTTACCTCTCTGAACCTCAATTTCCTCATTTCTGAAATAGCAGCAGAAGGAAGGGGTTGTTGTGAGGGTTACATGAGACACTCTGTACAAAGGCCTCAGCTCATTGTCTGCCTTAGCGGTGACACTTGATGGGTAGGGCAACAAAAAGCAGGGCAAATCGTACTTTTCAAACGTGATCAAAACAGTATCCCCATTTTGTATGCGCTTCTTACAATGTGATTTGGCACTTCTCCCATCAAGAAATAGAGTCTCTGTCCCCTGCTCTAGAATCTGGGCAGGCTGTGACTTCCAAGGCTGGGTCAGAAAAGACAATGCACCCGTCCCTGGCTCTTTTGGGACGCTTGCTCTTAGGATCCAGCCGCCATGCTGTGCAGAAGCCCAAGCAGCCCCATGGACAGACTCCCACGGAGAAGAAACAAAGTATTCAATCTGCAGCCCTGGCTGAGCTCCAGGCCGACAGCCAGCACCCTCTTGCTAGCCACGTGACTGAGTCATCTCAAAGTACACCCTCCAGTCCCAGCCAAGCTGCTTCAGCTGTTGTCACAAGGAACTGAGAAAAGCTCTCCCCACCGAGCCCTGCCCAAATTGCAGCTATGAGCAAAATACATGATGGTTGTTGTTTTCAGCCACTCGGCTTGGGGGTGATTTGTTTACAGCAGAAGATCACAGATGCAGAGAAGTCAGAGGACTCACCTGAGTACCACCGCTGGTCAGTGGAACTAAACCTGGAACCAAAGTCCCAGCCTCCTGGGACAATTCTCCCCTTCGTAATCCTCACTTAATAGTTGAGGAAAACGGGGCTCAGGGATGCTTGGCAGCACAGTCAAGGTCACAAAGCAAATGTTATGGGCTGAACTGTGTCTCCCCAAAAAGATAAGTTGAAGTCTAACCCCCAGTACTGCAAAACGTGATCTCATTTGGAGATAGGGGTTTCACAGATACAATTAAATTAAGAGGAGGTCATTAGGGTAGGCCCTATGCAAATATGACTGGTGTCCTTCTTATTTTTTAAAAAAGGAAATTTGGGGGCACTTGCATGGCTCAGTTGGTTAAACGTCCGACTCTTGATTTCCGCTCGGGTCCTGATCTCACGGTTGGTGGGACTGAGCCCCACATAGGCTATCAGCACAGAACCTGCTTGGGATTCTCTCTCTCCCTCTCTCTCTGCCCCTCTCCTGCTCACTCACAACTGAATGTGCATCTACGCCCTGAGGGATGCACGGGAGTTAGCCAAGGAGGCAAGAGGGTTCTCTGTAGAGGGGCAGCTTGGGTGACAGGAGACCTGCTCTACAGACACAAGACACTCTACTGGCGGGAATGGGCTGTGTGTGGCAAGGGCACAAGCTGGCCCCGGAGGCAGGAAGAGGATGGCCTTTGTTAATCCAGCAGGCAGGCCATTTGGATGTTATCCCAAGGGCAGTGGGGAGCCATCTGCCTTTTTCTTCTGATTCTTGTCACCCCAGCAGGATTCCTCTAAGAGCATTTCACACTGGGCCCGGCCCTCCCCCTTGGAGCCTGGAAGTGAGGAAAATGGTGGGTTTGTGCTCAGCGGGAGAGGCGCTGTCTTTGCAAGCCCCCTCAGGTCTGGGAATTAAGGGCTTCTGCTGCTGACTTCTACCCTGCAGGCCCCTCAGAAAGTATCCTCACTGCCAAGTCTGAGTCCAAATAAAGAAACGCCTCCATAGAGCTGCTGGGGGTGGGGGGATAGGGAGTGGGGGTAGAGGCTCGTTTGGGAGGCCCTCGGAGGGGAGGGTGGCTTACTGAAATCTCCCCTACCCTACAGGGTGGCCCCATCTCAGGAGGCTCTGAGTGGAATCTTCAGGTCCTTACTACGAATGGGAAGTTTTCTAGATGAAGATGTCCCCTCCCACCCTCAAGGAGGGGGCAGGTGGAGTCATTATTAAGATTGCTGTTACGAAAGCAAGGCCCCGCAGGTTGTGGCATTTTTTTTTTTTAATTTTTTTTTCAACGTTTTTATTTATTTTTGGGACAGAGAGAGACAGAGCATGAACGGGGGAGGGGCAGAGAGAGAGGGAGACACAGAATCAGAAACAGGCTCCAGGCTCCGAGCCATCAGCCCAGAGCCTGACGTGGGGCTCGAACTCCCGGACCGTGAGATCGTGACCTGGCTGAAGTCGGACGCTTAACCGACTGCGCCACCCAGGCGCCCCGGTTGTGGCACTTTGGATGTCAGAAGACTGTCTCCTACACCACCAACCCCCACCCCCCCCCAGAAGTCTTCTTTGTATCTCCCAAAGTCTTCCCCTCCAATCCTTTCAGATTCAAATTCCTCAGCCAAACTAGGGTTTCTGAAGTGTCCCTGGGCCTCCACCTCCCCACCGGCTTCCCAGTGCCTCCTGCCTCCACCAATACCCACTCAGTTGTTCACCAGTCCTAGATCAACAGACGTTGTCAACAAACACCTTATCAGGGGGCAGCAGAGATAGAGCAGAGCCTGGGAGTCAGGAGGGGGTGCAGGGGTATGCCTGGGGCAAAGAAAACACAGCACCCACCAACCACTCCCCCCAGAGGCCCTGGAAATCTTTCCAAGAAGCTTAAGGTATCTTTAAACCTTAAGATTCTCCAAGAAGAGGCTGTCATGGGAAGAGTGGGTAGTGGACCTGACAGGAGCCAGCCGAGCAGCCTGGTTGACTGGGTTCTCCCCAAGTGGGTCTGCTGCACTCCCCCAACCCCCACATGGCACAGGTGTGCTGCCCCCCACTCAGGACGCAGGGGCACTGCTCTAAAGAGGTCAAGGGTATGCCAAGTGGGGACTTGGGAGCACAGAGTAGGAAGGTGCGGGGGGGGGGGGGGGGGGGGGGGGCGGGGTGTTAACTCAGACCTTAGTTTGTGTGCGTTTGTTTTGTGTTTGCTGCTGGGAAAGAATCAGGAGACAGAGCTGTTTGTGGCTTGCTCACAGCAGGCCCCAGGAGGTAGCCAGGCCCTTTGGGGTTATTGCTGGACTTGGAGACAGCCTCTCCCCGGGCTGCTGTGAAATCTAGATTAGGCTGGGTTTCCAGGGGGAATCAAGGGGAATGATTTCCTAGGAAGGGGATGGAGTCTGAAGATGTTCAGGGCACCACCAGGGAGGAGGCTGGGGGCAGGGGGTGGGGGGTGGGTGGCCAGATGATAATGGACGTGAGGACCTCCCTACGAAGGCTGGCCCCTTCCTCAGAACTCACGCCAGCCAGCCCCGGCAGGCCTTGGAAGGAGCAGCAGCTCTGGGAGACTTCAAAGCACTGAAGTGTGGGGAGAGGCCAGAGGGACCTGCAAGCTCTCGTCGGAGGGCAAACCCTGTGGGAAAGAGGTGGGGTGTCTCCATGAGGCTGGGATGGCCCAGCCAGTCCCACCCGCCTCCTGACTGGGGCTTGCGTCAGGCTTAGGTTATCTTGGAGAACATACAGACACGAGGCAGCTCTTGCACAACTGAATTCACGGCTGCAGATTCACCAAAGGAGAGAGAAAATATAGGAGAGAAGGAGAGACAGACAAAAGGAAACCTTCAGACTGAAGGAGGGGGACAGGAAAAGAGGCTGGAAGGACGTGATGATGGGAAGGAGGTCAAAGTTCTATACAGGCAGAAAGAGACTCAGAGAAGAGGGGACAGAGGGGGAAGGGGGGGGACAGAGAGGGAGGAGGGAGGAAAAGGGGAGAGGGGAGGAGAGTGGGGGAAGGGGAGGAGGGAGAAGCAGAAGGGGAGAAGGGGGGAAAGGATTAGGGGAAGGGGAGGACAGAGGGAGCAAGAAGTCAAGTAGATAGGAGAGGCAGGAAGAAAGGGGGGCTAAAGTGTAAGTCGTCTCAGAAAAGGAAAGACCAGATGTTGGGGTGCAGGGGCAGGAGGTATACACGGCTTTCGGTAGGAGGGGAGGCACCATGTGTCTTCCCCTGGACCTTAGGAGTCGGCAGGTTCTGATTTTGCCCCCACTACCTGTGGCTTTAGGCAAATTACTCCACCTC
Source organism: Felis catus (assembly GCF_018350175.1). Lineage (NCBI taxonomy): Eukaryota > Metazoa > Chordata > Mammalia > Carnivora > Felidae > Felis > Felis catus. The sequence continues at coordinate 39,437,523 of NC_058369.1, forward strand.
CCAGAACCTCAGTTTGTTTCTCTGTAAAGTGGGCATAGCGATAGCACGGACTGTTATCGTAGGGTTGCAGTGTGAAACACAGCAGTGCCGGGCACGCCGGAAGCCCTTGGTGCCTAGAAGCTATGATACAGCAGGGGTGAGCGGAACCAGGTGGAGAGAAGGGACATGGGAAGAAACCTCTAGGCGCCCCTTTGGCCTGGGCCATCATTTTGCCTACTTGGAAGAACTCAGTCCCGGGTGGGCGGTCCCAGGAAAGCTGCCCAGAGCCCTCTCCGTACTTTCTTACATCCTCACCCAGCCTCAGTAGGTGGGATCCACTCCCGTCTCCATGTTAAGGAGGAGGGCACCTAGCGTCTAAACACCCAACATGCCCAGTGTGGTCACCAGGCTAATAAGCAGTTGGGCTCAGGTGCTAGAAAGGGTCCAGAGGGTCCTCTCTGCTGAAGCTCACTCCATTCCAGCAGCCTCAGTTCTCCCTGAGATGAACGTTCTCCCCTCAGGCTTAGAAATCCTGGCGGAATCTGCCGGGCCAGCCTGTGTTTGCCAGGTAACAGAACGCCTGGGGAACCCTGCCTGGCTGTGGGAAAGCCCCAGGCCAAGACCCAGGCAGCCGGTGAGCCAGATGCCTCCCTCCCAGGCTTTTCCTCATCACTCGTCACTCCTCTCCCGGAGCCTGGCGGAGGAGGAGCTGCAGCAGGAAAAACCCGCCCACGTCCAGGTCCCTGATGCTCATGCCAGGATGGGGATCCAGCAGGGGCACGTGCATGCTGGGCAGGCAGAATCCAGAGAGCCGAGGGGAGGGGCTGGGGCACAGAGGGGGCCCAGTGTTTTCTCCCAGGCTGTTTGGAACAGGATGTTCTGCAGTGAGGAGGCAAGCCAAGAAGCAAGGCGTGTGTGTGTGTGTGTGTGTGTGTGTGCGCACGTGTGTGCATGTGTGTGCATAGGGAAGGTGAGTGGCACTGTGGGAGTCAAGGGCAGAATCCGAGCAGATGGGGGGGTGGAGGGTTAGGCGTTTATCTGAGCAGAGCAACTAGAAGTTAATGATGGAGGATGGACAGGAGGAGCAAAGGGGAGGAGAGAAGGGGGGAGGGGAGGGAGGAAAAGGAGGACCCCAGGGATTTCAGGGGCATCTCCTGCTCTCACTGTGCCCTGCCTCCTTCCACTGGGAGGAGCATGGGGGTCCCTGCTCTGAAGAAAGCTTCACAGAGCATCGAGGTGGTGAGGGCAGAAAGGTGGCCAAGGTCTCCCGCCCTGGCTCCCTGGCCATCAGCCTGCGGCCTCTCTGGTTGACAAGTGGGTTTTATCGGAGTCACATGTCAGCTTATTTCCCACCTGACACCCATCCTTCCTGACGAAACAGGAGGAGGAGGCTGATTTGGGACCACTAATTCTGGACATGGCTGCAGGGAGTTAAGGCATGTTTCTGGTTCCATTTAGGGATTCTCTCCGGAATTCTCCAATGATTCATTTGGTTCTGTGAGAAGCCAGCCTGGGTCTTGGAGTTGATGAGGTTAGATGACTGGCTGGTGGTAGATGGCTGGTTGTCGTTGGGATTGACCAGGACTCAGGCTGTGGGATCCTGTGACTAACTACGACTGACTGGCTGACTGAAGCAGGGTGGATGGATTGACCCTGACTGTCTTGGTGACCGGCTGACCAGCCGACGGACTCACTGACTACAAGTCTGACCAGCTGACTGGTTGAGAACAATGAGCTTGGTGGGTAGTTGACTTGTTGGTTGCCTCATTCAAACTGACTGGCTGACAGGCTGACTAACAATGACCTCCTGACCAGTAGCCCTGAGTAATGATCTCGCCTGAATGACGTTAGCTGGCTGTCTCCTTCAGACTGACTAGATGACTGGATGCCTGTCAGTGACCCCAGAGTCTTGACTGATGGCCTTTATTGCACACCTCACTCTCTGACATTGATCAACTGACCGGCTGGCTGCTGTTCCCTTGTGGCTGTGACTGACCAGGCCAGGCCACACCGTAGCTGCCAGTGATGGACCAACAGGCAGAAAGTGACTGTCTGGCTGGGTGGCCCGACCACCTGCCCTTGCTCCATGAACATCGACTGTCTGGCTGCCTTGACTGCCATAGGCCGCTCGATGAGCATCTGGCTATAGGACAGCATCCTACCAAGTGACATACCTTAATATGCTGACTGGCTGACTGATTTTGATTAGCTGTTGGGTGACAGATGACTACTAGGGGGATGGCTGGCTGTTTGAGGTGGGCTGACTGACCCTGCCTTGACTGACTGGCTGGCTGGCTAACAGGCTGAGACTGACCAGGTCGGGGCGACCTGCTCACCATGGCCGCGACTCACACTGTGAGTGGCCATGTCTGACTGGGTAGGCGTGACTGTCCAGAGTCTGACTGTGAGACAATGAACAATGGATTGACTGGCTGAGATTGGCTGGCTGGCTGTGACTGTGACCCCTGGTGTGAACAGCTGTGACGGGGTGTAACTGAGTCCAACTGTGAGTCAGGGGCCGACTGCCTGACTAGCTGACTGGTTGAGGCGCACCAGATGACTGGCTGACCGCAGCTGTGACTCGTGTCGCGAGTGGCCCTGCCTCGCTGTGTGGCCCTGGCTGCGTGTCAGAGTCGGACTGTGAGACCGTGACAGACCGACTGACTTTCCCGGCTGACTGCCGCTGGGTCAGCCTGTCAACACAGTCCCTACCTGTCCCGGAACCATCCGAGGCCCTACAGGGAGCTAGCCCAGCTGAGGGACAGAGCAGTGTCTGTGGAGCAGCTGGGGCAGGAAGACAGAGGCAGGAGCCGCCAGAGGGAAGAGGGGAATTGGCCCTGCCCAGGGCTGGGCCCAGATGGAAAGTTCTCCGCCTCACCCCTGCAGGGGCTGGGTCACTGGCACACATACTCTGAGCTGTGTTTTTGGCCCTAGTCTCACAGCTCCTTTATTTGGGTGAGGGGAGTGGGGAGAGGGGAGGGAGCTGGGGGAACCTATAAAAATAGTGAGCCAGTAACTCACCGACAGGACTCCAGTTATAACAGGAGCCTGGTGGGAGGGAGGGGAGGGAGGAAAGCCAGGTGGGGGTGGATGGGCTGCTTAGGGGGCTTGGACTGGGGCCAAACTCTGCCCTGGAAAATTCAGGCCTTGTAACGCAGAGCTGGGGAAGCCTTAGGAAGGAGCCGTGCGTCTGTCAGGCACACCTCCTCTTACTTCCTCCATTTTATAGCTGAGGAAACAGAGGCCCACGGCCCTCAGGGCCCAGGGCATTTCCCAAAACCCAGCCCTCCAGGGGCCTCCCCAGCAGAACCCAGGAAAATGGTGAACTCCAGTCCTCTCTTCACTGCCCCCAGAAGGTGCTGGGCAGCCAGTTTTCAGGGGAAGAACTGAGGACTTGGGGGTGAGGCACTCCAGCTCTCTGAGCCTCAGTTTCCTCATCTGTTAAACATATTTCTACCGGGAAGGCGTCTGGCAGAACTCAGATTGGATTCACAGACGTCTCTACCACCTGCTCAATGTGTGGTTTCCTCACCCACAAATGTGAATGATATTAATAATGGCTCTTACTCTCTAAGCTTCTCAAGAGAGGAAAAAACATAATCCAGATAAAGACTTCAGCTCAGGGCCTGGCACTTAGTAAACAACTAAGAGATGTGAACTTTCATGATGATTAATACTCCTCTCTCAGGGATGTGTTGGGATTAGTGAAGATCTTCCATGCAAATGTACCTGGGAAGCCGCGAGGCTATGCGGCCTGGCAACCACTCTTTCCCTGGGCCTGGCAAGGCTGTCCCCAGCCGCCCTGAAATGCCACCCGGCCCCCCCACAAAGGATTCGACAGACTCTCTGGGGTTTTCGGCTGCTCCTGACGCCACAGCTGCTGGGGCCTGGCCCCACAGGGACAGGGAGGCGAAAACAGGAGGAAATTCTCTGGGGTTCCCCTGGGAAGAGCCAAGGACCCAGTTGTCATAAGTGAGCCCTGCTGGGGCCGAGGCCTCTTCTAGGAAGACCCAGGGTTTCAGACCCTCCAGGACCAGGAGAAAAGACCAGGCTTTCCTCTGGGGCAGGGCAGACTGAGGGGCAGGATTTCCCCATGAGACTCAGAACCCAGGTATGATCCCAGAAAAGTCCCTCCCACACTAATACCGTCATCCTGTTCTCAAAGAGCTGCTGAGGATGTGAACTCATGTGACCTTCAGAGCTACCCGTATCTGCAGAATACAAACCAGGTAATGAAGCATCCCCAAGGTCACAGCCAAAGAACAGAAGGTCCCCTCTGAACTCATTCCCTCCTCACTCATTCCTTCGTGAGCTTAAGACTTCAGGCAAGACTGCGTTCGAATCCCAGCTCAGCCAGTTGCTGGATCTGTGACCTTGGGCCACAAACTTACCTGCTCAGAGACTCAATTTTCCCATCTGTGAAATGGGGATGACTACAGCGCCAACCTCACAGGTTCATGGTGAGGATGTGACAAAATGCTCAAGAAATGTTTTAACAATGTACGGCTCGAGGAGCTGAGAGTTTTCCCTCTTTGGCCTCACCAAGTGCTTCCTCATTGAAAAATGGACGCAGGGACCTACCACACAGGGTCCCTGGGAAGAGTTAACATGCGCTCGGCATAGTTGCAGCCACCTGGCACAGCTCCAGGGGCCCGCTGCTCACATCCTAGGTGATCAGTCACAGCCTCCACAGCTCTTCACAGTGGCCCTGGCTGGCACACAATCAGGGCTCAGTAAATAGAAACTATTTGTCTTACTCTTAGTGGCTAAAGCAAAGAATGAAACAAGCATTTAAATATGAAGGGTGTGCTAAGGGCCACGTGAAGGTGTGGGGAGGAGGCAGAAAGGGGCGGCGAAGGAAGGAGGAAGGAATAGAAGGCGTCAGAGACTTCTAGGGCTAAGCAGAGGGCCAGACTGCACCAGCTGGGGGCTCCTGGCAGAGGGAAGCCCATGCAAAGGCCTGGAGGCTGGAGAGAGTGGGCATCTGTGGGCACCCCAGATCCTAGTGGGGCTGGAGTTAGAATCCCAGGGGTACACAGCAGGGAAAAATGCCCTGAGCCCATGTTTGCGATGGGATGGGGCAGAAGGAAGACCCTTATTCCTGACTTCCAGGAACACTAGCGGGTGATCCTTGGGGTTCTCGGCCATGTTCTCAGCCAGTCCCTCAGCCCCTTTCCTGCTGGGGGCAGGGCCACTGGGCTCCCCGCTCCCCTCATGCTACAGGGCTTCAGGCAGGGGCTATCACTGGCCCATTTCACACGAAAAGAAATGAGCTACTTCTTGTATTCTTTTTCTGGTGCAGTGTTAGAGATTGCCACAAACTTAATGGCTTAAAAAACACAAACGTATTCTCTCGCAGTCCTGGGGGGTCTGAAGTAGAAAATCAAAGTGTCGGGAGGTCTGCAGCCCTTTTGAAGTCTTCTGCAGACACAGAGGTTCCTTGCCTTTCCCAGTTGCCTTGGTTTGTGGTCTCTCCCTCTTATCACTCCAACCTCTTGCTTCCGTTTTCACAGTGCCTTCTGTCTCTCCAGTATCCTGCAACCTTCTTAATTAGACCTTCATGGTTATACTGGACTCACCAGGATAATCTCCAGGATAATCTTGAATTAATCACATCTGCCAAGTGCCTCCTGCCCCAGGGCCTTTTCACTTGCTTTTTTCATTGCTTGCAATGCTTCCCCCCCTCCCCCCCCCAAGATATCCATATGGATCATTCCTTTACCTCCCTCAAGGGTCTGCTCAAATGAAACCCCTACTCCATATCCTGGTATTCTTCATTCCTCCAACCCTGCTGTCTTTTTCTCCATCCCACTCATCACCAACCGGTATATTAAGGATTTACATACTTGTTTATTTTCCGTCTCCAACAAGAATTTAAACTGCACAAAACTGAGGTCCTGTCTACCCCATTCACTGCTGTATCCTCAACACCTACCATACAAAATTAACAAATGGCTACAGTTCAGAGAGGTAGAGTGGCTTGCCCGAGGTCGCACAGCCAGTAAGTGACAAAGCTAGAGATGTGAACCCAAGAGGGCCTGGCTCTCATACATTAATGGTTTGAATCCGTAATGCCCGTCAGCCTCCTGAAATTTACTTATCTGGGTACCGGGCCTTCAGGCCCTGCCCTCTGCCTTCTCCTGGTTGATGATGGGGTAATTGTGGGCTGCTATGTGACTCACCCTAGAAAATAACCAGAAGAGTAAAAATAGTTTCTGGCCCAGGGCATTAGATTTCACAACAGAATGAGGGCACCGTGAGAGCAGGGAGTGTGTCTGCTTCACTCCACACTGTGCGGTCAGTGCCAGACAAACGCCTGGCACGTAGCTGGTGCTCACGAAATCTTTGTTGACAGACGAATGGTGCTCATGAAATCTTTGTTGATGAAGAACTACTCTCTCCCCCCTCCCTCCCTCCCTCCCTCTCTCTCTCTCTCTCTCTCTCTCAACTCTGGACCACCAGTTTCCTGCCCTGAGGTCCTAGCCACATTCCCTGCTACTCTGAACATCCCTCTGAGTTTCATGACAGGGTCCCACCCAGCAGAGTCTCAGGAGGTGGCCCCACCCCTCCCCTCAAGTCCCTGATCTCAGACGTTAGTGCCCATGGCAGTGACCCCAACAACATGGTGGGAAAGGCCCCGCATTAGCCTTCCTGCCTCTCAGCCTGGACTGTACCCTCAACATTGGCCAGAAGGTGAAGGCAAATGTGCTCTCAGACCCTTCCCACTTTTCTCTACCTTCTTCTCCCTTTCCCAGCCAAGATTTTTCAAGAAAAACACACACTTTACCCTTCTCTGCCCTTTACTTCCTAACCAGCTACCAAACACTGAAGTCTACAATGGGAAGGTTTCCATGAGGATTAACTAGCCCCGCCCCCAAGCAGCCCAGAGGGGCAATGCGGTGGCAGCTGGGGCTGCAGGGGTGTCTCCCCAAAGTGGGAAGAGGATGACAGGAGGGTCTCTTGGGCCAGCACTGACATCACATTGAAGAAACGGAGCCAGATCTGCAGAAGGAATGTTCGCTTTACTTAAGAGGAGGCCCTAATCAATGTCATCGCAGTGTTCATTCAATTGCACGCACAAACATTTCAATCAGCCACTAAGGTACCCCAGGACCAGGAGAGCTGGTTAACTCTACTAACTGCATGGTTTAAAGCCTTTGCTTTACAAACACAGTCATCCTGGATTGATGTAACAATAGAACCGCGACTGGTGTATGTCACCCTGCGTCCAGCACCCACCGTGAGCTGGGGCTCTGCCCTCAGCACTTTATCTCCACTAAAACTCAGCAACTTCAGGGACGCCTGGGTGGCTCAGTCGGTTAAGCATCCAACTTCGGCTCAGGTCATGATCTCTCAGTCCATGAGTTTGAGCCTCCTGTGGGACTCTGTACTGACAGCTCAGGGCCTGGAGCCTGCTTCAGATTGTCTCTCTCTCTCTCTCTCTCTCTCTCTGCCCCTCCTCCGCTCATTCTCGCGCTCTCTCTTTCTCTCTCTCTCAAAAAAAAACATTAAAAAAAATTTAAGGCTCAGCAATTTCACAGTGTTTCAGAGAGATAAGGTGTGTCCATTCTACACGTGAGAAAACTGAGGCTCAGAGAGGTTGGGTCACCTGGTCAGGGCCACAGTGCTCTTCTCATTTCCACTTTTGTTCCCCTACAACAGGAATCAGCAAACCATGGCCTAGAGGCCAATCTAGCTGCTGCCTATTTGCATAAAGTTTTATTGGAACACAGCTATCCCGGGTTGCTTACGAATCGCTTCTCACTGTTTTTGTGCTATATAGCAGCAGTCCTGATTAGTCACAGCAGAAACTACATGACCCTCGAGGCCAAAACTATTTACTATCTGGACTTTTACAGAGAAACAACACAACCCCTGTCCTATAATCTATTCGCTGCCTGTTCCCCAAAGGGGTTCTTTAAAAAGCTACCTCAAGTCATGACCCAACCTGCTTAAAATCTTTTTTCTTTTTTTAAATTTTTTTAACGTTTATTTATTTTTGGGACAGAGAGAGACAGAGCATGAACGGGGGAGGGACAGAGAGAGAGGGAGACACAGAATCGGAAGCAGGCTCCAGGCTCTGAGCCATCAGCCCAGAGCCTGACGCGGGCCTCGAACTCACAGACCGCGAGACTGTGACCTGAGCTGAAGTCGGATGCTTAACCGACTGCGCCACCCAGGCGCCCCAAAATCTTTTGAATAAAATCCCAGTTTCTTCCCATAGCCCACAAGTCAGCAGGATTTGGTATCTGCTAACCTCTCCCACTCTCCCCCCAATTAACAGGTCCAACACCCAGGACGTTTTTCCATTTACCTAAAGTACTGGGCTGTTTCTGACCTCAGGCCCCTTGTACACGCTCTTCCCTTGTCTAGAATGCTTTTCCCCCAGCTTTAAGCCTTAGCTCAAATACCATTTCCTCAGAAAGGCCTTTCCTGCTGTTATTCTCCATCCCCCTTTCTAGCAGTGATGATAGTTTGTCGTTTTTTTTGTCAATATGGTCACTTTTTTAAAGTGTATTCATTTACAGTCTCTACACCCAACGTGAGACTCAAACTCATGACCCCGAGATCACATGCATGCTCCAGCAACCGAGCCGACCAGGCCCCCCTGTGTGTTCACTTTTAATCTCTCTGTTGCCCTAGGCTGCAGGCCTCATGGGGGCAGGGACTGTCACTGTGTTGATCAGTGCTTTATCTCCTGCCCGGTACCTAGGAGATGATCAGTGACTATATCTATGGACATATGAATGACTGTAGCACTGCACGGCAGCATCCGGGCTTGCAGGACTCCAAACCGCATTCTCAGATGCCTTTATCCCTCCTCCTTCCCACGAGCACTCAGAAGACAAGACTCATAAAAGCATGCCGAGGAACTAGACAAGTCCCAGGAAGTGGACAGCCAGGCCCCGCCCTCAGACAATTCCCCAGGGACCAAATCCTCCCACCCAAACCTCTTCCCTCCTTCCGAAGTGGCTGGCCAGAGACGAGAGACCCCCTTGAGGGGCTGCCTGGGAGTGTCCCCATCCTCAGGGAGAAATGAACTGCTCCTCACTCAGGCCCCACCAAATGTCCCCCAGGATTCCCGTCTGCTGAGAGGCTTTCTTGTTTCCCCAGAGAAGGTGACGCTGCAGGACTGGGTTGGGGGCCGAAAAGGATCCAGATCCCAGGTGTAATGGGGTTGAGTGGCAGCCATTAAAAAGATATGTCCAAATTCTAATGCCTGGCACTTGTGAATGTGACTGTATTGGGACTGTATCTGTGTCTGTAAAGACAGATGTAAATAAAGATCTCAAGATGGGATCATCCTGGCCTCCTGGGGTAGGTTCCAAATCAAATCACAAGGGTCCTTTCAAGAGACAGAAAAGAAGATGCAGACACAGGAGAAGGCCAACGTGGACACAGAGGCGCCCCAGAATGCCTGGAGCCACAGGAAGCTGAAACTGGCAAGGAAGGACCCTTTCCTAGAGCCCTGGGAAGCAGTGTGGCCCTGCCACCCCCTGGGTTTCAGATGCCTAAGCCCCGGAACTGTGAGAGAACACGTTTCTGGAGCTATCAGCTGCCCAGTGTGTGGCCAATTTGTTAGCACAGCCCCAGGAAAGGAATACACCTGCAAAGGGAAGGCTCACTTCTTGTTTCAGCCCTTAGAGGACACGCTTCCGAGAACCACAGAATTTTCTGCAGGAAGGGACATCAGGGCCAAGTCCCCTGAATCCAGGCACCTGTCGGCTCCACCTGTTTTCCCTTCCACACACCACTCTGCTCCTCCTCCCCGACTATTCGTCTTCACGGGGACCTAACTTTCCCCTGCTCAGGTGCGTCTCCAGACCGTCATCTGTGTGTAGAGAGAACCAGCACCATTTGCAACTTATTTCATCCACCCCTCTATTCATTTATCCGGTCCACAAAACATTTGTGAAGCACTGACTCCACACCGGACGACACTCAAGGCCCTGGAAACGCAGCAGGGATGCTGCAGACGTGAATCCCCACCCTGCTGGGCCTGGCGTACTCCTGTGGAATGGGCTGGGGGATACTTGCCCAAGTAAATACAAAGCTGTTAAAAAATTTACAACCTGTAGTGACATGTCCCCTAAAACTGTCTGTGACCCCCAGGTGGGGAAGTGCTGACAAAGCCCCACTCTTCCCTCACAGGGAAGTAGGGGAGGGTGGGGAGCAGGGTGGAGGCAGAGACCAGGGTTTGAATTCTGGGTGTGCCACTTCCTGGCTCTATGCTCCGAGAGCCTTGGTCTCCCCCCACCTCCCCCCACCGCCTCAACCAAAGCAGAAGGCGTCCAGTTCCTGGGCCTCCTAGTCCTCTGTGGCCAAGAGCCTGTGCTTCTGTGAGAGGGGGGCCTGGCCCCGGGGGCAGGGGTTGGCACCGTTCATTTCCCAGGGGCTGAGTCCACCAGGCCCAGAGGCCGGCTGCGAGGGCAAACGAGAGAGAGGCTCTGGGGGAAAGAAGGTACGGCCTGCCAGAGCTCAGAGGCTGTGCCAACCCCATCCTCCCACGGGCGACAGGAAGGGGTGTCGTGTGACTTGTGGGATCTGTGGGCAAACAAACCGTGACGCTGGATACTCGCCCAGGGAGGACAGGAAGCCTGCTTCTGAATCCTCTGGTTGTAATAAACATCATGCATTGCGTAGCTACAATTTGGCAAGCCCAGACGACCTGTTTTATACGGTTTACCAGCACAAGACTCATCGATGTCACCAATGAGATGGAGGTACAACAAGGTCACACAGCTCTAAGTGGCAAGGCCAGGATTTGAACCCAGGGCTGATCTTGGCCACCTCCCTCGAATGTCTTTAGCTCTATTTCTGAATTAGTAAGGTGTTTTTGACTGCAAGGGACAAATAACGAAATCAAACTTAACCCCACTTCTATCCCCCAAAACAATTTATTGTAGAGTTCAGGGCTTTCAGGCACAGCTGGATCTAGATGCTCAAGCAGTGTTCTCACAACTCTGTCTCACCCTCGGGCTTTGTTTTCCTCAGGATCACCTTTGCTTTACAGTATGAGAGGTACAAAGATGGCCACCTCTGAGACTCCGGCTTTCTGCTCTGCTTTACAAACTCAATGGAAACTGGACCTCCGGCTCTAATAGTTGCAGCACAAATCCTGGCTATCATTGTCATTGAGCCAGGTTGGATCCCATGACCAGCCTGGAACCAATCATTCAGTCAAGGGGATGCAGCATTCCCATTGGCCAGAAAGGGAGCAGGTGTCCACCCTTGAAGGGGGTAGGTGAGGCCAGCAACCTCTCTCCCCAAAATCACATAGAATGAAAATGGGAGGAGGTGATTCACCAAAGGGAAATAGGAATCATTTACCAGCACAAGAGACTCTTGGCAAGCAGACACAACTGGCGTGCACTGTGGCTTGTTTCTCTCCCTTCAGTCTTCAGTAAATTTCCTTTGGAAAATCTCCAACCTCATCCTCATGGGAAGTAGAGGCCCAGCCTTCTCCCACCACAGCAAGGCAAGATGGCCCTGGGATGAGTTGCCTTTGTGTGGTAGATTGGATTGTAGAGGAAGTGGATTGTACCTCTCCCTGAACTGAGAGTGTCCTTGGTCATTCGACTGCCTTTGGCCAACAGGGTGTAAGTGAGTGTGCGGGGACAGAAATTTTACATGCGTCTGCTGTGCTGAGTTCAGTCTCCTCAGCTTCTGCCATTTGCCACAGAAACGTCCTCTGGGTGACTACAGCCTGTAGAATGCAGATGTACATGGAATACCCGATCGTCGTCCCAGCCTAAACCAGAGCTACCCCAGATGACCCATGAACCCAAGAGGAAGACACATAAATGGAGGTTTTTGTTAAGTTCCTAAGATTCGGGGCAAGTTGCTTGTTGTGTGGCATTATAACAGCAAAATCTGACTATCACACTTGGAAAGTTTAGGAGGTTTTATGTTGAGGGAGACCACTATTCTCTGAAGTAAACAGTCTTTGAGGAAGGTACTCTGGGCCGTGGTCAGTGGGTATTCTGCCACCATCCCCTGGGGACCCAGAAAGGCACAGCCACCATAGTTTAACACAGCACCCATATTTCAACTCCTACCCAAGAAAGTCTCCACAGGCCAAAAGGAGTTTCGGCATCTTTTCTAGAGTCCTGCAATCTGCCTTACCCTCTACCTGGGGTCTCTCAGGATCTTTATGAGCTGTGTTACTTTGGGCAATCACTTGCCCTCTCGGAGCCTTAGTTTCCTCACCTGCAAAAAGGAGTAATACTAATCCTTGGCTTTGGGGAAACTGATTAAGAGTATCACAGTTATAGTGCCTGGTACAGTGAAATGTTAGCTTTGTATTTACTTTGTTTAAATTTCTTTTTAAGTTTATTTACTTATTTTGAGAGAGAGCCATCATGAGCAGGGGAGGGGCAGAAAGAGAGTGAGAGAGAGAGAAACCCAAGCAGGCTCAGCAGTGTCAGACATGACCCGAGCCAGCAAGAGTCGAACACTTAATTAACTGAGGCACCCAGGTGCTTGTATATTTACTTATTTTTCAAATTATTAGAGGAGTAAAGATGTATCTGAATGTCTGGTCTGTTTCTCTGAGCCTTGGGAACACCATGCACTAAGCATGTCTGTATCGTATGGCAAAGAAGCTCCAGGGAAGCCTGACCCTGGAAGGGGGGCGGGGGGGCGGGAAGGAATCTGGAAATTGACAAGGCAGGTTTTTCTCTTCTGTTGGGTTTGGTTTCAGTTACTTGAAGTCACGTAGCCAATGTATTTATTTTGAATGTTCATCTCACAAGTAAAAATAAAACAAAGACATTGGCACAGCAGCAGCATTTGCTACCACGTGAACCTATGATAAAGAACCCTGGCTGGAAGAAAAGTCACAATTCCGTTAATCGGAAAGACATGGAACTGGCACCCTTCATTCCCCCGGGGGAATTTACTGTGAGCTGGGACTTTAATCCTAACTGACTGACGGGCCTCTGGTCCAGCCTTCTTCGGGCTCTGCCTCTCTTAGACTCCTGTTCCCGGCCCTGCAGTGTGAACCTCAGAGTGAAATAACGACGCTTTAACTAAACGACAGCAGCGAAGCAATAGCCAATTGGGTACTCACCAGGTGCTAGGCGCTGTGTTACAAGCTTGACGTGCCGAACCTTCTTGGCACCCACCACATCCCCGCCAGGCTGCTATCCACTTTACTGTAGATGAGCAGCTAAGACTCAGAGATTTCAGGGCATGTGCCCACATCCCACTTCCAGCGGGGACAGATCCAGGACGTGAAGTCAGCTCTGGTCCTGGGTGCTGCCAGCCCAGGCGATGCTGGGTCAGCAAGAGTCCCCTCCATCTTGTATGGAGGCCCAGAAAGAAGCTCAGTGTCAGGGTCCTCCTTCTCCGCATTCTGTAGTTCCCATCCCAGTCTGTGAATCTGGCCATGGCTGCGTCCCTCTCCTGGGAGAGATGGATCCCAAGCGGCAGCCCTTTGGAGCCCATCGCTGGCCGTAGCTGGGGCGGGCATCCTTGAAGCTCGAACCTTCTGACCCCACAGCCAAGTTCCGGGTCTCCGTGGCAGGCAATCTTCTCTTCCCAGCTGCACGGCCTCAGACATTCACTAATCTCCCTGGGCCTCAGTCGACCCATCTGTAAAAGAGTAGCTTACGGTCAGCTCAGTGGTTCCCAATTTGAGGCGAGGACACGATGGGTGGAAGCACAGGTAAAACGCCCTGGGTCAATCCAGTGCAGGAGCAGCTGTTCCAGATGAGAGAGGCCTAGGTCTTGGCCCGCCTGAGTCCCCCCTGGGAGCAGTGGGAACACTCCTCACCTGGCTCATCCCTGAGGCCCCATCTAGCCCTAACATTCTGTGATCCTTGGATCTCAACACATGCCCCCCAGAAAAGTTTTTCTTCCCAGATGTGTTTATCAAGACCCTTGGGATCCAAGTGACCAAAACTCAGCTCAAACCAAGGGAAGCAGAAAGGGGAATATATGGGCAGAGTCCCCAGAATTCCACTTTGGTTTGTTCAAACGTGGCAGTCCCTTGCTTTTCTTGAATGGCTTTTTGCAGCTCGTGGGGGGGAAAATGCAAATGTTTTGTGTTAGCCTCTGAGTCTGTGCCTGACCTGGGCCCTGATGCTTACTCCCTCATCCTGAACCTTCCTCTCCCTCCTCCGGGCCTTTGCACATGCTGTGTCCTCCACCTGGGACGTTTTTCTCCAAGGTTTTTCGCATCCAGCTCACTCTCCCAATCAGGCTGCAGCTCGCTTGTCACCTCTCCAGAGAGGCCTATCATGTCCACTCCAACTTAGGTGGCTCCCCGTGCTCCCTTTCGCCTCACCTGGCCTTATTTCCTCATCACAGTGATCTTACCTGTGCGCTCCGGTGCCTGCTGCCATCTCCCCGTTAGAATGTCCATTTCCTAAGGCACTTTGAATCGCTTACTGGGGTATCCCTGACATCCACACTTCCCTCGCTGTGTGCAAGTGTTCCATAAATATTTGTGGAATGAACGAATAAATAGTGACAGTAACTCTTCATGCTTTATCAGGTCCAGATTCCTCTGCCTCAAACTCAACATGCCCTTACAAACCAGAGCCTCTTGCTTTTCTCAGCTGGGAGCCACACCTCCCTGGCCAGGTCTGCAAGATAGTGCATCCTGGGCGCCTCCCCGCACCCTCCCACCAACCCGTCTCCCCCAACCCCGATCTGTCAAGTTTCCGCTTAATCTCCCGAAGCCAACCACTTCTGCCCGTCCCTACACTCCCGCTCCAGGCCAAGCACGCATCTCCCCCGCCACACACACACCTCAGGGCACCTGCTGCAGCTTCCCAGGGGCTCTCCTGGAACCCCTTCTCACCTCACGCCAACCTCATCCCTGCACCGCTGCTCTGATCGTGTCTCCCTCCACTGAGAAGCTACCATAGCCCCATCCGGACACTCGGAAGAAGCTCGCTGCCTTCTGGAGGCCACAGCTCTGCATGGCCCATCCCCAGGAGCCCATCGTGTGCCTTCCTGCCCCTCTCTGCTCCAGCGCTGTGTTCACCAGACTCTTGCCCCCAGCTTAACAGAGCACGGACCACGGTTGTTCACACGCTTCAGCTGGGGCTCCTGGAGCAAGGCTGCCTCTTCTACTTCAGTTTAAACTCCAGGGGCGGAGACACTTGCCTGGCTTTGCATGCACAGCCCAGCCCTATTCCTGGCATTCAGTGGTGCTTGATAAATATTGGTAAATGAATGGATGAATAAACGCGATTGAATGTCTTCTATATGCCAGATGTTGAGCTAAAAATATAAACACGTTATCTAATTTTCCCGGCAATCTTGCAAACGAGGTGCTATTATGTTTGTTGATTGAATACATGAGTGAATGGATGAATGAAAGAACTAAGGGGAGCAGAGCCGCAATCCCAAAGCTTACAGAGGCCAGGAGGAAATAAAATTTGTAAAAGGCACCCAACATAAGGCACTAGTGAGTAAAAGAGACCGTGGCAAAATGAAGCCCCATGGCATCTATTATAGGCTGAATTGTAGTCCCTCAAAATTCATAGGTTCAAGTCCTAACCCCCAGTACCTCAGAATGTGATCTTATTAGGAGATAGGGTCTTTGCAGATTCAGATGAGATTGTTAGGATGGGCCCTAGTCCAATATGTCTGGTGTCCTTATAAAAAGAGCAAATTTAGACACAGAGACAAACACACACAGAGGGGAGACCATGTGAAGGCACACAGAGAGAAAATAGCCAAGGACAGGGGGCCTGGCACAGATCCTTCCCCCACAGCCCTCACTCAGAAGGACCCCTGCCAGTACCTTGATCTTGGACTCCCAGCCCCCAAGCTGTGAAATCATACATTTCTGCTGTTTAAGCATCCCCCCCCTCCTGGTCTGCGGTACCTGGTTACAGCAGCCATAGCAGACGAATGCACATCTGAAGGCATTCACATTCAAAACCATTTTTCAACCCTGGTGGGCCAAATGAGATTTATCCGGAGGCCACGTCCTGCCCGAGAGGGCACAGGTGGAAACCCCTGCCGCTTCCCGGGCCCAGCCAGCCACACTCTGCCCACTGGGAATTGGCTCTGTGGGAAGCTGAGGTCAAGCAGATCAAATGGGAATTCAATTATGGTTTGGAGACAAGTCCTCGAAGTCACAGATTAAATGAGGGCAGGTACTGCAGCCAGGGCCTCCCCGTGGTGCCTGAGCCCCAGGCTTAAGAAGCTGGGCATTGCCTCCCAGCAGAACCCCACGAGGCCCAGCCTGTTTGTCAAGTATAGCAGAAAACCCGAATTAAAAAGAAGAGGTAGATTGGATTAGTTTAGACATGCCTGTCGACTAATATCCCCAGCATATGGTAATCAATGTTCTGTAAAGCACATTGGAACTGCTGTTTACCAGTATCTGTTATTTGTAAAAAAAAAAAAATGAATCTATTTTTTTCCCCTCCATTTAATTCAGAAATCTCATGTTACACAGAAAGGTTAATTACAAACCGACTTCTAAGAACCCTTTGTTGGAAGCTTCTGTTTCATTTTCTCCAAGATGAGTCCTTGAACTCCATATTTGGGAATGCAGACTCAGGCTGGCTTAGCGAAATCATTTCCTCATTCTAGCGGCCCCCAGATGCAGCAAATCTCTCAGATGGCCTGATGGAGCTGGGATTAACCAGAAACCACTTCAAACCACCCAAAACCGTCTAAAATGTGGTTTTGTTGCTTTTTCCATTTAGATTGAAGACCACCATCTTTTCAACATGTTGTCCTGGTTGCAAAAGTAAGAGGGTCTCGAGTTCTGGGACCACAATGAGAGACATCCAATATTCCAGTGGCTACACCAATTAGGTCTGTTTGCTCCCAGCTCCGGAGAAGGTAAACGGTCTATTACTTGGTAGGTAATGCATACCACATGGCATTCCTCAGCCTCAAGCCTGAGAGGCCTCGTTTTCCAGGCATGGTACAGAGTAGGGCCCCAGCACCCAGGCTGAGCCCGTTCCCCACCATTAGCTGTGCCCAGAGCTTGCCATGGCCCCGTTGCAGCCTTCCCGGAAGGCTTCTGTTCTCTCCAGCCGTGCTTGGAAAACTTCCTTACAGTAGATGTGGGCAAGACGGGTTTTTGTCTGCCTGGACCCTGGGCATCGTGGCTGGGCCAATCAGAGGACTGCATCCCTCCGTTTGGGTCGCGGATGGGCACGTGACCCAAATTCCCTAGGACGCAGAGCTAGTGTTTAAAGATAGTCCTCCTCTTTAAAAGAAAAAAAAAATTATTCTGCCCTACAAGAATATACAACTAAGCTTCTAGGAACCAACGTTCTTGCCCGATGGAGTGTTCCCAGCTGCAGCTGAACCACAAAATAAATCCCAATGATAATAATAACAATAATAGTTAAATACTTATATATTATTGACTCTGGCAAGCACTATTCTAAACATGTTACGTATATTACCTCCCTGAATCCCCACAACTTTCCTCTGAGGTCAGTACTCTGTTATCACATCCTGATTCTATACAGATTAGGAAAACGAGGCACAGGAAGGTTAAGTAACTTGCCCAAGGTCACAAAACAAGTGAGATTCAAATCCAGGGAATCTAGCTCCAGAGTCCTCACGCTCAAAGACTACCATAGAGCGAGCAAGGGAAAGAGGGAAAGATGCCATCATTTAAGCCCCAGGATCTAGCCATGCCTGAAGCTACCGCTGGATTTCTTAGCATCACAAAGCAATTCATTCCCTTTGTTTGCTTACCTGCTGTGTTTTGCTGTCTGTCTTTTGCAACCAAAGGAGTCCTGCTTCAGGTATCCCTCCAATACATTCTGCCCGGGTAGAAGATTGGCAAGAAGCATCTCAATGTTTCCTAGAGTCTATTTCCCAGGGCTTGGACGACAAGCATATAATCCCTTCTTCAGGTTCTATTATTAATCTCGTTTCACTATGAAACTGAGGCTGGAAGAGGTTAAGTCACTCCTCCAAGACTGCATAGCTGATAAGTAACAGGCATGCCTAAGGCCCCTCATGTCTGGCTGAACCTATGTCCATGACCCCCCACTACCTCCATCCCAATCTGTAGTATCACTGCGCTGATTTGTAATGCATAGCCCGTCTACTTCCAACATCAGCATAAAGGTTCGTAGTAGAAATTCAGATGCCAAGACAGTTAAAAGTGGGTGTTGTTGTTAATTTTTTAAGTAATCTCTACCTCCCACGTGGGGCTTGAAGTCACAACCCTGAGATCAAGAGTCACATGCTCTACCAACAGCCACCAGTCACCACTATATTTGGTGCCTATTTTTTTTTTTTTTTTTTTTTTTTTTTGAGAGAGAGAGAGAGAGAGTATAAGAGAGTGTGTGTGGGGAAGGGCAGAGGGAGAGAGAGAATCCCAAGCAGGCTCCATGCTTAGCACAGAAGCCGACATGGGGCTCGATCTCACAACCGTGAGATCATGACCCAAGCTGAATTCAAGAGTTAGATGCTTAACTCACTGAGCCACCCGGGCACCCCTAAATTTGGTGCTTTTTAACAATAATTTTACGGGGCGCCTGGGTGGCTCAGTCGGTTATGCGGCCGACTTTGGCTCAGGTCACGATCTCACGGTCGGTGAGTTCGAGCCCCGAGTCGGGCTCTGGGCTGATGGCTCTGGGCTGATGGCTCTGGGCTGATGGCTCGGAGCCTGGAGCCTGCTTCCGATTCTGTGTCTCCCTCTCTCTCTGCCCCTCCCCCAGTTCATGCTCTGTCTCTCTCTGTCTCGAAAGTAAATAAACGTTAAAAAAAAATTAAAAAAAAAACAATAATTTTATTGATACATGACTCACGTGTTACACAATTCAAACAGTAAAATTTACAATTCAATGATTTTTAGCATATTCACAGAGTTGTGCAGGCATCGCCCAAATCAACTTCAGAACATTTCATCACCCCAAAGGAAACCCTGTAGTCTTTCACAGTCACTTTCCATGTCTCTATAAATTTGCTAACTCTTAGACGTTTCATATCAGTAGAATCATAAAATATATGAAATTTGTGTCTGGCTCCTTTCACTCAGAATAATATTTTCAAGGTTCATCCATGTTGTGATATGTATCAGTACTTTGTTTCTTTTTATTGCTAACACTGGAAATTCTATGGATATATTGAGTATTACTTACCCATTCATCAGGTGATGGATATTTGTGGGGGTTTTTCGTTCACTTTTTGGATATTATAAAAAATCCTGCTAAGAATATTTGTGAACATGTTTTCCTGTTCTCATTTCTTTGGTATGTACCCAGGATTTGCTGGGCTTGCTGTAGGGTAACTTCATGCTTAACTTTTTGAAGAACTTCCAGACTATTTTCCAAAATCGCTACACAATTTTACATTCTCACCAACACTTTTGATTCTCCATCTTTTTTATTATGGCCATCCCAAGGAGTGTATCTCAACACGGTTTTGATTTGCATTTTCTCTGATGGTTAATCATATAAGCGTCGTTTCACATGCTTATTGGCTATTTGTATGAATATATTGGGAAAATGTCTATTCAGATCCTTTGCCCAATTGTTAATTGCATTCTCTTTTTATAATTGACTTGTAAGAGATCTTTATATATTCTATAAAGTCCCTTATCAAATATATCAGTTGTGAATATTTTCTCCCATTCTATGAGTGTCTTTACATTTAAAAAATTTTTTTTCAATATTTATTTATTTTCAAGAGTGAGTGAGAGAGAGAGGCGGGAGAGGGACAGAGACAGAGGAAGACAGAGAATCTAAAGCAGGCTCAGCACTGAAAGCGCAAAGGCAGACCTGAGGTTTGAACCCACGAACCGTGAGATCATGACCTGAGCTGAAGTCGGATGTTCAACTGACTGAGCCACCCAGGTGCCTTTCTTTTCACTTTTTTGATGGTATCCTCTGAAGCATGAAAGGTTTTAATTTTTATGGACTCCAATTTATCATTGTTTCTTTGGTTGCTTTCGCTTTTGGCATCATATGTAAGAAATCATTACCTGATCCAAGGTTTATGAAGATTTACTCCTGTGTTTTCTTCCAAGGGTTTTATAGTTTTAGCTCTTACATTAGGTATTTGATCCATTTTGAATTAATTGTGTATGTATATGGTGTGAGGTAAGGTGTCCAGCTTTGTTCTTTTGCATGTGGACACCCAGTTATCTCAGCAGCATTTATCAAAAAGACTATTCTTTCTCTGTTCAATTGTTTTGTCACAGTTGTCTAAAATCAATTGATTGTAGGGGCACCTGGGTGGCTCAGTCAGTTAAGCTTCCAACTCTTGATTTCAGCTCAGGTCCTGATCTCACACGTTCATAAGTTTGAGCCCCATGTGGGGCTCTGCACTGTCACTGCACCTTGCTTGTCATTCTCTCTCTCAAAATAAATAAATAAACTTAAAAAAAATCAATTGATTGTAAATGTGAGGGTTTATTTCTGAATTCTCAATTCTATTCCATTGATCTATAGATCTATCCTTATGCCAGTATCACAATATCCTGATTATCTTTGCCCTGTATTGTTTTTAATATAAGAAGTGTGAGTGCTTTGATTTTGTTGCTTTTAAAAAGATTGTTTTAGCTATTCTGGGTCTTTTACATTTCTGTGTGAATTTTAGGATAAGCTTGTCAATTTCTGCAAAGAAGCCAACTGGGAATTTGATAGGGATTGCATTATGTCTGTAGATCATGGGGGAGTATTGCCATCTTAACAATATTAAATTTCTGATCCATGAACATGGGATATCTTTCCATTTATTTAGGCCTTCTTTTGTCTCTTTCAACAATATTTTATAGTTTTCAGCATATAGGTTTTACATTTCTTCTGTTAAACATATCCTTTTTAAGTATCTTATTCTTTTTAATGCTCTTGTAAAATGGAATTTTTGTAATTTTATTTTCAGATTGTTCCTTGTTGGTAGATAGAAATACAGTTGGTTTTTAAATACTGATCTTTTATTCTGCAATCTTGCTGAACTTCGCTGCAATAGCGTTTTGTGGATTCCTTAGGATTTTCTATATATAAGATCATGCCAATTGCAAATATAGATAATTTTACTTATGTATTTCCAATCTGGATGCCTCTTGTCCCATTTTCTTGCCTAATTAGCCTAGCTAGAAATCTCAGTACGATATTGAATAAAATTGGTAAGAGCAGACGTCTTTGTCTTGCTCCTGATCTAAGGGGGAAAGTAGTCTTTCACCATGTAGTTTGATGTGGGTTTTTCATAGATGTCTTTCATCAATTTGAGGAAGTTCTCTACTATTCCTAGTTTATTGTTTTTATATCACAATGGTGAAAATTAGTTTTAAAAAGAGATCTTGAGGCTTTCAGATAAAGACAGAGCATTGAACACACATACCATTTTGTTCCCTCTTGGACACCATCTGAACTGGAGTAAAAGTTCTTTTGTTTTGTTTTGTTTTTTGCAAGAAACCACAGGTCTGAGAGAATGAAGAGGACACAATAAAAGAAAATACTTTAAGCTGGGAAGCAGACGGGGAGGTAGCCAGTGCCTGCTGAAAGCCAAATCTAAGCCAACATGCAAAAGCCAACAAAACGAACCAAATCCTCCAAAAGTCAGGAACTCATTACTCATGTAATTCTAGAAGGGCAGGTGAAGGGTGGCGAGGACCGAATAAGGAAAATCAGTTAAAAGCCAGCAAGAAAAGCAGATGGCTTCCCATATCTGCTCCCTGGGTCACCCCTCACTCCAGGATGCAGGGCATCCAGCCCTCCTCCACTCCCCTTAAGAAAGAAGGTTTATTTCCTGAAGAGTGTGACGCAGAGGATATGGGACTGTCCACGATGAAGGCTGAGGCCCCAGACTGCTCCCCAGTCTCTACCTCCAGGCAGGAATTTGGAAGGGTCTGACGAACACAAAGTGGAAAAAAACTAAAGATATCTACATTTAGGGTTCCCCCAAAAAAGAGTTCCCCCACAGCCCTCTACCTTTAACAAGTTCTATTCTTGGCTTGGTGTTTTTAGCCTTAGCTTGCCTCTCCATAGGATTTAGAGACACCTGAGAAGAGCCTTTAACAGGACATAAAACAAGGAACTTAACAACAGCAGACTAGTCTGAGAAAAGAAAGCTTTAAATCATTATTAATTTTCTCCAATGAGAAAATATATTGCAGGCATGAAATAAGAGGCTGAAATGACAAAACAGAAGTGTACAGAACAACAAAAGAATGGCCCGTGGAAATGGGAAACATGATATAAGAAATGAAGAACTTAATAGAAGAAATGGAAGGCAAAGATGAGGTGTATTCGTTTCCTAGGGCGGCTCTAACCAAGTACCACAGACTGGGGTACTTAAAGCAATAGAAATTTACCATCTCACAGTTCTGGAGGCCAGAAGTCAAAAATCAAGGTACTGGCAGAGATTAGTTCTCTCTGAGGACTCTACAAGGAGAATCTGTTCCTTACCTCTCTCCTCCATTCTGGGGGTTTGCTGGCAGTTTGTGGTGTCCCACGGCTTGTAGAAATATCACTCCAATCTCTGTCTTCATTTTCACTGGCGTTCTCTCTGTGTCTGTGTCCAGATTGCCCCTGCAATAATGATGCCAGTCATATTGGATTAAGACCTACCCTATTGATTTCACTTTAACTTGATTAGCTCTGCAAAGACCCTATTTCCAAATAAGGCCACACTCACAGACACTGGGGGTTAGGAGTTCAGCATATTTTGGGGGGACACAATTCAGCCCATAGCATGAGGTTGTTTTTTTTCTAAAAAAAAAACCCGAAAGCATGAAAAGAACACAAACAGAAATCACAAGAAAATCAGAGGAGGTACAGTATCTGGATAACAGAAGTTCCAGAAAGAAAAGGTAGAGAAAATGAAGTCATCAGTGAAATAGTTTAAGGAAATTTCCCAACACTGAACGATTTGAATTTGGGGATTGAAAGCATCCAGTGGGCATTCAGCGCAGTTGTGAAAATAGATCCACCCCAAAGAGTATAGTCATGAGGTATCAGTGTACTGGGGACACAAAAGAGCTTCTTTATTTTATGTTATGTTATTTTATGCTATTTTATTATTTTATTTTATTTTAGATTTTATGTTGGCTGTTGCATCCAACATGGGGCTCAAACTCACAACCTTGGGATCAAGAGTCACATGCTCTACCCACTGAGCCAGCCAGGAGCCCCCAGAAAAGCTTCTTTAAATGTCCAGAGAGAAGAAAATAGGTCCCATGTGCAGGATCGGGAACCAGAAGGCTTGAGGCTTCTCATCAGTGTCACCAGATGTGAGAAGGAAAATGACTTCCAGGGGAGTGTACAAGGTGGGTATGAAGGAAGAATGCAGACATCGTTGGTCTTGAAAGGTCTCAAAGAATAGAGCCCCCCCCCCCCCACCCCTCCACATCCTTTCTCAGGAAGCTACTGGAGGATGAGCTCCACCAAAACGAGGAAGTAAAACAACAAAGAGGAAAACCGGGATGACAGGAAACAGGAGATACAACAGAGAAGAGAGGGACATACCAGGGTGGTAGTCAAGGGAGGTCCCGCTGTGCTCGGCCTGGATGGGGACAGGTCGGGAGACACTAGAAGAGATGTCTTCAAGAAGCTGAAACGAGGACACCTAAAGCCAGTGAATCTGTTGGCAAGCATCGAGCCCACAGGCCAGCTAGCCTCGTCTTCCCCCTCCACCCTGCATTTCCTCCCTTTCCTGACTGGCAGTTTCAGGAGGCTATCCCCGTGGATTGCCAGTTTTGAGCTCCCTCGCGCTCGGCTTCCTGTCGGGCTGGCTATTGAGTAGCGTTGGCAGGAGATGAGAGGGGATGAAGCAAGGGGGGGTCAAGTGTATTTCATGCTCCTCCCGGCCTGCTTGGATGCCACCTTTTTGGCAGTGGCTACTTTATCCCTCCCCAACCACAAATCCTGCAAAGCTGCTTCTCTTGCAGAGCTGTAAGTGCTCTAGGCTCCGCTAAGCCTCTTTCCCCTCTTTGCCCTTCAGGCCTGGCACGGGTAATGGCTTCCCACTGTTGCTAACGTCTGTGGGTACCTCTCCACCCAAGTCCACACCTCTCTCAAAAGCCCTTTCATGTAGAGCCCTCGGGTGGAAACCTCTCAGTGATATGCTCCGTGTGACCAGGGCCCTGACTAAGCCTATGCATGTTTGGTTTTGAACTGGTGATAAATGCAGAGAGAAATAAGCAGACAAAAAAATACTAACTCCAGAAAAAAAAAAATTGTGCAGGAAAGACAAAGTAATCACAATTTTACCGTAAAACTCCACTGTGATATACACTTACGTATATAGTCAAAATAATATAAATGCTGATGCTGATCTAATCAAATATGCTATACAGACAGTGGGTCTGGGGTCAGGGAGAAGTCTATGTTTGTAGATTGAAAATGGGCAGAAGGAAAGAGCTAAAATCTCATCTCCCATAGTAGAAATTAAGAGGTAACACGCAAGATGGAAAACAGGAAAGAACCCACTGGGCATGATTGTGACGTATGAAAAGAAATACCAAATAGCGATAAGGAATAAAAAAGAGTTTCCTCTGAGAAAAAGGAAATGGAAGAGAATGGAAGCAGGACTGGAAGTTTAGACTGCTGTTACTCTTAATGGACTAATCCTCTAGGGATGCATAACCAAATACCACCGATTGGGTGGCTTAAAAAACAGATATTTATTTGTTCACAGTTCCGGAGGCCAGAAGTCTAAGATCTAGACACCTGCAGCAGGGATGGTCTCTGCAGACAGCTGCCTTCTTGTGGCCTCGCATGGCCTTTGCTCTGTGCGCGGTGAGAGAGTGAGGTCTCCGGTGTCTCTACCTCTTCTTATAAGGACATCAGTCCCCTTAAGGGACCCACCCTTACCACCTCACTTAACCTTACATATGTCTTTAAAAATTTTTTTTTAATGTTTATTTATTTTTGAGAGAGAGAGTGAGACGGAGTGTGAGCAGGGGAGGGCCAGAGAGAGGGAGACACAGAATCAGAAGCAGGCCCCAGGCTCCGAGCTGTCATCACAGAGCCTGACGCGGGGCTCGAACTCATGGACCGCGAGATCATGACCTGAGCTGAAGTTGGACGCCCAACCGACTGAGCCACCCATGGGCCCCCCCCCCTTACATATGTCTTTAAAGACTCTATCTCCAAACAGTTCACTTTGGGAGTTGGAGCTTCAACATATGAATTTGGGAGGAACACAATTCAAACCATAACACCTAACATGACTTGATCCGGGAGATTCTTTAGACTATGGCTATGTGCATTACGGTGTATCTAGGGAGCATCAACTGTGCGTTAAATTGTCCTGATGTAAAGGGCAGGATTAAGGGCATAAAGACACAGGCTAATGGTGGACTTTGGTGACACACACGCTTCTTACGGATCCTGGCTTTGGATCACACAGGAGACTTGCCATCAAGGGCTCCAGATGTGGACCAGACTCACACAAAGACCTTCCAGAGCAGATGCAATTAAATGCGTAACTGAAACCTCATCCCTTCCCCAACCCAAAACCTCAGACCACGGAATTCCCCAACTTAAGGACCATTTCCCAGGTTTCACTTTGGAGGAGGTGGACTGGAACAAAGAGGTGACTGGGAACGTGAAGCGGGATTAATTGTCAGCCTGGCTCGCCCAAAGTTCCAGGTGCCTCCACCTGGCTTCAGTTCGCTCCCACTTTTAACAATACAGCCAGAATGGGAAACCAGGTTTTTCTGCTCGGAGTCTCTCCTTGGATATGGGAGGGTGAAGGGTGAAGGGACTGGAATGGAGGAAGTGAAGTTGGGAGTTAGTTCTTTCTAATCCCTGGTCAATCTCTGTTTATGTTCTTATAGTCTGGTAAAATGGTATGGTAGCTCAAAATATCTGCTGCCCCTCCCTGTGGCACCCAGCCTAGAGGAGATGATACATCGCTATCCTGTGTTGGGGAAGGGATGCTTTTTTCTTCAGGGAGAAAGTCATTTATAGGAAGAGAAGTCAGAGTCATGCCCAAGTTGTTTGGATCCTTCTTGGCCTGCAGTGGAGATATATACACGTCTCCTTCTTTTTCTCTGGAGAGCCCTAATACATAGTGGTTTAAATAAAAGAGAAGTTTATGTCTCACCAATAGGGGTCAGGGGCTAGGCAGGGCGCCTGGGGATGACAGCTCTAAGGTGTCATCGGGGACCCAGGCTCTATCTTTCAGCTCTTCCTGTCCTCAATAGGTAGCTTCCATCCTTAAGATGACCTCATGGTCCATGATGACTGACAGTTCCAGCCATCACCTTAAAGTTCCAAGCCAGCAGCCTGAAGAATCAGGCAAAATTAAAGCATGCTGGCCTCCCTCCCATCATTCAAGGACATTAAGAGTCTCTACTGCATAAGGGCACCTGGCTGGCTCAGTCGGTTAAGGGTCTGACTTCAGCTCAGGTCATGATCTCACGGTTCGTGGGTTCGAGCCCCGTGTCGGGCTCTGTGCTGACAGCTGGGACCCTGGAGTCTGCTTCAGGTTCTGTGTCTCCTTCACTCTCCAGCCCTCCCCCACTCGCAGCCTGTCTCTCTCTCTCTCTCTCTCAAAAATGAATAAACATTAAAAAAAAAAAAAGAGCGTCTACTGCATAACTGGAAGATACCCTTGTTCTTATATTCAAATACGGCCCTGGCCCTTCTAATCAGACTCATTTCAGGCCGTGCACTTTGCAACACTGGGCAACGGTTGTCAAGGTGTAAGGACTGTCGTGTTTGCCTTCGGTCTGTGACGGTTGTTTAACGGGAGGTCAGGTCAGACTCCTTTTCAGGGTGGGCTCCTTGCAGGCAAAGGGTGGGCAGAGTGAAAGTAAATAAATATGCTGACATCTGACAAACAAGAGAAAACAGCCAAGCAGAGGCATACAAAACTCAGGAAACAAGAGGTTAAGCCCTCAGTCGCAGAGGGTGGAGACAGGGCTGGCCCCCAACTGGGCTCCCCACAAAGGGCCTGCTGCCTCTTGGGATGCCCGCCCCAGCTCTACCGGTGGCCCTGAAATGGGAGAGGCTGTTCTCCAAGCGTTAGAAGGCGAAGCCAGAATCTTCCCTGTGGGGAGGACCCCGGGAAGGGGGTGAGGCTTGCAGCTAGATTGCTGTCTTGGAACTAGGCCCTTTGGTCAGTGCTGGTGTCCACGGAGCAGTTCACACGGTTGGTTCCATGCTTTTAGGGGCGCTCAGGAGCGCGCGTGGGAGGGCCTCGGGCCCTATCTGCCAACTAACTGCTGGGCCCGGGCACCCGCGCTCGGCCCGCTGTGCCTCCACTCCTCCCCCTCCCCTGCCGAAGGAGGCTGCAGGCCCGGGCGGCGGCGGGAAGTGGCGGGCCCTCCGGGAAGAAAGAGGGGTGCGCCCACCCGGCAGCGAGTCCGCCAGTTCTTGCGCTTCATTCTTAAACACGCGGCCGGAGGACTTGGCCGCACCACGCTTCGGGCGAGGACACTGCGGTCCGCTCCTGCGAGCCCACTGGCCTCTCCGGCTCCACCCTTTCCCTGCCCCCTTCCCCTTCTCCGTCCCCAGTCCTGTCCCGGGCCCCTTTCCCGTCCCCCCACCTTCCCCATCCCCGGGTCAATCCCCACCCCGTTCTCCCGACCCCTTCCGCCACCCCGGCCCCCCCTCCCTGGTCCCATTCGCGGCCTGTCCGCTTGCCCCCGGGGCCCCTGGCGCGGCAGCCTCCCGCAGGCCGGGAGCCCCCACAGCCCTCCTTCGCGGCAGCGGACTCTATTAAGCCGCATCTTCAGATGTCTGGGATGCGGGCGGAGGGGACTTTCTCAGACTTCGAAGTGGACGGTCACGTCAAGAGGCCGCGGAAGCCTCACCTGCTGCCGGGAACAAAGGCTTCCGGCGTCGGGGGAGTCAAGAACGACTCACTCAAGCAGGAGTGTGACTGAGATGAGAGCGGAATCCAGAGTCCAGCTGACAGCCAGGGCGCACCGTTAGATCTGCTCAGAATGGGTCGGAGGAGAAACCTCCGAGGCGGAGCGCACGGGCTGGCCAGGGCCTGGGCCACGCTGCTGGCTCGCACTGGCTGGAGCCCGCTCTCCCGTCGGCTTCTCTCTCCTGCGGTGGGGGCTCCCTGTTATGGCTCTGAATGGTCCTATCCTTGTAACTCATGGGCACCGGGAGGTGACGCGAGCCACCCCTTTGCAAAGCTACTGTGGTCCCCACGTGGCCTCAAAGGTAGGAAATGGCGGGTGTGCAGGATACGGAGTCACCCTGTGGAGCAGGGAACTGAGATTTTGTAGGTATCTAGGAGGAGCCGGGAACTCTAGCTCACGAGACCTTTGTGTTACCGTTCTCCAGAGAAAGAAGCCAAGGTTCAGAGAGGCTCAATCATTTTCTAACGGCCACAGAGAGGCCCAGTAGGTCTTAACTACAGTCTTTTCACAAACGCTCCCCCCAGAGTTACGTTAGTTGGTGGAATACATTTTTAAAACACCATATTAAAGAAAGTGAAATGGGTTTCTTTCCAGCAGGACTTCTCAGAGCCTTTGATATACTAATGATCACCGTGAAACTCCAAGAGGGCTTCTGTATTAAACAGGACTTCAACCAAATGTATTTGGCCACAGCCAGGCATCTGGCCTAACTCGAGTTCAAGGAACATACTTTGGAGGAAGCTGCCCATTCAGCCTCTTGAAGACTAAACTCTGAATTAGACAGCCTTGATTCAAATCCCAATTCCTCCACTTACGAGCTGGGTGGCCTTGGGCAAGTTCCTTAAGATCTCCGTGCTCCAGTTGCCTCATTTGTAAAACAGGCAGGCAGCGATTTCTTCATTCCACAACCATTTATCCAGCACAGACTGCCAGTAACCCTTCTAGACACTGAGGGCTATGTCAGTGCTTCCCTCATAGAATGTGACAGACGGCAGTGTATTCCAGGAAGCAGTACATTTTTTTCTCCGAGGGACCAGATAATAAATATTTTAGGCTCTGTGGCCCACGCGGTCTCCACTGCAACAATTCCACTCCGCCTTTGTAGCAGAAAAGCAGCCACAGACAGCACGTGAACGAACGGGTGTGGCTGTGTGCCAATAAAACTTTATTTATAGACGCGGAAATCTGAATTTCATATATTTTCCATCACAAATATCATTCTTTAAAAATTTCTTTCAACCACTTAAAAATGTAAAATCCATTCTGAACTCATGGGCTGTACAAACACAGGCAGCGGGGAAGGATGTGGCCCACGGGCTGTCGTGTGCCCGTCCTGACTATATTCCATAATGTTTCTGTGCGGATTGAGTTAATACTAGGCGCTAAACACAGTACCAAGAAAGTGTGTTCTTGCTATGTAAATAAATTTTGCTACGCTGATGTCGCTCCATGTTGCGCAGAAGGGATTTACAGAGTCAGGATGAAGTGAGGGATTGTCACAGAGCTGGGAACATAAAAAAGGGTCCCACGCAACTGTGGTTCCCAGGACCCGCCACTCACACCCGCTGTTCCTGATGTACACAGTGCTCTTCGAGGGTAAATCCCCACTAGGGATTCACGGGGCTTCTACGGAAGAGTAGCAAGCCCAGGCGTTGTCGGCCCTCGGCCTCTGCTCAGCAGCCACCGAAGTGGTCCCCACGTCTCACCGGCCACACAGGCAAGCTGGCCCCTCCATCCACCAGTGGCTGCTGATGGCTTCGGGATGAACGGAGGTGCTGGCAGTTCTCCCTCTTATTAGTCTATTTGTTTGCATTGTCAGGATGATCTCTGCACACAGGAGTCACTTGGAACGTTACAGTACCATTTATTAGAGGGTCTTGCCTCTTGGGAATGCCTCCCCTTCACACATTTTCCACTCTGGCAGATTGTTATAATTCCAGCCAATGAGATAACTCTACTGTAGACTTCTCCAAACGGGTACAAATTTCTTTAAACGTGAAGAGGCAATGAATACAATTTATATATCTGCCTTGCTCCCCTGCACGGAGCCCTCCTCCTTCTGGGGCTGCTGTGATGGCTGAGTTACTCAGGCTGAAAAAATGGTTCTCATCTACAATTCACTCTCCATGAGCGTATTTGGGGCCGATCTAATGGATCGTAGCTCAAACTTCTCTGTGCCAGGAGCTCGTGACATTTATGCACGAATGAAAAGCCCCACTCCCCATCAGTACACATGTGCGTATACACTTATGACATACACACGTATAGACACATATGCATGCAGGTACAATATATGTGTGTGTAATCCACAACCGATGCTTAGTAATCTCCTACTGTGTCGTGATGCCAGGCACCCTGTGGCTCTCTAATTCTCCCACTGACTCTAAACTTCTTTTTTGGTAATAACAGGACAGTGAACATCATTTAAAAAAATCAAACTTTTAATGAAGAGAAGCCATATTCATTGTAACACTGTGTGTAGATACAGAAACACCAAGCAGCTGTCAAAAATACCACCGGACTTGATTTACATGTGGCCTTCGCCCAATTGCTCTGGGCCAGGGCCGGGGGGGTGGGGGGGGCAGGTATATAACATAAAATATAAAAACAAGATAAAACAATCACAAACCAAACCTTTCTCATTCCCAGTGTTGCCATCAGTGAAGCATTATAGCGAACGTCCAGGAAATAAAGTTGTCCCACTTATTAAAACCACGACAAAATAGAAGCAACCTGGGGGGGGGGGGGGGGGAAGAGGAGACCTGGGCAGAGTAGGGTTTGTTTCTGAGATGAGGAAAATGAGCCTAGGGAGGCTGACTTGCCCACAGTCACCCACAAAGTCAGGTAGAGGTGGGAGCCTTCCACAGCTCTGACTCCCAGCATGAGCCTTGCTGTTTCCAGGAATCACATCCGTTTGGTGTTTTGCCCTGTTATTTGAGAGTCCCTGGGGTTGGCAGAACCGGTGCGACAGCCTGGGCAGGTCCTGGTCTGGCCTACACGGCTACACCCATCACTGCCAGCAGGCCTTTGGGTCTGGCATTTAAAGCTACAATGCTTGGCACTGGCCGCCTCCTCTGGTCCCATTTTAAACAGGAAAGCGGAGGTGTTCAAAAAGTTGGTGTTGGACATTTAGTTTCCTTCTTTCCGGACTCCTTCAAGTCTCTCAGCCAGCCTTCCATTGAGAATCCCTATGGCCCCAGGGAGGGCTCCACAACGGAAGAGTTGACTAAGTCAGCCTTGTAGGGTCCCCCCGTTGCTTTGGATGGGTTTGGTCCAGGGAAGGAATGGCAAATGAGTTTTACCACACAGGAACACGGGGTCACGAAGACTGTAGAGCTGTGTTGAGGCTTTGGAGTCTGAATTCAGCTGAAAAGAGAGTACTGTGAGTGATTAGTGAGGTCTGGCACAGCTCCAGATGGGGGAACAGGTGGGGGTGTGGTCACTTGAATGCCAGGTCTAGGTCAAAAGCACCAGCAGGAGGGGGCCAATTTCAGTCTGCATCCACGCGCTTACCCCCCTTAGCTGTGTTCTGGCAAAGCACTGGATCTGTCATTGGGACTAGAAACACCCAGTCACCAGGTGCCCTACAGTGAGCCCCCCATCACAGCCTTGTGATGAATGCCTGGAGAGAAGGCAGGTTTCCCAGGCAGAACATGACACCTGGATATCTACTTTCGCTTCAGGGTCTGCCCTGACCTGAGCCTCTTCCTCTATCTTTCCAGACATGTCCTATGACCTTTTCTAGAAAAATCAGAGCCTCCCCTGCAGTATTCAGTGGTCCGTGTCTATTGCACTTCACAGAACTCCGACTGCTAGGGAAAAGACTGCACCTTCCTGACAAACACTATTAGGAGCGGCCAGAACAGACCTTGGCTTCTTTGACAATTAACAAGCAGGACCTTGATCAAGAGGATGGTTCTGAACCTTTCCTTCCCGGGATGTTAAGGTTTTGGAGTAGCTCTTCAGAACCGCTCGGAGATCAGGGACGAGACAGACCAAAGGCCTCCCTGACACCCCTCATCTCCTTGCTGCCCCAGGCAGAGGCTGGCCGGTTGACACGTCACAGGATTGTGAAAGCAGAGCATAAGCCTGGGTGCCTTCCGGCTTCAGGGATCATCCTATCCTTGACCAGGATGAATTCAGCCAGCGTCTATACCATGTCGGTATCACACCCCAGCCACGGTGTTCCTCAGTGGGGGTCTGGACGCGTCGACACAGCGTTTAGCCGAGGACAAGAGGGAAGGAGCCATTGTCTCCCTTCCCTCTTGTCCTTACGGCCAGAAAGGATCCAACTTCTTGCTGTATGCCTCTATCTATACGAGGCAGCTGCCATCCTCCTCAAAGGGTGGAGCCAGGGCCACCAGCAGCGGGGACCCTCACGCAGGACTCCTCAGACACCAAAGAAAGCAGAGAGGTAGGGGGTACAACCAATCGCCTGTCTATAGCCACAATAGCCGCTGGGAAACAGGAGACGCCATCTGATCCCTGCCCTTACACCCTTCCAGATCCTTTCCGAGACTTCTGAGGAGCCAGACTTGGGTGACGACTCCGTACCGGCAATTAAGGACCAAGGAGAACGCAGCTTTCTTAGTTTCCTTTCGTCAGGACGAACCCATTTTCCAGTTGGGGGTCCTGCACCATTTTACACCGTGTTCCTTTCAGTGCTAGTCCAAGTGCAAACTCAGGACAAAGAAGAGTAATCAGGGGTGCATCCTGAAGCGTTTCAAGTGGTTTTCGTATCCTCTGGAAGGGCACAGCGACTGCTGTGGCCACTCAGCAGTGGTCTCCCTAGCACGCGGCAAGCTTTGTGTGTGTGGCCTTCAGGTCTGACACTGCACTTCGTTTACATCGGGGTCACAATTTACCTAACTGCAGTTGGCCAGAAATGGGTTGTCTTCTGACAGTTTGCGGCGAGCCACCGAACTGACCGTTGTCAGCCGCCATCTCTTTTTAAATCGCTATAACCGATCTCAAAGGATGAGCTTAGACACATTAAGATGGTTTTCTTCCCAAATCTGGACGTTCTTTTTGTTGTTAGGTTTGCTGTTGCAGCTTTGAGATATGCACACCTAAACCAACTTGCGCTCTTGGCCTCCTGTTCCCACTGGAAATAACCCGCGAGCTAAAAATCCGAGTACAAAATGGAACCATTTTCCTAAGGCTAAAATCTATACACAAGGAAATAAAGATTTCAGTGTAAATTTTACTATTTTATTTGTGAAAAAACTACAAGCAGAATTCATAAATAGACATTTCTATTTAAAGCAGGAAAATGATAAAGTGGCTTCTAATAACATAGTCGTGCACATGCCAGTAACAGGAATATATTAACATCTTTTATTTGCTAGACAAAGAGCAGTGTCCAATATAAATTTCCCCAAAACATTTAAGACCTGTGAATTTCTGACCAGTTCACAAAACCACCAACTGACACTTTAGCATGAAGAAAAAAACAAACCTAACAGACTGTCAGCTCTAAAGACGTTACAGAGCAGAAACTTCCAAAAGCGTTATACAAGCTGTCTTTCTGGGCAAATGAAAAATATAGCTCGTATAATACATTAACAAAAATTCACAAGATAAGATTATGTTTTGACATACTTAACAAGCATTCTCTATTTGTCTCCAACAAACAAAGCTAAGGAAATAATGTAACCATCTTTACACAGTAAATTAAGGTTACAAGTCATACACAAGAACAGAACTGCTTGCGCATTAAAAACTGTTCAGCTCCATTGTCATACTCTAAATGTTGGCTCTTAAAACCATTTTCGGTTACATACAAGCAAAGGTTATTATATATTCAGCAATTAATAAATTTTCAATAATTTAAGATACGGTAGCTTAAAAAAGTAGACTGAGAATGGTCTTGATAAGGCAGGTGAGACATCTTAGTGGAACTAAACTCACAGAAGCTTCTGCCAATGTTTTTAAAGATCCAGATTGAAACTGAAAGGTTTGATCAGACTATTTTGTGGGTGTCAAGATGTCTTTCCCTTTTTTTTTTTTAAACTGCATGACTCAAGCAGAGCACGCTGGGGAAGCTCTGTCGTGTGTGCGCACGCACGAGTGTGATAGAGCGTGTGGTATGAAAACAAATGGAAACTTGCAAGCGTAACACTGTGCTTTTGTTTGTTTTGTTTTTATAACCTGCTTACTGTGCCACTGAATACCAAGTATTTCTGGTCCTCTTTTAATATATATCTTTATAAACTACACTAGTGTTTTTATGCGCTGCCTACTAGTTGTAGGGCAAACTGCAAATGCAGAAGTTATAGGAATTCCATTTCCAGAATACATGCCTGAGGGATGTCTTCAATTTCGGAAATTAAAAGTGTAGAGTCCCCACCACTTCACTACCTCAACAGGATACACCACAGCAGCTGGAG
The DNA here is from genome assembly GCF_018350175.1 of Felis catus. Lineage (NCBI taxonomy): Eukaryota > Metazoa > Chordata > Mammalia > Carnivora > Felidae > Felis > Felis catus. The sequence goes on from NC_058369.1 coordinate 39,471,663, forward strand.
GACTGGCCCAACGGCATGTGACTGTCGAGAAGTCCCAGTGTTAGCTGCAGTTTCTAGCAAAATGCCAATTTCACCTCGCCTGTTTGAAAGCAACCCTCCCTGCCTTCACCCCTCCCAATCCTTTCCTCTATTCTTTATCACGGAGGCAAAACTGAAAAACCAAGACACTGGCGATGAATTAATTAGCAGCCTATGAGTAGCTGGTTCATCAGCTCTTTCCACTAATCTAGGGGTCCAATCACTTTACATGAAACGAATTTTGAGAAAGTACACAGTGTTTCTGAACAAAGTGCATACCAACACTTATTGGTTCAAAAAGCAGTGCAACCCACGAGTTTGGTGGCATTTAAATTTTCTTAAAAAGGTAATTAGAAAACGTAGCAATTCCTTACATCTCTGGAAAATAAATATGGCTGACTAATTTACCCTCCCTGAGACCCTTAATAAAAGGAATATTAAAACTTTAGAAGGAATGTCTTTGCAATATCCCACTAATATTAAAACGTGGATTTAAAATTCATAGTCAAATCACTATGGATTATATATTCTGATGCTTACAGAAAGCATCTGATTTCCTTTGGTTCATTAATAAATACTTTAAAAATGTATTTAAAAAGAGAGCATAGCTTGCATCCCAGATACAAGCATCATTTTAAAAAGAGGGGAACAATTGTCCATGCATTTGAGAATAGGAGCACAGCAACAAATAGCACTGCTTTACAGCCTACACCTTTGAGGACAGAATTTAAATTACGGCACACCAGTGACTACCGAATAGTTTTAATGTAAATGTGAAAGGAACCTTTCCTCTTGGCTACTCAAATCAAGCTGTTAATTGTTTCTTTTTACTCGTTGCCTCCATAGACAGGTACTTCTGTTCTTAAGCAAACCAGGTTTTTCACCCCACAATGTGGCACTTCATCACAAATCGCTGCCCTCCCGTGAGTCCTTCAGTATGATCAAATAAAGGAAGGTGACACCAAGTTCCCATGTTTGAAATGACTCTGAAGCCTACAGACCGCGTGGATATGAACGTAAGAGTCAAACGCAAGAGACCCGAAATCCAAACAAAGCAAAACAACACATTTGAAAAACAAGGAGGGGGTGGAATCATGTTAGTGGTCTTTGTTTTTTGTTTTGTTTTTGCAAGACAGTGAAAGATGAGGGAACAGAAATGTTGAAAAAGACAAAGATCACACGCTCGCAGGAAGTCTGAACTTTCCCTGCAATTCTGGCTGCTAATGCTTAAACCATTCACCACGTTCCCACAGCAGGGAATCGAGAAATGTCTCTAAACACTGTAAATACTCCATGTCGGGACTGGATGTGCGTTTGATAACCTTGGTTCAGTCAAAAACAAACAAGAGTAGGTTTTAAGAAGGAAGAAGAATTCTCATAAACTAAATCGGCAAGGTAAGGAGAGGACACAAGGCAAACCAACTTCAATTACAAAAACCACGACTGCAATGTCACGTGCAAAGTGGTAATAGGGAGTTGCTTCTTGTATGGACCAAAAATATAGGTTAGACAGTTTCAGTCCTGAAACTAAGAGATTTACCTCAGACATGAGTGGAGGTCTGGAAAATGGATGGAATTCGAGTTACAGAATACCATATTTTCATGAGTGCTTATGTAAGAACAGCAATGCTAACATGTAACCGGAACTTACACGAATACTTGGCATTCTGGAGCTAGTTTAGTTACTTTTGAATCATCTTCAAAGCCCTCCCAACTAAACCATTTGTGATTTGTCAGTTATTCCATTGCAAATGCAGGCTATCTGGAGCAGTCTTGAAATCTGAGATCACATTGTGTAAAAAATATATATTTTTATATCGTCCAGTACTCTTTAGACAGATGAGAGTCAAGTTCCCACGTGGGTTGGAACATACTTCATGTAGGACTGATTTTAATTTAATTTCAGCACTTTCCTAGAAGGGACTGTCCCAGATCTGTAACTGTTCAATGTTGTATTCACTTCACAGTGTATCAAGCACCAGCGTTGCCATGGATTGGTTTCAAATAACCCTTTATATATAATTTTATATTTATATATATATAGTTATATCAAAACTGATAGTACATAGTATAACTGGAAGAAAGAACTAAACTTAAAAGGATATGCTGAAAGGATGGAGTCTGTGAACACAATAAATAAAAGTTCCCTCCCCCACCCAGCCCCCCCCACCGCCCCCCCCAACAAAACAAAAACAAAAAACCAGTTGTCATGTACATGGAAAATTGTGCACAGCAGATTTTTTTTTTTTTTTATAAAAAGTAGATTCAGGAGCACATCCAATTATAAATGATTGTTAGGAAAATCATATAAAACAATGGAATACATAAAAGTGTCAAGAGTAATCGTCAGGGTGCGAAATTCCTTGGTGGCCAGATGCCCATGGCAAGCAGAAATCATCCTGGCAGCTTCACTAAGAGGCCGATGTCCACAGAAGATTCTCCAGGGGGTGCAAGCAGCATGGGCAGGTGGAGGATTTGAATTTCATACCCTGATTCATAGTTTTCACAATTCCATGTGCAATTTCAGAAAGATTCATCATTTACTGCTGACATGTCGCCCTTTGGCGTGGAGGAACGGGAGGAGCCCTTGTCTGTGCTCTCTGACCCCGAGCTGCTCTGGTTCTGCTGTTCTGACCCTGCACTGGAGGTCACTGTGGATGAGGAGGTCGAGGAGGAGCGAGTCTTTTCCTTAAAGTCTGTGATAATGACGGTGACGTTGCCCACAGTCACTGCCAACTGCTGTGCGGTGCTCCTGTCCACGTTTTTCAGCCGGGGCCTGAAAGCAACACCCCGGGGAACAGCCAATTAAATATAAGCTATGGATTCAAAGCAACTTCTCCATCAATATACACACGGACCTCACGCCACCGTGGGTGGCAAGGGGTCTAAATCGCCACCACACATACCAAGAGCTTCCAGCAAAGTCTGCTGATTAACTTTTAGCGACAGAAACCACCACCGGTTAAACCAAGCTTTTGGACCAATGCAAAATTATCATCGGTTGATCTTTCTCCTGTTGTGGGCACAGTGATACAGAAGAAACCCACATATTTACACGTGTGTTTTCCAAGTGAACAGGCCCACACCTAGCTCCTGCCCCCACCCCTTCTTAGCTTGCAAGCTCACAGGCACAAAACCTGCCCCGGGTTCTAGACCAGGACAAAGTAAATCAGAGCAGCAACGCTGTGTTTCAATCTAGCTTCAAATACCTTGAGGTGTGATTCGTTTCACTGGTCTTTGTTGTAGCATTTGCAGACTGTATACTGTTTGCTTCACTAGGAGGATCTTTCAGAATATCGGACTTTGGTCTGGGGGGCGGGGCGGAAACAAAAAGAGGCATTTAAAACAGGGCTGGAGTTCACCGGCAAAGAACAGAACTGTGCAGAGTGGGCTGGGAACTTACTTTGTTTTCTTGTTGGTATTTTTCTTGGTAACACTAGGACTGATTTCCTTATCTTTCTCAGGTTTCTCTTTGTCTTGCTTCTCCACCTTCTCCTTCTTTTCCTTCTTCGGGGGCGGCGGGGTGGCGTACTGCTGCGCCACTTGCTGCGCCACCAGCTGAGAATTGATCCGAGGTTTTCTAAAACGTTTAAGGAAAGACACGTCACTATTTGCTTTGTATTATTTCTCTCACTTTTTTTTGCTCTGGTCTTACAATCTCTCAAAGTATTTTATGACCGGTGTCTGGCAAGTGCAAACTACACTACTTGTTATTTCTCCGTTACTGCTCCTACGCAATAGGTAGAACCCTCTTCCTCTTTCAGATCCACCTCCTGCATGTCTGCCTTTAACGACACACACACATATGTGCTCACACAGACACATCCCTTTGCAGAAAAAGTCTTTCGGCCCATAAAACATGACACTGTTTCTAAGAGTGCAGAGAGCACTTCTTCTTTTGAGCTGTCAAGATTATACTGACTGACAGCTTTCAAATACTCCTGCTGCAGAGGGTTAATCTCATTTTATTAAATGGACACTGGTAATCCCTTGAAAGGAGAATGAAATTAGAAGTGTGACATTCACTCCTCAATCTAATTATTCCAACTCGGTCTGCTCCCCAGCAGCTCTGTGATTGGCATGGACAACACATATAGAGCAATAAAAGGTAACTGTGGTTCATACTAGCTCCCAAGGGGAGTGAAAGACTGAAAGTCACTATAAAAAAACCTCAGACAAGTGATACATTCATTGTGCCATCAACCATTATGTCCGCGCCAATCTCCAACTGACACCGGCTCTTAACACTATTGTTTACAAAATCTAAGTGCTGCCAAACACTTTGCACAATGCAGGAGCATTCAGACCCAAGTGGGAAAGGGAGACAGAAGAGCCTATGCGTTATTTCTATACAGTATTAATTTTCAAACATTTCCCATCTAGATCTCCATTTATAATATAATAGATCGCCATTTGCAATATAGTAACTTCTCCAAGAACAAGGTAGGAAACGAACACCTCCAGGTGGGTCGTTAATAAGGTGAAATGACCGGCTGCCACAATGTAACCATCACCTTCAGACCCGACATCTCCCTCTGGGTCCCCAGGATGGAGAAGAGGGCTGGGGAAAAATAACCAGCCACACTAGGTCTAGCTCATCATTGGGAAGCCTGGGGGCGGGGGGGGGGGGGGGGGGGGGTGGGGGGTGGGTAGTGAAACAAATGTGTGTGTGGGGGAGGCTTCCTTCTTAAGTAATTCTGCCATTTTGGGGCAGGAAAACAGTTGCTAGATACCTGACATGCTGAACCCCTAATTCCTGGAGCTTCTGAAGGCTGGTGTGGCGTGGATGAGGAGGAAAGCAGCACAAGGAGGAGACAGTCAGCTCACTCCTGCGAGTTCCCCAAGGTGAGCCTGAGCGTGGAAGGCACTGGGTTTGCTCTAAGCGTTTCAGTACTTGTTCGGTGGTAGGGTGGCTTTACCAGAAAACGTACCAACAAAGGTATAATCTCAGAGCAAACTTCCTATCAGTCTCTAGCAACATAGGCCTTGGTCATGGGTGGTCACCACAAAACCCAGTCACAGGTACACCTCAGCCTGGACCACAATATCGTCAGTGGTAAGAGATGCCAACGCAGACGTGAAGTACCTCTAGAGAAAGGGAGGAAGGTACTTAACTCTAAGCCCCCAGAGGATCCCGTATGGAAGTAACTTTCTTTTTCCACAGGTTCTGAGAAAGGCAGCAGCAGCCATGCTAACACATTCTACTCCTTCAAAGGTCAAGCACGAATGTGTTCATACTTACAAAGATCATCACCACCACAAACATTTCCCAAGCACTCACTGGGGATCCAAACAGATCAGCTGTCTAAAGGGATTACCAGTTTAATTCAGGTGAAACAAAATGCCACACACTAAACAATACTCTGGTATCAAAATAAGTCAGCCAGAGTTAATACTGTGAATAAACCATAAAAACTATGAAAAAACTACACCTTGAGAGAGAATTTCAATTAAGCCAGCACATTCATTTTATTCCAGAGAAGTCTGACGTGCAAGAACATGAAAGGACACCCGGACACCAGTCTAAGAGAACCTTCCACAGGGAAGGAATAAAAGGTTAACTGCCAGCCAAATCACCAAGCCCATCCAATCCGAGTTAGAGGTGCCTGTCTCATTCTAGAACACTCTACAAAGTTCTGTCACTTACAACGCTGTACTGTGATTGCCAGTCAACTGTATACCCCTCAGTGGCAACCTCACATCTTAATCATTCTTGTCACCATGTCATTCAGCACAGTGACAGGTGCTCAATAAAGTTATCTACTGGATGAATAAAGAATAAACGAACATAGCAAAGACAAAGTAAAATGAGGATGAACAAGAGGGCCCAAGCTTCGATAACCAGAAGGAGGTCAATGCCGACCACCAGGAGAGCAAGCCACATGGGATCAAGGGCTGCGAAGATGGACGGACGGTCAGTGCACTAGTACAGAGATGGCCAAGAGGAACCCTTCTGAGAACTGTGGTGCGAAAGTGAGCACAGCCCTGGCCATTGTGGAAAGGGGTAAGCAGGGTTTGAGACTGCTATAGGAAAAGAAGACTTAAATCATGCTGTATGCTGAAACAGACTGGAGGCAGGCAAGAGAGGTTAATTCATGGGGTAAAGGAGAGAAAGTACAATCAACTAGTCCTGGGAAAGGAACGGGGACACATTCTTCTGAAGCAGGAAAGGGATGCTAAGTAAATGGGGGTTATGGGCAAAATTTGGGAATGAGAAATCAGAGAAGAGATTCAGAAACCAGGGACCTTAGAAGCAGTGCCCGGTTCAGTGAGTAGCAGGCACTAACATTAGCAGAAACGAGAGCTAATGATGAGCGGAGAGAAAGGGAAATTGCTTCTTTTGAGTACAGCTGACATACCAGGTTAGTTTCAGGTGATTCAGCAACTCTATATGCTGTACTCACCCCAAGTGTAGCTACCATCAAAAAGAAAGCTACTTGTATCTCACGAATGGCCCTTAAGGGCATGAGTGGGGGGACCATAAGAAGCTGTGAGGCAGCCAGACATCACACGTGTTCAGGACGGAGTACCCCGAAACGAGGCCGGCTTGCCAAGGCTCCAGGCAGACTGTGGACAACAGGTGAGGTGCCTGCGGTGTGTTTCTGTGCCAGATAAGCATTCCCTAAGACTTCAGCAAAATGCAGGGTCTAAATTCTTCAGCACATGCAAACCATGATTCACTATCTACAGGAAAAAATCTATATATACCTAAGGTAAAAATCAGCTGTGATTCCTAATACACAGCACACATGCACAGCCATGTGATGGCTTGTACCTGCTCCTAAGAAAATGAATGTCTGACTAGAAGAGTGAATGCCGCTCTCCGCCAATGGTTAACCAAGCCACAAGCTCAGAAAACGACAAGGACCCAAGGCTATTTGTGATCTGATAATAAGCAAATAAGCAAGGAATAGGGGATGTCTGCTAAAGACATTTGTGTTGTTTCACAGGTATTACTGTGTTTTATGTCACCCATTTCCAAAGTCACAACCTAACTCCTCAGTTGTTACCTGACCCCCTCCTCACAAAAAAACCCTCCAAAACTGAGGAATATTTATTATTGAAATTACTATTGCAAAAAAAAAAAAAATTACTATTGCAGCTTTTTCAAACTCTCTCCAACAAGTCCCATAGAATTTCTAAGATCAGGGTACAGAGGATGTAGGAAATAAACCTAGCCAATTTTTAAAAGATTTGATTTTTAAGTAATCTCTATACCCAACATGGGGCTCAAACTCACAACCCCAAGACCAAGAGTCACATGTTCTCCTGATACAGCCAGGTGCCCCAAACCTATCCAATTTTTACCACCTGCACAGTACTTTTCTCAATCAAGTGCATACCAATACTTACTGGTTCAAAAAGCAAAGCCAACTTTTTTGCAAGGGGAAGGTTAAGAAGACCAGAAGGCCCACCAGTGTGTACCTGCCAAATAAAAGTGCCACCCCGTCAGCACTACTCGGGCAGCTCCTGCCATCTGTCCCCTCTGGTTCCTAGGCTTATGCTCTGACTGCATGTGGGACAATGGGGATGTCCCATCTCCATGAGAGCTGCACCCACCTCACTCCAGTGAGGCCACCCCAGCCTCTCTAGACTAGACACGGCGAAGTGCCTGGAGTAGCAGAGGCAGATCCATTTCCCAGCCATCACAAGACAGGCACAACGTGAAGCTAGATTTAGCACAACTCTAGGAAGAACTGACTGTCTCCAAATTACAAATTAAGAAGATTGAGGACCAGAAAGATACACTTGTCTAAGGCTAACAATTAAGTGGCTGAGCTGGGATTTTTAACCCAAATCCATCTGGACTCTTCGTGGATTCCTATTTTGAAGGTAACCTCAGAAGAGTCTCTCTGCCTTAAATAGCCCAGACTTGTCTACGTGTGTGTGTGTGTGTGTGTGTGTGTGTGTGTGTGTGTGTGTGTGTGAGAGAGAGAGAGAGAGAGAGAGAGAGAGAGAGAGACAGACAGACAGACAGACAGACAGACAGACTTGGGCCTGAGGTACTAGGGATGAAAACCTCAGGTCAATCCGTTGAGCTAGACAACTCACTGACAATGCCAGGAGCCTCATTAGCCTCGTCATCCTCATTGTGGCAAGAGGACTACTTGGTTGTCCCTAAGGGAAGAGAAAAGGGCAGTGGAAACTACCAAGAATGCTTTCCACTGCCTGTGGAACATTCCCAGTAACAAGGGAACACCTATCATGATTATGTGGATACTGCTGATCAGTGAGAAATCATTACTTCCCACAGATTTACATAGCTCACTGCATCTTCTAAGTGTCATACAACGCACAGTGTAGACAGCATATTTAGTGGGCAGAACTTTCAACATGTTGCAGAAAGTCAATCCTTCAGTATACAGCTGCAGAGTCTGGGTTCTTCAAAATTATCTGTTTTCCAACTATCAAACCTAAAATAAACTATTAATAGCCTTCAAAATACAGTGGGAAACATAGATCAAAACATATGGCTTAAGCTTTTGATGTCTAAGCCTTGAACTAAAGCCAATAAACTAACAACAACATAAAACAAAAACACTACTGGAGAAGTGTTATATAGTAAAGAGGGGTTCTAGTTTCTTTAAAAAGAGTAAAGCTGGGGCGCCTGGGTGGTGCAGTCGGTTAAGCGTCTGACTTCAGCCAGGTCACGATCTCGCGGTCCGTGAGTTTGAGCCCCGCGTCGGGCTCTGGGCTGATGGCTCAGAGCCTGAAGCCTGCTTCCGATTCTGTGTCTCCCTCTCTCTCTGCCCCTCCCCCGTTCATGCTCTGTCTCTCTCTGTCCCAAAAATAAATAAACGTTGAAAAAAAAATTAAAAAAAAAAAAAGAGTAAAGCTGACACTGAACAAGTTTTCTGTATCTTCCTCAAGACTTTTTTATAACCAAGAAAAAAAAAAATTACCCTATGGGTTTATGGTTGCTGTCTCAGTAACATTTACAAATGAAAATCTGCTGTGAAATTTCAGTAAAAGACATCATCAGGAAAACATGTCTATTTATTTGCTTTTAAAACAGCTTAATATTTCAGGGGTGTCTGGGTGGCTCAGTGAGTTAAGCATCTGACTCTTTATTTCATTATCTGGCTGAGTATGGTGCCTGCTTAAGATTCTCTCTCCCTCTTTCTGGGGCTCGCACTCTCTTAAAAACAAAAAACAAGAACGCAGCTAATATTTCAGAAAAGTCCATTCCATGAAAAGTGAAGCAAATCTTCATTGAGGGACAGCCTTAATTTTAGAAAAGGAAAATTTTCAGAGTTTGAACATACATGAGTAAATGAACACAGTAAGAGCACAAAGCAATCTTTCTGAATTGTTTCTGGTATGTGTACTCATGTCACTGGGGTAAGCACAGACAGACCTTTTTTTCTTTCTTTTTTTTAAAGGCAAACCATATTTTTAAGAGGTGTTTCTACCATATACCCTTTTCCTTGTTTGCCTGTATACTCAGGGGAACCTGAGATTTTACCGCTCATTTCTCATAAACTTCTCTATATCTAAGCTACCTAACAAGCAACAACACAAACCACCGTCTTGTGGTTCAGGCAACAAAGAGCAAGAAGAATCTCTAACAAATTGTATCTTTCCCTTGATTATGTTCAGCTTTTCCTAAATTATCATTTGTGCATTTTGCCAACTTAGAGAATTCCATCTGGTGTTTCACTTTTCAATTAAAATACCCTAAAGGCTCTGGAATCAGACAATCAACTCATCCATTAAAAAAACAAAAAAAAAAAAAACAAAACAAAACAAAAAACAAAACAAAACAAAAAACAAAAAAAAAAATGGTGCTTTACAAACTTGCCAAATCGTCTTCACTGAGCTTATACAGTCCTTGAGTTCTCTGGCCATTTACATCTCCCCAACCTTTTCCTTGCTTTGGTGATCTGCTAGGTGAAGAACTATTAACTTCTAGGATTTAACAGCTGTGAGAATGCTTTTCCATTTAGCTCACTTCTATCAGGACCCAAGATTCTTCATGGGAGACCACATAGCAATACAATTTTTTTTTTAACGTTTATTATTGAGACAGAGAGAGAGAGAGAGCATAAGCAGGGGAGAGGCAGAGAGAGGAGGAGACACAGAATCTGAAGCAGGCTCCAGGCTGTCAGCACAGAGCCCGACGCGGGGCTTGAACTCACAAACCGCAAGATCATGACCTGAGCCGAAGTCAGACACTCAACCAACTGAGCCACCCAGGCACCCCGACCACATGGCAATATAAAAGGAAACTTGACATGACCAATTTTCTTGTCCTTACATGCAAAAGGTCATCCTACACATATTGTTACACCAGCTAGGACAGATTCTATGCCACCCATAGTGATTGAATTTTTGTATTGATGATGCCCCCCCCCCCCCAAAAAAAAACACACAGCAGCTGGGAACACAGCGCAGTCTGTATTTATGGCAAAGGCAATATACATGTTGGGTCAACAACACTGGCCACTACACACTAATGGCCCCTGGCTTTGATGCCTAGTACAGAAAAGAGGCCCTACGAGAACAACCTGTTTTCTTTTTAAAAAAAAAATTTTTTTTTAACGTTTATTTATTTTTGAGACAGAGAGAGACAGAGCATGAACGGGGGAGGGTCAGAGAGAGGGAGACACAGAATCTGAAACAGGCTCCAGGCTCTAAGCTGTCAGCACAGAGCCCTGATGCGGGGCTCGAACTCACGGACCGTGAGATCATGACCTGAGCTGAAGCTGGCCACTCAACCGACTGAGCCACCCAGGCACCCCAAGAACAACCTGTTTTCTATTCATTTTACCTACCGGCTCTTGAGCCATTGTATTTTTTTTTTTTTTAATACCAAAGATAACCCAAAGTAGAAATGCTGCAAACAGAACACAAGTTAGAATTCCAGCTTTGACACCAAGGATCACAAGCCTAATGAGTCGAAATCATTTGTTTTAGTTTAAACTAATTATCATATTCAGTTCATTCTAGCCCTTTCTGGATTCGTTCATAGGCTAGACTTGCGGCTCAGAAATGAAATTAATAGTAGTGTCACGGTGAGTATGGTTGATAAGTTGTCTCTTTGAGAGGCTCAGGGTAAGGGTAGCAGGAGTGCGATTTCTAGGTCAGTAGAAATGTAACAGCTACTAGGAAAAACTTTATGGAGAAGGGCAGGCGGGCAGACAGACCCTAGCGTGGGTCAAATCCGCATTCATATGGGCTTGCTTTTTCCGCGTAGATGTTTAGTTGGGGCAGGCAGAATGCAATTAGTATGAGTAGTGTAGATAATAATGTGTTGGTGAGTAAAGTTAATATTCCATTTATTATTCCTTTTCGGATTACAACAGATTTCAAGTTAACAGGCTACCTTTAGGGCTCTTCCCCCTCTGCGTGTACTTATATATTTTTTTTAACAACTGTTGCCTCACTTTGTATCTTTAACAGTTCTAAAAGGTAACTTAGAGACTAAGATTCTCAGTTTTTAAAAATGAGAGGATTAACAACTAGACCAGAGAAATGGAATCTCCAGACTATTCATGTGGTGATCTTTCAGCTACACCATGTGAGGCTAAGACTTTTTTTTAAATAAAGGGTTTTAATCTCTTAAAAACCTCTGTACTTTTTCATATTTGTTCAAGTGTTATAGGACAGTATTATTATTAAGAATCACCAATGTGATCAATTGGCCCAATGAAGAATAACGGATGAAGAAACACAGCAGATAATCTGGTTTAAAAGTAAAACCCCAGGGAATTCCTAGGTACGTGCTTTGTTTGCCACTATTTTATTTTATTTTTTTTAATGTTTATGCATTTTTTGAAAGGCAGAGACAGAGCACAGGCAGGGATGGGGCGGGGGGGGGGGGGGGGGGGGGACACAGAATGTGAAGCAGGCTCCAGGCTCTGAGCTGTCAGCCCAGAGCCCGACACGGGGCTCAAACTCACGAACTGTGAGATCATGGCCTCAGCCAAAGTCGGATGCTCAACCGACTGAGCCACCCAGGTGCCCCAATGTTTGCCACTATTTTAAAGGACGGGTTATCTTAACAGACCACTGTGCAAATATTCGTTATGTTCAGCCATGGGAAGATGAAACCAGCTCCAACCTAATTCCTCTCTGATGCAGGACATACAAGACTTTGTTGTACCAGGTGTTAGTCCCAATGACCAAGGTACCCTTTCCGCTGGCTTGTTCAGGCCCATGTGAACACTCCTTAGACCTAGCTGGCTCTCCTCTGAAAGATGAGTACCCCTAGCTGTCCCCTGAGCTGCTCCTGACGCAACCTCCAGCCATGCTGCACCAGGGTGAAAAGAAACCTATGTGACCTTGTGACCTACACTGAAGCCAACCATCATAATAAGGATAATTTTAAAGTATCTTTTTCTAAAAAAATGTTTATTTATTTTTGAGGGGCAGGGGGGCGGGGCCAGAGGATCCCAGGCAGGCTCTGTGTGACAGCAGAGAGCCTGATGCAGGGCTCCAACACACAAACCGTGTGATCATGACCTGAGCTGAAGTCAGACGCTCATCCAACTGAGCCCCCAGGTAATCCCTAATATGGATACTTTTAAAAGTCAACTATCACTTTACTTTGCTAGGATCATATACATGGTATGGCATTATTAACTTCTCCCTGCCTTGCAAATAGTATCTCTTCTTGCTGTTCTTTTTCTCCCACACCATTCTTTCCTCTCTCGTGTAAATATCTGACTTCATGAAATCTCTCAAATCCTCTGGCTCATCCTTTAGAATGAGGCACTAAGTGACCCAGGGGGTCTCAGTTACTACCATTTTAGGTTACTCCTTCCCAACAGTACACATCCTTGAAACAGGGTAACCACTCTGTACCAGAAAACAAACTTTCTCTCAATTCCGACTCCAACTATCAAATTTTTTTTAGAAAACAAACCATCCCCTTTGTCTATCTTTCCTTCTGCCGTCTTCACAGCTGAGAAGGAGAGCATGGACTCTGGAGTTAGGATAACTTTATATAATAGGCTCTGCTACTGGAGAGCTCAGCAGTAGTAATAACTCAAAAGGGAATGGGGCCCTATCTCATTTAATAGAGCTGAAGCGAAGATTAAACGAGGTGAAGTTCACTTAGCTTGTCATAGGACATGTACACAGAATGTATAAATACTTAACAAAATAATTCCCCTTAGAAGTAATATATATACACTACTTTTCCAGCTGCAGATGTATCTACCATCCTTCCTCAGGTACTGGGAGGCAAATATAAAGGTTTACAAGTGAGACAAGTTGGTAAGCCCTGCCCTAGGAAAAGGATTCTAGAGACACATATCTTTCACAAAAGTTGGTGTCCAAAGCTAATTATGCTGTCTAGCTTCAACACAGCAGCACTAAGCATCCTCATCAACATGGCTACCAATATTTCTACATACTTCAGAGAGCACTTTGGCTGTAGATATTCCTTTTATTTATTTTATTTTTTTAATTTTTATGTTTATTTATTTTTGAGACAGAGAGAGACAGAGCATGAACAGGGGAGGGTCAGAGAGAGAGGGAGACACAGAATCTGAAACAGGCTCCAGGCACCGAGCTGTCAGCACAGAGCCCAATGCGGGGCTCGAACCCACGAACCACGAGATCATGACCTGGGCTGAAGTCAGACGCTCAACTGACTGAGCCACCCAGCCGCCCCTGTAGATATTCCTTTTAAAAGAGAACGCCTTCAGGGGAAGCTACCAGGCTTCAACTGTGCAATATCTACAGTATTACCCAAATCTCACCAGACACAACTTGGTTAGGAACAGCTGACTCCAACAGAACGAACGAACGCAAGCATCATTCATAAGCAGCAGAATCAACAATGTTCTATTCCAGGTTAAAAATTGCCGTTTTGAAAATTGAAATGTCTCTTATGCCCTGAAACACATGACTTTACAAATAACCACCACTAAGTACAGGCACCAGAACTTTTTTTCTAGAACTCAGAAACATATTCAAGTAGGTAAAAGAGCAACAAATGGTTTAGAGTCTTGAAAGCAAGACCCGTATTTCATAAGCAAACCTGTGAGCAAGGAGTATCTTAGCCCCATAGTTCTCAAAGCATGGTCCAGAGATTCCTGGGGGTCCTCTAGAACTTTTTAAGGAGGGTCTACCTATGAAGGCCAAAACTATTCCCATAATAATTTTCTGTAACTTTTACTTCCACAATAATTCTAAGACATCACTTGCCTATTCACTTTCCAAAGATTACATGACATGTAACATCACTGCTCTGACACCTAATGAAATGTATGTCTGTACAACTGACCCTTGAACAATACAAGTTTAAACCACACGGGTCCACTTATACAGAGATCTCCTGATACAGTACTGTAAATGTATTTTCTCTTCCTTATGATTTTAATAATGTTTTTTTCTCTAGCTTACTTTATTGTAGGAATACAGTATGTAATATAAAATGTGTTAACTGTTTATGTTACAGAAAGAGAAGGTAATAGCAGGCTATTAGTAGGTCATTGCTTTCTGGGGGGAGTCAAAAGTTATATGCAGATTTGACTTCAGGGGTGTGTGTGTGTGGGGGGGGGGGGGACTGGCGCCTCTGACCTGCGTGTTATTCAAGGATCAACTGTATAGTTTTGTGTTCTAAACATTTCTCAGTTTTCACTTCTGATATGGAAAACATCTATAGATACAACCAACATGATGCGAAAGCTCCTCGGGATCCATAATAATTTTATCAACAATGCAAGAGATTCTCTGGCCAAAAAGCTTGAGAACTGCTATCCTAGGACCATGCCAAATTATTTTTTTCTGTGCCAGTCTGCTTCATTATAGGCAAAGAAAGAAGAGACTTTCTTTAGATGGCAACTTCTAAAATAACTCCAGCTTAAAATCTTCCTTAGCAAAACTTCAAAAAAGAAACATGAAAAGCAACATTACCTCTAACTGCAGGTTAAAAAAACAGTTTGAAAATAAAGAAAAATTTTAAACTTACTAAACATCAGAACAACTTTCAAGAAGTGGGCTTAAAAGTATTTCAACCATAGACTATAAATCTGGCTTCCTTCCATTTCCTCTCCCCTGTGGTGCCTAAAATAACAATTTTATTGTGGTCATCCAAATAGTTTAAGTAAATGTCCCATAATAAATATGCCCTTTAGATCTCCCACAGCTATCTTTCCAAAAGCAAGCCCACTGACAAAGAATGTACTAGTTGACTTTATATAAGGAAAAATGTTTCCTAAACTGTTTTTAAACTGGACCTTCTTTGAAGGTAGCTAACTGAATCTCTCCTTTTTTTAATGTTTATTTATTTTGAGAGAGAGAGAGAGAGAGAGAGAGAGAATCGCAAGCAGGCTCTGCACTGTCAGCACAGATCCTGATGGGGCTCAATCTCAAGAACTGAGATTGTGACCTGAGCCAAAATCAAGAGTCAGATGCTCAAGTCACTGAGCCCAGCAAGGGTTCCTAAGTGAATTTCTTTTTGATACCTCCATTCATTATTTTCAACATGAATTTTATTCTACAGCAAAAGACTTCAGTGTTCAGACTGAAAAGGTCTTTTGCTTGCTGAGGATTTGGTCTGAGTAAGTGTTTTAGGGAATACTACTACTGGAGGCAGCCTATCACCGGAGCCATTGGTCATGTGACTACAGGTGTGGTAGCAACACTCTTCTCTTCACCAGCCCCCTTTAGAGGAAAGCCCAAACAGGCATCTAATCCCTAATTTCTGGGCCAGCATCCTCTACCTCTCAAACTTCATTTGAATAAAGGGGCAGAGACATGGCATGCCTTGTGCTGTCTCCTTTCCCAGTTTCACGTCTGGCATTCTGGCTTTTGTTTTGAAATTCACTAAACATGTTTTTCCTGGTGCCTACCATATGCTGAGGCAGGGTGCTGTGCACTTGGGATGTGCATGCATATATGCTCATTATCCAAGGAGTTGGTAAGACATGACATAACAGATACCAATGGCCGAGATCACTGGTGAGGGTCCTCTGTGTTTTATGGGGTGCTCCCTGACACACAAACCGGATCATAAGACTTAACAGGTGAGATGCCTAAGCTTTCCCCCTTCTTGCTTTCTGTACTTATTTTGGGACCTAACTCGGTGACTGTGAGTACTACCCTCTCTAAACTTCAGTTTCCTCACTGGCAAAGGAGATTAGAGGTAAGTGATCTCTAAGGTTCCTTTAGCTGAGACACCTGTATTCAATATTTAATAAAGACAACTACATAGAGTATTTGTTCTCAAGGTAGAGGCAGGTTTTCAGTTTATGCTGTTAGTAACTCATTTAGCCTCTTATTTTAAAAAGGATTAAATATCATGGGGTACATTCTACAAACTATACTGTTGGTTTAGTGACTATGATATGACCCCTCTCTTCTGCTGCAAAAGACATACGAAATTACCTTATAAATCATGTCAATAATTTAGAAGGAATCACAGAAACTACAAATCTCTAAGCAAACCACATTTTCAGATGCAAATAAATCCAATGATGAACCAAGGTTTTCTCTCTCCAAGAAACACTTTACAACGGCAATCCAATCTACTCTGCAAATTACTTTATAGTTGTCAAAAATCCCATTTAAAATGCATTTAAACACTTCAAAATTACAGTTCATGTCACAAAACTGGGCACCTGCAAAGCACACAAAAGAATTAGTAAATCTTCAAAGGGGGAAAAAAAAGGCAATTAGATAACTCAAAGGAATCTGAGGTCTAACAAGTCCATTGCCTCCTTCAGGTTTTGGGTTTCCTCACCCGCAAAATTAAAGCATTGGGCTTCATTAAGGTCATCGTTTAGGATTCCTTCAAATCTAATCCTTGAAAAAACCAAACCAAAACGTACATACTAGACAGTAACTGTTCTAACAAACATGGCTAGAGCTACTTCATGGTCAAATTATCATGTCATAATGGGTTTCCTACATCACTGGGAATCAAAACTTAAAGCCCGCCATCACTTGGCAAAGAGGTTCACCGCAGGGTTTTTCAGCCTCAGCACTGTTGATCTTTTGGACCTCCTAACTCTTTGCTATAGGGGCTGTACTTAAGCACAGAGGAATATTTAGCAGCATTCCCCCCCCCCCCACCTACCAGATGCCAGGGGCACCCCAATCCCCAAGTCATGACAGGCAGAAATTTCTCTAGACACTGCCAAATGTTCTCTAGGAGGCAAAATCACTCCCAGGTGAAAACCACTGTTATGTACAAGATTATCATACAGAGAAGCAAAATATCTACAAAGATGGGAAAGCAGCCCAGAATACAACAGTGCTTCTGTTAAAATGTTATCGGAAGATATCCACCAAAAACATCTGTAATGTGTTCATCATCTTAATTGTTGGAGGTTACCAGAGAGTGAGATTTAGGAAGAACAATCTGAAGAACTTTGAATATATTAACAGTGGTTTTTCAAATGAAGTCGTATGATCACTCTTCTCAAACATTTTGCGATACTTCTACTAAATAAAGTTCTATACCTCACAGCAACACAAGGATTTACCTGTAAGATATATCATTTACACTGACATTAAACAGAAGTCTTTGGTAATTTCATATAGAGCCAAACATCACACATTTGGTTGGGAACATACCAGTCGCTGAGATCTAAGTAACAGTGTTTTAATGTGTAGCACGTATTCTAAGGGGGGAAAACCCAAGGTAAAATGTAAAGCAACTTCAGTATATTAATAACCACGAGACCGGTCTGACCAATCACCAAAGAGAAGGCAGAGGAAAGACTATTTGACGGTCTCTACACAATTTCAACTCTATTAAGATCATCTAGATTTCAGGCATTTCAGGTGAATCAGTTTTTATTTCCAGTAAGGGAAGGGAAATTTTAGGGTTATCTCATTTCAAACGGTTGAAAAGTTCGATGCGAATGAAGGCGAGAACTCTGAAACCACCAGTAGCTCTCAGCAAGAGAAACTAGCACTGGAGTTTGAGAACTCCTTCCACTCCATGAATAGGATTTTGTTTTGCTGGGACAGTGTGGCACAGGCTGGAGATCGGGATTCAAAGAGCAACTTAAAAGTACGGTAAATCTTTGAGTTAAATATTGGTCCTATTTGTTACACAGGGATGAAACATTTCTCAGAATCAGAAAATAATGAGAATTATTTGAATAAGAATAGAAGTTTCAATAAAGACGAGAATATTTTGAGATACACTGTCAGCAGTCACGTATCACACCCCCAACAGGTCCGAGCATGCACCTTATCTTAGTGCCTAAGAAATCAGTGATGCAAGTATCAAAATCTATGTCAGATAAGGAAAACACATTTGTTGGAAAATGTTGATAGCCACGCCTCCTAGAATGAATACTTTTAATTCTGAGGGACCGAAGGAAGTGTTTAGGACACTACATTAACCAACATCTCTATGTAAAAAGTGAATTCTGTGCACACCCCCTACCCACCCTTGAGTACTTTTCTTCCCTTAAGCAAAATTCTCAGAACAACTTCCCTAGCAATTAAGTGTGGTGAACTGAATGGGCGCTGCCTAATGCTTTCAGTGTCAAATCATGTGTTACTACTATGGTCAGAACACCTTCCCAGGAAGATATACACTCTCCCCTTCCTCATTCTTAACATGCTACTGTGACCTCAGAACAGGGGCTGCTTACCTCCACTACTCATCCCTACAACCCCACTTCTGGATCTTCACTGTCTTCCTCCATTCTAGCTCAGGGCCTAAACACCTTCCTCCTCAATGTCCAGTCTTGCCCCTAGTTAATCCCACATGACGCTACTGAGACCAAGGGTCTGAAAAAGAAAGTGTAATTGGCGATTTCTCTGTTTAACATCTACCCCCGACCACAGTTTACACAAGTAAATCTAAACTCCCGAACTTGATGTGAGGGGCTCCTCACAACCCGGTTCTGACGATCCTCTCCAGCTCACTCCGCCTCCACCACAGCCTGCTCCTGAGCTCTAGCTTAAGCCACACGGACTTGAGCCCATCTTTTTCAGAAGATACCTTTTATCTCTTGCTGTATTTGCTCACCATACTGATCCCTTAGCTTCTGAAATGTCCTTCCCCATAACTGATGTGCAAAACCCATACGTACCTAAGACCCAGCTCAAATGCTGCTTTTCCAAATTCTACTGGCTAATACCGGTTTGTGGCCAGATTTTCAGGGTTCCCTAACACCCCTGGACCTACCTCTACCACTTAATACTCTGTATTATAATCACTCTGTCTCTCCTTACTAGATTATAAACATCTGAGGCCATACTGACACTTTACATTTTGTTTTACTTCCCAAACTTGCTTCAAAGTAACTGACAAGAGCTCAGTTAATGTTGCCTGCAAGAACCCAGGTCCTCTGTACAATGTGGTGCAGACAGCAAGTGCTGTATCAGCATGTGACACAAGATTATATTATTATCATGCTGTACATAACAGTCTCTCTGGGACTCAGAACTGAGGGACTTTGTACAACTCCTCTTTCACACTGCCATTCCCCAGCAAAACACTAGGACACAGGAGGTTCTCAAAGAATATCAATACCTACCCCAAAGGCAGAACAGCTCCCAGTTTAAAAGAGGGGAAGAAAGGAGCAAGAAAATGAATGGGGAATGCACTGCACCCTCTGAAGAGGCACTGTGTCACGTGTCCTGCACGCATCACCTCACAATCCTCACAACTTTCCCAAGTCACTGAAGGGACCAAAGCCTGAAGGTCCGATGGTAAACGGAAGGCTAGAGCCGGTAGAGTCTAATCCAAGTTTATGCTCTTTCCACTACCCCACACTGCCTGTCCAGTGAACCTCGAGAAGGAAGAAAAGAAGTGAATTGAAGCCAGTGAAAGTGAGGAAAACACAAGAGAAGACTATACCACAAGAGACACAGAGGCAGAGACAAAGAGACAGAGAGGGAGGGAGACGGAGATCGACTCCAAGAAAGAACAGCCAATATTGAAAGCTGCAGCAAATGAGGACACAAAAAAACGAGATCTCTGAATCTGCTAATCAATGAAGTGCATTTGCAAAAGAAATGTTTCTCTTCTGTTCCTTCACTACATAACATATGTGCCCCTTCACCTTTCCTCTGACCTCAAATATCCCAACTATTTCAACATATCCAACCTACACTCCACAACTATATAGGTATGGAAAAAGCAGACTCTGACATTCTGTTGTACGATGCCTGTATTTTTAAATATCTAGAGCCCAGGAATTGGTACAAAATTCTTAGGAAGTCTAAGGAATGCTCTTCATCTTTTCCGTTTCTTTAGCAAAGTAAAAAGATCTATGGGTACTAACAAATGACTTCTCGAAGCATTGCACAATTAGTAAGTCTGCTTACTTAACCTTACAGGAACCACACTATTTTCAAGAGTAAGCACTGTGGCATCAAGTGGGATCCTCATACTACCAGCAAGCTCTCCAATTACACAGCTTTATCTAAATCCCTGGCTTGTAAGAAGGGACATTCGGATACACAGAGACGGTGGTGTGGTGCATACCTGCAAGTACCCGCACCACTCTGGAACAACTTCTCAAGCTGGCACTCCACTCCACATCAAGTATCTGCCTTTGGCATGAAAGTAAGCCAATCTGCATGCCTTGTAGTAAGTTTCCAACAGGGTAAGGATCCTACAGGTTCCAAAAATGACTCTTACGTGTCTTTGTTTGAAATGGGCTTTTTTTTGTTCTTAAACCAAACTGCTACAACTGCACTTTGTTTGAAGGTTTGCTGAAAATTTGATTTGCTAACTGGCAAAGATAAAATAGAGATTTTTCAAATTCTTTGTTTTAGAAGTCTGAAAACACAAATGTTTTGTTTTTAACTAATTTTAGAGTTGCAAAAATGGTACTCAGCATATACCCCTCACGCGGCCTCTCCTGATGTTAACTTCTTATATAAACATAATTACCAAAACCTGAAAATTAACACTGGGGTACAATACTGTTAACTAAAATGGACACTTTCTTTTATTCTCACCACTCATCCCACCAACGTTCTTTTTCTCTTTCAGGATTCTGTCTAGGCTCGTGCATTGCATTCTATTGTTAGTTCTCATCAGCTCCTCAGTCTCCAGGTCTCTGATGACCCTGAAACCTTTGAAGAGTACTGGTCATTATTATGTAACAATGTCCTTCAATTGGGGTTTGTCTGATGAGTTCTCGCGAAAAAAAGAAGTCACCCATTTTCACAACACCAGAGCCAAGATGTGTATCCTCCTGTGTGTCTGTTTTCACACCTTATTTGTAATGTTAACCATAACCACTTGGCTAAGGAGGTGTCTGTCAGGTTTCTCTAAAGTTATTGTCTTTTAAATAAACATCTTGAGAGGTATCTTGAGACTATATATAAAAATATGTTGTTTCTCCTCAAACTTTCACCTATTAACGTCAGGATCCAAATGTGGACTGTGCAAAAATTACTATTTTGTTTTGGTTTTGCCCAATGGTGGCTTTCTGGGTGCCTCTTTCTTTCTGTATTTACTAACTGGGATTCTCCTGGAGGTAAGAACTGTCTTTTCTCTCCCAGTATGGATTCATGGATATTTACTTTATCCTACAGGTTAATATCCAATATTACCATTATTTATTTTGTGTCTCCAATCACTTCAGCTTTGGCCATCAGGAGCTCTTTCTTCAGGTTCAGTTCTACAATCCCTCATCCTTTTCTGAGGCCTTAAAACTCTACAAAGTTTTAGGATCAACTGTTCCTAGGACTATTTCACATTCCTAAGCACTGTACCCAAAACCAGTTACAGCCCGGCTAGCAAGGAATAAAACACCCTAACTTACCAGTCATGTAAAGTGATAGATAAATCACTACATCCTGTCCCAATCAGCATTATATTCCAGACAGCACAACTATTAACAAAAACGGGTGATGCCTAAGTAAATAGGAGCTCTAGGTATCATTATGAGTACATTTCCTCCAAAGGTACTATTTTAATGCCTCTTCTAACAGAAAACTGCTGTGTTCTAAAGACATCCTTGATCACCAAACAATTTGCGGCCAGAGGTAAAAATGCCAGAAAGAACAATGATGGATTCCAGTTAGGTAGAAAGTGTTCTCTAAAACACATTCAGGGAGGGGGACGGGGGGGGGGGGGGGGGGGACAGACTTCAAACTCTGAAAGAACCTGGAAATATTCTGACCAGGAATAGAAAAGAGTGCAAAAGCCAAAGCTGAGTGCATGCTCCAAATAGCAAATAGCCTCTGGTGGGGGAAACAGAAGCCACCCCTGCGCACTTTGTGCGGCTCTGTCCATGGCCTTGGAAGAAATAACTAGCAGCACCTTCAAAAGGACTTCCCTTTGCTTTACAGGTGCATGCTTACCTGCCATCCAAGGAAAACCAAGGGAGGCAAGTAGTAAGAGTAATAGGTGCTGTGGCCTGCTAACTAGAACAACTTTTGCCTAGGATACATTTTAAGAAGGCACAATTTACATAAAATGCACACAGTTTTAGCATTACAGTTTAAGTTTTGACAAATGTATACAGCAGTAGTCATCACCCCCAATCCAGATTCCTTTGTGTCCACCTTCCCAGACAACCCCTACTGCCAGCTCCATGAGGCTACCAATTTGTTTTTTGTCACTATGGTTTAAATCTTTGAGTTTCACATAAATGAAATTATATAGCATCTTTGTTTGTATGTAGTTATTTTTGCTGAACATAGTATTTCTGAGATTCACCTACGGTGCTGTATTTTGCTTACCCAGTCTCCTAATGATGGACAGTTGGGCCGTTGCCAATTTTTAGCTATCATGAATAAGGCTGCTGTTAACATTCATGCACAAGTCTTTGTGTGAACATGTTTTCATTTCTCTTGGCTAAAATTCCTATGGCAAGTATATACTTCACTTTATGGTAAGTGTATATTTAACTTTTTAAGAAATCGCCCAACTATTTTTCCACGGGACTGTGCCGTGTTACATTTCCTCCAACAAAGTATGGGTATTACACTGTTCTACATGTTCAACAACCCTTGGTACTATCAGTCTTTTTAATTTGAGTAATTCTAGTGGCCGTACAGTATCTCAATGTGGTTTTAACATGTAATTCCCCAAAGAATAATGATGTTCAGCCAATGTGTTGCCTAGGATGTACTCTTATACAAGTGCAGTTGATGCCTTACCAGAAACAGTAAGATTTTACAGTATTTGTAAAGATCAAGAGGCTTTCCAATACGGTAACTGTTGAAGCTGGGTGACGGGTAGAGAGACTGTGGTCTCTACTTTTGTGTCTAAATTATGTTTATTAAGAATAAATAAACCAGAAGCCTGCTGGGTTGCATGCCCAGAGAATGTCTTAATGTTTTAACGGAGGTAAAGAACTCAGAAAAGAATGAGGTGAAGACAATTACTTGTCTGATTCTGGTACAGAGTAATGAAATAAAGCATTTCTGATTCTGACTTAAACAGCCTAAAGAAACTATGAACAAACTCCTAAAAATTAGCCAACTGACCCAAATGATTAAGCGTTTATGTACTATATAGAAAAGTTTGTGTAAATCAGTGAATTAGACGCAGACAAACAGAAGACAGGGGACCAGACCAGCAAGGATAGCTACCACTTTAGATGACAGAATGAAATTCTGAAGAGGTTCAGCAAACTGGAATAATGGACTTGAGATCAGACAATAAGATTTCACAGGACAGCGGTATTAACGGACATAATCTGCTTCTTGTACTTCTTAATCTGAATGCGACTGGTCCAGTCAAGAGTCACAGATGTTAAGAAAATGGAATTTTAGCTCTGGTTCTTTATCAATTTGCAGAATAATAACCAAGAAACACAGCCTTCAGCCTCAGTTTCCCCAGTTGTTAAAGAGAAAAGACCTGTCCTATGTTCCTCCCATAAAGTTAAGAGAAAATGTTGGACAAGGAAAACAAACACTTGGGGAGACAAGTAGAGAAGACCTATTTTGGTTTTCATGTTCACATACACTTTTGCACACATGTTCAAATTTTAAAAACTTTGATTTTAGTAAAAATGGAAGAATATCTCCCCATATGTCATAACAACATATGCCTCAGAGGGCTGATGCTACATAAATACCCCAGCAAGAAAAACAGACAAGCCTTCATTGCCACACTACATTTACTGAGTACCACTGGGGGTAGGTACGCCCAGTGCCTTAAAGATAAAGAGCTTTTAAAAATTATACTCTATATTCCTATTATTAAATATTTCATGGAAAATAATTTAACCCTGATTATTTTAAGCTATTACAGCGAGAGTCCCTGGAAAAGTATGAAAGGTGGCCCCAGGCCCCCACAGTCCACGCTACTGTTTTCATCGGTATGTCCATGACAGTGCCATCTCTGCTACCCCAGCAGCTGTCTAGTTCCCGCTATTAATAAGGAGCCATCCACACACACACTCAGGAAGCCGAGAATGCACTTGTAAAAGAACATGCTAGAATTGAGAATACAATGTTTTCAGAAGCAGATTACAATGCTCTCAACTTGTGACTGCTAATCTGGCATCTTCCCCAAGTAACTTTTCAAGAAACTTGTTCTTTTAAAAAAAAAAATTTTTTTTTTAATGTGTATTTATCTTTGAAGGGAAGAGAGACAGTGTGTGAACAGGGGAGGGGCAGAGAGAGAGGGAGACACAGAATCCAAAACGGGATCCAGGCTCTGAGGTGTCAGCACAGCTCGAGGGCTCGAACTTACAAACCACGAGATCATGACCTGAGCTGAAATCGGTCGCTTAACCGACTGAGCCACCCAGGTGCCCCGAAACTTGTTCTCGAGTTATTACTATGTTAAATCCATCAAACAAAAAATACACTTAAAACTTTCTCTTATACTTAACTGTTCTTAGTAATAAGTCACAGCCAAGTTATCTCACTATGCACACACATCCAACCTATAATCTAGTAAGAAAAACTTGAAAAAACAAACCAACCAGTAGTCATCTTCATTCTACAAGTAGAAAGTACTATCTCACAAGAATGACATCTACAGTTAATATCAAAGCTGTTCCCTTCAAACAGCAACTAACATATATGTGTGTGTGTGTGTGTATACACACACACACACACACACACACACACACACACACATACATACATATATATTTTGACAGCAGGGTGGGGGTGGTATTCTGTTTTCCTAAAGAAAGTTGTGATTCGTTTCTTTTTTTTCTAGTAATAAAAGTTAATTCTAAAAAGGGCTAAGTGGGGCGCCTGGGTGGCGCAGTCGGTTAAGCGTCCGACTTCAGTCAGGTCACGATCTCGCGGTCCGTGAGTTCGAGCCCCGTGTCAGGCTCTGGGCTGATGGCTCAGAGCCTGGAGCCTGTTTCCGATTCTGTGTCTCCCTCTCTCTCTGCCCCTTCCCCGTTCATGCTCTGTCTCTCTCTGTCCCAAAAAGAAAAAAATAAACGTTGAAAAAAAAAAATTAAAAAGAAAAAGGGCTAAGTGTCTGTGATAAAAGTATGAGTTAGAAGCCAAAGTGGTAATGAGTGTAAACATTTCACACATTACAGTTCCCAGGGTAATCTTACTGTAGTTACAGGATTATTAATGCCTTCCAAAAATGTTAATAGGTAAGAGAATACCTACAGAGGTTGCTGGAGTATGCTCAATACCCTCTCTTGTGCTTAGTTTCAAAGAATGGTATGACTTGATGGTGTGAAAGCAATGCACAATCAGAAGAGGCCATCCTTCAAATTTGGAGTGTGGATCTTTTCCCAGGCTGGTGGTATATGGTATGAGCCTCTCCTGTGAGGCTGGGCATCTGCATGTGCAGCTCCCAGCCAGCCCAGCGATCACAAGGGTCAATAACTGATATGCTGACAACTATTCCATTATTCACTTTCAGTATTCAACAGATTACATGAGATGTTATTATAAAATATGCACATCCCCACAAAAAAGGCCTTGTATTACAAAATAGGCTCTTATTTTAAAATAGGCTTTGTGTTAGATGATTGTGCCCAACTAAAGGCTAACGTAAATGCTCTGAGCACGTTTAACGTAGGCTAGGCCAAACTGTGATGTCCTGCAGGTTAGGTGGTATTACATGCACTGTAGACTTATATTTTCAACTCACAATGAGTTCATTAGGAACATAACTCCATCCTAAATCAAGGAAGACCTATTAATTACTTTTTCATAATAGTAAGTAATTTCCTTTATTTTTACAGATGAGTAAAGAGGCTTAGAGATAACTAGTAATTTTCCCAAGAATCCGAGTGTCATTTACCACACAGTAACAACCAACAACCTAACCAAGACTTCTAATCATTTTTCCCAGTTTATAATAGAAGGGTCATTGCCTAACTAAAGCTCTTACTCATCTATTCCAAGCCCTAAACCCAAGCGATGTCATGTTTCTTAATCTAACCAGGTGTCAAAGGGAAATTTTTACACTCCCACTTGCTAACACCAACTGAGATGTCAACAATTTTAATGTGTGTTACTATTTCAAAAGATTAAAATGTGGAAGGTGATGTATCAGAATGGGCAAAACAGGGTATGATTTGATTTACTCCTATGGATCACTTAACTGGAAGTTACCACTGCAATAGGTATGGTGCTTAAAAATTAAACTGCATGAACTTAAAAATACTCTAATATTCTAGTTCTTAAGTCAGATTGGACCCCTCCCTTTCTATTCCAAAATAGTTAGCTCTCATTAATACATAACTTAAAGCTCCACTTCAAGGAAGTGGCTGTTACCATGTGTCTATCAATTGCTATAAAAAAAAAAAAAAAAACCTTAAAAAAATAAAAATTTTCACAATGATCCAGGACAAGTATTCTCCTTAAAACTGCATTTTATTCTGCTGTTCTGGGGCCCAGAGAAAAAAGCAAGAGCATGGGTTAGTGGAGGATATTATGGGTTATCTACAGTAATAAATTTTCCCAGAAAAGTACCAGACTTCTGTCCCAGAGATAAATTTATTCACTGTCCTAAGTGCTAAGGAAACAAATTAAGAACACTACCTATGTATCTCAAATTCTTCAGTACTTAACATGGGTTTTTGGGTGGGGTCTTCTATGGAAGCTTTTGTGAATATGATAAGTATTAATCCACTCAGAAAAAAGTACACAAGTAAATATCTGTGTGCAATTTCAAATTTATAGATCCCCCAGTTATAGCTGGTCCAACAAATATAAAAACAAACAAGAATAATAGGGATGACTGGCCAAGATTCCATCTGGAAGCCACAAAATCTCCAAATGTTACTGTTCAAGCTGACTGACTCTTATCAACTAGGAGAACTGCAAATTCAGCATTTAAGGCAGATCATGCCTTTAACAGTACCCAAAAACTTAGCTAAATTAAAATGACTGAAAATGGCCACACAAATGCCATCCTACCTTTTTTTTTTTTGCCATCTTATCTTTTTTTGGTAAGATAGAGTCACCTGTATTGTTTCCGTTAGCGTGCAATTTAATCCTTCCATCTTTCCCTCTCCCTTTTCCCAACCCTGTCACCGCCATTTATTACAGAGAAATTAACACAGAGTTTATATTTAAAAAAAAATTTTTTTTAATGTTTATTTATTTTTGAGAGAGAGCAAGAGAGCGAGTGGGGGAGAACCAGACAGAGAGGGAGATACAGAATCCAAACCAGGCTCCAGGCTCTGAGCTGCCAGCACAGGGCCTCATGCGGGACTTGAACTCATGAACCACAAGATCATGACCTGATTTGGATGCTTAACGCAGAGTTTATATTTTTAAACTTGCTTGGGGAGCCTGGGTGGCTCAGCCGGTTAAGTGTCTGACGTCGGCTCAGGTCATGATCTCATGGCTTATGGGTTCAAGCCCCGTGTCAGGCTCTGTGCTGACAGCTCAGAGCCTGGAGCCTGCTTCAGATTCTGTCTCCCTCTCTCTCTGCCCCTCCCACCTCGTGCTCTGTCTCTCTCTCTCAAAAATAAACATACATAAAAAAAAATTTTTTTAACTTGCTTATTTCTCTCTTAAGTTGAGTTTTTGCTGTGTTTTTAACTTCCTTAACAAGTATTTTGTGATCAACAGTTTGCTTATTCTTTTTTCAAATCTGAGCCTCCGTAAAATATTATCTTGAAGATGAAAACGATTACCAACATCTAGCATTACAGGACTAAGATCTGTTTCTTTTCTCCTATGACACCTTGAACATTAGCCCTGAATTCAAAAATCTGCACTTTAAAGTTCTCTCAGAATAGAGATTATTTTGAAATATGTTCCAACATGAGGGAATAAGTCTTTATACAAAGGTTTATTCAGTCTCCTTCACAGCTGAATCCACTGGGCCCACTGTGAAAATGTGAATATGAAGAGAATTTGGCCTTAACTCAGTCAGATGCTTGAGTGATGTGATGAGGGCAGACTAAAATGGGGTGGGGTTGGGTAAGATGAGTTCCATAGGCCTATGTAGCAAAGCCATCCATACGGAATATGTGTGTGTGTGTAATGAGATAATCCCAGTTGAGGGCAAAGGCAACTTCCAAAAGCAGAAATGTGGCCTCTCTTGGAGGTCTCCAAATGAAATTTCAACCTGCCAGATAAGAACCTACTCTTTCCCACCAAACAGCCTTCCTTCCAGGTAAAACAGTACTCTACTGTTAACTGCCTCTTGTTCTTCACCATGGACTATAGCTAACAAACAGAATTAGACTTAACTGACTTCTGAGTTTAGAATATAAAAAAATCATGGCTTTCTCCCTTGCTCTCTCTTGGACCATTGTGAAAAGCTGGCAGTCGTGGTCATGAAGAATCTTACAAAGACTCAGGGAGAGGTTCATATGGTGAGCAACCAAGACCTCCCCTGCCATGCCTGCCAACAGCCAGCAAGGAACTGAGGTCTTCCACAAAGTCATGTAAATAAGTCATTTTGAGAAGCAGGACCCACACCCCCCACCCCAATACAACCCCAGTCAAGACTCCAGATGACTGCAGCCCCACTAAACATCTTGCTACATACATTCTTATTAGGGACCCTGCCTGAACCAGAACCACCCAGATAAGCCATTCCTACATCCCTAACTCTTAAGAAAAGATATGACAATTGATAAAGGTGGTCAAAAGCTACGAGCTTCCACCTGTAAGATTAAATAAGTACTGGGGATGTAAGGTACAACATAATGAATACAGTAGCACTGCTCTCTGGTATATCTAAAAGTTACTAAGAGAGTACATCCTACAAGTTCCCACCACAATGGAAAAACCTTCCTCCTCACTTTTTAAAAAAAATGTATGTGGTTAAAGATGTTAACTAAACTTTGGTAATCATTTTGCAATATATGTAAGTCAAATCATTATGCTGTACATCTTAAACTTATGCAGTGCTGTATGTCAATTATATCTCAAAAAAAAACTTGAAAAAAAAGGTGTGAAATAATAGGTTTAAGTTGCTATTTGGGGAATCATTTGTTACACAGCCATAGATAATGCATACACACACACACACACACACTTCTCAAATATACAGTAATTTTTTTTATAAAGTAAAATAAAAAAAAATGCCTAGAAAAAAAAAAAGATTCATGTTCCAGGTTATAAAACATCTACTACTTCCTACAAAACCTTTAAAGGTTATACATCCTAATGAGATCCACTCTAGGGAGAATAAAGGTTAATTTGAGAAGCCAGAAGTGAATCTTAATTAATATAAGTAACCCAGCTGACCTCACAGTCCAGTCGTCAGATATTCAATCAAATACTGTCAATAGTTACTGTATTCCTTTAGAACAGGGATCAGTGAACTTTTGATATAAAAGGCCAGATAGTGACTATTTTGGGTTTTGTAAGCCAAGAGGCAAAAACTAAAGAGTATGGACACACTTACGTAACAACCATTTAAAGCTGTAAAGAACATTCTGAGCTCCCAGACCCTACAAATATAGGTGGTCAGCTTCAGAGTCTAGGCTACAGAAAATATATGGTCTCTCATATTAAAGCAATCCAAAACTTTCAGGGTCTGTATTTCAAAGGACTTCCCCCAAAGATTGCACATTATGCAAGTACTGGTAAAGCAACAAGAAACCTTATAACTAGAATGGCTGCTTTTTCATAAGATGATAAGGTCTGCCATTCCAAAGTTAACAAAATCTCAATACCAGAGTCAGAAGAACAAAGATACATTCCTGTCAAACTGGAAGATGCAAATGAGTTTCAGTAAGAATATTAAGGGCAAGAGAACGATAATGGTAATATTGCCAGCAAATAAATTTATCATTAAACAAGGGGTCTGAGTAGCAAAAATGGCATAGTGGCTAGCCAATACAACAAAGAAACACAACTCACCTTCAACAATTCCCATTCTCTGGCTTTAAAACTCATCAAGTTACAGATATACACACGCACACACACACAGCTTTGTAAACTCAACTTATGTGGATCAATGGGTGCCGGAAATAAGGTTAATCACATTAAATTAGCCCTCATCACACTGTAAGAGTCAAGAGACCTCCAACATCTAGTCCTTATACTTTGTGACTAACTGCTCAATCTTTGCCCATTTATCTTCACTGGGATTCATTCATATTCTATGTGATGGAACTAGAATTTATTATATCTCTGAATCTTGTGAATGGCAAAAATCCATGACCATAGGTGTATCTATTTATAACAAATAAAAAGAAATCTAAAATAAGTTAATTCTGTCTCCTTAATGGATTTAAGGCAGTACACAGGTGTTCTTATACTAAAAAGAGGCAAGAAAACCAAGAGGCAAGAAAATACTCCATTTGCTCAAATTCTCACATAGAATTCTCTAGCCGATGAAATGTTTTCTTAAGGGAAAATATCACTAAAGAACTTGAAATCAGTCTGGCAGGCCAATCAATGACCCTGAAAACCCCTACAGGAAAATAACAGGATCAAGCTACATCTGCCACAAAAGAGTAGCCAGGTAGTTACTGGGAAATTAGAGAGAGGCTTGCACTCAACTTGTCTACATGGTATCCTACTTGATGGATGAAAGCATTGAGGGAAGACATTATCCTATCTTTGGCACATAGTGATAGCAAGGATCCAGTCTGAATCCAAGCAGAAACTGCTCAAAATCTTCAATATTTTAGATATATTTAGCATAAAATTGTGAATGTACTTTAGAGTCCATACTGAAGTAAAAACATTTTTTTAATTTGAAAAATAATTTTGATCTTTAGGAAAACTGGATGTTTTAAGAAAACTTGTATTTCCTTAAATTTATTTCTTCATAAATTTGGTGCTGCACCATGGCTAATCATTTTCTGGCTAATAAAATCTATTTTATATATTACTTTAATGAGGGTCAAACAGAGGGAACAGAAAAGACCTAAATGTTTCAAAATAAAGAGTGCAAATGAAACGAGTATTTATTTAAAAATGTTTTTCTAATGTTTATTTTTGAGAGGGGGAAGGGAGGGACAGAAATAGAGACACAGAATCTGAAGCAGGCTCCAGGGCTGACAGGCTCTGAGCTGTCAGCACAGAGCGACGCGGGGCTCTAACTCACAGACTGCAAGATCAGGACCTGAGCCCAAGTCGGATGCTTACCTGACTGAGCCACGCAGGCACCCTAAAACTAGTATTTAAATGAGCAGATTTGGGACTTGAAAACAAAACAAAACTTAACCATTATTCTCCTTCTTCCGTGTTCTACAAAGGATGAGATGGCTTACAATATTTAAGTTGCAATATTTATATATACAAATCAATATATTTATTTATATATACAAAATCAATACTAAATGAAAAACAAAAGCAGAAAATGAGGACAAGGAAAAAGAATATAGAACACTGTTGGTATATAGTTAATCAAACTTCAAATTCTGGCTCTGTGTTTTCCAGGACTCTTAGGCACATGTGAAAACCACTGAGTAACAAGCCTGTGTGGCCACTTGATCCTTAAGGGAGAGTTTAGGAGCAAATGGACTAAGGAGTCTCTCTAACCTTCCTTTAGTATCAGTAATTTTTTGTTTTTGCCAATTTTTGAGAGAAGCTAAACAGAATCAACTGGAGGAAAAATTTTTTGGCGAGGGCCCAGATACTAACCAGCTAGAAGTTAGTTAAGTGCTGAGGCAGGACAACAATTAAGACACTTAGCACCAAGCCATCTACCCACTTGGGGAGTGAACAGCAGAAAAAGCTATAGGCAAAGTGTCATTTTTTTGTTATTTGGATAGCCCATTTACGCACATGTACAAGTTCTTAAGCTGACCTCCCTGAAGTTCTGCATCACAGGCCATGTAAGGTGATCCTCACTTGGAAAATTTTCAGAAAAGGCGCCCCCACCAAGATCACAGAAAGGTCTTCCGGATCCTGCCATGGATATTCTGGCTTTGCTAATGCTTTCCCGTGTGTTTAACCACTAAATAAGCATAAACTTCTGGCAAGGCCAGTTATTAGCAAAGAACACTGATAAATCTGTGATTTTATTCCCTGGATAATTAAAAAAGGGGATAACTAAGGTGGGAGGGAAGCCAACTACAATTATCATTTTTCCCTTAGTTTATGTATTAGAATGTCTTATTTTAAGCTGTGAGATAAATCCAGACAAAATATACTAGGCAACTATGTTCTATTGGTTCTTCACAATTAAAAAATATTTACACCAAAGTCTTTTGTTTTATAGATAACAACAACAACAACAACAAAAGCAGATACTTGTGTTTTGCCAAATGTTTTACTGTTATTTTGTCTCTCCTACCTCCTGGGAGAGAGGAGAATCTTATAAAATTCACATATATATCCTGAGTATTTACAGATGGATGAAAATACATTATCAGAAATTTGCCCTAAAGAATCATCTGCTATCAAAAAGCATCAAAAATTAATGAACTGTTTGCCTGTGAATTTTGGACAAAGGAATGGATCATCCCCATCTCTCTAAAAACAGTAACAACAACAAACCAAAAAAACCCCCAACCATCCACCGAAGTCACAAATACCTTATTTAAGTCAGTAAGTTTTGCTAACCATTTGACAGTGGTTCCACTACAAAATAACTGCTCTTTATTATTTCTCCTCTACAAGTGTTCTTACCATCCATCCCACAAAGTCCAAGAATGACAAACAGCCGGCACCAATTCTCGTCCTTCCAAACCCAGAGCAAACATGGCCAAGCCCAAATGAGGCTCCAGATTCCTCAAAAATACATTCCAGGAAGCTGTTAAGATCAAACCCATTAAACCTACTCTTTTCTCTCACCTAGTACTTCCAGTTCCTTCTTTCTCTTCCACTTTAGCCTCTATACTATTGCCAAAATCATCTTAAAATACAACTTTGATCCTGCCTCTAAGATCTTAACGGTCCTTCAACTACCTAGAAAGTAAATCCTAAAGCCCACAATGTAACATGACATAAATCTAAAGCCTGCCTTTCTCCAGCCCAACTGCTATGTCCTTAAAAATTGGTTTGGCCACTGACACTGTTCGCCAGCCCAAACTGACAACTACTCCCTTTCCTACCTCCTTCTACCTCTGTTTAAACCTTTCCTGACTGCTCCTGTCCACGACAGGATCTCCAGCCTCAGTAGTCTTTGACCTCCTATTCGCTCTCCTATTCTTTATTTGGTTCTACAGACACACTGCTAATGGAATTTCTGTCCAGTTACTCTGCACTTTCATTTATTCTTTCATTCAACATATGCTGTAACTCAAGCACTGTGCTAGAAACTAGAAATAAAATGGTGGATAAAAACAGGCTAATCCCTGCTCTTTAAGAGCTTCATCTAAACAGATAAGTCAAACCAGCATATAATCACACACAAACAGAAAATTACAGAGGAAAGAGTTCAAAAGAAACATCAAGGGCATATTAAAAAAACAGTAGTTTTGGGGTGAGGGAGTTAATGAGGGATATGGGGACGTAACAGTCAAGGACAGCAGGCTCAGGTAGGGGAAACATGGAAAATAGCACTGTGGTAGGAAAGAAAGTCTTATGGTATTAAGTAATACTAAAAAAAGACCAAGGTGGCCAATTTGCAAAGACCAGGCAGTAAATGATGAGGCAGGAAGAGTAGGCAGGGAGCCAGACTGTCACTATTATTTAAGGATCATGTATTCTGTTTACTATAAATTCCCTGTACTGTCTACTATAGTATCATATAGTGAAAAACTTAACATTTACTTGCTGAATGGAGGTAAATGCATCAACAGAACTGTGCTGAAATAGTAAACAAAATATGCAACTTGCTAAAGAAATGAGCAGTCTGGTAGCCAATCCTATCAAATTCATATCATTGATTCCCACCCATGCTTACCCTTACAGAGCCTCAATTCTCAAATCTAACTGCACATTAGCATCAACTGGGGAGCCTTTAAAGAACCGTAATGCTCTGGCCCCAACAACAGGGATACTGATTTAATCGGTCAGAGATCGGGCCCACCTAGGCAAATAAATTTTATTTTTTTATTTATTACTGAAGTATAACTGGCTTACAATACCATACTAATTTCAGGTGCACAACATATTGACTTGACAATTCTATACATTACTTAATGCTCACAATAAGTATAGTCACCGTACAATGTTACTAATATTTTATTGACCATATTCCCCAAACTGTACTCCTCTCCTCCATGACTTATTATTTTATAACTACAAGTATGCACCTCTCAATCCCCTTCATCATTTTGCCCATGTTCCCACCTACCTCCCCTCTGGCAACCACCAATTTGCTCTATTTAAGTGTCTGTTTTTTTGGGATTCCACATATAACCATATCTTCTTTATCTAGTCATCTATTAATGGACACCTGGCTTGCTTCCAGATCTTGGCTACTGCAATAATGCAATAAACACAAAGGTGCACATATCCTTTTAAATTAATGTTTTTATACGGAAACCCTCTTGCACTATTGGTAGGAATGCAAACTGGCGCAGGTGCTCTGGAAAACAGTACAGAAGTTCCTCAAAAAATTAAAAATAGAACTATCCTATGACCCAGCAATAGTGCTACTAGTAATTTATCCAAAGGGTACAGAGTGTTGATTCATAGGGGCACATGTACCCCAATGTTTATAGCAGAGCTTTCAACAATAGCCAAATTATGGAAAGAGCCCAAGTGTCCACCAACTGATGAATGTTATGATAAAGAAGATGTGGTTTATATATACAATGGAATACTACTCGGCAATGAGAAAAAATGAAATCTTGCCATTTGCAGCAACATGGACGGAACTGGAGGGTATTATGCTAAGTAAAGTAAGTCAGTCAGAGAAAGACATATCCTATGTTTTCATGCATGTGGAGTTTAAGAAACCTAACAGAGGACCATGGGGGAAGGGAAGGGGGAAAAAAGAGTTTTAAACAGAGAGGGAGGTAAACCATAAGAGACTCTTAAATACGAAGGTTGATGGGGGAGAGGGGGAGGGTGCCACAGGGAAAATGGGTGATGGGCTCTGAGTAGGACACCTGTTGGGACAAGCACTGGGTGCTATATGTAAGTGATGAATCATGGGAATCTACTCTTGGACCCAAGAGCACACTGTATACACCTTATGTTAGCTAACTTGGCAATATACTATATTAAAAAAAAAAAGATAAAAACCATAATCGAAAACAATGTAAAAAAAAATATGAATTAGTGTTTTTGTTTCTTTGGGTAAATACCTAGTAGCAGAATTACTGGATCCTATGGTATTTGTAATTGTTGAGGAACCTCCATACCGTTTTCCACACTGGTTACACCAATTTACATTCCCAACAACAATGCATGAGGGTTCGTTCCCTTTTCTCCACACCCAACACTTGTTATTTCTTATCTTTGATTTTAGTCAACCAAACAGGCATACAGTGATATCTCATTGTGGTTATGATTTGCATTTCTCTGATTAGTGATATTGAACATCTTTTCTATGTATTTTGATTATTACCTCCTATCAGATAAATCATTTGCAAATATTTTCTATTTACGAGGTTGCCTTTTTACTTTGTTGATCATTTCCTTTGTTGCACAAAAGCTTTTTATTTTGGTGTAGTCCCAATAGTTTATTTTTGCTTATATTGCCAATGTTTCCTTTCAGTTTTAAGAATTCAGGTCTCACATTTAGGTCTTTAATCCATTTTGAATTTACTTTGTGTAAGGTATAAGTCATCTAGTTTCATTCTAAGAAATTGTCTTTCCCCAACTGTATATTCTAGCCTCCTGTGTCACAGGTTAATTGACCAGAGAGGTGTGGGTTTATTTGAGTTCTCTATCCTATTCCATTGATCTGTATCTATTTTTGTGACAGTACCACACTGTTCTGATTACTGTGTGGCCTTTTTTTTTTTTTCTATTTATTTTCGAAAGGTGGGGACAGGCAGAGAGAGAGGGAGAGAGAAAATCCCAAGAAGGGTGTGCACTGTGAGCAGAGAGCCTGATGTGGGGCTCCAACTCATGAACTGTGAGATCATGACCTGAGCTGAAATCAATAGTTGGACACTTAACCATGTCCCTCTGATTATTGTACTATTTCTTCATATTTCTTCATATCTGGGATTGTGATACCTCCAGTTTTGTTCTTACTCAAGATTACTTTGGCTAGTCGAGGTCTTTTGTACTTCTACACCTATTTTGCAATTGTTTTAGGTCTAACACACTACTGCCATTTTGATAGGGATTGCACAGAATCTGTAGACTGCTTTGGGTAGTATGGACATTTTAAGAATATTAATTCTTCTAATCTGTGAGCACGGTATACCCTCCTCTGTCGGTATGGTCTTTAGTTTCTTTCA
The DNA here is from genome assembly GCF_018350175.1 of Felis catus. Classification (NCBI taxonomy): domain Eukaryota; kingdom Metazoa; phylum Chordata; class Mammalia; order Carnivora; family Felidae; genus Felis; species Felis catus. The sequence goes on from NC_058369.1 coordinate 39,508,232, forward strand.
TCAGTCTTAAACAGTTTTTGGGAGTATGAGGTTTTTTACCTCCTTGGTTAATTACAATTTACTCCTATGTATTTTATTGGGCAAAAGTATCTTAAATAGCTTCCCAGGAAACTCTAATGTGATCTCTAGGTAGAGAACCATTTGCCTTAGGGACAAGTCCTCTTAACAAATTGTTCAGAAATAGCTTTATGTTTCTCCTAGCTTTTCCTTAAACACCAGACATAGGGCCGCCCCCATTCCTCCTAAGTTTAAAGCAACCGCTGGTGTTCCCAAACACCAAACGCATCTCTGTAGCTACATCCCAGGAACCACCTTCATTCATTTTACACACTTTCAAACAAGCAAGATGGTATCAAAAAAATGAAGAGGGGCTGAAGGTGTTGAGTTGGAATAAAAAAAAAAAAAATCCTGAAACTAACCCAGTTCAGTTTTGAATACCCTAGTCAAAACTCTAATTTGTGCAACAAGAGTAAAATCTCTAAGGTGGCAAACAAAATGAGAAGATGAGTGAATTCTGTCCTAAAGAGAACAATCTGCCTCCATCATCAGTAAAAAAGGAGAAAGAGCTGGGAAAGGGAAACCACTTAATTCATGTTTGCTTGTGTCCCAGGCAAAAGGCTTTGAGAGACTGAAAGAACATTACACAGCGGGGTCCCAAGTCACTGGGAGGAGAGGAGTGCATTCCAAATTGCTCCTGAAGTTGCAGGCCTGTAACAGTTATAAGAGCTCAAATACAAGTCAAATATAGGTCGACTCTTAAGCTATTAAAATTGCTTGCCTTTAAGGAGAGAGATTTTGGCTATTGCTTTTGTTTTGTAGTATAAGAAAATTGCTCATTGAGGTCACCTGTAATAATAGGATTCTATCCCTAATGCTGGTTATAAACAAAGGTAATATTTAAAATAATTCAGGGCGCCTGGGTGGCTCAGTCGGTTAAGCGTCTGACTTCGGCTCAGGTCCTGATCTCAGAGCTCTGTCGGCTTGAGCCCCGAGTCGGGCTCTGTGCTAACAGGTCAGAGCCTGAAGCCTGCTTTGGATTCTCTGTCTCTGTCTCTCTCTGTCCCTTCCCAACTCATGCTCACTCTCTCAAAAATAAACAAACATAATTCAAAATTAAATGCATCTTATGAACAAGTTTAGATTTCACTGGCTACTTTGGATTATCTGTGCATGTCATATTCTTCATCATCAGGCTGATGTACAAGCACAAGGTAAGATTTTAATCCTTATGTATGTAGTTTTACACATGAAAAAAAAACAGGGTTTGCTGAAATTTATCTCAAAAGATGCAAGCCAATTTCACCTTCTCTATTTTAAAACTAAACCCATTCTAAGAACAATTACAAGTGACACAATGAGAAAAATTAGCTCTCTCCAAGAACTTTCTGTTCTAAGACGAACCTGGGCCAATTGTAAATCACACCGTCCTGGCACCATTATTTGAAGTCCTTTTCCATTTAAAGAGTCTCACATCAATGGCAGAAGTGCCTTTCATAACCCTTCCCATTTAATGGCCACAATCTCTCCCAGGTTCCACCAACTGGACTATATAGAGCTGATGTGAGAATGCATTATTGGGCTTCTTAATGCCTTTACTTCCTGTTAGCTAAAGGTTGAACACTTGGCAAAGCATCTCAACTATGTAATGTGTGGAAACGTCAGCCTAACACAGTGTTTTAAGCAGAGTCTTGAATGAATAAGTGAAATAAACAATGTTGGCTCAGCAAATGCCTCCCACCTCCAAACTTCTAAATTTCAAACATACATAAAATGTTTTTTTCTTTAAATCCAGGAACAACAACATTCCGCTTCACCTTTTGAGGACACAATTTAAAACACATTTCCACCAGATTTTTATTTCCTTCCCCGAACATAATTACACTTTGGAAAAAAGGATAACTGAAAAATGCCATCCAGTGTTAAGTCTTTCTTTTAAGAATGGCTGCATTCTTGGAAATGTGTTCTATTCTATCATCACCATTAAAGACAGTGGTATGTGTTTGTGTTTAAAATATTAACGTTACATAAATCTTAGAACTGGCAGAAACAATGCCAAATTATCATGCAGTGGGCAGCATTTTCAAATATATTCTCTTCATGTGGTACTTAAAAGTTTTGTCTATCATCTCAGCAATTTAATACTCCCCAAACCGTTTCCTCTACCTTTAGTATTTCATCCAATTGTAAATGAACCATATGAAACATTAAACTAAACTACCACTTCTTACTAAAACTATTTTTAAAGTAATAAGCCTGTTCACACTGGACTAAGCTCAATACCAAACAAAGAAAAGGTAGTGATTCCCTTTTGGAGATTATGATCTAAACTTACAGAACACAAAATATTCAGGGCACCCAAAAAATATTTGATGCAAGCTAAAAGGTTCATCCAGTGGACTGGTGAAAATATATATGGGCAAAGAAGTAAGTAATGGCAGTATGTTGCAATAAATCCTTAAGACTTCCTAGAGACTAGACAAACACTTCTTGATAGTACAGGAATCTATGTGACTCAAATCTCTGGGGTTACTGAAGGGAGGAAGAAGACAAGCTGATAAAAGACATATCCGAAATAAATGCAATTAGAAAGACTGAATAGAAAATGAATGAAGTGGACTGCTGTGCATAAATCTGTATGGTCTCTAGAAGGCAAAGAAGTGTGAAGATATGAAAGGAAAAAAATGTAATGCGTTCAAGAAAGGGTGCTTTGGAATATAAAACAACTGATACAGTGCGCTCAGCCAAGTAAGTTAACTGGTAAAAATCGTATTTTCATTTTTTCTTTGGGTACTTAGCATAGATAGCTAAGTTACTCAAAGTGGGAAGTTAATTACTGGACAGAGATCTTAGTTTTACTTTCAAAGGTCTGTATTTATTTTTCTCCCCAAATTCTTAATTTGTAATAAACTACCCATCATATCAGATGATCTTTTAGAAATGGGTATTATGCATTTTCAAAGTGGTTAAAGATCCTCACAGTAAGACTGATGTCCGATGTTACAGTAAAAACTTAAGTCTTATTCAAAAAATAATTACTAAATCCCTTGAACAGAAACAAATTATGTTTCTCAAGAAATCAAAACCAACTTCACCTTAGTTCTCCACCAAATTTGGAAAGGTAAAGCCTGAAGAGGTGGGTCCACAGTTAAAGGTGATCCTTCACAACAACACAACTACCACTCCACTACTCCCCACTTTCTTTCTCAATGTAACTCCTTCCTCTGCAACTCAAGTTAGTGTATTATACTGACTACATGTATCCTCTGGGTGGGTTATGGCTATCTTCACCTGTAAGTTTATGTATTTATTTGTTTTAAGAGAGAGCATGAGTCAAGGAGGGACCCAAAGAGAGGGAGACAGAGAATCCCAAGCAGGCTCTGGGCTGCCAGCGCAGAGCCGGATACGGGGTTCGAACTCACAGAACTATGAGATCATGACCTGAGCCAAAACCAAGAGTCAGATGCTTAGCCGACCCAGCCACCCAGGTGCCCCAACTGGTTGAGCGTCCAACTTTGGCTCAGGTCATGATCTCACGGCTCATGAGTTCAAGCCCCGCGTCGGGCTCTGTGCTGACAGCTCGGAGCCTGGAGCCTGCTTCGGATTCTGTGTCTCCCTCTCTCTCTGCCCCTCCCCTGCTCATGCTCTGTCTCTCCCTCTCTGTCAAAAATAAATAAAACATTCAAAAAAAAATTTTTTTAAACGAGTGATACTGAGGGCCTTAAAGGCTGCTGTAAAGAGTCACCTAAAAATGTACCAGACCTGGGAAACTTACTGGAGATTTACTGGTCACTTGGTAAATCGTTATCATCTCACCTCCTGCTGTAGATCAAAGTACAGCTCACCTGAGCTACTTGTACTTAGTACAAACCTCCTCGCCTCTAGTACTGCCCTTTCTTGTTTATCACAGAGTCTCAAAGTTCATTCTTCCACTGTCACTGATTATATACCACTCCTTTCCTCCAAAGCATCAGCCGAGTTCCCACATGCATTATGGGGCTAGACCCAAGTTGTTCACTTCATGACCCATTCCTCAGGAGCAATGGCATTTCTAGACGTTCTCCAGAGGTACCTTCTCCCAGAGTACTCTTTCCGCTGCATAGTTTAACCTATGGTGCCATTCTTGTTCATTATACCTCGAGACTCACTTCTTTCACTGACTCAACAAATAAGTACTGAATATCTACTATATACAAGGCCCACTGTATTAATCTCTGATCTACAGAATAGCCAATAGCTAGAAACCTCTCCACAATTCAAACCCAGAATCTCAGTTTCGCTACACTTCACACTGTACTTTGTTGCTTCCTCACTTGCAACACAGTTGTTCATACATCCATTTCTCACAAAACAACACTTTCACAAATAAGAAAACTATGAGAAATCAGTAATGGTGTTGACCTTTTAAGACCTAACTAGGAACAATGTAGGCAATCTCATTTAAGTCTTCTCGTACACCCCTCCTGTGAAGCTCTATTTATTTTTTTATGTTTATTTTGACCCGGCAGGGGGAGGGGGGGAGAGCGAGCGAGCAGGGGAGAGACAGAGAGAGAAGAGACAAAGAATCCCAAACAGACTCCACATTGTCAGGGCAGAGCTCGACACAGGGCTCTAACTCATGACCTGAGCCAAAATCAAAGAGCTTGATGCTTAACCAACTGAGCCACCTGGGCACCCCTAGTTATTTCTTTAAAGACCCTGCTGGCTTATTCTCTGCCACGAATTACGTACCTGTGTTTGATTTATTGTAGTTTTTACATCACTCAGGACAGTGTTTTAATGTTCTCATGCTCCTGTCAGGCAGCAGCAAGTAGTATGGGTTCAAAGGGTTTGAGTGTGGTGTTTACAGAAGCCAAGACTGAATTTCTATCTCCGTGTAGACCAAGGTGTTCTGTCTGGTGCCCAGATACGCTGCTGCTGTTATTGCTGCAAAACCTTCCAATAAATGCCTACCATTACACAGAGCCGGAGAGTGTAATGTTTCCTTCAACAGTCAACCAACACACATTGGCTGTTGACAGGTCAAACGGTCCCTGACTTCCGGGGATGGGTAGGGAACAGGGATGGGGAGACAATTCTGTGAAACATTACTGTTAAATGTGAAAGATGGTGAGGGTGCTAGCTATGGTGGCACAAAAAAGAGGGAAGACCAACTTCGCCTTGGGAGATGAATGAAGGAGTCTTCATTCACAGAACTAGGTGAACAAAGGGAGGACCCCCAGGAGGGACAAGGTCTAAGCGAGGGGAGAGAGCCAAAGAAGGATGGGAAACTCCCAAATCATTTGGGCAGCCAAGCACGGTATCACTGCTGATTAGAAAGGACTTCAGGTGCTAAGTATTCGCGTACCCGGAAAACTAAAAGCATTTGTCTGGTGGTGATGTCTTAAGTACAAAGAACATCTCTGCTGCCAGTTTTGTTTTGCATTTGTAAATTCACATGAGAAATGATTCTATCACAGTATATTCTTCTAGCTCCACAGCCTTTCTCAGCCTCAACCGCACATCTCAAAAAATGACTTATTTTCTCGATTCTCCCAAGGATATACATAACCAGTATGATTTCAAACACAGAGAGGGTAACTCACTATCCAGTGGAAGCCTTAGAGCAGTGGGGCCAATTCTCTCCAGAACTGAGTAAGAGAGGCTGTTGGGCTTCACAATGCTGCACTTGCACTTGTCTTAGAAATGAACGCTGAACGGATACATAACTCAACCTGAGGTTTGTGCTCTTATCTGAAACCTAGTAAATGCTAAGGGATTTCCACTGCTGTTTTGTTGTTTTGTTCTCAGAGGTGAGGGGGGAAAAAAGCAGTAGGAGACACTATTTTCCATAGTCTGTGAGACATCTGCAAATAATGCAACTGTTAAGCCTTTCAGATGAAGTATTTACTTAAAACAAAGCTTTGTAACACACACACACACACACACACACACACACACACACACACACACAGAACCACAGCCTGCAAACTGGAGGATTTAGAACTGGAAAGCACTGCTGAAGTCTAATAAGCCTTTCATTTTAGAGATCAGAAAACAAAGGCCAGAGAAGGTGTGTGACTTGCCCAGAGTCGCACGCAGTGCTCAGGCAGAGGCTGCACACTGAATTCCAGACTTTCCAGGCACGCCCCCCTTCACTACTTACCCTCCTTTCAAGCAACATACCCCACTTCAAAACTTTATAATCGAGTAATAATTAGCAACAGCAATGATGGGGGGGGGGGGGGGAAAGGTTGACTTATATTGCTTCCCAAACTCGGTATTTATATTCACTTGAACATATACTATAATAACTAAGCTCATCTGGTTGTATTTCAGTGACAACCTCTTAAGTCTAAAAATACTTTTAAATGTGTTTATTACTGACACTGTTGTTCTACTCAGTGAGAAACTGATTACGATCAGAAGTATTTTCTAATGTGCTAAGAACATCTAACATAGATACCAATTTTGTAGTAATTTTTTAAAAGCTGCTACATTGCTAAAGTTTCTATAAGGAGATATTTTATAAATTCAACTATAACAACATCTTGTGTCTCATTTAACTCTTGCTTTACCAGAACAAATAATCAAAGCATGAATTTATTTGACCCACACCAAAGTAATTTATTTTCAGTTTCATTTCATTGTGGTGACTACCTACTTTTTTTCTGTGATGTATTTAGAAACTTTAAAGTACAATGTAAACTACATCGATACCTCAGAATACAAACCTAAGTACATCTTACATATAAAGAGAATGAGTCATCAACCAACTTTAGCCCAGATGACAAATTCCAGAACAAGTAGCAAAAATCAAGGATAATTCAGCGAATTTGTAAATATGTTGAGAAGCCCTCTGAATATTTATCACAGATAAATGTGATTAACTAATGTGAAAAGAGGATTCCCTCATGTGCCTTGACCGTTTCATATGTGGCCTGCATGAAATATACAGCTTGGCAAATAAAATTTTTTTAATGTTTTTTTTGGGGGGTAGGGGCAGCGTGAATGGGGGAGAGGCAGAAAGAGAGGGTGACACAGAATAGGAAGCAGGTGCCAGGCTGCACAGAGCGTGATGGGGGGGCTCATACTCACAAACTGTGAGATCATGACCTGAGCCACAGTCGGATGCTTAACCAACTGAGCCACCCAGGTGCCCTCACAGCCTGGCAATTTTAAAGGCCAAGATCTGTAGGAAGGTAAAATGAGGTTGGTTTCACTCTTCTCCTTGTCAAAAGATTCAGGATTCCAATCAATCCTTATGCAGCTATACTAATGATGTAAGAAGCAATACACAATTTTTTTCTATACTGCACCAAAAGGGGTTCCATTATTCGTTAGCAGATTTACCTTTATAACACATTCATCCTTAATTACAGGAGGGCTGTCTAGAGATCAGGGCAAGTGTACTGGTCAAAGCAAATTCCTTCCTCAAACACCCTCCTCTCCCTCCTCCTCAAGACACTGACAAGCAAGTGTTATTAGAGAATATTCTTCAAAAACAAAAATAAAATCCATCACCAGCTCTTAAGCAAATGCTGTGAAGAAAAACCTAATTAACTCATACAGTGAAAATGTAGCCAGGGAGCAAAACCATAATGCTTGGGAAGAGAATTAAAGCAAGTAGGTTAAGTCTAGTCACCTGCTTGTTAACTACCCATCTTTCTTCAATGGTCCGCACATATGCTTCCTGGTTTGTAACTGAGGGAAAGCATCCACATCAGCTGGGGGCGGGGTGCCCGGAGGAGGGCCTGCCCACTCAGTTTCCCAGACTATGTGTGGCAAGAGGGCAGGATCAGAATGCCTACCCAGCTAGGTGGAGCTTTGCTAACTGCAGCCTAACCAAAAGCTTGGGGTTAACAACATGACCCATCACCACAGAAGGCTTGAAACTGTTACCTGATATCAGTTTCTGGCAAATTCCAAGAAAGGAGAGGTTTAAAAGATTACAGCATGCTTAGTAAAATAACACTTTCCCCTCTTTTCTGTGCATCAATTATGTGGGAAAAAACCTGTTACATGTCTGCAGAAGCAGACACTCCATATCTACAAGATGAACCTCCACACAACTGTGTTCCACAGAAAACAGAGGAGACACCCGCCAAAAAGGCACAGCTAAGTCTCTGGTGGCAACAATCTTGTACATGAGCTTCACATGTTATTTCACCAACACTCCAAATGCCATACTTTCTCCCTCGCAGAATTCCCTCGTTTAAGAAGCTTCCCAGTGAAGCAGCAATTCAATTCCTACTGACTTTCCCATCTTTTCATCAACTTTAGAGATGCTGTTTTACTCCTTTGCAACAAGAAAAATCCACACTTTTCCAAGCAAAAATCTGCCTGTGAACCAAGAAGCATACACTCCTCAGTTCGTACTATCCTGTCCTGAGACGCTGTCCCAGGCCCCTCTGGTTTCTCACTTTCATTGTTGGAGTCACTGATACAGCTTGAGCCTGCACATGTTTATACAATGCCCAAAGCAGAACTGTTCTGTACAGAATAGATGCATACAAGACAGCTGATAGAAGGCAGTGCTAAGTATATGGAAAAAGTACTCAGAGAGCTCTTGAACTGGTCCCCATCTTGAAACGCACCTAAGCAGTTCACTTGTAATTATCAATATGCTGACTTCTGCGTATGAAGGTGCTGAGTGGGTAAGAAGTCCAACTCTAATGCCATAATTAGGGATATAGTTTGCATTCCTTCCCTTATCAGATTTTCCTTTTCAACAAAATTTACTCACAGTCTGCCTCTGCGTTTCGATAATTTTACTAGTAAGCTGATAATGGCAAACTAAGATGAAACTGAGACATATAGGTATGAATGGAGGAAAAAAGAGGACAAAAATTTAATATTTCTCAAGCCAGAATTACACTGCTGCAATTTACTTCTAGAGGGCAATTTTTAAAAAGCTTGTTGTAACAATGAAGTCTGTATTAAAAAGTTGCAGAAGGAGAAATTGAAGACCCTTTCTACTTCTGCTACGAGTTCGAAAAAGGTGAGGGATAGATGATAGAGCTGGGATAGAGAATGGTTCCCCACTAGCCTGCACTTCTAATAATATTCGGATGGCATCTGGCATTCATTTTAACGTGTGTGTGTATGTATGTATGTATATCTATATCTATCTATATAGATATAGATAGATATATATATAGTGCATCTCAATCAAGCTCAATTACTATTATTCAAGAAAATGTCCTGAACAGGTCTAGGGTGAAAAGTATTCATTGCTTTTTCACAGTAAACAAATGATGAAAACCAAACTGTTCACATAAGATTTATAATATATTCAGAAGGTTCTGAGGCAAAAATACAGATACTATAAGCTGTTTTTTCATTATTGGGTAATAAAACTAAAAATCAAGAAAAGAATCAAGGCAGTAACCCAACATCATTTTAGAAACAATAATAAAAGCTCATAATGTACATAATTCTTTCGCTGGCTAAAACTGACTTCTCAAAATATGTACTTCTGTTAAGACAAAAAAAATGTGCTAACTGGACTTCCATCAAAATTTAAAACTTTTGCTCTTCAAAAGATATAGGTAAGAAAATTAAAAGGCATATTTACTTGATAAAGGACATATATCCAGGATGTAGAAAGAACTCTTACAAACTTTAAGCAGACAACCCAATTTAAAAAATGGGCAAAATATCTGAATAGACATTTGGCCAAAGAAGATATACAAATGGCTAATAAGCATAAGAAAAGATGTTCAATATCATTAGTCATTTGAAAAATGCAAATGAAAACCACAGTGAGCTTGGCACAATACATCTACTGAAAAGGTTATAATCCAAAGTGTTGGTGAGGACATGGAGAAACGAGAACCCTCATATGTTGTTGGCATAATATAAAATATTGCAATCGCTTTGAAAAACAGTTCAACAGTTTCTTCAAAGATTTAAACATGAAATTACCATACAAGCCAGCAATCCACCTAGGTTATCTACTCAAGACAAACACTTGTCCATGCAAATGTTTATAGTAGCACAATTCATAACAGCCACAAATTGGAAACGATCCTAATCAACTGGTAAATACAGAAAATGTGGTTTATCCATGCAATGAAATACTACCCAGCGATGAGATGGACAAACCTCACAGAGATTATGAAAGAAGCCAGAAAGAAGCCAGATGTAAAAACGACTACAGACAGTTATTCCACTGACACAGTATTTCTATAGAGACTAAAAGTGTTATCAGTGGTTGCCTGGAGAGTAAGGACTAACTGCAAACAGGCACAATGGGATGTTGTGAGGTGATTAAGTGTTCCAAAACTGGGGTAGGGTGATGGCTGTACAACTAAATTCACTAAAATTCACTCAACTGTTTGATAACTCAACTGTATAGTCAATTACAATGCAATCAAAGTTGTAAAAGTAAAAAGTTTAACAACCCAATCCTCCAAAAATTTTAACATAGAAGCTACTTTAATTTTCACATTTATTTATTTCACATTTATTTACCAAAGACAAGAGATTATGTTTTCAAACACAAACTGTATTAGGCTTAAAAGGAACTCAAGACGATAGCAGTTTCTCATTTAAGGCATATTGTTTAGAAATATCTAACATGGCAGACACTTCATTCTCCTCTACAGGGTCAAATAAAACAGTGCATTGCTCAGTAATTGTACTCTTGGACATTTACTCTAGAGAAAGGAAAACTTACACTCACATAACAAACTGTACATAAATGTTCACATTAGCTCTATGTGTTCATAGCCCAAAACTGAACACAACCCAAATGTCCTTCAATGGGTGAATGCTACAGCTGTGGTACATCCATACCACACAGTACCACTTAACAACAAAAAGGGATGAACTACTGATACACACTATCTTAATGGACATTAAAGGAATCAGAGTAAGTGGGAAAAAAAATCCAATCTTAAAGGGTAACATATGTAGGATTCCATTTACAAAACATTCCTGAAATGATGAAATTATGGAGATGGAGAAGAGATTAGTAGTTGCCAAAGAGGCTGGGAGCAGAGGACAGGACAGTGGCTGCCAAGAGAGGAGCATGTGGGATTCTTGTGATGGGCCTATTCTGTATCTATCTTTACTGTGACAGTGGCCAAACACACTACACATATGGTAACATTACCTTTAAGTCAATATGCGGGTACACACACACTCTCTAACAACATCACATATAGGTCCAAGTGAAACTAGAGGAATTTGAATAAAGTTTTGATTGTGTCAGTGTCAATTTTCCTGATGTGGTATCGTACTACAGTCATTCAAGATGTTATCGCTGGGAAAAAGAGGATGAAGAGTCTATGAGATTTCTCTAGTATTTCTTACAACTGCACATAAATCTACAATTATTTCAAGATAATTTTTTTATCTTTTAACTATTTTTTAATAGTTAAAAAAATCAACACAGTGTATTTTCACTGTTACTTTCATGGAATACCAATATACCACATATTCTGAGGCTATACTACATTTAAGTCTTACAATATACTACTCTTTTTTTATGGGGTACCAGCATTCTCATAAACAGAAGGTTTACCAAGAAAAATGATTAGAATCAATCATTAACTACTGAGTTTTAAACACCGGAGAACAAAAGGTAGGAAAGACATCTAGCACTTACAACTTCTACACCAAGGCTGCAAACAACAATCTCTAGAGGTGGATTTAAGTTTTTCTCTCTCTCTCACTCACACTCACACACACACACACACACACACACACACACACACACACACACACAATAGGGAGTTTCTTCAATTAGAAAGGTATTTTCTAGGGGCATCTGGGTAGCTCAACCAGCTCTTGATTTCAGCTCAGGTCGGCTGAGGTCATGATCTCACAGACTGTGGGATCGAGCCCCACAAGGGGCTCATGCTGATGGCAGAGAGCCTGCTTGGGATTCTCTCCCTTCTTCTCTCCCTCTGCCCCTCCCTCGTGTATGCACACAAGAGCTGGAGTGCATGCTCTTTCTCTCTCAAACTTTAAAAAGAAAGAAAGGATATATTGTACAGAAGGACATATTGTAGTGTGCTACAGATGAAACCATGCCTTCAAGAATACAAGACACACAAAAAGGACACATCTTTCATTGTGAATTCCAAGTTTACCACGTAAGTTCAAATCACTAACCTGGGTTCTTAGCACATTTTGACACCTTTAACTGCATCTGACAGGATCCTTGGTTATTGGAAAGAAGGATCACAATCAACTGCCATTCTGCGAATACTTCAGTCTTTTGGGATCCCAATTTCATCTCCATCTCTCCACTCCACATAAAGCATGAAAAGCCAAACCCCTTCAACCTGGTGACCTCCTGACGGCACCCAGAAAATCTTCCAATGCTGGACAGCAGTCAGGAAAGGGAGAGCTGGGAGTGAAGAAGGTGGGGAAGCCTTCCTCTCCATTTCAAAGTAAAGAGAGACCGTAAAGGAGCCATTCGAAAACTGTAACATTACCTGATAGTTAGAACAATAGAAAGAAAAGCAAGATGGGCATATACTGTAGTCCTTTTCGCACCCTGAAATAAACAGTTAACTAAAGACAAAAGACAGATAACATGAGAAGAGACTATAAAGGAACCAAAAGAAAGGGAACACCAAAGTTCAAATTCAAAAATCAAAACTAAGGGACCTTAACATTCCAACACAGTTAACAAAAAGAGCAAGACTTCAAAGAGCTAACAAATATATGAAAAGAAGTTAGTTTACACTTCTGGATAAGGGAAATGTAAATTAAAACAATGAAACATCATTTTTAACCCTATGCTTTCCACTCTTTTCTGAATTTGAAATCTAATAATCCCAACTATTGGTATTATACAGGAAAACTGGAATTCTGCCCTTAGCAAAAACACTTTGAAGACCCAATTTAATAATTCTTAAACACTGAAGAAGCCCCATCTTATGATTGGGCAATTCCACTTAAAGATTTCCAACCTAAAGAAATCTATACTTGTCACAAGACATGTACAGAGATGCTCACAACAGTGTTATTTGTAATAAAGGCAAGGAGAAGCTACCTAAGAATAGATAACTGTATTTTACCCAAGGAAACAGAACCTAACAGTTAAAATGTGCAAGCCAGATCCACCATCAACATGGTAAGGTTGATCCAGCATCACCAGGGCATCTAAGACAATGCTAAGCTGTGTGTGTGTGTGTGTGTGTGTGTGTGTGTGTGTGTGTGTGTGTGTGTGTGTGTGTGGGTGGCAGGGCAGGGGGTGGTGGTGAGACAAGGTGCAAAAGGATATGTACAGTACACCATTTAGGTCGATTTGTAGAACGATACACATCTTCAACAAAAGTGGTTGGGGAAAGGCACCGAGGGAGAAAAAGTCAGAGAAAAGAGGTGCTCACTGTTTACATTCCTGCTAAATAAATGTTTACCGTTTGAACATTTCATCAAAACTATCCAAATCAAATGCAGAAAAACTGTTAACACTAATAAGCAGTAGGTGAGGAGTATGTAATACTTTTGTGTGTTCTTCTATTAAAGGATTATGTGTTTTCTGAAGTTTTAAAAGGCGGTAGTATATTAAGTCAAAGTGAAAAAAGAAAATGCAAATTCTTTGTATCAGGAATCAAAGAAGAGACATCATTACAAGTCTTACAGACATTAAAAGGATAAAGGAACTTATAAACAATTTCTGTCTAAGTTTGACAGCTTAGATGAGATGTCTCAAAGAATTTTTCCAAATTAACAAAGCTTACATAAGAACAGGTAACATAAATAGACCTATACATATTTTTTTAAATGTTTTATTTATTTATTTTTGGGGGGAGAGGGAGGGAGAGGGAGAGGGAGAGAGAGAGATAGAGAGAGAGAGAGGCAGAGCACAAGCTGGGGAGGGACAGAGAGGGAGACACTGAATCTGAAGCAGGATCCAGGCTCCGAGCCGTGAGCACAGAGCCTGACATGGGGCTGGAACCCATAAACTGGGAGACCATGACCTGAGCCAAACTCGGACGCTCAACCGACTGAGCCACCCAGGCGCACCAGACCTATACGTATTAAATAAACTGGTCTGTACTTGACACAACAAACCCAAAAGAATCCTTCCCCGACCTCTAATCAAGAGGACTTCATTGGTGAATTTCTACCAAAAATGTAACAACGAACTCTACACACACTCTGGGCAAAAGAAAAAGAACACTTTTCAATATTATAAAGCCAGCATTACTGAAACACCAAAATTAAAGACAACACAAGAAACCTATAGATCCATCTCTCAAGAATATGGAACCAAAACTCCTTAGCTAATTATTAGCATACTGAATCCAGCAATACCTAAAAAGGATAAATAACATGTGATGACCAAGTGAGTTTATACCATGAATGCAAAATTGTTTCAATATCTGAAAAATGAAGATAATTCACCATGTCAACATATTAAAGAAAAACTATATGATCATAATAATAAATGAGGTAAAAATGTATTGACAAAATTCAGCATCCATTCATAATAATTTTTAAAAAGCCAGCAAACGAAGTCTTCTGGTCAACATCTGGTGGGCCAGGAGTATGGAATAAGTGGGGAAAACAAATACAATTAGAAATTAAAAATAAAGACAAGTACCACTTACAGTAGCATAAAAAATGAACTATTCAGGGATAAATCCAACAAAATATGTACAAGATCTATATGCCATATTCTACAAAAAACAATGATGAGAGATCAAAAATTTAACCGAACAGGAGAAATACTATGCTTGTGGATTAGAAAACTCATTATTGTTAAGTCAATTTTCCTGCAAATGATCTATAGTTATGATATTCAATACAGTAGACACTTGTAACAGGACTATTTACATTTGAGTTTAATTAAAATCCGGTAAAATTTAGAATCTATTTCCTCAGTCTAACTACTTTTCAAGTAGCCAGGTCACATGCTGTTAGTACCTACCACATACTGGACAGCATAGACAGAAAACATTACCATCGTCACACAAAGTTCTGGTGTTATTGGACAGTGCTGAGCTACAAATTCAGTGCAATCCAGTAAAAGTCTCAGCAAATTTCACAGAAATGAGGATGGAAAAAGAGGACCTATTATACTCAAAAAATTTTTTTTCTGAAAAAGAAGTACCAAGTTTAAGGATAGATTTCATGATTTATGTTGACTTACAGTATTCAACACAGTGTTGCTGGATTTTATGATTTATGTTGGCCTTACAGTATTTAAACACAGTGTGGTATTGGCAAAAGCAGAGTCCAGAAACATATACACACATTTATGATCATCCGATTTTAAACAAAGACACCAACATAATTTGATAGAGAAAGGAGAGTCTTTCAACAAATAGTATAGAAAAAACTGGGATGTCCACAGGTAAAAATTAAGGACCTTAATCTATACTTTATCCATATATAAGAATTAACTTAAAAAGGCAAACACATTATTGAAAAATCTCAAAGTTACTATAAAACTTTTGAGAAAACATAAAGGAAAATCTTTAAGACCCCGTCTATGCAAAGATTCCTTGGATAAAACATAAAAAACAGAAACTGCAAAAGAAAAAAAATATTGAATTACAAAAAGTTAAAAATCCTCTGAAACACAGCATCTCTCCAGTTTTATTGAGAACAAAAAGTTTAAGGTGTGTAGCATGTGGCTTGATTTACACTTACTATAAAATGATAACCCCAAGTTTAGCTTAACACCCATCATCTCACAGAGATACAATAAAAAGAAAAAAACTCAAGGGGCGCGTGTGGCTCAGTTGGTTAAGCGTCCAACTTCGGTTCAGGTCATGATATTGCAGTTTGTTGAGTTCGATCTCTGTGCCCAGCTCTGTGCTGTCAGCTTGGAGCCTAGAGCCCGCTTCCAATTCTGTGTCTCTCTGTCTGCCCCTTTCCTGCTCGTTCTCTGTCTCTCGCTCTCAAAAATAAATAAACATTAAAAAAATTTAGGAAAAAAAAAAAAGAAAAATGAAAAAACTTTCTCCTCATGGTGAGAACTCTTAGAATCCACTCTTTTAACAACTTTGCTATATGCCATACAGCAGTGTTCATTATGGTCATAATGCTGTACATACATCCTTAGTATTTATCTGTAAGTGGGCATTTCTACCTTTTGACCACCTTCCTCTTATTCTCTGCCCCCACTCCACCCTGAAAGACACCATCAAGAAAATGAAAAGCCACAGACTAGGAGAAAAAATATGCAAAATACGTATCTAATTTAAAAAAACTGTTATTTAGATTATATAAAAACCTCTAAAAGCTGAATAATAAACAACACACTTTAAAAATGGGCAAAAAAAAATTTGAAGTCATTTCCCCAGAGATATATGGGTGACTTACATAAACACATGAAAAGAGATTTATCACTAGTCATTAAGGCAATGCAAACTAAAACTACAGTGAGATAACCACTAAGATGTATATTGGCTATTAAAAAAAAAAAAAAAAAACAAGTGGCAATGCTGAGTACTGAGGATGTACAGAGACAGGAATTTCTATAGTGTTGACGATGAAAAGCAAAATGGTATTTTGGGGGGGATGATGGGAATTTGTTCTTCTGAATTGTAATTACAAGTCTAAGTGCATAAAAATTCACAGACCTATACACCCAAAAGGGTTACGCTTAACATGAATTACCTCGGTAAACCTGACCTGAAAACAATTCTCACTTTTCCAGTATTTTCTTTGAAATATTTTAAACACTTCAGTTTTCCAAATTCAATTCAAACTTTTCTAACACCTCTCCTCAATTACTTCTAAATGGCCTTCTGAAAGCCTCCTATAACCAGTTTGATCAAACCTTAACTCCACAAGGCAAGCAAATGTTCCATATGACTAGACAATCTGTTTCCAATGCATAGGATGTACAATTAATCAGAGAAGCTTCAAGAAGGAAAGACACGTAAAGCATTCCACCTGCACCCAAGTCCTACAGGTGCTCCAGTTATCTAAAAGAAAATCGTCAAGAGGAATAATCAAAGGAAAGGATTCTAAAAACAAAAGAAATCTTACGAAGGGAAAGGAAGTGCTCTGGATTCAATGGTCACAACAACAAAAAATCACCAATCCACACTCAGACATACCCCCTCTCACTGGGAGAAATCAGGTGGGCAGAAGAACAGAAACTATCAAAAGAAACCTAATGCTCACCCTGAATCACGTCATATCAAATTTCCCTGTCGTGCAAACCAAATCATAGGACTTCCAAGACAATATACAAGCACTGGAAGTCTAAGATAGTTAGAACAGTTAATGGACTATGCCAGGGAGAACTTCACAGAAATGATTATGCAGAGGAGAGTAAGAGCTGGTAATTGAGAAAAAACAGTTGCTATTTCATTATGAAATGCACATGTGCCTGCCATAGTTCCAAATCTTAACTGTAAAGAAACCCTGAAATACAAAGCACTTAATACTGCATAGAATCCAGAGGAATACCTCTAATCATCTTCTTAACGCCTGCTTTGTCACAAAGACGATACCATTTGTTGGGAATAGGACAAATCTAGTCCAGAAGTCTAGGCCAGGTTCCATTACTACTAACCTGTTTCACAACTTAGGGTCAGTCCCTGAATCTCACTGGCTTCTAGTTTTCCTGGATATAATGACTGGATAAAATTACCTCTATGAGGCCCATTCTAAAGACATTTTTCCATGGAGGAAGAACAGGAGCCTAGGGCAATCCAAAGAATTGTAGTTCTTCTTGGCCAGATACGGCTACAGCCATATGAATGTGGATTTAACACTATCTCATTTTGTAAAACTACATTATATATTTACCAGTAGCATATGGGCTTCAGCAAAAAGCAAAACGCTGCCCTACAAACTCTAAGCACAATAAACATCTACGTAGAGAGCAACACCAAGGCTCATCACAATCAAACTGCCAAAAGCAGTGATAAAGGGAATCTTAAAAGCAACTAAAAACGCATTTTGTAGAGAAAGAAAGAAAAAAGAATGGCAGATTATTCATCAGAAGTGATGCAACCCAGAAGACAATGGAACAACATATATTTAAGGTACTTAAGGTACTTTAAGGTATTAAAGTACTTAGATAAAGAGGTCTGGGAGGCTCAGATGGTGAGCTTAGGTTCTGAACTCCGGGCTTGTGAGTTGGAGCACCAATTTCGGCTCACTGCTGTCAGCATGGAGCCCGCTTCAGATCCTCTGTTCCCTTCTCTCTCTGCCCCTGCTGCTGCTGCTCTCTCTCTCAAAAATAAATTTAAAACAACATTAAAAAGATAATAAACTGAACCTAGAATTCTATATCCACCGAAAACATCTTTCAAAACAAGCACAAGAAATTGGAAGGCTCATAGACCATCAGTGGTAATATAAAATGGTGCAGCCACTTTGGAAAACATTGTGGTAAACTTCAAAATATTAAAAACTTATCAACTGTCCCAGCAATTCTAGGTATATACCCAAGAGAAATTAAAAGATATATCTATTGGGGCATCTGGGTGGCTCAAGCAGTTGAGTGTCTGACTTCAGCTCAGGTCATGGTCTCACAGTTTGTGGGTTCGAGCCCCGCGTCGGGCTCTGTGCTGACAGCTCAGAGCCTGGAGCCTGCTTCGGATTCTGTGTCTCCCTCTCTCTCTGCCCCTCCCCACTCACACTCTGTCTCCATTTCTCAAAGATGAATAAACATTAAAAAAAAAAAAAAAAAAAACTAAAAAAACCCAAAGGATGTATCTATTAAAAATTGTATATGCTAATGTTTATAGCAGCATTCATAATGGCCAAAAAGTGGGAAAATTCAAAATAACCAACTGGATAAACACAATGTGGTATATTATACAATATTATTTGGCTATAAATAGGAACAGGTACTGATACGTGCTACAACATACATGCTGTTTCCAAGGTGAGCCTTGGAAACATGGCAGTGAAAGAACCCTGTCACAAAAGACCACATATATTATTTCATTTACACAAAATACCCCAAACCAGGAAGAGTGTATCAATGGTTCCCTAGGACTGGGGATGCCTGTGTGCAGTGGAGTGAGGACACCCTGGAGGGTGACAGCTTAAAAAGCACAGGATTCCTTTGGGGAGTAAGGAAATGAGGCCACAGTTCGTTATTCTGTGAATGTACTAAACACCAATGAACTGCACACTTTAAACAGATGAACTGTATGATACAGGAGTTGTATCTTTAAAAAAGCTGTTATAAGAAAAGCAAAAATTAAAACTTCTGAGGAATAAAACACAAATCAATCAATCACCCGCAGACCTCAGCTACAAGGAATGTTACACTAAGTCTTTCAGGCAGAAGGAAAATATTACCACATGGAAATCTGGACCTAAACAAAGGAATGAAGAGCACCAGAAATGGTAAATATGTGGGAAAATACAAAAGACTTCTTTTGTTATACTTTGCAATCTCTTTAAAATATAATTGACTACATAAAAATGTTAATATATAATGGGAGATTACAACAGCAGCAACAGCAGAAAGGCAAGGTATAAGAGTGGTAGCATACTACTCTAAGATTCTTATATTACAGACGAACTTGAACACCACCAGTCTGAACTGCATGGGTTCAATTACAAGTGGGTTTCTTTTTTTTTTTTTCTCGAAAAACACAGTATCGTAAATGTATTTTCTCTGTTCTCTGATTGTGTTAGTATTTTTTTCCTTAGCTTACTTTATTGTAAGAATACGCTATATAATACATATACAAAATGTGTTGAGTGTTCATGTTATTTGTATGGCTCCCTATAAATAGTAAGCTATCAGTAGTTAAGTTTTAGGGGAGTCAGAAGTTATATGTGGATTTCAATTCCATATGGAGTCAGCACCTCTAACCCCCATGTTGTTCGAAGGTCAACAGTATAGGTAAAAAAAAAAGTCTGTCAGGGACGCCTGGGTGACCTCAGTTAAGTGTCCTATCAGGATCTAGCCCCAGGTCATGATCTCAGGGTTCCTGAGTTCCAAATGCCACATCAGGCTCTGCGCTGACAGTGGAGAACCTGCTTGGGGTTCTCTCTCTCTGTCCCTCTTCTGCTTGGGCACAGGTGTGCTTTCTCTCTCTTTCTCTAAATAAATAAATAAATAAGTAAGTAAGTAAGTATACTAACGCAACAAATTAAACCAAAGACTTACAGGTAAGAAGAAAGAATATAAACGGAAATTAAAAAAAAAAAAAACAAAAACAAAAACCAAACACTCAACCAAGCCAAAGATGGCAGAAGAAAAGGGGAAGAAGATAGGTGGGAAAAATAGAAAACAAAAAGTAAGACAGTAGATTTAAAACCAATCATATCAATAATCACATTAAATGTAAATGATCTTTAACTACAAAAATTTAATTATATCTGCCTGTAAGAAATCCATTTCAAAGATAAAGACAAAAGGGCTTTTGGGTGGCTCAGTCGGTTAACCATCTGAGCCTTGATTTTGGCTCAGGTGATTATCTCATGGTGTGCAGGTTTAGCCCCACACTGGGATTCATGCTGACAGTAAGGAGCCTGCTTGAGATTCTATCTTCCTCTTTCTCTACCCCTTCCCCACTTGCACACTTACACACACATGCACATGCTCTCTCTCAAAATAAAAAATAAAAAAAAAAAAAGACACACAATTATGGAAAAAGATAAGTCACGATAACCCTACTCATTTATTAAACCTCCTTGATATATGACAAACGAGTATCAGAACAAAAAAACTTATCAGTGATAAAGGTGATCCCATAATGACAAGGGCTCAATTCCTCAAGAAGACACAATTCTAATTATTTATGCATCTAATAAGAAAGTGGACATAATTAAATCAGAAGTCAAAAACAGAAGGGTAACTGGAAAAACCTCACGTTTGGAAACAAGGTGACAACTTGAAATCATGCATCAGCCAAAAGAGGGAGGGAAAATTATAAAACACTTTTAATGGAATGAAAACAAAATACAATAATATCAAATTGCATGGACTGTAACTAAAGAAATACTCAAAAGGGAAATTTATAGCATCAAATGTCTTTATCTGAAAAACAAAGTTCTCAAATCAATCACATCAAACTGACACCTAAGGAAACTAGGAATAGAAGAGTAAATGAAACTTAAAATACACAAAATAAAGACCAGATCAGGAATCAATGGAAAACATAAGAAAAACAATGGAACCAAAATCTTGTTGAGCTCAATAAAATTCTAATAAGCCAGACTCATCAGAAAAAGAAGACACAGGTCAACAATAAGGAGTAAGGTGACATCTCAATAGCTGCTACACATCTTAAAAGGATAATATGGGAATATTATCAACAGTTTTATTTCGGTAAAATGGACAAATTCCTACATTCCTTGAAAGGCACAAACTGCCAAAGCTCACTCAAGAAGAAACAAGTAATATCTCTATAAATTTTAAAGAAATTCAATTTGTATTTCAAACCTCCATAGACAAAACTCTAGGCTCAGACGGCTCCACTGGTGAATTCTACCAAACATTTAAAAAGAATTAATACTAATTCTACAGAAACCCCTCCCGAAAAATGAAAACGAAGAAGGAATTCCCAACTCATTCTATGAGACCCACATTAGTATGAATACAAAACCAACTACATGACAAGGTTAAGTAAACCACATACCAATGGCCTTCATGAGTGTAGGTGCAAATATTCTTAAAGAAAAAAAAATATCTAGGGGCACCTGGGTGGCTCAGATGGTTGAGCATCTGACTTTGGCTCAGGTCATGATCTCACGATTTGTGGGTTCGAGCCCTGCGTAGGGACTCTATGCTGACAGCTCAGAGTCTGGAGCCTGCTTTAGATTCTGTGTCTCCTTCTCTCTGCCCCTCCCCTGGCTCATGCTCTGTCTTTGTCTCTCTCTCTCAAAAATAAACCAACATTTAAAAAACTTTTTTAAAAATCGAACACGGATTATTGCCAAGAACATAAATGTATCACGACAAAGTGGGCTTTTCCCCCAGGAATGCAAGGTTGGTTTAAAATTCCAAAAACCAACCAATGTAATTCGGCATTAAACATGAACAACTGTATGATCATCTTAATAAATGCAGGAGATGCAGAGCAGGGAAATGTACTTGACAAATCCAACGTTCATTCCTTAATTAAAAACTCTTGGCAAAGTAGAAAAGAACTTCCTCAATCTACAAAA
Source organism: Felis catus (assembly GCF_018350175.1). NCBI lineage: Eukaryota > Metazoa > Chordata > Mammalia > Carnivora > Felidae > Felis > Felis catus. The sequence goes on from NC_058369.1 coordinate 39,530,276, forward strand.
AAGTACAGCTAATACCATACTTAACGATAAAAGACTGAATTAAAACTCAAGAACAATGTAAGGATGTCCACTCTTTATAACTTCTATTCAACACTATTCTGAAGAGGCAGTGTAGCAGGCAAGTAAAGAAAAATAAAAGACATCAAAACTGGAAAAGCAAAACTGTCTTAATTCACTGATAGGGTCATCTATAGAAAAAACTGCAAAATCCACACAAAGGCTACAGAAGCAGTAAGTTTAGCAAAGATGCAGTAAACAAGACACACAAAAATAACTATTTGTATAAACCAGCTAAAAACAACCAGAAATTAAAATCTTTAAAGTAGAAACAGTTACAAAGATAGCATCAAAAATGTGAAACACTTTGTGATGAATTTGACAAAAGATAGCCAAGAATGAAACCCACAGAACGCCACTAAGAGAAGACCTAAATGGGAAACCCATACAGTTTTCAGAGATTGACTACTGAATCTAATGTGGTTAAGATGTCTGTTTTCTACAAATTCAATGCATCCCAATAAAAATCCCAGCAGGCTTGGGGCGCCTGGGTAGCTCTGTCAGTTAAGCGTCTGACTTCGGCTCAGGTCATGATCTCACAGTCCATGAATTCGAGCCCCGCATCGGGCTCTGTGCTGACAGCCTGGAGCCTGCTTCAGATTCTGTGTCTCCCTCTCTCTCTGCCCCTCCCCCGCTCTCACTCTGTCTCTCTCAAAAATAAAGATTAAAAAAAAATCTTTTAAAATCCCAGCTTTTTTTGCAGAAACTGACAAGGTGATGCTAAAATCTATATGCAAATACAAAGGACCTAGAATAGCCAAAATAACTTTGAAATGAACAAAAGTGTATCTTAATACTCCCCAATTTCAAGAGCCTAAAAAAAAAAAATGTTAAGACAGCACAGTACCAGTGTAAAGACAGAGATTGAGGGAACAAAACAGAGTCCAGAAAGTGACATGTATACAGTCCATTGGTTTTCACCAAGATACCAAGCCAATTCAAATGAAGATATAATCTTTTCAATACAAGATCCTAGAATAACAGGATGGGCATATGTAAAAAACAAAACCAAAAGAAACCACCTAATTCACCCTTACAAATATGTATACAAATATCAGCTCAAAACAGACTGAAGATCCAAATTTAAGAGTTAAAACTATAAAACTCCTAGAAGTAAAGACCTGAGAAAAGCTTGGTGACGTTGCATTTGGCAGAGATTTCTTAGATATGACACAAAAAGTAAAAGTTATAAGAGAAAAAAATCACAAATTGGACTTAATCTAAAACCAGTGTTCTTCAGAAGACTTTTAAAACATACACCTGAATCTAGAATAAAGAACTGTCACAATTCAGTAAATCAAACAACCCAATTTTAACATGGGTAGAAGATCTGGGGGGAAAAAACAACCCACAAAAAACCTTAAAATATACAGATGGCAAATAAACACATGAAAACAACGATCAATGTTATTAGTTATCAGGAAAATACAAAACCACAATAAGAGACCTTCAGGCATCCTCTATCTGCCTAAACTTAAAAAACACACACATCAAGGTTGACAGAAATGGGGAGCAACACAAACTCTCACACACTGATTTGGGAATTTAAAATACAAAGCCACCGTGAGAAAACAGTTTGGCAGTTTGTTAAAACATTAAAAATACCCAGTGACTCCAGCGCTTAACCCAAGAGAAATGAAAGCATAGGTGTACACCAAGACTTGTTTGGAAATGTACAGAGCAGCTTTCTTTGTACTGGCTAGAAACTGGAAACGCAATGTCCATCAACAGGTGGATAAACAAGTAGAACAGGTGTACAATGGAATATTATTCAGCAATAAAAAGGAATAAATATGGACAAATCTCAAAATAAGTACGCTGATTCAAAGAAACCAAAGGAAACCCAAAAAGTGTATGTTGTAGGATCACATGTATACAAAATTCAAGAAAACGCATACTAATGTGTAGTTGCAGAACGCAGATTAGTGGTTGACTGGGAACAGAAAAGGGTAGGAGGAATTACCAAAGGGCAAGAGGAAATTTTTAGAGATGACAGATAATTATTTCACTTGTGGTGGTTTCTCCAGGTTCTTCTTTAAACAGGACGTTTCTTACAGGCCAATTATATTTTAATAAAGTTAAAAAATTAAACCCAGATGACAAGATGTTGTGCTTTTTCTCCTGATTACAATACTTTTTAGTTTTTCCTAAATAGAGGATTTAGTAATACAGAGTAATAGAGAAATTATACATTAGTGTATAAATTAATGTTTTGTTGTTCATCACTTTTTTAAAATCAGGACATCAAATCTAGTTGTTCGGTACTATTTGATAATGTATTACAAAAATGCTACGAATACATCTGCTTTTTGTAAAGTAAAGTATTTCTCACTAGCTTGTAAGTATTTTCAAAATGCTCTATCTTCCTTCCCAGTAATTTTAATTGGCAAATAAGCCTAACATTTTAGCTGTAAATTTAGTATCAATACCATCATTACCATTACACAAACTCACCCTATAAATTATAACATGCATCTCTTCAGAAACAATCTGTACCACCACAGTTTTCACCAAGGCATAAAGTGGTTTTCCTGATGGCTGGAAGAGTTCATAAATCCAGCTTGTTTACAACTTCATGTAATTTTGGGGTCACTATGTTATTTCTTATATTGCCTATATAGTAGAGTAAAATCCTATTCTTCTTCCCGATCTCTACACCAGTATCTAGTCCGAAAGTTTTTAGGCCCAGCACAAGAAAAGATATGAAAGGCAAAAATCACAGCCAGGCTAAGTTTACTTAAAGCTCAATTACCTAGCTAGTTCTTTCTTGCTTATGGCATGTAAGTTTTCATGGGGCTAGACAGGGAGAGATGGGACTTCTTTCACTACTTTTGAATCCCTGAGCCTTGAAAAGCCAGAAGTAAGGAAAGAAAGGTAAACCAACTCTCATTTACCAGAAGTCTTGCTTTTTTAAGTTCCAGGGCTAGGGTTTGTTTGTTTGTTTGTTTGTTTGTTTGTTTGGGGGGGATGGGGTAGGGTGGTGGTAAAAAGGTTTAAACTACTAATTAAAATGAATTTTCAGGTTAGATGAGGAAAATCCAAATCACGTAAGTGGAAACTGGCACTAACTGCTCTGCATTCATCATTCTTAGGCTGTTTTTTGCTGCAAAGCAGATGTAAAGGAAGCCAACAAGATCGCTTTCTTGAGTCTAAATACAGCCAGTCGCAAGAATTAAAAATATGTTCATTCATATACAATAAATGGTATTCCATAACTTACAACAAATACTTGCTAAACTGAAGATCCAATTAGAATCCTCAAGAACGGACCTGTAGAAAAAGTCTGATTTATCTGCAAACTACAAATATTCTAACTCAAAAGGGCAATCCATCAGTCCAAAAGTCTGTTCTTGAAAGAAAAAAATATATATATACATATATATATCACACAAGAAAACCACATTCTGTATCTTACTTTGTACAATCCTGATAGATTTACTCAATTACATCAAGGTAAGAGTTTTACAATGAAAGATTAAGGAGCAGACACCACCAGGAAGTCAAAGTTACAAGTTTAGCTCACACCTCTTTCCTCAAAAATCTGACTCATTAGCACTAGACTTAGCAAAGTTAAAATGACACAGAAATATCCAAGATATGTTTGTCATTATGTAGAATTTGAAAGATTTTTACACTTCAACACACTGCCTATTATTAAGACTTTGGAAATACTACTATAAATTTAAGTTCCACTATATAAATAAGACACTTGAAAAAGTAAAGAGTTACCAAAATAAATAAATAAATAAGTAAATAAAAGTAAAGAGTTACAATAAAACTCTCATTTCTAAAGCCCTATTTCATATAAAACTAGACAGCCTGGATAAAGGAAAGAGGACTAGGAAAAGATAATTAGGACCTATATACTTGACAAGATCAATGAACTGGAAACAAAACAAAATTCTGGTGATTACAAAACATAACTGAAAGAGTGAAGACTATACTGGTCACTGAGAAAAACAAGGAAATATCCTTATACAATTTTCTGTGCATGTTATGAATACAATTACATCTGAAAATATACCTTTCAAAACAAGAGGATCACAAAGATTCATCAAGTTACCATTAGCTGGTTTAACTAATAGGATTAAGCCAAACACTAAATTTATAGCAAAAGTTCCCGAGCTAGGGATCAACATGGTTGCTGTGTACTAAATTTATTCATGCTTATATAGAACATTTCCTGTTTGTAAATGCTTTTAAAACTAGGTATGGACTTTCTAAGTTTGCGTGTAACATCTTTTTAGAAGCCAACTCTGCAGTTCGGCATTAGTCTCTATTTTCACTGGGTATTTGTTTATTGCCAAAGTCGTGTTCCAGTAATTAAATGCGTATTAATAGCTAACAGGTTAAGTGAAAATGTAAAATTCTCTTTTTACAAAAACATTCCAATTCATCAGAAGTATCTTCTTTCATGAAATTCATTATTAGGTCAATGAGTTTTAAAAATACTGATAAACAATTAAGAGACTTCATTTATAAAATAGAACCAACTGAAAGGGAAAGATCATATAGGACTTCCATTCTGAAAATAATAGGTAAAATACCAATATCTGTATTATATTAACCAGTTCAAAAAATTCTCCAACCCATCTCTTGAAAACCCCTTGCTAAGAGAATTCCACCCATTCTGAGTCCTACTGAGCTTCAAAATTTCTAAGAAAAACAGACTTCATGACTTGGTCAATTTTAATCCTATCCTCCTTTAAACCATATTGCATCTAGACCAGGCTAGCCACTGTTTTACAAACCTTTCAAGATAGCTGTTTCTAAAACCTTAAGCCGGCAAGCAGAGAACAGAACAGAATTTAAGAGAAAGGTTATTTTTTAGTTCTCCTGAGAGGGAGAACCTTTTTAAAAAAGACACTGGTTCACAAGAATTCTATTTTGGGGTGCCTGGGTGGCTCAGTCAGTTAAGCATCCAATTCTTGCTTTCAGTCCAGGTCATGATCTCCAGGTCCATGTGTTGGAGCCTCACATCCTGCTCTCTGCTGACAGTGCAGACAGAGCCTTCTCTCTTTCTTCCTCTGTCCCTCCCATGTCTCTCTCTCTCAAAATAAATAAACTTTTAAAAAATTCCATTTTGCAATAAATTGTAGTCTCAGCTGTGAGCAGAAAAGCAAGTATGAGTTTGAAAGGGAGATAATGAAGGAACCTATCTTAAGAATAAGACTATGCAGGGGCGCCTGGGTGGCGCAGTCGGTTAAGCGTCCGACTTCAGCCAGGTCACGATCTCGCGGTCCGGGAGTTCGAGCCCCGCGTCAGGCTCTGGGCTGATGGCTCAGAGCCTGGAGCCTGTTTCCGATTCTGTGTCTCCCTCTCTCTCTGCCCCTCCCCCGTTCATGCTCTGTCTCTCTCTGTCCCAAAAATAAACGTTGAAAAAAAAAATCTTAAAAAAAAAGAATAAGACTATGCAAAGAGTAAAAATTCTACAGAAACTAGAGAGAAAGTAAACAAATGTGGGTAGTATTTCCAAGTCATTTACCGAGTGTTTTTTTTTTTGAAAGGACATAACCTATTTGCACAAAGGGTTAACCAATATGACATTATTTTAAAAAGGAAACATTTTACACTAGAGATTGGAGAATGGATTACACTTGAAAAGGTAAACCTAAGAGTACAAAGCTGCAGCACAGTAAGATCCTGCCTCTGAAGACTGAATAACAGTCACTGTCCCTGCCCATGAGGGCTTCAAATTTAAATTGGGGGCAACAAATGTTAACAAGAAATTCTGGTGCAAAATGATGATGTGCTGCTAGAGAAATACACAAAGTTCTTCCATGATCACGGAAAAAAAGAATCAAGAGAGGTTTCCCAAAAGAGTTGACATGAGCTGGGTCTTACCATGCAAAGGTGGTGTTTACTGTTTACTTTACCAAGTAACAGTAATAAGGTAAGAGTCTTCAGGCACTGTCACAAAGAACATGCTGAAAGAACACTTAAGTTTGACCAGAAGGTGCATGGTAAGAACAGGCAAACATGAGCGGGTGGGTAGGACAGTGCCAGCCTAGGCTGGGCCTTGCACATGACGTGTAAGGAGACAAGGCAATACCTCCCTGGGCAATCAGGCAGCAACCAAGTATTCTAAGCAGACAAGCTACATGATCTAGGTGTCTTCTAGAGAGATCACTGACTACCTGGCCGACCAAGGCTACTGCAATAGTCCAGGTGCAAGTCTGAACTAGAGAGGCTTGCAATTAAAGAAGTTCACAATGAAATAATGAGGACCTGAAGTGAGGTGGTAGCAACAGGAATACAGGAGAAATAGAGTAACAGAATTTGATACCTGGCTGCTACAGGTGGGTGTCTTAAAATGATGTCTACAGAGGCGCCTGGGGGGCTCGGTTGGGCATCCAACTCTTGGTTTCGGCTCAGGTCATGATCTCATGGTCCATGAGTTCAAGCCCCACATTGGGCTCTGCGCTGACAGAGTGGAGCCTGCTTGGGATTCTATCTCTCCCTCTCTCTCTCTGCCCCTTCCCCCCCAAAAGTAAATAAACTTAAAAAAAAAATGATGTCTACAGATTGGTGGCTATATAGGTGGCAATGCCATCTTCAGAGGAAAACTAAATAGAAACAATATAAATGTGGAGTTGGAAAAGATCTGAGTCACGTGCAACTGTGCTATGTAAACTCAGGGTGGGAATGTAAACTCTAAGCCTCATTTCATTATCTGAAATGGAGATATATATCATAAATTTAAAGCGATGAAATGAGACAATGCATGAAATGGGCTTAATATAGTGCCTACTATACATTAAATGCCCATTAAATGTTGGCCCTTATCAGCATAATTATTAGGTAGGTTGGGGCCAGGTTCCTGATGAAACCTTCGATGAGCTGTGTCCCACACGTCTTCCTGTTACCTAATGAAGCTCGTTCTAGGTCTTACAGTTACAGTACCTAACTCACTCAATTACAGTCTGTTCAATAAATGCTAAGCATAAAAAAGTGTAGGGGCACCTGGGTGGCTCGGTCGGTTAAGCGTCTGACTTTGGCTCAGGTCATGATCTTGTGATGGTTCGTGAATTCGAGTCCCGCGTTGGGCTCTGTGCTGCCAGCTCAGAGTCTGGAGTCTGCTTCCGATTCTGTGTCTCCATCTCTCTGCTCCTCCCCCACTCATGCTCTCTCACTCTCTCCCTCTCTCAAAAATAAATAAAGCTTAAAAGAATTTTTTTAAAAAGTGCAAATTACTCCTGCTGTATTAGAACCAAGTTTTGCCTTGAGGCAGGACCCAGGATTAACTATTGCAGAAATACAAACTTTGTAAAAATAAGAAACAGAGAGAAGCATCAGAGTCATTCTTTTAATTAAAAGATATAACAAAGACTACCACTAGGACTGCAGCACACCTGTCTGTAGTTAAAACACCTTCCACACCAATGTTTTGACAGAAAGCCTGTATCTTAAGGATCCTTAATAGGAGATTAACTGAATCTAGTTTTGGTCAGTCTGAAAGTTTAATTTTTTAGACCGGGAAAAACAGAACAAAGATTTTTAAGTCCACAAATGAAGGATTTCAAAATAAAAACACTATTATCTTTTTTTTTTAATTTTTTTTTCAACGTTTATTTATTTTTGGGACAGAGAGAGACAGAGCATGAACGGGGGAGGGGCAGAGAGAGAGAGACACAGAATCGGAAACAGGCTCCAGGCTCTGAGCCATCAGCCCAGAGCCTGACGCGGGACTCGAACTCCCAGACCGCGAGATCGTGACCTGAAGTCGGACGCTTAACCGACTGCGCCACCCAGGCTCCCCCTAACTATTATCTTAAATAAGGAAACTTCAGCTATACATACTCTTGCCAAAAAAAAATTTTTTTTAAATTTTTTTTTTAATTTTTTTTAAATTTTTTTTTTTAACACTTTATTTATTTTTGAGACAGGGAGAGACAGAGCATGAACAGGGGAGGGTCAGAGAGAGGGAGACACAGAATCTGAAACAGGCTCCAGGCTCTGAGCTGGCAGCACAGAGCCCGACGCGGGGCTCGAACTCACGGACCGTGAGATCATGACCTGAGCCCAAGTCAGCCGCTTAGCCGGCTGAGCCATCCAGGCGCCCCCTTGCCAAAAAATTTTAACACATAAAGCCTTCCTATTCCTATTCAAATTCTGAAATATACAAATATCTACGGACATTATCTTGGAATAGAGGAGTGAGACATTACAAATAAATTATTTTCCATATACTTTTAGACAAGTAATTTGGCATCACGGTATTTAAGTCATTTATTATAAACTGCCAAAACTGACACAAATCACAGTATTTTACAACTGGAGGAGACACAGAAATCATCTAGTTCTGCAAATTTCAGGGAACTTCAACTTACTGCAACTCAGTTTAAAATCCCAATCTGTTATCTGTACATACATAATGTCTTACAATGTGATATTTTTAAAGCTTTCATTCACAACTGCAGTAAGCAGAAAACTGTGTACAGTGAAACTTCTAAGACATCCTAGGCATTGAGAAAAAACAAGACTCTTTGAAACATAATTCCATCAAATTTCAGTCTGTCTGGACAGCCAAATTCCACAATCCTCATAACCTTCCAATAAAGAAAAAAACAAAACCAAACACTAATTGCAGAATTTCATGTTGCTAAGATTCACCTAGATCAGAAGTAAGTTCTCCGTATAGAATTCTAATGGGTTTTTTGTATATGATTTATAGGTTGGGTAGACCAGAGAGGAGGCATTGTCAGGCACATCCTGCGGGGCCAAAAACAAAAACAAAGGGCAGAGAAAAAATCAGGAGGCAAAGAACACTGCCTACCCACCTCTCCCTATCATCTATCACTCTGGTCCTGAGCATCAAAATGTAATTCCCCTTCTTATAAATTCACTTCAATGATGCACACCAAAAGTACATGCTAGGATAAGCTGACAGTTTATGGTCATACATTTTGTCCCAGAGTACACAACAAATTATATGTCCTGTGAGTGACTTCTTTAATTTTCTTAACTGGAGGAAAAAACCACAAATAAAGACAGCAGTACATACCAGGATAGCAGAATGTACATAACAGAACACAGATGCTGAACGTCTAATGATATGTGTGCTCCATCAGACCCTGCTCAGGAGACAAATACCTTCCACTGCACCACTGCCTTGGGAGAGTCAATAATTCACAAACTCACTGCTGCTTCTGACCACTGATTTTAATGGTGGCATGGCATGTTCTTTCAAAGAATTGTGTAATTTTCTGAATGAGTCAAGCGATGAACAGTACTTCAAAGGTGATTTTATGGCAGTCAGCACATACTGCATATTCTCAGCCCATTTTTATGGGCATATTTGATCAAGAGACAGACTGAAAAACATCACAACAAGCAAAATAAATCACCCAATCTATACAGGCTTATGGTAACTTTTTACATCATAGGTGATATGATTAACCTAATAATCTCAGGATAATTCTAAGCAAAGTAGCTATTCAGCAAACATTATACTATGGCCCTTTTCTAATTTTAACGGCCCTGGAAAAGGGTGACATGTTCTCCCGTGAGATGGCAAAGGTGAAGCGAAAGAATTAAAAGAATGCAGTTAAAATACTTTGGTACTATATTAATTTGTCCATTTAATTATGTCACATTTCTATTTCTTCCATTCTACTAACTGGGTAGGAAATCAAGTAAGTTACTTCACTTTTCTGAGCCCCAACTTCCTTAACTGTGGAAACTGGAATAACAACTTTATCTCAGGATTGCTTTGAGTATTACATTGGGAAAACAGACATTAAAAAAGTATGGAAAATGTAAAGTGCTATGCAAATATAAAGTATTTGAATATATCATCTTAAGATTTACAGTCTAAATGTTCAAGTGCCTGGTGCAATACACTCTACATGAATGCTCAAATATTTGTCCATTTATTCAATCATCATTTAAAACTTAGGTCCCAAAAATTCAATTCTGGAACACAAAGACCACCTCATGTACTACTTATGTATTTTTCGGTAGTAACATTAAGAAATCAGTTTTGCCTAGGGGCACCTGGGTGGCTCAGGTGGTTAAACGTCCAACTTCAGCTCAGGTCATGATCTCACGGCTTCTGAGTTCGAGCCCCATGTTGGGGTCTGTGCTGACAGCTCAGAGCCTGAACCTCTTTTGGATTCTGTGTCCCTCTATCATGCTGCTTCTCCCCCACTCATACTCTGTCTCTCTCTCTCAAGAAAAATGAAACATTAAAAAAAAATTAAAAAGAAATCAGTTGTGCCTTTAGAATGAGTCATTCGATCCAATCCAATCCAAATCAACAGGTTTTTTTGTTTTTTGTTTTTTGTTTTTTTTACAATATGTATTCTGTGCTAGGTCCTGCGCCAAGTTGCTACATACAGTAACTCACTCATTTAGTACTTATAATATCCCTGTGGAGAAGTTACCATCCAGAAATGAAAAACGAAAGCACAAGTTTAAGTAACATGCCCAAGGACATAAGGTTAGCAAATGACAGAGCTGGTGTTAGTTGAACTTAGGTAGGACACCAAAACCTTGGCTCTCAACTACTACTACTAACTCTCCAATATGGTAGCCACATGTGGCTACTGGGCACTTGAAAGCTGGCCAGTCTGAACTCAACTGTGCTGTAATTACAAAATGCACACCAGATTGCGAAGACCTAGTATGATAAAAAGAACACAGAAAGTCTTACTGCAATTTTATGTTGATTACATGCTGAAGCAGTAGTATTTTAGATAAAACAGATTAAACAAAATAAATTCTTAAAATTAATTTCACCTGCTTTTTACTCTCTCACTGTGGCTAGCAAAGTTTAAAATTTCATGTGGCTTGCAATGCATATACTTACATTGGACAGCATTGATTCAGAACATCATACAAAACATTTCTAATACAGAAAGCACAAAAGAGCTTTAAATTTACAAACACAACATGTTTTAGAGTACAAATATACTCTTCAATCTCAGCTAATAGCTGTTTTAATACTAAATTAGTGTAACCAATATAAAAAAAAGCCTTTATATAATCTCTTAATGTGAATTATTATTTAAATTTTATTCCAGAATTAGATTTTTTAAATTTCCCATTATGAAAATTGCTTTTTCCAACTGCAAAAGTGGTATCAACTCATCTATACTATACAAATTATAGAAAAGCACACACACAAAAGAATCCATCATCTTACCAGTCAGAATATTTTAATCATTACTTCCAGGTATATATATCAAATGATATGAAATACTGAAGTGCGATCATATGGTTTTATCATTTTGAAACTCGCTTTTTTTCTAATATATTACGAACATTTCCTTTTATTACATATTCTTCCTAAAACTTAACTTTTTTATTTTGAAATAGTTAGATACACAGGATGTTGCAAAAACAGTATGAGGTCCCATATAACTTTCATCCAGTTTGCATACAGGGTCGCATCTTCTGGATTATATATAGTACAACATAAAAACCAAGAAACTGGGTGCTGGCATGCGTGTGTGTGTGTGCGCGCGCGCGCATGCGCAGTTCCACGCCACCTTTTCACAAGTGTAGATTCATGTAACCACCAACACAGTCAAGATTAGATTTCATCAACACACAACTTTCTGTCTTGCTACCTCTTTACCCATCTTCCTCCTTTCCCACCAGCCCTAACCCTTGGCAAAAACTAATCTAATTTTGTTATTACAAAAATGTTAATGGGCTCCTAGGGTATGTGATCTTCAGAGATTGGCTTTTTTCACTCAGCATCAGATAACTGAAATTGGTGCCAGTTGTTCTATTTATCAAGAATTTGTTCCTCCTTAATTGCTAAATAGTATTCCACATGGTATGGATGTACCCCTCGTCTACTGAAGGACATTTATATTATTTCCAGTTTTAGGCTATTACAAATAAAGCTGCCGTGAACATTTGTGAACAGGTTTTGTGTGAACTTAAGTTTACATTTCTCTGGGACAAATGCCCAGGAATGCAACTAGTAAGTCATACAAGTAAGTATATGGTTGATTTTGCAATAAACTGCCAAACTATTTTTCAGAGCGGTTTTATCATTTTACATTCCCACCACAAATGTATAAAAGACCTCCAAACATTTTTTGAGCTACAAAATATTTACTGATATTCCATATTTTTTTTTAATAATTCCCTGCTGATTCCTATGTAGGTAATTTTCTTCCTCTTTTTTTTTTTTTTTTTTTTTAAACTTGTAGCAAGAATTACTACTATCAAACTCCACTTACTGCGCCAGAGACCCTTGTGGTATTAGGGAAAGACTTGCCCCTCAGGTAGCACACTACCTACATTTGTGAGTTTATCATCCAGTCATTTTGTTACAATACTGATGGAATTAATATGTTTACACAAATATTTTTACATGCAGATCACGCAAATTCCTAGAAGGTGAATTGTTTGGTCTCAGGGTACAAATATTATTATTTTTAAAATATAACATTTACATGCAACACCCAGTGCTCGTCCCAACTAGTGCCTTCCTCAGTGCCCATCACCCACTTTCCCCTCTCCCCCACCCCCAATCCACCCTCAGTTTGTTCTCTGTATTTAAGAGTCTCTTATGGTTTGCCTCCCTCCCTCTCTGTAACTATTTTTTCCCTTTCTCTTCCCCCATGGTCTTCTTTTAAGTTTCTCAAGATCCATATATAAGTGAAAACATAGGATATCTGTCTTTCTCTGACTTACTTCACTTAGCATGACACCCTCCAGTTCCATCCATGTTGCTACAAATGGCATGATTTCATTCTTTCTCACTGCCAAGTAGTATTCCATTATACATATAAACAACATCTTCTTTATCCATTCATCAGTGGATGGACATTTAGGCTCTTTCCGTAATTTGGCTATTGTTGAAAGCACTACTATAAACACTGGGGTACATGTGCCCGTATGCATCAGCACTCCTGTTATCTCACGGTACAAATATTAAAGGCATGATACCAACTGCCATAATGGCCTTCAGAAAATTTAAATCAACTTACTCAGCCACCAAGTATCTGAGAACACCCAATTCTTCCTAGACTCACCAAAAAATTTTTAATCTTTACAATGAGATTTCCCAAAAATGCTTTTTTGTATTTATTTAACTAATGGGAAGGTGATACATTTGTTTCCTGACTTAATTTGTGTTCTTTTATAAACTACCTATTTGTGTTCTTTGCCAATATTTTACTGAAATGCGGGTTTACTATAAAACTTAGTTCTATTGTATGTTGCAAAGAAATAGTTTAAAATACGTATATCTGAAATTCAACACACGTGTTAATAGTGCAAGACAATATCTGATTTTACAATGAAAAAAAGATGCAAGTTTAGTTGATATGACTCCCCAATTTATTTGTTAAGTATTCCTATATTACATACAACGTACTGGTTAAAAAAAAAAAATCATCTCCAATGCCAATTCTAGATTAAAAACATGGCTCGGCTGGTTAAGCGTCCAACTCTTGGTTTCAGCCCAGGTCATGACCTCAGTTTGTCAGTTCAAGCCCTGCAAAGGGCTCTGCATTGACAGTGCAGAGCCTGCTTGGAATTCTCTCTCTCTCTCTCTCTCTCTCTCTGCCCCTCCCTTGCATGTGCATTCTCTCTCTCCTGCTCTCTCTCTCTCAAAATAAGTAAATAAAACAGTATAGAGCTGTGGTCTTCTAATAAGAGTTAAAATAAATAAATAAATAAAATGAATGTTGATCAATTCTCTTAAATTCACTCTGAAATGCCAAGACATAAATTTTCCATAACAAACATCAAGAACTATCTCCAGCTTCATTAAAAAACATGGCTGGCTTCTCTTTAGGAGAATTTAAGGTCATCCAACCAGCGCTTCTCAAAAGTGCTTCCCAGACCAGCACAGCAGTATCAACATCACCTAGGACCTTCTAAGAAATGCAAATTCACAGGCCCTACCCCAGACCTACTCAATATAAATCCAGGGGGTGAGGGAAGGAACAGGGAATCTAGCAATGTGTTTCAACAAGCTTTCAGGTGATTCTGATACATAGTGAAGTTTGAGAATCACCACTGTCAACAAATTTAATATAAAAACACAGAATCTCGATTGCCTTGTATCCATATTCTTTTAAATGGAGGACTTGGGCAAAGTTAATCATGCCACAGATATTACAAACTCATTGACAGATTTTCATTCTTCCCTAAATTAAAACAATCCAGAAAGAAAACTGTAAACTGAATGTTAGCTTTATTTCCTGCAAAAAGGAATCCTAAAAACCATGAAGTGTTCACAAAAAATTTCCCTTAGAAGAAACATCCAAAATGAACCATATAAACTAAAAGGTTGGAATATGTGTCTTTCAAACCAGAAACTCAACTAGTTTTGAACCATACACTGCCTGACTTTCCAACTCCTACGTCAACTATTCCCTATCACACTTCAACAATTCAGTGAACTAGCGTATTAGATCACACCTGGAAAACTAGTTACTCAAATATTTGTGGTCTAGTAAACAAATAAATTGGTCAATAAATAAAAATAATTCTGCAAGGCAGTATATGGGTGACCCTTGTTTTTCTGTTTTGTCCCCAAAGTTTCTGTAGTAACTATGTATTGCCACCTTCACGACGAAAATAAAGGAGAATCGTGACTGTAACTAATGATACAGGAGATGAACCTATAAAACACCCATATTATTAATTTTACCAATGTACTGATAATCTTTCCTTCCTTTATCTGTATGATTAAAAAACTTACATGATGCTGGTAAACAAAATTCCAGCCTTCAAGTTTATTACAGTTCTCAATTAGAACTGAATATATATCCTAAGTATTAACCCAGTTACAAAGTTGTGTTACTGTGGTAATTATTTTCTATCCACCTGGTTAAGTGTCCATGTCTCTTCAAGTAAGACTTCAGATGTGTTTGTTAGGCTTGGACAATCCAAGTATCCCAACCTCCAGGCAACAAAGAACGGTCCAAGAGCTGGGCGAGTGACAGGGGTCCTGATTCCTGCAGCTGACTCGGAGTTCAAATTATGTAAACCAGCAAAACTGTTTTGTTTTGACTTAAGGTTAGTTTGAGCTGAATTCTTCGTTCTTGAAACCTTGAATATTCCAGCAGCACTTAGGACATGAACAACTTTTAAAGGAATGTTTTGTAAAAGAATGAAGAGTGTGTAAACCTTATAACCTACAAATGAAATGATATCTTCTTAGAAAGCAGTAACCAAGTTTGTTTTCTCCTTGACTAACCAGCATGTACTAAGTTTTAAGATCCAATATGTGGTGATGAAACTGGCTACATCACCTTTCTTCTCCCTCCCGAAGGCTACTTCATCTTAAATTGTACTGCTAATGCTCTTAAATGATAAAGTTTTGAGTAAGGTTTTTCTTTTTACATATCCCTTCCACCAGTTTATTTCCTAACCAAAGGATAATTTAAATGGTTTTCAAAGTAGACAGGAGAGGGAAAGGAGAACAGTAATACCTAATCCTATTTAAAAATTAAAATTGCACCTGTTTACCTTGTGATTTCAACTATCCATGATTTCTGAGTAACACTGCAGTTTATTTGCATTGCATTCACTGAGAATTCATCTTTGGCACAACAGTCTGTGTCAATCACTGTTTCAGCATGCAACTGAAATTGAAGCTAAATAAATGAAGTGAATGAGTCAAGACTTCAACGGAAGTAATTAACCCAAATTACTCAACAGAACAGTAATACACACTATGTAGAAGGTACAACTACCAACTTATAGGTATGTTAACACAACAGAACTTATACATGGGACAGTGTAACATCAACAATACCCAACACGTTTTGAGTCTATTTTTAGACTGCCTTTAGGTGCCAGCTCTCACGCACACCCATCTAGTTCCTTAAAATTGGTTTTGCACAACATGACTGATCCTCGGCCCCAGTGTCAGACTTTCATGACTTTGGGCTGCTTAAGTAACCAAAAGGGCAACCAAAAAGATTAAGAATCGCCACGGTTATTTTTTAGGTAAATGTGCTAATGCTCTGAAGCTCCAAACCACTCCAGGAAGTACTTTAAATGAACTGCCTACAGCCTCCAAGGCTGAAGTTCTGTGTTTAATTTCTAGTACACGTTTAGAAAAACCCAGAAAAACAGGAATACTACTTTTAAGGACACACTTTATCAAGACAACTTTCCCCTAAATCAATGAATTACCCACACAAGATGCAAGACTCATGTGAAAGCATATCTATTACACAGAACCCTTAGCTGGGACAGTTTTAAAGGGAACTCCTCTTGAAAGTCCTAGACTTCATTTATTCTATATACACTTACTGAACCCCTGGCAACTGCCAGGCACTGGACTAGATTTTTAAAGAAAATAAAGCTGTGAAAAGAAATGATCCTGCCCTCAAAAAAGGTGAAAACCTAACAGAGGTGATCAAATAAAAATTCTGTTCAAGTGTTACAATGAGGTATACATGATTTGAAGGGTGAGGCAATCAAATAAAAACACTTCAAGTGTTACAATGAGGGGTACCTGACCAGAGAGTGATGGAAAGGTTTCCTGAGACGTCTAGAAGGACAAACAGAAGACAGGCAGGACACAGAAGGAAGGAAAAGCATTTCAGAAGAAAATCCAGAGGAAAGGAATGTGTGAAGGTATGGAAATGAGAGATCACGGTCCATGCGTAGAAAACAAGCAGTTTGGCATGAAACACACACATGCTGTATGTGGAGGGCAGATGGGTGTGAGGTAGCAGGCAGTCGGCTTCCAGAAATCCTAAAGGAACATGAAAAGATTAAACCAGAAGCCCCTCGTGATGATCAGCATTTAGACTTATCTTAAAGGCAATAAATATTAGGAGAGAATTGAAGTTGACCAGGTGGAACGGCCTCAAAACAAGTTGGATTTGATCGTCATGGGTATGCACGCATGAGAGCAGGGATATGTATGGTTACTACATAGTATCTGCGAATTACCAGCCAGCCGGGAGAAGTTGAAAGGTATGGATGACATCTCAAGTGAGAGAAAAGCTTAAAAGGAGGTAGAGGGAACAAAGAACTTCTTTAAGCCTGTACAACAAACTCTGCATCAATCACAGAATCATACAGTCCTCATTCAAATCCCAGATTCAGTGAAGCCTTCTCCAATGACTACCTCTACCATGGACTCATTCATTCCACGCATACCGTCACTGGGTGCTTTACACCACTAAAGATGTTACCTAACCTTTTCAACATGGTTGTTGGGGGTCCCTCAAAGGACGAATTTTCAGTTTACTTAACCAATGACTTGAAATATTATAAATGACGTATGAACACAACGGGATGTGAGGCAGTTTACTCCCTTTACTATCTGCAGGAAGTTCCACACACCAGGTTTTATCCTCTCACCTAATGTGTCAATTTACACCAGCTGAAAGAAGACAGCTGTGTTCAAGTATGTAGGTAATAGAAATCAAGAAGAGACTCTATCACTAGAACGTCTCTAAGGGTCTACATGTAAAAAGCGGAGTTCCAGGGGCGCCTGGGTGGCTCAGTAGATTAAGCGTCCGACTTCAGCTCAGGCCATGATCTCACCGGCTCTGAGTTCCAGCCTGGAGACTGCCTTGGATTCTGTGTGTCCCTCTCTCTTTCTACACCTCCCCCACTCACGCTCTGTCTTTCTCTCTCAAAAATAAAATTAATATAAAAAAAAAATGAGTTCCAATATACTCTTAGGATAAAACTGCACTGATAAAATAAACAAGAACCACACAATAATATGGATGAATCTCAAAAACCCAGACCCAAGGGCACCTGGGTGGCTCAGTCAGTTTAGCATCTGACTCTTTGTTTCGGCTCAGGCCATGATCTCATGGTTTCATGGGTTCGAGCCCCGCATCCGGCTCTGTGCTGGTAGTGCAGAAGTGCACACACCCATAGGACTCCACTCATAAAGATCAGAGACATGCAGAACTCCTCTGCAGCATTACAAATCAGGACAGTGGCTAAAGTGACTGTCAAGAGTGTAAGATGGGCTCTGGGGTCCTGGCAATCTTCTGTTTCTGGGTACAAGTTACACGGATGTGTTCACCTTGGGAAAGTTCGTCAAGTCTTATTATTATGATTTGTGCACTTCTATATATACTATAGTTCAAAAAGCTTACTTAAAAATAAACAGGTAAATGGCTCCCAGCTGACTCAGTCAGTGGAGCATGCAACTTGATCTTGGGGTTGTGAGTTTGAGCCCCAAGTTGGGTGTGACTACTTAATTTATTTTTAAGATTTCATTTTTTAACAGGTAAAAAAAAAAAAAAAAAAAGAGCAACACTCATGATGGGGAGGATAAAGAGGTCACAAAGGAAAAAAGCCCTAGTGATGGAGCCAAAGAGAAAATGAGAGCCAGAAAGACTAGAATGTTTTAGTTCAAGCCGTAAAGGAGACATTTAGAGATCCACTATTACCTAAAGTACTAATGAACTGAATTAGTGCCAACAACTTCCTCAAGTAGCTGTAGTTTACCAAAATAGTTTTTATTAGTCTTGGAATTTCTTCAGTATTTACAGAAGCACAGGACAAATGTATGCCACATGAATAATACATAACTGAATCCATTCAAACCTCCTATCCCAGTAACTAACAGGATATACTAACAAGTTTGCTGGCCTGGCTTCAATACGTGACATGCAACTAAGGAAAAGTTGAGTAGCCTGTGCACAAAGGTTCCAACTCTAAACTGTCCCCAATCCAATGAGCTAAATGGCACAGACTACAGAAATAACTATCTTCTTACTCCAAAAGAAAGCAGCAGGCATGCTGCCTAAAAAGACCAATGTGTTATCTCTACGTGGTCTAGAAAGTAGTCACCTGCCCCAGCTCTCATCACTCTATAGTTCCATACCCTGATCTAATTTCTCCCAGACACTTGCCATGGGTCGAAATTGTATTTTATTTTCCTGTTTACTTATTTTCTCTTCCTCTCCATAGTATTTTAAACTCCATGAAAACAAGGACCTTGTCTGTCTTTCCACCACTGCACACCCAGAGCCCATGCGGCTGTGTGCTCAATAAAAACTTGTCAAATAACCACAACTACCCAGGTAATTTACTTTAAGGTCACCAAGTATACATAAGATCAAGTTGGTACCAATAAATCAGTAAGTCCAACGTAATAGCAAATAACAAAATAAATTATCACTGTTTCTGGGTAAGAGTGATCATTAAAACTCTACCAGCTTTGAGGCTGAAAGGTTTCCTAAGGTTTGATGGTTTGGAAGACAGGTAATTTTTCCATATATTTTATGGAGAAATTTTATGAAAGACAAATACTACCGCAAAACCAATGTGACCTAAGGAGCAAAACCACTGTGGTGGGTGAAAGCATAGGGAAGAGTTAGGTACACCCCACCCCTGCTTTCTGGGAGCTTTCCTATCTGAACATTACCTCAGGGTGATGCAGTTTTGAAGATCAGAACTTTCACTTATCGCTAATTATGTGTGTTTTCCTCTAAAACTTCACAATAGTGAAGTACTTCACAACTATTCAAGGGATGTTGAGTTGTTAGGCTATCTGAAGTTAAGGAGAGAAAATGTCCACATTTATAACTGCAAAGAATGAGGGAGCTCCTATACAAGGAGAACATTTTACAAATAACACAGCTGAGTACCAACCTCTAATTCAATATCCTGAGTACCGATTTTTTTTAAGTGACATAATCTTACTACACATCTAAAGTAAATTCCTCACTTCTACTTGCCTATAAAAGCTCTAAAAAGAGTACACTTTTCAGAGGGATGGTATTTAAATAAACAGGATTTGAACACAACATCATGATACAATCTGGCACTGAAGACTAGCAAAGTTCTAAATCTCTGCTAATTACCCAAAGCAAAAGTTTACCAGTTTTCGAGCGTGACTTAAGCAGCAGCTGGTCAAAATGCAGCACTATGATCAAAAGAAAAACCACTGATCAGCGAGAGTTGCAGCGGTGTCTCGGCGATCTGTACTTTCCAACCAAGACATCGCTGCATTTCCAGCAATAGTAGACCAAAGCAAAACACATTTCATTTATCACCAAGTCTAGGAAGTTACTCTGCTCAACACTCAAGAAATTCCACTTAAGAGAATAATCAGGTAAATATGTTAATTTGCAGGGGTTTTTCCTTCTAAAAGCTGGTGGTATCAACTTTCATGAGACTGGCAAAGTAGGTTGGGAAATCCTACTTTATCTCCTATTTACCACCTACGACAGGGATAGTGTTTCCTCCCCACCCACGGCCACCTTAGAGACACACTCTTATTTCCTATGTTGAAAGGCCTAAGCCCTTAGAGAGCTCAGCATGGTGAGGAGGCAACCTTCCAGTGCTCTTATGACATATCACAGAACAGGCAGAAGAAAACCATGTGATGTGATGAAAATCTAAAAGTAGTTTGTGGTGATGCGAAAATCTAAAATCTAGTTTGTGGTGATGGCAGCAGAAGTCTTTAAAATAACTAAAGTTCAATGAATCATACACTTACAATTAGTGAATTGCATAGTATGCAAATCATACCCAGTAAAGCTATAAAAAATGAAAACAGAGTGTGACGATATAGTTAGAAAAAGGAGCGTATACGGAGACCCTCCATATAACTGAGATATCCAAAATATAGATCTCTACTGCCCGCTGAACTTCCAAGCAGCCTAGTAAGCATCTCCTCCTTCCCTTAACACGTTCCTTAGGAGCAATCTGGTCCTCCTTCATTCTGCTCTATGCTGCTCCAATAGGAAGAAGACCTTATGAATTACTCTCATGAATATACCTGCAGAATTCAAGATATCCGGTACACATGGCAATAACAATGAAGAGGTGGCAGCTGATTTTGTAGAAATCAATTCTCCTTGCCCAAAGAAATGGGGAGGCAGAGGAGGAATCCTTCTAATTGATTCCCCAAGTCAGACTGCTCCAATCTCCCATAGCATTATTTACACCACTCTTAGTAGAGTCTTTATAACCTGGATTCTGATCATCCCTGTACATGCCTAACCAACCCATGCTCCCTACCAATGTCTTGACCAGTATTTTTCACCTCCTAGGAACTTAATAAATATTCTTTGGATGAGAGTCAATATTTTCCTCATCAAATTGAGTAACACCAATTCTATCTCAAAGGGTAAATGCACTTCTGTGTCCTATTGGACCTACTACTAATTAAAATCTGACTTCAATGGTTGACTAGATTATGGTGACATTAACAAAAATGATGAACTCCAAAATGACCAGTGGCTAGGCCACCAGATAGGCTGTTACTACAATACGAGTAAGAAACACCAGCCCAGAGCAGTAAAACCTGACTTCTATACCAGTCAACAGGTTTACAAAGCCCTTTTTGATTATTTATTCTAAAATCAATTTCTGCCTATTACTCAGCATCCAAAACCCAACAATTTTCTACTGTCATCAATACCAGGTGTGATTAAAACAACGCAAGGCAAAAAGTATTAAACCTTTGAGGTACCAAGAAAATTTCAAGAAAAAGGCACAGGAAAATCACACAGCAATAAGGAGTACTATCACTGAGAAATTAACCAACAGCTGCTAGACTGGGTAAATCTGGATGAAGAGCTGTGAAATTCACCTGTCTACATGAAATCCATTCACAGCATGAGAAAGCCAAAATGTCATTCACCTTCCAATTAATGACGACTTCAAGAATAGATCTAAAACACCAAAATATTGACAGTACCCAAGATGAAACACAACTTTGGCTATGCAAGGGTATCATACGTGACTTGTTAGGAGTTTAAGTCCTCACATCTCGGAAAGCTGTGTTCAAATCCTACTCAACAAGAGACCTCAAAAAATTACACAAAAACCCGTAAAGGTTAGAAGGGACTGTCCTATTCCTAAAATATTTCATCTTTAATTATTTAATGTATTTGTTTAAAAAAACTGAATCTCACTGTCATCATCTGTAACCCTGAAAAAAATAAACATTTCTATTACTTTTAAAATCAAACCTCCCACAGGCTTTCAGAAAGTTTGATAAGTCAGATTTTTTTTAATACACCAAGAAACTGAAACGCATTTCATTATAAGATAATTATTCCCAGCAATACATCAGATGTAAACTTGAATTTGGTTTTTGCTCTTCACCAGTAAAGTTCTCAAGTTCTTAGGAGTTTCCTAGTCACTTGAACATCATCTACGGTAACACTCAAAGCAAAACCACAATAAAGAGGTTTGGCCTCTGAGGGATTCTACGTGTAAAAAAACATTACTCATAAATAAAATACAATCACTATTGCTTTAAATAACAAATACATTTCTAAACTTTCATCCCATTTGATGGAATTCCCTGTTTCGTAGAACAAAGCAAAATCTATTAAGCTCCCAATAAGTGCTTTTTATTTTAACTAAATCTGTTCTATGGTATTTAGTTCTTGTTCTACAAAACTTGACATGAATTTGCTGTAAAAACTTCTGAAAAAATATTTCTAGTACTTGAACACTTTTATTCAAAGCACTCATTACTTCAAGAGTTAGTGGAAGTCACAGAACTGCTCTCCCAGTAATTGCACCAATTCATCCCAGAATTGTATTCTTCAGATTACCCGATATCCTAGGTAATTCCCAGGTATAAATAAAGCAAGAAAACCCTAACGGGACACACTCATTCAGTCCAAGGACCTTATCCAGTTAGAACTATGCAGTACTACCACAGTCATATTGGAACACTACCAACTCAAAAATAAGTACCTGATGAAATGAGACTTCTGGCAATCGACTTAAGTCTTCAAGGATTCACTAGACTCTCAACTCCTCTCTGGCCTTCACACACACATCCCCCAATGCCCTCCCATTAAACGACATCAAGAACAGTTTAACTTCAAACTCTAACATCCCCTGAACCAAATTCCAGATACGATTTAAAAAATGACCAGAAAACTACAAAATCAACTTTGACATTTTATCCAAATATATCTGAACGTTAAAAGTGAAGTATTTCCACTCATTTTGATACCAGATGCGATTTACTACCTTCACAAAAAACGAAAAGGAATTCTTTCAACATTCTTTTCATTATAATAAAGCTTTACATGCAAACTTCAATATATTCCTTTCACCATTTGTCCTCCATCACCACTCTGCATAAGCTAATCAGAAAACACACAAATTGACAGCTCAGCTTTCCAAATACTACTTTATCAAACCCCAACATTTCTTTTCACAGGGCGAGAAATAACAGACATTTGCAGCTCAAGACAGGAAAAGCACAATAACCAGCCTAACTGTACATTCACCGTTAAATCTCTCGGAAAAGGAAAAAAAAAAAAAAAATTCAGGACAGGCAAATTAAAAACATTCTACACATGGCAAAAATAAAAGGTCTAAAGTCCTACAATGCATAGCAAAAGCACTGCTTCCTCTCTTTTTGAGCCAATACCAATAAGCCAATGGATACAAGTGTCAAATAAATCCAGTCTGTTTGAAATAAGACGAAAACCTGGAAAAATTCCCTCCCATAAATCATTCAGTGAATAGGAAGCTTTGCACCCAACACGAAATACACACAACCAAAACCACACATTACCCACCCCCCAAATGCAAAAAAGCCGTAATCAACAAGTTGGAAAGAGGGCAGCAAGTACAGCTCTCTACCCTATCTCCCACCTTAAGAAAAAAAAAAAAAAAAAAAAAAGTCCTTCAACAAAAGCTCACACAGATCCTCGAGTACCTGGTGGAGGTGCCTTTCCTCACATCGCAGATGCTGCATTTAAAGGCTTCAGCGCTGTTTCTGAAGGTGCAGACGCTACAATCCCAAAAGCCTTCGTCTGCGGCAGGTTTCGCTTGTCTTTTTGGCCTTCGGAGGAGTGAGGAGTGGGGGAAAGGGGAGGGAAGAGACAGGGAGCAGGAAAAAGGGGGAGAAACAGCAAAACACAGGCGCTGGTGAGCCGTCGCAATTTCGCAGGAATCCTGTGCTGGAAACTTCGCTCAGGCGACCACCCACCCACCCTTTTCGGGGACTGAAAGAGGGACCGGGGGAGGGCACGGGGCGCCCCTGCCGGCACCCCGCAACCCACGGGCGCGGGCCGTACAGCCTCGCACAGCAGGCGGCGGCGGCGGCGCCCCGGGAAGGGCCGCGGCGGGCGCAGGAAGCGGGCGGACTTGTGGACTTGAGCGTGGGGCTGGGGGGGCCGGCAGGGGAGCCGCGGGCCGGATCTGGAGGGGGCGCGCAGGGGCAGCCCGAGGCCGGCGGCGGCGGGGAGTGGGCCGGCTCCTTCCCTCTCCCCTCCCATGCTCGCGCCCTCCCTCCCTCCCCACCTGGTTAAATCTCCCTTTGTCTGGGAGGAGTGGCGGCGGCGGCGGCGGAGGGCGGCTGAGGAGGAGCCGCCATGGCTGCGGCGCGCACGGCCGCCGGCCCCGAGCGGGAGCGACACCGCCTCCCGCCGCCGCCGCCGCCGCCGCCACCGCCCGCCGCCGCCGCCTCCCCCCGCCCCCGGATCTCCATCTTAGCAGCGCCTCCCCCCCGCCCCGGGTGGCTCCGGGGCCTAGTCGTCGCCGGCCCCCGCCCGCCCCCAACCCTCCCCTTCCGCCCCCTCAGCTCGGAGCAGGTACCTGGTCGGGCTCTTCTTGTCGCCCATGGTCATGGATGGGCTGTACCCCCGCCCCCCCCAAAGCCGAAATCGGCGCCGCTCGGAGGAGAAACGCCGTCCGGGGAGTCGTCGCGGACCGGCCCCCCTCCCTCCCCCGCGCCCGCCCGCCCGCCCTCAGCCGCTGGGGCTCGAGCTCCGGCCGCCGCCGCCGCCGCCGCTGCCAGTCTCCGGACGAGACTAGTCCCCGCCAGCGCCGCCTCCGCCGAGTGACTGACGAGGGGCGGGGCCGGGCGCCGCGCGTCACGCGCCGTGTGGCCAATGGGAGGACGGCAGCCTGCGCCGCGAGGGCGGGGGCGGGGCGCGGGGGAGGGCGGGGCGTGGCGGACGTGGGCTGGGCCGTCGGTGTGCGTGCCCGGGAGTGTGTGCGCGCTGGGGGCGCGCGTGCCTGCCGGTGGCCCGGCGGCCCGGCGCGGCGGAGCGTGCAAGCCTAGAGGGGCGCACGTGGCCGCGCCCGGGAAGCGGCGGTGGGCTCCGGATCCCACGCTCCCGCTTTATCGGGCTGTCGCGTGGACCCCGGCCCCGAAGCCGCCCCGGGGGAAGTAGTTCCGCGCAGTTTGCGCGCGCCACTGGGGCTGGCAACTGCCGCGCCGCTTGCAACGCCTCGAGGCTTGTAGTGCCCCGGGAGTCGGCAGGGCCTCTTTCTTTTGGCCCGGGCTCCCCCGCGCCCCTCTGCTCCTCTGCCACGCGGAGCTTTGTATCTGCCTCTCTTAAAGTCTTGGCTTCCTGCGGATACTCCGGCCTTAAGCCCCTTCTCTGGCCCCTGACGCAGGAGAGAACTGTGCATTAAGGGTGTGGCACAACTAGAGGTTCCCCAAGGCCGACTCTGAACTCCAATGCACCAACTCCCACTGGAGACCACCCCCCCCCCCCACCACCACCACCAGCCTAAATAGGGCGTTTCCCTAGGGAAGTTGCTGTTCAAATCCTGGCTGCCACATGCCAGCAGGCTAACCTTGTGCCTCAGCTTCTTCGTCTCCAAGGTGAGGGTTAACAACTGTCCTCTTAGTGTTGTTGGGGAAATTCAGAGATGGAATGCACGAAAAGCACGCAAGTCAGTGCCTTGCACTAAGGAAGGACCAATAACAAGTCGGGTTAAGAACTTTTGTAATTGGGTCTGGGTTGAGCACCATTTCCCCCGCTTTGGAAGACTCTCCAAGGCGAAGAACAACTTTCCGCCCTGCTCCAAGAGTGCTTGCCAAATTGACTTGAACATGATTCGGGCCCCTTTGCCCTCAAGGAGTCAGGACCCTAAGATGGTTAGATAAAAGGCTTGGCGGGGCTGAAGCTCTGGCTGGGGGGTAGGGACTTGGTCAAAGAATGATGCTAGTAGTTGGGAGGTGCCGATAGGGGTGTGGAGGGAAGATAAGACAGGCCTGCAGCATCTACTGAGATACGTTTATATGCAAACACAAAGTGGATTATCAGGACTGCCCCATGGAAGGGAAACATACGGAAGCCTGAGAGACCAGGGAAGCTTTCTGAGACTGAATGCCCAAGGAGCAGGAAGTCCTAGGATCATTCCAGGGAACAGAAGGGAGAGAATAAAAGAGGGAGGGAACGTGTCAATGATAAGCTTGATCAGCACATGCTGTCCTTTGCAGGCAGGCACACCCTGGAGGGCCAGGAGGGACAGCATTATTTAGCAAGGGTCAGCAACTCCCGCAACTCCCTGGCTTCCACCCCCCTGCCTTCTGAGGAAAGGAGGGAGAAAAGGAGGAAGAAGAGGGAGGCAGAGGGCCAAAGGGGCCAGAGAAAGCCAAGGGGCATGCACACAAGCCATGGCCCAGTGCCCACAGCCTTGGCCTCTGGTGTCTGCATGGCTTCCTCCCAGGACTCCACCCCTGGTATGCAGGTACTGAAAAAAAGGAGCATTAGGAAATCCCAGCTGGAGGAGTGGCCTCTGGGTAGGGAAACTGGGTAGCTGGGAGCCACAGCTTATGGAAAGGAGACTGACTTTATTATTATTTACATAGAATAAAATGCACAAATCATTCTACAGCTCCATGAATTTTTATAGATACCTGCTATACTTTGTATCCACCATCCAGATCAAGATATAGAATATTTTCATCCTCCCACTGAGTAACTACCCTCTCCAAAGGTAGCCACTGTTCCAGCTTGTGTCACCAAAGATCAGTTTTGCTTGTTTGTGAATGTCATATATATATAGGTCATAAAGTATGTATTCGTGTGTCTGCTCAAAATTATTTTTGTGATATTCGTCTATATTGTTGCCTGTTATCAGTAGTTCCTTTTAATTTGCTTTCTTAAGTGTGTGGCATTCCATTGCAAATACACAGTAATTTAGTTATCCATAGGAGACGAAATTTTTAGTGGTTTTTCTTTTTCTTTTTATTTTATTTTATTTTTTTTAATTTTTTTTCAACGTTTATTTATTTTTGGGACAGAGAGAGACAGAGCATGAACGGGGGAGGGGCAGAGAGAGAAGGAGACACAGAATCGGAAACAGGCTCCAGGCTCCGAGCCATCAGCCCAGAGCCTGACGCGGGGCTCGAACTCACGGACCGCGAGATCGTGACCTGGCTGAAGTCGGACGCTTAACCGACTGCGCCACCCAGGCGCCCCGTGGTTTTTCTTTTTAATTGTTGACCTGTTTTACCCTTTCAAAAAACAAAAAAGTTTTTAAAAGCTGTTTTGAAGGAAAAAGAAGTTCCAGAATAGAGAACTCATTTCTAGGAAAATATCAGACCCACACATCACCATGTGGTTATAACTGTAGAGACTAATTTGGTTTCCTTGTTGGGGGTAAATATCTTTTGAAAGCCTCCTTATAGGTACAGAAGCCAGACAAGCATACTTCTGGAGCAGTGTACTATAGAACACTTGTCTCCAGGCAGAGCATCAGATTATCATTCTAGAGTGGTTTTTGTTGCACCTGAGCTATTTGGGGAACAAATCTTCCTCCATGGTGTTGCCTTGAACCATCGTTGGGTACAGGGATGAGTGGGATTTGACAGACAGCCCCTCCTCTGCTCCTCTGTTCCCTATTTTGAACTTCCATTTCAAGTTTCATCTGAAGGAAGGGTTCTTTTGATTTAAAAATTATTTGAAATCCATGGTTTTTTAGAATAGATGCTAGGTAGAAGCACTCCCCAAGAAGTGTCCGATGTAAATGATTACACAGATACATAGAATAGATTAAAAGACCATATTCTTTCTCCCTTCCCATCATTCACTCTACTCAAGTCACATTGGCTTCTTTGCTTTTCCTGGAGCACTCGTGCTCCCACCTCAGGGCCTTTGCACCTGCTCTTCTGTCTGCCTGGAATGTTCTACCCCTAGATAATCACATTCTTAGCTGCCTGGCTTCCTTCAGGTCTTTGTTCAAAAGTGACATTCTCAGTGAGGTTTTTCCTGAGCACCCATTGAAACATATCACACACCACCGCATAACCTGATACCTTAACTATTTTACTTTTTTCTCCTTAGCACTTAACCATCATCTATGTACCATGGAGTTTACTTATCTTGTTTAGCAGCTCATTGCCCAGTAGACTATAAATTCTGTAACCACAAGGATTTTCTCTGTTTACATTTTTTCCTTCCCAATGTTATATATAAGTGCCCTGAGAAGTGCCCGATAAGCATGCACTGAAGAGAATTTTGTTTTCCTTTAACAGTAATTTATAGAGTAGCAACTAGGTGCCATACCCCATGCCAGGGACTGGAAGATCAGATGGCCGTCATAGACTTCATTCCTAATCTTTTGGAGTTTACATTCTAGTTGAGAAGGCAGACTTTATACAAGTAATTAATTATGATTGTGGCAGTTGCTACAAAGACAAACCATAGGATGCATGGCAAGAGGGTACTAGGGGAGGAGGGGAGTTGATACAGCTGGGGGGGGAGGGGGGGCACGGCCCTGAAAAAGTAAAGATCACCCAGAAGAAGAAAAGAGCAGTCAGGGATATGTTACTTTGCAGGAGATGAAGACAAGCAGCTGTGGGCAGAGCCCTGCAGGAGAGGAGAGATGAGGCTGGAGAGGGAGAGCCCGCCTAGATCCCCTATATGGCAGGGCAGGCTCAGCTGGGATTGGTGTCTGTGTCCTGAATGCCATGGAAGCCACTGATGAGTTTACCAAGACTATTGGTTGGGGCACCTGGGTGGCTCACATCGGTTGAGCGTCTGCCTCTTGATTTCAGCTCAAGTCTTGGCCGCAGGGTTAGGAGTTCAAGCTCTGCGCCAGGCTCCACGCTGGGTGTGAAGCCTACTTAACCAAAAACAAAAAAAAAAAAGGAAAAAGAAGAATATTTGCCTGTCTGTTTGTGGTCTGCCTTCACAAACGAGATGCGGGTGAAAGCAGACCCCTTGGAGGCAGGAGGGAGTGAAGGAACTTTAGATTGGCCTGATAGTTGGAGCAGGAGGGCAGCTCCAGCAGGCTTCCTTTCTTTTGCTCAAGAAAGAAGCGAAAATTATTAGTGCCCACCAAAGAAGGGTCTGGAGTTTTATCAACTTTGCCTCCTCCTGCCTTTAAATTTGTAAGTATTTTTCCTAAACAGAAATCCTGAATACTCTGTGCTATTTCTAAAATTTTTTTTAATGTTTATTTATTTTTGAGACAGAGAGAGACAGAGCATGAATGGGGGAGGGGCAGAGAGAGAGGGAGACACAGAATCTGAAACAGGCTCCGGGCTCTGAGCTGTCAGCACAGAGCCTGACACAGGGCTTGACTCACAGACCGCAAGATCATGACCTGAGCCAAAGTCAGATGCTTAACTGACTGAGCCACTCGGGAGCCCCACTCTGTGCTATTTCCAAACAGAAAACCTAAATACTCTTTGAACCTTAGAAATACCCAGGAAAGCTATTATACACAAATGAGAGAAAAAAGTCTTTCTCCAAATACCTCATGGTTTATCCCACCCCACCCATGTTATACCTTCTTATGGTCTGAGCCCCAAACCGTGATTTGGGGTGAGGTTTTCACCAGTCTCCAGTGAGATGAAATGAGAAAACTAAGAGTACATACATTTGTAGGAACAGTCTCCTACAGCCAAGTAGATTACCAACAACTGATTCTTGGGAAAGAGTATTTTTTATTCTGAGATTATGTCCTGCTGACTTTTTTCTTTTCTTGGAAGTTTGGATAATTTATTTTTTTTTTAAAAATTTTTTTTAACGTTTATTTATTTTTGAGACAGAGAGAGACAGAGCATGAACTGGGGAGGGTCACAGAGAGAGGGAGACACAGAATCTGAAACAGGCTCCAGGCTCTGAGCTGTCAGCACAGAGCCCGACACGGGGCTCGAGCCCACAGACCGTGAGATCATGACCTGAGCCGAAGTCGGGCGCTTAACCAACCGAGCCACCCAGGCGCCCCGGAAGTTTGGATAATTTAATACCCCCTCCCTTTTTTTTTTTTTTTTTTTCAGATTTCTAGGTTTTTTAACGTTTTGGCCTTGAAGATATTAGGGCTTATGGTTGAGTAAGAGCATCAGATTCACACACTAGATCAGTGTAAAAAAGAATTTTATATTCATATCTCAAGTTAAAGACCTGATACTCTTACAGAAATAGTGCCAGACCCTTTTAGATACTCTTTTTCTGCCTCATCATTCTTGATGTAATAAATAAATGCCTTCTAAATAAAAGCAAGAGTAGACATTAGTTATCTTTCTTAAAATGTTCTCGACTAGCCACATCACAACGTGACAATTCTATATTGACTTCTTTTTTTTTGTTTTTTTAAGCAATCTCTACACCCAACGTGGGGCTCAAACTTCTGACACTGACATCAGGAACCCCATGCTCTCTACTCATAGAGCCAGCCAGACAACCCCATGTTGACTTTCTAACTTTCTCTCCTCACTGATTTTATTCTTGACATTTTAAGCAGAGCAAAATCTAAATGATTTTAATGAAACTTTAATGAAATTTTTATTGAGGAGAAGAGGAAGGAGAAAACAGTATGATCTGGTGACTAGAAAAGCCACCCAAGCAGGACAGAAACTAGGAAGGTTAAGATTTCCACCCTAATTGCTAAGATTTAATGCCCTACTTTGCACTGAATGTTCCTTCAGTGGTTTAAGAGAGAACACTGCTTCTCGAAGCAAACTAACTACGTGGAGTGTTTTAGGAACTGGGGAGAACCTAATTCATTTCAAAGACTCAGGCTTGTGCTGGTATCACTGGGGACATCGGCAGAGCAATACTCAGGATAGGATTAACATCTAAAGAAACAGCCCTGGAGGCAGAGAGAGGTGGAGCTTCCCTGACCACCTGTGTTTGAACCTTAACCAGATTTTGCAACCAGCCTGTGCACGTGCTTATCAGAGCTATGAAGTTTTATTGATCTGCTTCTGGCACAGTAGGAAATATCACCAGTCAAAATTGTCCCAGGTTATACCTCATGCCATTTACAAAAATTAATTCCAAATAGATCATAGGCCTGAGCATAAAACCTATAACTATAAAACTTACAGAAGAAAATACAGGAGAAAACCTCTGTGCCCCTGGATAGAAAAAGATTTCTTAGGCATGATACAAAAAATATGACCCATAGAAGAAAAAGCCAATAGTTTGGACTTAGTCAAAATTAAAAACTGCCCTTGGGGTGCCTGGGTGGTTCAGTCGGTTGAGCATCTTCCTCTGATTTCAGTTCCAGTCATGATCCCAGGGTTGTGGGATCAAGCCTCCCACTGGGCTCTGAGCCGAGCATGGAGCCTGCTCTCTTTCTCTCTCCCTCTGCCCCTCCCCCATGCGCATGCTCCCTCTCTCCCTCTCTCTCTGTCTCTCAAAAGAAAAAAAAAACTGCTCTTAGAAAGCACTGCGAAGAAAATGAAGACAGGTCAAAGACTGGGAGAATATATTTGCAAATCACCTATCTGACAAAGGCATCATATACAAAATATATGTAGAATTTTTACTATACACAAAAAGACAAGCAACCTAATGAAAACACAAGCAAAAGATTTGAATGGACATTTTGCAGAAAAGGATACATGAATGGCTAATAAACACATGAAAAGACACTGAAAATCATTATTCATTTGGAAGATGCAAATGAAAACCACAATTAGGTACCACTGCACATTAGAATGGCTTAAAAAAAAAAATCCTAACAATCCCAAGTGCTGGGGAGGAAGTGCAGGGACCCTCACACAATGCCAGTGGGAGTGCAATATGGTACAGTTCCTCTGGGAAAATGGTCTGGCAGTTTCTTATAAAGTTAAACATACACTTACCATATGAGCCAACAATCCCACTTCTAGAAAGTTACTAAAAGAAATAAAGACATATGTTCACACATAAACCTGTACTCAGATATTTATAGCAGCTTTATTCATCTCACCAAAATCTGGAAGCAGCCCCAATGCCCTTGAGCTGGCGAATGAGAAACGAAGAGTGGGTCCATCCCTACCATGGAGTACTACTCAGCAAGAAAAAAGGAACCAACTACTGACATATGCAACACAGACGAATCTCAAATACATTATCACAAGTGACAGAAGCCGGTCTCAAAAAGAGACAGACAGGCTCATGTTGTGTGATTCTTTTTTTTTTTCATTTTTTTTTTTTTTTTTTTTGAAACAGCACAAGGAGGCAAAAGGGGCACAGGGAGAAAGAGAGAATGTCAAACAGGCTCCACGTTCAGCATAGGGTTGGGGAACAGATCAGTGGTTGCCAGGGTTTGGGTTCGAGAGAGGGTTTGACCACAGAGAAGAGCAGCAAGCAAGAGGGGTTTTGGAGAGGAGATGGGAGTAATTTACATCTCGGTTGTGGAGGTAGTTACTGGACCAAATGCACTTGTCCAAATGTGGACCTATACACCAAAAAGAGTTTTATTACCCATAAATTACACTTCAGTAAATCCGACTTTGGATGCTTCTGCCATGTTAGCATGGAAAATTCCTCATGCCTCTACCTCCCATCCTGCCTGCCCCATGATAGTATTAATTACATGAGCTAGCATTCTGTAGTTTAACTGTGTGCCTAGCACGGGGGGCAATCCTGCGCTTTCCTGAGTGCTCTTCTCTTCAGTAATTCACCCAGTTCCTCAGGCCATGATTTGTGGAATCATCCTGACTCCACTCTTTCCCTTATGCCCTACATCCAGCCCATCGGCAAATCTTTTGCACTCGGCCTTCACTGCACATCCTGCATCTGACCACTTCTCATTATGTTTATTGCTATCACTCCAGTCCAAGCTAGGATCACCTTTCGGCCACCTAAATGGCCTCTCTAACCTCTCCTCCTGCTCCTCGCACCTGTCTGTATATACTAGTTCACGCTATGGTTTCGACTCCCCAGTCTTTGTGATTTATCTCTGAAAGGTTGATTCTCCCAGAAGTGACATGTCCGCTGCAGGCCAGCTGTAGCTCTGCCCCGTGTCTCCTCCCTCTAGAACCCAGGCTGATGGAGCAGTGTCCAGCTTGAGCCCTGCTGGTCACAGAGATGGTGGGTGGGGTGGGGCGGGGAGGATTTATAGACAGACTTGCAGTGGCAACTAATTAACAACGTGGCCTGTAAGTGATACTTCTGACTTTCACTCATTGGTCATAGCTCATGGCCCCACTCAGTGACAGGAAGTGCAGCCCACCATGTGTCTAGGAGGTGGAAAGCAGGAAGTGTGTGTTCATCAGCTTTGTGATGACCATGATTCTTTCAAGTCTCTTCTCCAAACAGTAGTCAGAGAGATGTGCATGACCAAGGCAGTCTCCTGCTCAGAATCCTCTGATAACTTCTCATGACACTTAAATGAAAAATCACAATCTTGGGGTGCCTGGGGAGCTTGGTCAGTTAAGCATCCAGGTTCGGCCCAGGTCATGATCCCTTGGTTTGTGGGTTCAAGCCCTGCATCAGGCTCTGTCCTGACAGCTCAGAGCCTGGAGCCTGCTTCATATTCTGTGTCTCCCCCTCTCTCTGCCCATCTCCTGCTTGTGCTCTCTGTCTCTCTCAAAAATAAATAAACAGCAAAAAATTATATGTGTGTGTGTGTGTATGTATACATATATATATGTACACGTATATATGTATACATACACACACACACACACATGCGCACACACATATACACATATATATATATCTCACAGTCTTGACCCTGGCCTTCAAGGCTTACTGACTTCATCTACTTCCAATTCAGCTCTAGGCACACTGGCCTCTTGTGGTTTCCTGCCAAGCCCCAAACTTAGGGCCTCTCTAACTGTTCTCCCCCAGATATTGCCATGGCTCCATCTTTCTCACTGTCCAGGTGTCTGCTAAATGCCCCGACTTCAGAGAGGATCTCCTGGCTGCAATATCATACATGGCATAACCCCCAGTCAGTGCTTATCCTGCTTTTTCTTTCCATCCTTTTTATGCCCTGGCATTATCTGATGTAGTATTTGTTTTTGCCTGACTCTTGCACTAGAATTCAATGTCTAACAGGGCAGTGACTTTGCTTTGTCCCAATTCTGTATCCCCTGTGCCTAGAACAGTGTAGAAAATGTTCCTCCACATAGTAGAAACTTAAAAATTATTTGTGGAACGAATGAAGCACTTTCATTTTTTATTATTTTTAAAAATATTTAGTTATTATGGGGAGAGTGCAAGCTGGGGAGCAGCAAAGAGAGGACAGAGGATTTGAAGCGGGCTGCACACTGACAGCAGCGAGTTGGATGTGGGGCTCGAACTCACAAACCACAAGATCAAGACCAGAGCTAAAGTTGGACACTCAACCAACTGAGCCACCCAGGTGCCCTGAATGAAGCACTTTCTTTTTTTTTTTTTTTTTTTTTACGTTTATTTGAGAGAGAGAGAGAGAGAGAGCACAAGTTGGGGAGGGGCAGAGAGCAAGGGAGACACAGAATCCGAAGCAGGCTCCAGGCTCTGAGCTGTCAGCACAGAGCCTGACGCGGGGCTCGAACCCACAAACCGCAAGATCCTGACCTGAGCTGACGTCAGACACTTAACCGACTGAGCCACCCCGGCGCCCCCTGAATGAAGCACTTTTATATTCGTTACCCTCAATGAAACCCCAAATGACCCAGTGAGGTAAGAACTTTTCTAGCCCTATTTGACAGATGAAAAATCTGAGTCAGGGAAGTGATTTGCCTGGAGCCAGGGACAGAGTTCGAATTCAAAGTCAGCATCTGACTTTCCAACTCCACCTCTTACATTTCTCTTTCTGCCGTGCTGCTTATGAAGCGTTGCGTTCACTGAAAAAGAACCAGCCGGTTTTAGAGGGTGCCTGAGGAGGACGGGCTGACGTGGAAGCTCAAGTGGTCCTCTCTGACAGGAGATCCCAGGGTCCTCTTCACAAACAGAGAGGTTTTTGGCCCTGGCACACCTAGTTTATGGGCCCACGTTACTGTGAGTTCTTGCCACATCAGACAAGACACGCGTGCCAGAACCCAGGGCATGAATGATATGCTTTGGTATGGCTCCATTTGGGGCCTTAAGAAAATGCACAGTGAGGGTTCTCTATGATGGTGTGATTTCCGTCATTGATTCAACATTATCTATTGGCGCTTTGGATGCAGAAACTGTTTCCCTAGAAGGTTCTGCTTGATACTTCCTACCTTTAGAGTCCGAATCACAGAATTTTGAGGGTGGAAAGGAGAGAATCAATGCATCTGCTTGTGTCCTTTTACTTCAAGGGCAAGAACCCCAGGGGGCGTGGAGATTACAGAGGGCTTTCACACACATGGTCGCCCTTGATCCTCACTGAACCCCTCGTAAGAGCTACCATTGTCCTCCTCTTTAGAACAGAGGTGTCCATGCTGAGGCTCAGGCAGGCTTTTTCTGATGGCAGGTTCTCTCTATTACACAGCAAACAGAATCCAGAGAACCTGGGATAAATATCCTGGGATTCATTAAGAACTGCATTAAGAAAGAGGCTCCCCCACAGGAACAACAAATGTTGTGGTCGGTTTATGCATCGTCATGGACTGGACTGTGTCCCCCCCCTCCCCCCCGCAGATTCATATAGAAAGCCCTACCCCCCAGCAGCTCAGGATATGACTGTATTTGGAGATAGGGCTTTCTAAAATTATGATAAAGTTACAGTGAAGCCCTTACAGTGGGACCTAATCCAATGTGACTGGTTTCCTTATAAGAGGGGAGGAGACACGAGGCACGTGTGCACACAGAGGAAAGGCCATGTGAGGACACAGTGACAAGGAGGCCATCTGCAAGTCAAAGAGAGTCCCCCACTGACACCTTCATCGCTGACTTCCAGCCTCCACAATGAGAGACAACAAACGTCTGTTGTTTAAGTCACCCAGTGTGTTGTATTTTGTTACAGCAGCCCCAGAACACTGATAATACCCGGTTCATGAGTTTGTGGGTGGCTACAGAGTGGCCACCCGTGGCATAGCAATAGCCAGCCTACATGGAGTGTTTACTCAGGTGCTAAAAACTTTAGGTGTGTTAATGAAATGAATGCTAACAATAGCCCCGTGAGGTAGATTCTATGATGGTGCCCCTTTTAAAATCAGGAAAGTCAGACAAAGAAAAGTCACCTGCTCTGAGCTGCCTGTTTGTAAAGTGGCAGGGCGAGGATTTGAATCCTGGCGGCCTGGGCTCCCAGGCCCTTGTTCTGAAGGATCTAGCTGAGTTCGTTATCATCACCCCCATCTTCCAGATGAGCAAACTGAGACTCACACACTTGTCCAACATCCCAGAGCCAGGGTGTGGTGGAACCAGAATTCTAAATTCTTTGATTTTGTCGCAAACGAATGGCTGGAACTCAAGGATCCTGAAAGTCATTCACTGGAGGAAGGGAAGGGACTCACCCGAAAGAGTAGGAGCAAAAATCTGTGTGTACACAAAATGAATTTGTGGGGGGAGAGGAATGTGACAGAGAAGTTTGGGCTCACTGAAGGGTGAGCGGCCATACAGCTAGGTAGACAGCTGGCAGGATTCATTCAGGTGTCCTTGACTCTCAAGTCCACTCTCCTCTATCATTTTTAGCTTTGACAGGTATTTACAAGGCATCTACTATGGGTCTGATATCAGAGGCTGACCACACGGGGATAAAGGATATGGCAGGCCTTGGCCTTTGGAACCCACAGTCTGGATGAAATGGGTACACACACAGATCATTTCCAGGGTGGCGAGGGCCATGGGGGCCAGGGGATCATAACTGTCCATGTTCTTTTGTGTCCTGGTATCTTCTTCCTTTCCCAAGCAGTTGATTGGGCCTGTGCTCTCTGTCTTAAGGTAAGAAATCTGACAGAGTAGAAAAAAAAAAAGGCCTTAGTCTCTGCCTCTCGTGTCCATAATTCTAACCTCTCAAAGGTCCCCCCGGGGCAATCCAGGGCCGGTAAGGGATAAATGTTCCAAAGAAGGAAGGAGAGGAGAGTGCTTTTTCAAGACAAGAAAACTCTTCAAAGGTGCTGAGGGAGGGAGAAAAGACAATAAGTACATTCGAGAGAGCTGAGGGCCAGAGAGCAGGAGGGTATGTCCATAAAGGGGGCCCTGGGAAGGGGCCCTGGGAAGGGGGCCTGGGAAGGGGGCCTGGGAAGGGTGGCAAGGCCTCAGAGTAGGTGTGATAGTGGTGATATATATGTGCAGACAAAGCCAAGGCCACCCTGCAGAGATTCTAGGGACCCAGCATGGAGTAGGCATTGCCTACGTGACTCCTGGACTTGAAGGGGCCACGAGGAGAAAACCAGGGATATCTTTATGGGAACTTGTGATGAACAGATGCCCTGAAACTAGGCAGACACGTCCCTCAGTACTGTGACACTAGAAAGTCTAGAACTTAGATACAACACTGGAGGGAGAGGAAGTGCCAAACTGATGGCGAATGAGTTGGGATGGGGTTCAAAATACAAATCGATAAGGGAGAAATGAAAATAAGGAAAGATATTCCTGGTGTGCCGGAAATTCACACCTAAGTTGTACGATAGGTGAACCAAGGTGCGTGAGAGCATGCTGGCCAGCCAGGATTGTCCAGGGAGACGCCAGGGAGGGCAGCCCAGGCCCAGAGGACCACCCATGCAGTGACACTATGGGGCAGTGACTTGTGGACCACAAGGAAATCAGTGTGCAGGAACTAGGAGGATGTGGAACAGTGGAGGTGACAGTCCAGAGAGGCATGCCCAGTCTTGACACAGCTTACAAACCCTGCATGATGGCTGGAGTTTATGTTGAAGATAAAGGTAGGCTATGCACACATTGTGATCAAGGAAGTTGTAGGATTAATACCAAGTTTTTCAAATCTCTTTGGGAGGGGGCCACTTGGGTGGCTCAGGGAGTTAAGTGTCCGACTTCGGCTCAGGTCATCATCTTGTGGTTCATGAGTTCAAGCCTCGTGTTGGGCTCTGTGCTGACAGCTCAGACCCTGGAGCCTGCTTTGGATTCTATGTCCCCCCCTCCCCGGCCCCTCCCCTGCTTGGCTCTGTCTCTCTCTCTCTCTCCCTCAAAAATAAATACACATTAAAAAAATTTTTTTTTCTTAAAATAAAATCTCTTTGGGAGCAATATAGATGGTGGTGGCTTGGGTCAAAATGAGAAAGGGCTCAGAAGAACAGTAAAAGTGGCAAAGAGTTGAAAAGAACAAGGAGGGGATTAATGGAAAGAAAGAAAGAAACAGATTTTCAGCAGTAGAATCTTCTGGACTTTTTTTTTTTTAAAGAACAATAAAGATTTATTTTCCAATATGTTTTTATTTGGACCTCCCCACCCCCACCCCTGCCAACTGAATTCACTCCCCACCATTAGTCCAAAGGGAGGGTTCTCTCCACCAGGCATCACAGCACATCACAATACTAGCCTCCTCAGCTCAGAGGAAATAGTGTTTGCCTGTGGCTCAACAATCTTTGTCCTAACCTGGCCCCAGCCTCAGGTGCACAAGCACATGCCTTTGGTCACCTGAGACTTTTAAGTAGCACCAGCTGGTACTCTAGCTGATTTGGACCTTAAATGCCACTACCCACCAGAGAAGAGGCTCCGACTCGATTCCAAGCCTGTTCTTTAAATTATTTTTCAAAAATATTTTTTAAAAAGCAACTTAGTAGAAAACAAGGCCATCCTAGGAATGTTGTCAAAGTCTCTAGTCGGCTTTTGACTGATATATGAAGTTACAGATAATAAAGAAGACCTCCCCCACCAGGTGTAAGACTAAACAAGCAGCTTCTGGGCCCCAGTCTCCAGTGTTCAGAAAGACACATTGGCTTAAAGACAGAGACTAGAGACACTGTAGCCCCCGGGGCCTC
This sequence comes from Felis catus, assembly GCF_018350175.1. Taxonomy (NCBI): domain Eukaryota; kingdom Metazoa; phylum Chordata; class Mammalia; order Carnivora; family Felidae; genus Felis; species Felis catus. The sequence continues at coordinate 39,569,022 of NC_058369.1, forward strand.
TGTAAATGATGCCTCCCAGTCACCGGTGAACAGACACATGGTGTCAGGCATTTGTCCTTGGGCCCTCCCTTATCCTGAGATTCACAAGAAAGATCTCTGTGAGGGGAACAGCCCATACTTCTGTGGGAGGATGGATGTAATACTTTCCAGGGCACAGCCTGGATGAATGATGCCAAACTTTCCAAGTACAGACAAGTCAACCACAGTTGAGCCCAAGCAGTACTCAGGGCTCTGGCCATCCCCAATTGGTCCCCCATCAATGACCGGCAACGATTGAGGCCAGAGGTACAGGAATTCCTTGACATTTGGAGAACTGGCCTAAGAGTCAAGGTTGGTACTGGTGAGAGCAAGTGTTGCTCAAACACCTAGGCCAAATCCTGCATGAAGCCATGATAGGAGTCCAGGTGCCTACAAGAGGAGTAAAGGGGTTCAGGTCCTTACTGACCTCTTGGGAGCTTTCCAACACCAGGGTCACTGGTTCTGATAATAAGTCTTTCAGGAGCACCTTGGATATGCTCAACATGGCAGTCCCTGTAGACATCGGCCACATGGCCCAGATAGACAGGCGGCAGCTTGGCCTTGCTGCAGCCCTTGAGGGGGTACACAGTGCCCTGTGCCACTGAGCAACTTGCCGAGAAGGCCAGGCCCTATGGCGTGTGGGTGGGGACCACCACCATGGTGGGCGCCTGTGCGCAGCTCAGCCACGGACGCCCAAAACACCTTGGTCCAGCGGGCAAGGCCACACTCCCGGAGAGCCACAGCAGCCAGGCCCTTGGCACTGGCAGAGTGGGGCTCAGAATGCAGAGGAGCTAGCTGCTGTGGACAAAGCCCCCGCCCCCATCCCTCATTCAACCCGGTGCTGGCAGCCACCACGGCTCTCAGCGCCTGCAAATCTCCTGGACTTAACTCATGATTAGATTTTAGGGGTGAGGCAGAGGGAGGAGTCAAGGATGATGGCCAGGTTTCTGATGTGGGTCAATGAGTCAGTCATGGTGATATTAACAGGGCTAGAGTTACAGGAGGGGAGGCTGGTTGGAAGAAGATATTGAGTTGAGTTGTAGATGTAGTGAATTTGACGTATCATTTAGGATGCTCTTGGCTGCAAGTAACAACAAAACAAAACAAAACAAAATAAAAACCCACGCAAACAATAAGGGACTATATTGTTTAACATAGTTGGAAGCCCCTTTCCCGATAAGATTCAATCAGCTGGTCATTAAGGACCCAGGCTCTACTCCTGTTGGATTTCACCTATCCCTCATGGTTGCAGTTGGTTTTCCTGACTCTGACTGACTCCAAGGCACAGCAGTATCGAGAAGGAGAAAAGAAGCCATCATTCATGTACCTGTTTGAGAGAAAACTTTTCCTAGACATTCCCAGCAATCTGCCCTGTCTGGGTCACATGCCCACTCCTTAAGCAATCACGGGCTTCAGCCAATCGTCTGGAAAGGATTGGCAGCTGAGGAGTCGTCCAACACCACGACCAACAGCCCTACAAGGTGACCGTGGCATATGCAAATGGGGTTAGCTTGGAAACAGTCGGAAACAAGGAACAAAGGACAGATTTGGGGTGAAGGCACCATAGAGGTGCTATGAGGAAAGCTGTCCCCTGCGGAGACAGGGGCAGAGAGAAGAACAGGGGCCAAACACACAACTCCAGAGAACACCTCTATCTAAGGGGTATCCGAGGAAGAAAAACTGCATTGTAATGGTTGACAACTTGACTCTGGATTCAGACAGACCTAGGTGGGAATTCCATTCCTGCTGCTTATAAGCCATTGACCTACAGGGGGGTCAGTGAAGATCCCTGCATTACGCAGAGCCTTACCTTCCTTGTCTGAAAAAGGGAACCCATAAGTCCCACCTCCCAGGGCTGCTGTGAAGCGTCGATAAGAAAATGCACACAAAGCCTCCGCACGACCTCAGCCCACGGCAGCTGCTCCTAGCCACTGGTGAAAAAGAACAGCCTAGAGAGTATCTGAAAAGTGAAGGGGGAAGCTGGTGAATAACCAGGATGAGATGGAGTCATTGAAGGCACGGGGTGAGAGGATTTCAAGGAGGAAAGAGTGGGCAATTATGTCATCTGCTGAAGAGAGGTCAGGTCAGAAGTGGACTGAAAACTGCCCTTTGGATTTAGCAATTAGAAGGTCACTGGTACCCTTGACAAGAGCACTCTCAGTGGAGTGCTGGGGTTGGGAGCCAGGAAGCAGGGGGTCAGCAGTGAAGACCAGAATTCAAGTCGCCTGGCTACCAACCGACAGCAGCATGCTTTGCACGATGCCAGGAGCCGCTTGGTGTTGAAAACTCCCGTTTTCAGTCATGCCTCAAAAATACTCATTCGGAGAGCAGTAAACAGTAGGATTCCACAATCTGTGAACGAAACGGCCCCTGTTCATCATTTTTAATTTTTTTGTGTGTGGATAAAGCGAAGGTGGTTGTTTCCTTTCATTAGAAATATGTTGCATCCTTTTCGAGGATTTGTGTTTACATTACCATTTTATTGCTATATGGTTCTTTTTTATATAACATATTTTGGAACCATAAAAACAAACAAACACAACAAACAAAACCCAAACAACATATGTGCTTTGCATTAAATTCAGAAAGTTCAAACCCCTCACTCTGTGCACGTTTTCGAGGCAAAGTGTGGGACTAGGAAAACCCTTCAAGAAACACGCAATTTGACAAATCCTCCTTTAAGAAATGATAGCAGTTGCTTTTGAGACCAATTTGGTCACACGGATCCTGTTTGTCAGGGCTGTCATTAAAAGCCTAATATTTTTCCCATTGCAGAATGTCTCCCAGTGACTCAAACGTGGGCAGAGGCTAAGCACGGTCAATTTCGTGACCTCCCTCGTGCTACCCACTCCCCCGCCCCCCTCACCCCGCCCTGGCTATCTCAACTCCCCAGTGGATGATGTCTTATCCCTAGCAACAACTGGAGCTGCTACTGTTTCTCGACTCTGGCGAGGAAAGTGGGCTTAGGGCCAAGTCTACAGGCCAGGGCTCCCCGTGGAAGATGCTAGAAGAGCACTCCACATTCTCTCACCATCAGTGACCCAAGTTCCTCACCTCTGCCGAACATCTGGATTGCAACACACAGAGTTCAAAGGTCCAGCATGTGTGTCTGCACCTGGCCTCGCTGTTGAAACAGAGCTGACCTCAAACCAAACACGCGGCCTCTCTGCTGTTATTTATGCGGAGGGTCGGATGCCAGATATAAATATTAACTTCGGCATCTTCTCCCCACAGGACTTTGTGATTAAAGGATGCATGTAAACCATCTACCGGGCAGAAAAAGCAGCTCTACTCTTCTCGGCGTATTGAACCCTTCTCAAAAGAAAGCTGATCCCCTTTCCTACCGTTGTGAATGTGTGTTGGTTTACTTTAATAATAGCACGGCTCCTTCCCGCCATGGGGCTCCCCGTAGCCTCTTGCGTTTGAAGCCATCAGGTGGTGGGCCTGCTGCAGACATGGTGCATCCCGTCCCCAGGAGAGGCTTGCGAGCGAGCACCATATGTTATTAAGACCTCCCAGAACAGGTTGCCATCGTTGGGAGCACAGTCAAGGAAGAGAGAGGCAAGAAGTGGCCGTGTAGCAGACGTGGGTCCTCGGTGCCCGGCAGCTCTGAGCCATCCCCCCCTCTATGAAGTCGGCTAAGGAAGATAGATGAGTATGTGGGGGGGCAGGTGTGGCTGACAGCAGCCAGGGGTAGAACAGGTGTAGTAGTTTAAGGAAAACGTAGATCATGAGATTCCCGGGCACAGGAATGGACCTAGTTTTTCTGTTTCTAGAAAGAGACTGGAAGATACAGAGAGCATGATTTAATTTCCACCAACATGTGTTAGCAAATTATGATACCCAGTGTAGTAATGCTGGGGGACAAGGGCACGCACAAAATACTACGGAGTTAAGAGGGGAAAACATCCTCTCCACTTGACAGGGAAACTAATAAAATTTTCACAGAGAAAGAAGCATTTGAATGAATGACTGAGTCATTCCTTCATTCAACAAATGCTTATTGAGCCCCATCATGTGCCAGCACCATCCTGGGGGCTACACAGGTGACAGGCAAGGTCACTCCCATCTGCGAGCCCACTCTTTCGTGAAGCTAGACTGCATGCCTACTGGGTGCCCAGCCCTGGGAGACGCCCTCTTGGAGATTAACATTCTGTTGAAACAGATGAGTCACTTCAAAATTGTGCCATGGGTGTTATGCTCAGAGCAGGACAGGAAGCCATGGGATGACAAGAAGGGGACTGGGTTAGTCCAATGGTTTGCAACCCGGGGCAGGGGCAATTCTGTCCCCCAGGGAAAATGTCACAGTGTCTGGACACATTTGTGGTTGTGGAAACTGGGGGAGGCAGGTGCCGCTGGCGTCTAGCAGGGAGAGGCCAGCCATGCTGCCAGACACCCTACGATGTCCAGGGCAACCTCCACAGCAGACGATGAACCAACCCGAAATGTCAACAGGGCCAAGGTTGAGGAACTCTGGCCTAGTACTAGACTCAGGGAACGATTTGGGGAAGTGCAGTTTGAGTTGAGAACTAGCGGGTGCTAGAAGTTCAGAATGCCTGGCATAGGAGTCCAGCATGGAATCAGAGGACATCGTGAAGAGAAAGAGAAGTCCCCAGGAGCTCCAGCTGAGAATGCAGGGAAGGTGGAGGGGATACAAAACACAAAATCCGGTCTGTTTCCAGAGGGACTAGAAGGTCTTCTGTGCCATGTTATGAAGTGCAGACTTTATCTGGAGGGCATGATGGCTAATACAACCTGCCCCCCACCTCCTCCCCCATGCATCTACTCCGTTGGAAAATTTTAAATCCCGTGACACAATTCTGTTGGTTTTTAGAAAATCCCTTCTAACAGCAATGCAGGTGATTGTGGGGGAGGGGGGGGGGAGATTGGAGGCACGTGAGAGACTTTTGCAATACAGAAGTGACGGCTGGAGGCCATGGCAGGGAACACGGGGGGAAGCTGCAACAGACTCCTGAGAATAGAGGAATTTTTATACCTGATGATTGATTGGGTGTTGCAAAAGAAGGAATTCCTTAGAATGACTGAGGTTTCTAGCTGAGGGCCAGTGTGAGTGGTGAGGTGTGTGACGAGAAGTCATTTGTAGGGGACAGAGTTCAGTTTACAGATACGGTGTTGATGGTCCCGTGGGGACATCCAAGCGGACACATCCTGTTCACAGACAGAAAAGCAGATCTGTGTTGGGGAAAGACATGCCCTGGAGACATGGACGTGGGGGTCACAAAGGCCCACCGGTGGTAACCAAAGTCTTGAACGTGGAGAAGGCACCTCCTGGTGCTGGTGAGAGACGAGAAGCCACCAGGGCGGAATGCCGGGGTTCATACAGAGTCGAGGGGCAGAAAGAGAAGGAACCACAGAAGGCGGACCAGAGACATGGAAAGAGTAGTGACACACACCAAGAGAGGGACTCACTTTAAGAATAAGAAAGTGGTCAAGCTGTCTAATGCAGCAGAAGTTAAGCAGGATGTGAAATTAGATGGAGCTATTCAACATGTCAATCAAGAGGTCATTGGTGACCTTTTCAAGAGCAGTTTCACTACAATGGGGGGTGAGGAATTTATTTAAAAACACTTGATTACTCAAATCAAGAGGAAGAAAATGGGAACCGAATGTCTTTATATCTGGGCAGAATTTGAATAGCGGTCATTCTGCCGGCTTGGCAAACAGAAAAGGAGTAGAACAGTTAGGCAGAAAACCGGATTAACAATAGGCCCAATCATAAAAACAGTTATTGTATACCAAAAAGACGTTTAGAGGCGAACAGCCTCAGAGTCAACTTGGCAGCTTAGTGATGTCTTTAAGAATCTAGACTCCTTCTATTTTTCTGCCCTGTCATTCTCATGCTCGTTACCACGTGGTCACAAAATGGCAGCTGCAGGCTCCAAGCATTGCATCCCCACGTGACAGTACCTAAAGCAAGAAGGAAGATGCCAGGGACCAAACTGAGGCTCACCTCACACTCCCCTCTCCTTCTGTTGGGAGACTTTCCCTTATATCTTATCACATGCCTCCTCTTAGACCAATTAAGATAGAGGTAAATGGGACGACCAGAAGTAGCTCGCACGAATCATCGTTCTTCCCCTGGGGCTAGGCACATGGCTGCTTGAACAGAATTGGTGTTCTGTTTCACAAGGAAGAAGGGGGACTGGCAGTTGGGGTGACAACCTGTCGTGTCGGCCATAGGAAACTATCCTTTCACAGGGTGAGGGGAGCCCATCAGAGACCTTACAGCATCCGACAAGCCCTTGGGATGCTTCGAAAAGAATGACTAGCTGTTACAGTTAATATTCAGAGCTGAGATGTTATTATAATATCCACTACACCTAGGGGCGCCTGCGTGACTCCGTTGATTAAGGGTCTGACTCTTGATTTTGGCTCATGTCATGATGTCACGATTCGTGAGTTCGAGCCCCACATTGGGCTCTGAGCTGACAGTGTGGAACCTGCTTGGGATTCTTTCTCTCCCTCTTTCTCTGTTCCTCCCCCACTTGTGCTCTCTCTCTCTCAAAATAAATAAACTTATCCACCACATATTCACTACCAACCCTAGGCAGAAGGCTGATTGTTTCACGGATCGTATACGCTCAGCAACATCAAGATGTAGGTAATAATTGGATGATGATGCTGGCAATGAAGTACGCTTATTGAGGGCTTACTATGTGCCAGGCACTTTATATTCATTACCTTAATCTTCAAAGCACAAGTGAGATGGATAGATGCTATTCATATGTCCATTTTCTTTTTAAATTATTTTTACATTTATTAATTTTTGAGAGACAGAGAGACAGAGCATGAGTAGGAGAGGGGCAGAAAGAGAGGTAGACACAGAACCCGCATCAGGCTCCAGGCTCTGAGCGGCCAGCAGTGAGCCCGATGCGAGGCTCGAACTCATGAACTATGAGATCATGACCTGAGCCGAAGTCAGACGTTTAACCAAATGAGCCATTTCATAGAGGTGAAAACTGAGGCATGTAGAGTTTCAATAACTTGCCCGGTGTCCCTCAGCTAGTAGCAGCCGACCCAGGACCACCCCATCCCAAAGTCAGTGCACGCGCTGATGACACTCTACTACCGCCTTTGATAAAAAGAAGCCACTGGGAAGTTTTGTTACACCTGGGAGTGGAAGCAATTGTATGTGAGGATGGAAAAATGTGCTGTGATGAGCTTTCTCTCCTTTACCAGTGTCCTGAGTTTCCAGCCTTTCATTTTCCCACACAACTTTGCAACAAAAGCACATCCAGCAGACAGCCCATTCCCTTCCAGCTTCGCCCCCTCGTTAACAAGCTCACTGATCTTACACTGCTCCTCCGGAAACTGAAGACTGAGGTGGGTAGGCGTGCTCACGGGCTAAGACTAGGTGCACATCATGGTAACCAGAACTTCTTCCTGGTGGGCGCAGTGTTGTGGATGAGATTTGGGGAGGAGGATTAAAATCTGAGGTCATTCATATGGAATAAAAGGGGACCTCCAATCAAAAAAGGACAGAAACTCTTCTGTGTTCAACAGGGTTTCAGGCAGAATTTGGGTTCACGTCTTGAGATGAGCAACGAACGGGAGCTGACGTTGCTAACTATGTTCTCTGCTCTGTGCCCAGCCTTCCACGTGCATTATCTCAGGGAACCTCACCAAGAGGTTAGAGAAGCAACTTTTATTGTCTCTGTTTTATAGATGAGGGAAAGGAGGTTCAGAGCATTAAGCAATTTGCTTAGGGTTCTACAACGAGTGAGTGGCAAAGATGAGATTGAACCCACCCAGAGCTGTCCCTGCAGACTGATCACGTGTAACCACTATGCTTTACTCCCTGCGGACTCCCTAGGTACTGCTGTGAATACACAGCTCCGCGGAGGAAGGGGTTCTTGGGACTCACCAGCTTTCTGTTTCCTTAAAATCCTGTCTCTGTTCCAAATACATTCCAAAGGGCATAAATTTCAGGATGAGTTCCCATACAGAATTTAAACCATGGAAGCATGTTGGGAAGGCATTTTAACAGAACTACAAATAAAAGTAAAGAGGCCCTAAATACTATACAACCCCTTAGCTAGGCCTATAGTGCCCTAAGGGTGGGGTGAAGGGGCTTTGCGTTTTCTCACACAGTCCTAAGACAAGCGGGCCTTTCTCAGGGTTAACATAGGCACCTGCTCTAGACTGGGATTTTACGGGGTTGTTTTGCTAAACAGGTTCCAGTTTCTTCCCCCACCACTCCCGCTAAGATCGCTCCCTGGGATTTGGATCAGGGCTGTGTGTAGAGAGACCAGCTGGGAACTGGCAAGAAGACCCTACCCACCCACTGACAGGTGGAAACGCAGTTCCAGGCACCAATGTCAACCCCTCTCTCCTTCGGAAATGATGAACAGAATTTGGATTCCTCTTGCCAGTACATACACCAGAGGTATGATCCAGAAATGGCATTAACACAAGTCATAGTCAAAACTTAAAACTTAAAGCAGGGGAAATCTGAAGCAATGTTATGCCCATCCAGTGCTCGCATAGGTGCCCTAAGATGTGCCTTAGAACATGGCACGTCTTCTTCTGGGCAGTACAAGCTGGTGCCAGTGTACAAGATGTAGTGGGCCGAGGGTGGCCTGAATTTGAGCCCTCACTATGCAAAGCACAATAAAAAATGGCAGCACTGACCCAGGTCCTGTCTCAGCTTCCCAGAATGTTTTCCAGTGTTCAAAAGCAGAAAGCTGGTGGACGCATTCTCACCCAGCTTAAAGGGAGAGAAGGAACCTGAGAACTCTTTTCTTGTTGAAATACTTAAATCCTGTAGCTCAGCCTGGAAAGACTCAATTAAGAGGAGTTGTTGGAAAACCTCAGAACCATGAAAGGCCCAAGGCCATGTTCAAAAAGCTTTCAGAAACTGTTAGCATGGAACAATTTCGTTTAGTTCACAAAATTGGCATTGACCCAACACCTCTCCTCTTAGCTTCATCTCTCAGCCTCCTTCCCAACTCCTCATGGCAGAGGAGGAAGGAAAATAGGAAGCTTCGGAGGGTAGCCTCTAGATTTAGGTTTAGAATTGGCCATGGCACTTTAGAGCTGTGTGACCCTGAGCAAGTTTCTAAACTTCTCTGAACAATTTTCTCACAGGGTTATCATAGTGGATAAGTAGGTTAGTGATGCATACAGTACTTTGTATTATGCTTGCCCCTTGGAAACTGAAGAATACATAATAGTTATTATTAACCCAAGCAATGCTGGAAGAAAGAACTCAGGAGGGTTCAGCCCATCTGACACCTCTTTTTGTTTTCATGCCTCATCCCCACATGGGTTGGGGCCAGCACGGTAGAAGAAGTTCCAGTAGGTACCACTGGAAGTAGGCATGACCAACTTTATCTTTTTTTTTTTTTTTTTTTTTTTTTTTTTTTTTTTACGTATCGAGCATCTATAGATGAGGCACTGGCCTAAGAATGGTGGTGAAGATAAGGATTAAAAAAAAAAAATCCTCTGCCCTTAAAGAATGTGCAGATTGGCAGGAAAAGAAGTGATAAAGGGGTATCTGCCATTTTCAGTTCAGGAAAAGCTTTTGGAGGTGCCTGTCACTTATTTCCTCCCTGCCCCATTCATCACCTGGGGGGGGCCAGCCCTTCCTTCATGTCTTGTGACACCTGACCCATCCTGGGTACAGCTCATTGCACCAGAGCTAGTCACGTGACCACACCCGGCGAATCAAATTGTTTTCCTGGGAATTTAAAAAGGAGTGGATTCAAATTCAGACTCAGGGTGAAGTTAATCACGGTGATGGGTACAAATAGCAAAAGTGACATAAACTCAGGGCTGCTGGAATTCTCAGCCTTGGGCACACCAGTGGATAAGCAGTGAATAAGCAGGAAAACTGATGTGAGGCCAGGTAGCTGTAGCCAGACATGAGAGAGAGAAAGAGATGGAAGGGGTAGCCTTTTATGTTCCTAATGGCTTTTCACTTCTGACGAGGCGCCGCTATGCTTTCTTCAATGGGGCTTCGTGAGTCTTCCGGTACGCCCCTTTTTACTCAAGCAGTTGATGCCCCCCGGTTCCACAGAAAAGCTCAGTGTGTGGGACCCACTGCCTGCAGATAAGAAGCTGCCAAAGCCCGCTCAGATACGATTCTTTTAATCAAAATAACTGCCTCTTGAAAGCCTGATTAAATTAACCACTTGGTTTTAATCCAAACAACTGTTTGGCAATTGATCCCATTTGAACAGATCCAGGGAAACAGGAGTAGCATCTCCTTTTACTCAGAGCACCATGATGTTATGTGATGGAACACCACTATGAAGAGTTCCCTGAAAAATGCATACTTCTGGGGAAACAACATTCCAAATTTGTAGATGAGAAAGAAGTGCAATTAACGTTATTTTAGGCTCTTGTAGGCTTATCTTGTGATTTCTAAGGGGAGGCAACCACCTATTTCCAAGTCTTGGCCTTTTAGACGTGTACTTATTTCCACGGCAGACTTAAGGGACACCTTATGCCCACACCACCCATTGTACAGAAGGCAGGGTCAGCTGGTCAACGATCCAAACACAGTGCCCATGCAAAAGATTTTTTTTTTTAATGTTTATTTATTTTTGAGAGAAACAGAGACAGAATGCTAGTGGGTTAGGGGCAGAGAAAGAGGGAGACACAGAATCCAAAGCAGGCTCTGGTCTCTGAGCTGTCAGCGCAGAGCCCGACGCGGGGCTCGAACTCAGAAGCCGTGAGATCGTGACCTGAGCTGAAGTCGGATGCTCAACTGACTGAGCCACCCGGGTGCCTCCAAAAGTTTTTTTTTTTTAAAGCACAAAGACAATTCCTTGTATCCAAGCATCCTTTCTGAATATCCTGGGCTTGCCGGTACATTAGCAACATTATTTTGCCATCACTGAAGCCTCTAAGATTTAATTCAGGGAAGTCTATGAAAGGGGTATTGCATTTGAGGAATATGTATATTGCCTGTACATCAATTGGCATCTTGGGACCGCTCTGGGGCACCGAGGTCAAAGTTTAGTGATGCATGGAGTTGTCCTCCTAATGGTAAGTATTGATCAGCAGCCTCAGAAAAAAAAACAGCACGCACTCAGTCCTTCCCCAGCCAGACGCCAGGCTTCCGAAAAAAGGAGTGTCTTTCCCAGAGAGCCTTGGAAAACGATGCACGGAACACTCGAGCCTGCAATACATTCACTAAGATAGTGAATGACTGCTCCAGCAGGATAAGTGGAAAATGATAAATAACACTGTGCACCATCTGCATAGCTATGATACCTGGTAGGAAGGGGCTCAAAAGCAATACATGCCATATATGCATAAATATGTTCGTTTTCCATGGCTGCCATAACAAATTACCCCAAATTCTGTGACCAAAAATAATACAGATTTATTATCGCACACCTCTGTAGACCCGAAATTCCAGTTGGCTGGATTGGTTTCTCTGCTCTGGGTTTCACAAGGCCAACATCAAGCTGTCAGCAAGGCTGCATTCCTTGCTGGAGACTTCAGGATAAATCACTTCCAAGCTCATTCAAGTTGGGGTTGAATTCAGTTCCTTACAGATGTAAAGTTGAGGTCCCTGTTGCCTTGCCAGCTGTCAGCTGGGTGCTAGTCTTTGCCCCTAGAGGCTGCCCACATTGACTCTCACGCTTTACACATTGCCCCTTCACCAGTGGTGGGATCCCTCTCTTACTTGGAATCTCTCCAGGGTTCGTGCGATTCGATTGGGCTCACTTGGATCACCCAGGATAATCTATATTAAAGTTTGTAATCTTAGGGTGCCTGGCTGGCTCAGCCGGTTAAGCGTGCAACTCTTGATTTCGCCCCATGTTGTGGGATTGAGCCCTCCTGGGATCAAGCCCTGCTGGGACTGAACCCTGTGTCAGGCTCTGGGCTAGGCACGGGACCTGCTTAAGATCCTCTCTTTCCCTCCCTTCTGCCCCTCCCCTGTTTTCACTCCCACTTTCACTCTTGAAAGAAAGGAAGATAGGAAGGAAGGAAGGATGGAAGGAAGAAAGACAGAAAGTTACATGGGCAAAGTCCCTCTTGCCATGGGACATAATGTATTCACACATTCCAGAGATTAGGATGTGACCATTTTGGAGGGCCCATTATTTGATCTACCAAAAAATATACATACAATTTTATATCCTGAAAAGCAGGATTGCAGCCAGTGCCCTGGTGTGGTCTGCACTGTGGTACTGCAATCTGACTAACTGAGCAAAATGTAACTGATGGTGTATTAGTTACCTACTGTCGTCTAGCAAATTACCCCAGAAGTTCGCAGTTTAAAACAAATCATCTTTATGCCACAACTTCAGTGTGTCAAAAATCAGGTGTGGCTTGGGGGCGCCTGGGTGCCACAGTCGGTTAAGCATCCGACTTCAGCCAGGTCACGATCTCGCGGTCCGTGAGTTCGAGCCCCGCGTCGGGCTCTGGGCTGATGGCTCAGAGCCTGGAGCCTGTTTCTGATTCTGTGTCTCCCTCTCTCTCTGCCCCTCCCCCGTTCATGCTCTGTCTCTCTCTGTCCCAAAAATAAATAAACGTTGAAAAAAAAATTTTAAAAAAAATCAGGTGTGGCTCAGCTGAGTGCTTCTACCCCAAAGTCTCTCGTGAGGCTGCAGTCAAGCTGTTTGTGATGGCTATGGTTTTATCTGAAGGCTCAACTGGGGAAGGGTCAAGGATACACTTCCAAGTATATTCACATGTTGGCAGGAATCAGAAGACTGAAGTCCAAGTTCACCCAGGTATTACTGGCAGGACGCTGCTCCTCACCTCATGGGTCTCTCCATAGGCTGCCTGAGTGTCCCCCCAACATGACAGTTGGGGATCTGAAAGATAGCCTGGGCTGGAGGGCAACGGAAAGGGGGCATAACAAGAGAGAGCCTGCAATGGAAGCCAAACTTTTTTTTTTACCGTCTTAACCATTTCTACATGTGTAGTTTGATAGTGTTGAATATATTCACATTGTGCATCAGATCTCCAGAACTTTTCCATCTTGCAAAACCAGCACTCTCTCCTCGCTGAACGACTCCCCATTCCCCTCTACTCCTGCCAACCACTATTCTACTTTCTGTCTACGAATTTGACTTCTCTAGGTGCCTCACCTTGGTGGAACCATATGGTATTTGTCCTTTGGTGACTGGGTCATTTCACTAAGTATACTGCCTTCCAGTTCATCCATGTTGTAGTATGTAATAGGATGTCCTTCTTTTTTAAGACCGAATAATATCCCATCATACGCATTATACCACATTTTCTTTATCCATTCATTTGTCAGTGGGCATTTGAGTTGTTTTCACCCCTTTGCTATTGTGAAGAGTGCTGTTGTGAACATGGGTATACAAATATCTCTTCAAGATCCTTCAAGACCCAAGTTTTTTTGGGTATAGACTCAACAGTTGGATTGCTGGATCAGATGACACTTCTATTTTTAAAAAAATTTTTTTAATGTATATTTATTTTTGAGAGAGAGAGACAGAGCGAGGTGGGGACGGGCAGAGAGAGAAGGAGACACAGAATCCGAAGCAGGCTCCAGGCTCTGAGCTGTCAACACAGAGCCTGACGTGGGGCTCAAACTCACGAACTTTGAGATCATGACTTGAGCCGCATTTGGACGCTTAATCGACTGAGCCACCCAGGTGCCATGGTAATTCTATTTTTAATTTGTGAGGACTCTCCATACCGTGTTCGGCTGCACGTGTTCAATTTCTCCACATCCTCACCATCACATGTTATTTTCCATTGTTTCGTTTTGTTTTGTTTTATGGTGGCCATCCTAATAGGTGTGAGGTGATATCTCACTGTGGTTTGGATTTGCATTTCCCTACTGATGAGTGACACTGAGTATCTTTCACACACTAGTGGCCATTTGTATACATTCTTTGGATGGAAGCCACAATCTTTTAAAAACCTAATATTGAAAGGACTATGCATCACTTCCATTGTATTCTGTTCATTAGAAGGGAGTCAATGAGCCCCGTCCACACTCAAGAGGAGCAGAATACTAGGAGGCAGGGATCACAAGGATAATCCTAGGGGCTGCCAACCTCAGATGGATTGTCAAGAGTCTGTGCAGAAGGACGACTCAGGCCTTCAGTGTACCAAGGAGCTCTTCCTAAACTTCCCTTGTGTTAAGAATCACTTGAAGCACTTATTAAAATCAGATTCTTAGGATCTTCCCTAGAGGTGCTAACTCAGTGGATCTGAGGGAGGATCTTAGATCTTGGGATCTTAGATCTTGGGAATCTGCTTTTTTAAACACTGCCCAGGTTTTTGTCTTTGTTTCTTTTTTCCTTTTTCCTTTCTTTTTTTTTTTTTTTAAGACTTTTTTTAAGTAACCTCTACACCCAACGTGGGGCTTGAACTCACAGCCCCGAGATCAAGAGCTGTGTGCTCTATTGACTGAGCCAGCCAGGCACCCTCGTTTCTCTTTTTAAAGATATAATTCACATGCCATAAAATCCACCCTTTTAAAGTATACCATTCACGATTTTTAATATATTCGCACAGTTGTGCAACCATCACCACTTTCTGAGAACATTTCATCACCCCTTAAAGAAACTCCCATCCATCAGCACTCACTCTGCATTCCTCTCTCCCTCTGAACCCCTGACAACCACTGATCAACTTTCTGTCTCCATGGATTGGCCTATTCTGGACATTTCATATTAATGGAATTGTATACTACGTGGCCTCTTGTATCTGACTTCTTTTACTTAGGATAATGTTTTCAAGCCTCATCCACTGTGGCAGCAAATATCAGTATTTCACTTCTTTTTATGGCTGAGTATTATTGCATTGCATGGCTACATCACATTTTATCCATTCATTTGTTGATGGACTGAGGAGATGCTTATCATAAAGGAAGCCTGAGAAAGGCTGCAAACTAAGTTTTACAGGGAGATCGAAAGTAGTTCAGATGCCTTAGGAGCTTGTAAAAATGCAGGTTTCTGGGCCCAACCCAAATCTCCTTATTACAATTAGGGACAGGCCCAGGAATCTGTATTTTTTCTTAAGTAAGCTTTAGGCCCAACGTGGGGCTTGAACTCACAACCCCAAGATCAGGAGTCACACGCTCCACTGTCTGAGCCAGCCAGGCACCCCAGAACCTGTATTTAAATAAGCAGTGAAACTCAGACTTAGAGGAGAAGTGAGGTGAGGTAGGTAGCAGGAAAAGAAGACAATTGTTCTAAGAACTTTATTCCCAAGCAGCACCTTTTTAACCATTAAAAAAAAATTTTTTTTAAACGTGTATTTATTTTTGAGACAGAGAGAGACAGAGCATGAACAGGGGAGGAGCAGAGAGAGAGGGAGACACAGAATCTGAAACAGGCTCCAGGCTCTGAGCTGTCAGCACAGAGCCCGACGCGGGGCTCGAACTCACGGACCGTGAGATCGTGACCTGACTGAAGTCGGACGCTTAACCGACCAAGCCACCCAGGTGCCCCTAACCATTTTTCTAAAGGTAATGTGATAAGATGGCAATTCGACACTTAGCAATATGACTCTAACAAAAAGACCTGGGCAGAAGCCATATGAACACAGGATCTTGAGACATTTGCGGGAGGTGGTCAAAGATGACACTTCTTATTGTGGGTTTCCTATGTTTATCCCTCTGCAGACCCAGCCCTCTGGCCAGGCCCTGTCCCCAGACCAGCTTCTTCTGATAGTGGAATTTAACCAACTAGGTCTAATGTCATATATTCATAAAGCGGAGAAGAACTAAAGAGCTTATCTTGTCCAATGGCTGACAACCACAGCTGATTTTCCAGTTTTAGGATTCTTTCAAAAATCCTGATTTCCGAAAAACAAAAAAACAAAAAATCCTGTTTTCCAACACTGCCCACTGCCCCCCCACCCCATATACACACACTCCAGAAGCTTCAGCTGGTAGCTCTGGGGCCTTGAAATCTGTGGTTTTGCAAAGCTCTCCAGGTGAATCTGATGGTCAGCCAGATTCCATAACCACTGGTCCAACACCCTTGTTTTTCACAGCAGGAAACTGACCCAACATCAGACAACTTCAGGAAAGAACATTGCCTAGAATTTAGGTCTCCTAGATCCTCATCAGTATTCTTTGAAACCCATGTCGTCGAAATGTCAAATTGCTGGAGCAAAAACCATGGAATTTGGTTTTTGACACTGGGGCACAAGCCTGTACACAAATATGCTGTCAGGACTGAGGTCACTCCTGGGTGCTGTGTTGGCTGGCCCGTGTTAAATGGTAAGAGAATAAAGGATGAACCAAATTGTCATTACCAAGTTAATACTGCTTGGAATCAGCCATTAGTATTTCAATTTGGGGGGTAGCTCCCGGTGGTTTGACCATCATTAAGATTTAGGAATTACAGAATTTGGACTTTAGCCGTATCATAAATATGGATAAAATGCTCGCTCACATTTATTTCCCGTAAACCTGGAAATAACAACTTTCCAGCTCAGTGGTTCTCCAATCTCACTGTGTATGCGAATCACCTGGGAGTGTTTAAAAATGTCCTATTGCCCAGCCCTGACTGTCCAGAGCTCAAGAAATAGAATCAAGGGCCAAGCCCGGTCATTCATTCATTCATTCGTTCATTTATTTATTTGTATTTTTTCAGGCTTATGTATTTCTGAAATGAAGCTCCTAACTAAAGCTCCCCCAAGTTATTCTGATGCATAGCCAGGGCTCACACCCACTCTTCTTGTAGCCACGTAAGTGTCTAATAAAATGAGAATAATTAGAAAACTTTTAAGTTTCCCGTTATATTCTGAGAAACATTTTCACCCTGAACGGGCTCGTGAAGGATCACGTTCCGGGATCCCTGGGAATTCTAATCAGTAACATTTGTCCCCTGCTTTATAATTTACTAAGCGCTTTCACACACATGGCGCCACCCGGTTATGATTATTTATTAAGTGTCTATCATGCCTTTTCTGCTAGAAGTTCAAGGTGGTGGATTCTCCTGCCCATTCTTAAAAGAATTCCATTGATGAGGCTTTTCTTTTTAGAATTTTAAATAAGGCAGAGGAAAAAAAATGTCAGAAAACGGGGCAGAAATCTCACTGGAAAATTGTGCTTTATGTAATGACACCAGGACTCCTTGCACATTATATTCGGAGATTGGGCTAAATTCAGCCTCAGAGGGTCACAGACCCTCGGGGTTGAAGTAATGATGAGAAAGGAAATGGGGAAAATGTGAGTTCTAAACCAGAGCTTTTCAGATTCTAAACTGCATGTGAATCACCTGGGATCTTGTTAAAATGCAGATTCTGTTTCGCCCGGTCTCCTATGGATTTGAGATTGCGCATTTTTAACAAGCTTCCAGGTAACACCAGTGCTGCTGGTCTGCAGATTACATATTGAATGTAAAGAGTCTAGAATTAGGGACAGGCAGAGGGAAAGAGGTCGGGAGATTTGCCCCCCAACCCTATTCCCCCAGGTTCTGCGACAAATTTAGATTTCTCATTCAGAAAATGGGGCCGGGGGATTGGTCTAGATCAGAGATAAATAAATACTTACCCCTTATGACCACTCTCCCAGATGTCGTGGAAAGACAGAAGATCCTGGAGACAGAATGGGCATGATTTCTAGTCCTACAGCCCAGAAAATGCAGGTGGTATCTTCAAGAAGCACGTAGTTAATTTAAGTTGTCACGTATTGCAAACCATGACCCCCATAACTCTTTCACACGGATGTGATTGTCAAAGCAATTGGGTTCAGAGTTCGTCCAGGTATGGTTAAGTTTTGATGGGGAAAGAAGTGGCCGTAGTGAGAAAGCCTGATGTACCAAAAGCCCCTTTGAAGAGAAAGACGCAAAAAGGGAGGGAAGGAGTCCAGGAGGAGATCGGCAGGGGAGCCACAGGGAACACACTTAACCCTCTCCCTAGTGTGCTGGCCCTTGTATTATCATCTGGAGCCTTGATCTTCCTAGGATTTCTACTTCAGCTCCTAAACCTGGACTCCTACCATGGAAGGGACCTCTCTGGCCCATCCCAAGCAGAAGAACAAAGACCCCTACGGGAGAGCCTGCCCACATTCTCCATTAGAACCCTGGAGGTTCAGTTGGTTAAGTGACTTTGGCCCAGGTCATGATCTCACGGTTCTTGAGTTCAAGCCCCGCGTTGGGCTCTGTGCTGACACCTTGGAGCCTGGAGCCTGTTTCGGATTCTGTGTCTCCCTCTCCTTCTGCCCTTGCCCTGCTCAGCTCTGTCTCTCTCTCTCTCTCTCAAAAATAAAAATAAACATTAAAAAAAACTAAAATAGAACCCAGTATCCTTTCCAACCTTGATTAGTCCTGTCTAGTGCTGGGAGTGTGCTCCTAGGACTCCTGGATGGACTTCTCTGCCTCACTGCCTGGAGTTAGGCTATAGCATCTCCTAATCTCACAGGGAGATGATTTTTATATCAATTGAATAGAGACACTATTCAGTGGGCAGCCGTCCATGGGCAGAATTTATCAATGCTCTCCTCATGCGAATACCTTGGGGATTACATGGCTGGCACTGCTTTTAGACTTTCAAGGTTAAGGAAGATATTCCCAGCGGGAAGAATATATATGCTTCAGAGACAGACAATGTGCCAAAGCACTGCCCTAGCCACTTTAACTTTTACCTCATTTAAGCACTGCAACACTGCAAATTTAATGTTGTTGTTCCCACTTCACAGATGAGGAAACTGAGGTTCACAGAGGTCAACAAAACTCCCGCAGCTCACAGAGCTGAAAAGTAGATGACCTGCCATCTGATTCCTGGTTCATCAGACTGCAAGCCTGGGGCTCATAACCCCTCACCTCACTGCCTCCTAGACACTGGACTTGAAGGGAAAAATCTTTGGAAGCTGAGAATGAGTGAGAATGATGAGGCAGAGTCAATTTTCTTCTGTCTTCCTAATTTGGAACAAAACAGGTGCCCAGGGCATTGGAACACTTCTTACAGTTCGTGGAAGAAAGGATGTGGCTCTTCTGTTTCCAGGTGCTGGCAACCTCATTTTAGAGGTCCTGAGTTACAAACAGATGACATAGAGAGGGTGCCTGGGACTTTGACTACCCCCTTGAGTCGGGTCTAGGTCCTTGTACATAAAAGGAGGGATGCCCTTAGCAACTATCTTGTGCATACCCCCAAACTCTGCAATCAATTCAAACATGTTTTGAGTACTACAACCTGCCAGACAGTGAGACAGGCGCCGAGAGGTAGATGCAGGTGAGCAAGGCCGATGAGCCCCCCTCTGTGGGGCTGGCCCTCTGGCTGGAGGAGGGGCGGGGCAGACGGTCACAAATAAGACACTTCATGTGTAAGGAAAATAACGAAAGGGGACGTCGCCCTGTCCTGGGGCCTGAGGGACCCCATCTCTCAGCAGCAGCCCCATTGGACTGAATTAAACTTAATCAACCCTCCCTTGCCTACGGGAGCTTGAACCAAACTAGAAGGCAGGCCACTTTTGTCACTTGCAGTCATGGCTGCTCTGCGTCTCACTTGCAGAACCACTGTCTACGAAGTTGTAATAAATTCCCTACCAACTTGGCTAGCCGCTGATGTGCCAAGCGCTCTCTTGGGCCCGGCAGAGAAGGGCCAGGCACGTACACGCGTGTGCACACGAGCACACACCCACGCACATGCACACGCACACCGCCTGCTGCACTCATTACTTTCCCATTCCACGTCCTTCCTCCTCTCGGGTGAAGCCCGAGGATGGGATTTCTTTCACAGCTTGCCCTGGAGATGCCGTTAATGCAGTGTATTTTAAAACCATTTCCGGGGCACCTGGGTGGCGCAGTCGGTTAAGCGCCTGACTTCAGCCAGGTAACGATCTCGCGGTCCGTGAGTTCGAGCCCCGTGTTGGGCTCTGGGCTGATGGCTCAGAGCCTGGAGCCTGTTTCCGATTCTGTGTCTCCCTCTCTCTCTGCCCCTCCCCCGTTTACGCTCTGTCTCTCTCTGTCCCAAAAAATAAATAAACGTTGAAAAAAAAATTAAAAAAAAACCAAAAAACCATTTCCTTTGTTCTTAGGGGAACACACTAAGATATTAACGGTGGTAGATTCGGGTGGGTGGAATTATGGGGGGGGATACCTTTTCTTCTTCCTTTTTTTTAAGTTATTTTTATTTTGTGGTTTTTTCACAATGGGCATGAATCACCTGTGTAATAAGTTTTCTTAAAGAAAGAAAGAGGACATCTCTTCTACTACAATTGCTTTCTAATTCGCCTAGAATTTGCCCTGGAAGACAATGAGGCACGTGGCATGTTTAAGGCTTGTTGGCACTGTGTGGTGTGATAGCAAGGACCCTGGACTAGGCACTACAACGCGCAAGTTCAATTCCCAGCCTTCCAGAACTTTCTCACTTTGAGACACTGGGCAAGTCATTTAACTTCTCTGAGCCTTCATTTCCTCATTTGCGCCATGGAGCAGTAATAGCTCCCAGAAGATGAAATTGATCCAGTAATGTCAAGTGGGATCATCATTATTATTATTCATGTAACTGAAAATCAGCCAATTTCACACTCACGTAGAAAGAAGAGAAAAGCCATGATTCTGGGAAGTGTAGCCTGGTCAGTCTCAGCTGGTATCAGGGTGGGGGGAGTGGGAGGATGGGAGCCAGCACCGGATGGTCTCCTGTGAGTCTCACGGACCCGTATTCATGCCTTTGGATGGTCCTCTCCCCCAGGGAGTACAGCTGACCCGTGCAACCAGTAGGACATTGCAGAAGCGACAGCATGTGACTCTGAGGCTGGCTCATAAAAGGTATTATGATTCTGCCTTACTCCCTCTTGGACCACTCATTCGGAGGGAAACGGGAAACTAGCTGTCGTGGCATGATGACATTCAAGTGGGGCCGTTGGGGCGAGGAACTGAGGCCTCCTATGAACTGCCATGCACCATCTTGCCAGCCACGTGAGCGGGCCATCTTGGAAACAGAGGCTCTCAGCCCCGCCTACATCTTGACTGTAACTTCTTGAGCAACTCTGGACCACAACCACCCAGCTAAGCCACTCCCTATTTCCTGACCCACAGAAACTGTGTGAGAGAATAAAAGTTGACTGTTACTTAATACTATTAAATTGTGGGGAGATCTGTGACGCAGCCACAGACGATCAAGCCTTCAGCGGGCAGCTACGTAGGAAGGCTAGGGACCTGCACGCATGGCTTCGGGAGGAGTAATTCATTCCGAGCCCATTTAACTTCCTACCATGATGAAGTGACCCCGTGTGTGGATAGAGGGGGTGTGGGCAGTAAGTGTATCTCTCTGGTCTCAGGAGGGCTTTTAATTTGATACCACATGCCACTCTCATCAACACGAGGGGAGGCAGGGTCTTAGTGGCGGTTCATTGATTTGGCCTCAGGAGAATGGATGCAAGAACTAATTCAAGACTTGAGCGAGGGAAAGGAATATACTAATAGCAATACAAATATCAGTAATAATAGTAATACTCTTGACTACTACTCATTTTAACACTGCTGATACTTGTCATCAAGACACCTCCCCATTGGAGAGCCCAGGTTCTTCAGAATTCAGTAATTATACTTTCCTTTGATAAACAAACTAGTTTCAGCCCCCACTGCAGTGCTTTGACAAGTCTCCTTCAGAAACTCCACAGATTTCCAGAAAGGTCTGCCTTGTCTGATCAGTGGGGGCTGCGGCCTTGGTCTGTACCGCTCCCTAGTCCTTCTCCATCACCCTCTGCTCTTGAGGCTCCATCCCTGGTCTCCCGCTCTGTACCTGCTGGACCAGCTCACTTCCTCCATGCCTCAGAGCCTTATGAACACAAGGTGGGGTCCTAAAAGTTTGTGGATAATGGGAGGGATATTACAGCCCGGCACAGGGGATTGATTAAAATGGAATCTACAGCAGCTTGGTCCATGAGCTTCTTGGTGATGCCCGCGACAGGGGTTCCCGTCGCTCTGTGCACACCCTTGCTGACTGCTGCTTTCCTGAGCCACGTCCCTTTTTCTCTGGACCCCCTCAATCTCCCTTCCTCCCATTCCCAGCCACCCCTCGCTTCCTTCTCACAGGCTTGCCGCCCCCACCTCCAAAAAAACCTGTCACCTGTTCTGCAGACAAGCTTCCTCTGTGTGATGTGTTCCCACCAGGGTGGTACAGACATGGTTAAACACCCGGGCTGTGACGCAGGACAAGATGGCCCCTGCTGGACTCCCAGTTCTGCATTTTCCCTTCAAATCCTTCCCATCCCTGTTTTACGGGTGACAAAACTGACTTCCAGGGGGATTAGGTTTTGTGCAAGGACCAGGGTGAATAAAAAAGATCTGGGACAATTCCCAGGCCTCTTCCAGGCAGAGGGAGAACTAGGTTGGAGATCGTTAGTTGAGGGCACCTGCAAAAGCTAAATTGAGGCTGCCTGAAGCTTAGGAGGAAGGAAATGTATGTAGAGTTAGTTCCTAGAGGGCTTATAAATAGGACCATTGCTCATGAGTCCTGAAAAGTCCCAGGGCCAGCCTTCCCGAGGAGAGGGAAGGGGGCGGGGTCACATGCCCTCCTGAGGTCATTTCTAGCTTAATGATTCAGGCGGCAAAATCCCAGTGTGGGTTTGGCTCTCCTGAATGTACTTTCATTTTGCATTATGATTTGCCACTCGAGCTGATGAGAACCAAATTGATGTCATTTCCCTCCCAATAAGCTCTTGACCAGAAAACATCTATTTCTCCACCTAACAGGGATTTTTTTTCCCCCACCCAGTTTCTACAAAATCATGTTGCCTTAATATTTGCCTTCTTTTTTAAAGATAGCATTTGTCAGGGCTTCTCATCTGGTTATAAAAGTCATGTGTGTTCACTGCAAAAGAATCTGTAAGGCATAGCACGCTAAATGAAAAAAATAAAAATTATACATACTGTCACACCCATAGACAAACAATAAAAACTGTAGTATGTTTTATGTTTTCTTCCAGTCTTTTCCTCATGGGTAGGATAATTTCTTCACCCTAATTGGATCAAATGCCTTAAAAAAATTTTTTTTTAAGTTTTTATTTATTTATTTTGAGAGAGACAGAGACAGCGCAAGCAGGGGAGGGGCACAGAGAAAGGGAGAGAGAGAATCCCAAGCAGGCTCCACACTGTCAGTGCACAGGCTGGCACGGGGCTCAAGCTCACGAAACCAGGAGATCATAACCTGAGCAGAAACAAGAGTCGGATGCTTACCCGACTGAGCCACACAGGCACCCTTGGATCGACTGCCTTTTTTTAAGACTTCTATTAAAAGTGGGGAAGGGGGGCACCTGGGTGGTTCAGTTGGTTAAGCGTGTGACTTCGGCTCAGGTCATGATCTCGCGGTCTATGGGTTCAAGCCCCGCGTCGGGCTCTGCGCTGACAGCTCAGAGCCTGGAGCCTGCTTCGGATTCTGCGTCTCCCTCTCTCTCTGCCCCTCCCCTGCTCACACTCTGTGTCTCTCTCACTCAAAAATAAAAATAAAACATTAAACAAATTAAAAATAAAAATAAATAAGCTTTAAAAAAAAGTAGGGGAGGGAAGGATTATATGTCCTGGCTTTAGGGGAAAATGAGTGTTAATAAATAGCTTACATTTATTATGTACTGACAATGATCCAGGCACTTTATATGCATTGCCTTAATGCATGTAAGTCCTTTATATGAATTGCCTAACTGAATCCTCACAACAATCCACTGAGGAAGATGCTAATACCGTGCCCACGTTACAGATGAGGAAACTAAGGCTCCAAGAACCTTAAGTAACGTGCCCAAGAATAGCTAGTTCATGGCGCGGGTGGGATGGTAGATTTTTTTGCCTCTACAGCCTGGGAATATTAACCTTTATAGTACACAGAGAGTTTAATCTCTTTTTTAGCAATAACTGCCACAACCGGAAAGGCCATAATGGAAATACTGGCGTGCTTCTTGTTTAACTGGGAATATTTTAATGGAACCACAATACATTGATGGAACAAAGAGCATGCTCCCTGCTGACCTTTCATCACACTTTGCTCTTAAACCATAGAGGGAGAAAGGAGATCCAAGGGAAAGGTCAGAAGTTTATTAGCTAGTGCTGCTACAAGCTTACACAGGCTTTCCTATAAGCTGTTGCTATTTTAGTATTTGATGGCTGTCTAACATGTCCCTGGGCACGGGGGCAGCTGACACATGCCAGGGCTCAGTGCACATGCTGTGAAGTGACTGCTCATTCTTGCTAATGGCCATCCATGGAGCACCGACTGGGTTTCTCTCAGGCACCGTGCTAGGCATGGACTCCAAATGGCGATCTGTAAAACCAGCCACCGTAGGTGCAGCCAAAGTGGTGAAGTGGTATTATAATTATCACCACCCTGCCACCTATCCCCCCGCCCCCAGTCAGGAAATGAAACACTGTTTCAAAATAATAGCTCAAAATGTTATATTGGTTAAATAGCATATCTGTTAGGGTGCTTTGATTGCAAGCAACAGAAACTGACTCTGGCTGGTCTAGGCAAAAAAGAGGATATCTTGGAAGCATAGTGGAGAGTGCACTAGAGCAAAGGGAAGGCTAAAGACTCGGGCGTGGAGCCATCAGGCACCCAGCATCTCCAGAAGGTTCTTGGCAGCAGAAAGTGCTCAAAAATCTCACCCAGCTGCCTTGGCTGGAAAGAGAACACTCCAACTGTTCTCTGTTTTGGGCCTGAATCCATGATTCAGATTTCAGAGCCGGAGCCCTCATTGGGCTCACTGGCAGTCACGTGCCGGGGGAGGGACGGGCACCTGGCTAACCATTCCGTCAGACAAAAATGGAGAGCTATTAGCAGAAGACAGGCTAGAGGCTGGGCAGCTGACAAACAATGAATATCCTTGCATTTCTTGAGAATGAGGAGGGTCAGCTACAGAGGCTATGGTAACACCTATTTAAAAAACAAAAAAAAAAACAAAAACCTTTTCTATCCATTTCTCTCACATGCTGAAGCTGCTCTAATCTCTCCAGTTACGTGCAGACCTCCCAGATATCCAGCCCCGTGTACCCTTGCCGGGCGAAATGTGATCTGAACACCAGCAGCAACTTCGTCACCCGGGAGCATGTTAGAAATGCAGAGTCTCAGATCTACTGAATCAGAATTTGCAAGATTTTAGATCAGAATTTTAGATCAGAATTTAGCAAGATCCCCAGGTGGTTCTGATGCAGGCTAAGATTGGGACGCACTCTTACATGCATTTTCCTCTCCCTCTCCCCCCCTTCTTTCTTTATTATAGATCAACCTAGTTTCTCACCAACCTAAAACAATACCACCTCTTCAGCAAGAGGGACGACGTGGGCTGTCAACTACAAGCTTGCCTCTGATAGAGTGACAGAGACGAAATGAGAACATATGCATGCTAATAATTTTTGTCCTGTAAACAAAAGGACCAAACAGACACAGTCTGTGACCTTGGAGTGCACGTGTTCTAGAGGGAGGAGCCGGCCAGGCAGTCCAAACAGATACTGAGGGCTTCCAAAGGCCATGGCACGGTTCTCAGGGCTGAGCTGGCTTCGGCACAGCCTGATCTAGTGTGGATCCCGGGGACAAAGGGACAGAATGGGAACTTAAGTTTTACTGGGCTGGACAGATACATTGGAGGTCCCGCGGTACTTTGCGTGCCCTCCCAAATGCCACGCTGAGATATAAAACTGTGGCTGGCTTGTCTTCTACTCAAAGAGAGCGAACGGGGAGTGGGTCCCAAAGAATCACAGGGTGGGGCGTGCACGGGCCTCTAAAATGTTGTTCTGAATGTTGAGTTTTAAAAGCTCTGGAGTTCAGGTACTGCTTTGTGGCCTCTCATCATGCTGGTCTTCACACCATGCAAATAAAACAGGCACGAGATTTCCCCCAAAGTTAGCAATCTCCTGTGAGTCATTTCGCAGGAACTTGGTGGCAGCCACTTGGCTGAAAGCAGCTGTGAGGAGGAATGTCCAGGCGGAGTGGCCGCAGCCACGGGTGTGGTTGTGAGTGTGGCTGGAGCCTGGAGACAGGCTGTGGGTGTGGTCACAAACAGGGGCGTGGCAGTGGGTGTGTCCGGGCCGGGGCATGCTGTGGGCGTGGCTATCGGGCTCAAGGGGTTAACCCCGGGAGACCCTGCTGGCTGGCCTCATCTCAGGAACCGCAGGGACTTGAAAAACCGTGCTCTTGGTCCCCCAGAGCAGGTAGAACTCTAGGCAGAATCAAAGTAGAACTGAGCTAAGGATGGACACAGGCCCTGAGTGGGTGAGGGGGGGGGGGGGGAGGCGGGCAGCAAAAGATCAGAGAAGAGGTCCCAGTCACATACCTTGGTGCTTTCTGGGTCCTCTGGTGAGAGTGGGGTTTGGCATGCAAATGACCTGAAACCACCCGGACTCCTTTCTACAGGATACGCGCATTCAGGAAGCCCAAGCTGACAATGTCTGTGGCAGAGAGCCTGACGTTAAGGTTGCCCCTCCCGTGCATGGGGCAGCAGTATTCTGCACCAGGATCCTAAGCCCCCTCTCATCATCCAGATCCCTCAGGATGCATGAAGGGACCTACACTATCCCACCCTCTTTTCCATCTTCTGTCTTCTTCAGGTCTCCCAGCCCACGGGGTAATCTTGTCCCCTTCACCAGGAAGAAATAGCACCCATTTCCCCTCTCCCCCTATTGCTACTCCCTCCCCGCCATGCCCCCATCCTCCCCCCACCACTGTGGCACACGGACCCTGTGAGCTGTCACCCGACCAGGGTTTCCCCTCCACCCCGCAAACAACAAAGCTAGTAATTCCGTTTAGGCTCAGCTAGAACACGCTATGGTGGCGTCCAATGAGTTAATGGTTGCAAAAGCTTTAGAAAAAGACACTCCTGCTCCTAGAGAGTATGATTTACATTTCTTTGACATTCTCCACTTTCAAAAGCCACTTGCAAATGCCAGTACTTCTAAGTTTTATTTCTGATACTTGTACCTATAAGGAAAGGCACCTCTCATAAGAAAAAAAAATCCCTTTAAACCATGGCACTTTACGAAGGAAGAAGAGAAAATGCAAAGAGTAATAGTGATGAAATAAACAAGCAAATTGGTTTGTGAAGTAGCCCCGGCCACAAGTTCACATCTTTCTAGGAGCTCCTCCGACACCGATGGTTAAGGTTTACTGAGTACTTGCCGCCAGAAACTCTTCTAAGCACTGTACCTATGGTATCTCAGGTGATACTTGTAGTAAATCTAAGCCACTGCTCCTCAAAGGGGAGTTATATTGCTTTCCCCCTCAACCCTTAGACATATTTGGCAATGTCTAGATACACTTTTGCCTGTCACAACTTTAGGGGAGGGTGTTGTTACTGGCATCTAGTGGGTCACACATCCCATGATGCTCAGGACAGCCCCACCACAAAGAATGAACTGGCCCAAAATGTCAATAGTGCTGAGGCTGAAAACCCCTGCTGTAAGAGATAGGGGAATCATCATTCAACCCATTTTACAGATGAGGAAACAAGTACAGAGAGGTACTTCCAGATACTTAGGTTTATGATCAAACATAATTGGCAAAATGAATGCAAACAAGGGACTGAGAAAAAGTTTGCCAATATTTGAGATGAACTAAGAGAGGGAGGAAATGGAAAATCGTTCGCTTTGCACCTGTCCTGTGATTTTCTTTGTCGGGGTGATGTGCATCCATGGATCCCACTGAACTGATTCGCTGATATCGTTCACACGCAGGTTGAGCTGCCCAAGAAGACACTTTGGGTGAGGGAAGGGACTGCTTTCCAAACTCACTCCTCGCTTCCCTCGTTACTATCAGACTGTTTTCCAGGTTCACAGCTGCACGTCTCATTCTCTTCTCAATCTGCAGCCTCTACTTTCACCTTGTTAGGTCCATTTGTGATTGCTCAGGGCAGAGGTGATGGAGAGAGGCATCTGCCCTCCTGACCCGGCGCATTCTCACACTAGACAGCCTGCATCTACCTGGGGATTGTGGTGGACAGGGTAGGTGGCCAGCTGTCTCCAGGTCTCTCCTGGGTAAAACCTCAGAATCATCGCAAATGTTAGCTGATGGCCTATCAAGGAACAAGGCCAAATGGAACTAAAAAGAGGGTAAGAGCCTTCCATACGGAGTATGATGAAAAAATGCTCATGATATTTGCAGTGCAAAAGCCAGGTCGGGGGCACCTGGCTGGCTCAGTCAGTAGAGCACACTGCTCTTGATCTTGGGGTCATGAGTTTGAGCCTTACACTGGGCACAGAACCTACTTAAAAAAATTAAAAAAAAAAAAAGCCAAGTACAAAATTGAATGTACATTGATGACGACTTGTTAAAAAAACTTTGTATTTTTGGATGTTCCATTTTCTAAATGAATATATATATAACATTTATCAGAAATAAAAAATAATTACTTTGACAAGAATTTTTTCAAGAATGTCCACGGAAAGGCATGAACAAAAATGTTCATGGCAGATTTTGTGTGTGATAACTGAAATGGAAACGAACCAAATGGAGGGTAGAAAGGCAAGATAAATTGAGGGTATTTTGCTACAACAGAATACGACATAGCAACGAAAAAGAACATCCACAGCTCCATGGATGAGTATCGGAGACGGGATGTTAAACAAAGGAACTCAGAACACAGGGAACACGCGCTGTAGCATCTGATTTATAGGAAATTCAGAAACAGGCAAAACTTATCTGTGGTGATGACTGTTGACGGGGAAGGGGCACAGGACAGTCTTGCAGGGACAGGTAGCTGGAAAGGAAGGTCTGGGTGCTCTCCCCTTTCTCACCCAGAACCACTGGGCTGGCTCTATATTTGCATAAGCCACTCAGCAAAACAAAACCCCTGGAGGTGACAAGAATCTGCTCCCTTAGAAGGCAGTGTAGCCACAATTTATTCAAGCCTGCTGATAAATTCAGTGTATTCAAACTCAAGCCTAATGCTGCCTTGAGGTCTTACCCAACAACCCTAAACCCATATTACCCCCCCGCCCCCCACCACACACGCTGCCAGAGGAGTTCCTATCATTACAACTGTATTGGGGATCCTATTTCACCAACACTTTGCCTGTGTATTTTAGTTTCCCGCTTGAAACTATATTTTCTTGCCGCTTCCCAGCTCCAGGGCTGAGCCCGGAGTTTTAGTGCCCTAGGGAAAAAGAAAGATCAAAGAATAAAGAGACCATTGATCAGCATTAGTCTCCAAACTGAGGTTCTTGACCTCTGCAGAGAGACAATGGCCTTGAAAGCAGGCTTTTTGGTGGGGAAAAGGGATTTCTCAACCACACAGTTCCGCTCTAATAAAGCCAGGCTGAAGGTTCTAGAGAGGACTGCCTAGCCAGAGTGCTTCCACACATCCCAGGGGACTTGATCCCCACTGCTCTTGGAGCAGCCTGGTTAGGATCTTGGTGGTTGGGATTCCCGCCGCACCCCCCCCCCCAACCGGCTTAATCCTGCAAAACAGCCCGCTAGGGTACCAGGTCTCCTCCAGGTCACCCAGTGGGCCATACACATATTCTTTTCTAGAGGTGCTACCAGAGGAAAAAGGTAGACAGGTGCCACCCCAGATCACGGAGTTTTATCATTCCCAGATATGCCCCAGACCTATTCATGCCACTCTGGGAAGATGGCAGGCAGGAAAGGAAAAGCTGAAGGCCACCGATAAGGTCAGATGCCTCTAGGGAGAGGAGATTTAGAAACATCTAGAAAATAAGGGGGGGGGGGGTGTGTGTGAGAACATCAGGCTAAGTGCCTCACATCCCAGGGCAGGGTAGAAGGAAGTCTGCCACCCCTGGGGGACTCGCCTCTGGCTTAACGCCCTGTGTCCCTCCTCCCAGGAGCGATGGTGTGCAGGTGGTAGCAGGAGGGTGTGGAGGAGTCTGAGGAAGATACCCTGGGCCCCTGGAGCCTGTTCGGGGCATGCGGGGGGCCCAGAATTTCCATGGTAATGGCAAAGCTGGCCTGTAATCGGGAGCAGCAAGCTGCCACAGGCAAAGAATGCGAAGCCAGGAGCACATAACCTGGACGCTGGGTGCTGGCCAGGGTCTGTCCTGGCCCACAGAACGCCTTTGTGCTAACCAGCAAAAGCCTCCTTCTTCTGGCAGACACAGCCTTACGGGCTCATAGCTTGGTTAGCAAAGCAGTGGCTACATGTCAAACCCTTGGTGGGTGCGCTTGTGTAGGAGGGAAAGCCACACCCACGAGAGATGGCTCTGGTTTCAGAACACTGCCACAAAAAGCTAGGCAGATAGCCCTTCAACCATCCCCCAGTCCAGGTATTCGCTCAGACCAATCATTCTAAAGGAAACCTTGTGAGGATCTTGGTTCCCAGTCCACTTCCTACCTATCCCCCATATGCCCTGGTTCCGTCTTAAACGGCGAGGAGGAGGGTTTCCAATCATGGGGATGGAAAGACAAGGCTCAGAACCCTGGCCGCATTCTCCCCCTGCTCAGCCAGGTGCTGATGGAACAATCTCACAAACTGTTTAAATTATCTGGCATAGGGGTACCTGGGTGGCTCAGTAGGTCAAGTGTCCGACTTCAGCTCAGGTCATGATCTCCAGGTTCATGAGTTTGAGCCCTGCATCAGGCTCTGTGCTGATGGCTCAGAGCCTGGAGCCTCTTTCAGATTCTGTGTCTCCCTTTCTCTCTCTCTGCCCTCCCCCGCTCATGCTCTGTCTCTCAAAAATAAATAAACGTTTAAAAAAATTTTTTTAATTAAAAAAATCGTATTTCATCCCCTCACTATCTAGCTGGGTGGAGATATGCAAGGCAAAAGACCTATTACAGAAAGATAAAGAAGTTACATTTTCTTTGTACCTCCAAGCATCCGACAAGCAAAACTGTAACCATGCTAAACAATATTCTCACTTTTGTTATCTTTCTGGGAGAGGCATTGGCGCCTCTCACAGATAGGGTGAATGGATGTTATAGTCTGCCCTAGAGCTATCTTGGATTTTGCTGATTACCATGATCATTATTTTTTTTTAATTTTTTTTTAACATTTATTTTTGAGACAGAGAGAGAGCATGAACAGGGGAGGGTCAGAGAAAGAGGGAGATGCAGAATCTGAAACA
The DNA here is from genome assembly GCF_018350175.1 of Felis catus. Classification (NCBI taxonomy): domain Eukaryota; kingdom Metazoa; phylum Chordata; class Mammalia; order Carnivora; family Felidae; genus Felis; species Felis catus. Next base: position 39,599,960 of record NC_058369.1, read on the forward strand.
GGCTCCAGGCTCTGAGCTGTCAGCACAGAGCCCGACACGGGGCTCGAACCCACAGACCGTGAGATCATGACCTGAGCCGAAGTCGGACGCTTAACCGACTGAGCCACCCAGGCGCCCCCCCCATGATCATTATTAATAGCACCCCCTTCACTCTCAGAAGTGTCTCAGTGCAGACTATCAACTACATGGTCACTTACTAATAAAGGCACAACACATGTCAGGCCTGGCTGATCTATCCTTCCTTCTTGTAGCCTAATGCCACATAAGAAGGACAGGCATGGTGGGGCGCCTGGGTGGCGCAGTCGGTTGAGCATCCGACTTCAGCCAGGTCACGATCTCGCGGTCCGTGAGTTCGAACCCCGCGTCGGGCTCTGGGCTGATGGCTCAGAGCCTGGAGCCTGTTTCCGATTCTGTCTCTCTCTCTCTCTCTCTGCCCCTCCCCCGTTCATGCTCTGTCTCTCTCTGTCCCAAAAATAAATAAACATTGAAAAAAAATTTAAAAAAAAAAAAAAAAAAGAAGGACAGGCATGGTGACTGGGCTTGGAGAAAGGGAGATCATTCCAGGCTGGAGAATCCAGACAGGATGAATTTGACCTGAGCCTTGAGAGAGTGAATTTAGAGGGCAAAGGAGTAAGCCTTATACATAGACAGGTGAATGTATAAATTACCTACTGCTGCATCACGAATTACTATAAAACCTAGCAGCTTAAAACAAACGATGAATCCTAGCTTGCACAGTTCTGTGGATCAGGAATTTGAAAGTGACTTAGCTGGGTGGTTGTGGCTCAGGGTGTAGCCAAGATACAGGCTGGGGCTGTAGTCATGTGAAGGTTTGACTGGGGCTAGAAAATCAGCTTCCACGATGGTTCACTCATATGTCTGTGGGCAGGAGTTCCCCACCATGTGGCCCTCCCCCAGAGCAAGCGTTCCAAGAGAGAGCAAAGCAGAAACTGCAATGACTTCCGTGACTTTGCTTCGACGCCACGCTCCATCCTTTCTGCAGTATCTCATTGATTACCTAAGCCAGCCCTGTACAAACGTGTGACCACCAAGAGGTGAGGATCACTGAGGGTTAGCTCAGACTATGGCTGCGACACAGACTATGCGCTAAGTCACAGAGGCAGGAATAGGGAGCGTCTGCTCAGAACATTAGTGATGGGGCAGTTGTCCGGAACAGTTACCGACTTCCCACTATATTCAACACCAAACAGCGCTCTCCAGCCAAAGTCCAGCAATCCAACCTTGGAGAGTATTGATCTACCGACATGTGTGAGGAAATGGGAATTTGGATTCCCCTTATCCATAGCTGAAATCTAGAGCAAAGCACTAAGAAACATTTTAGTTTTGTTAGAACGAGAACGCACTCTATGTAAAGCACATTGTGGTCCTATATAGGAGTTGAAGATGACTGCTTTTTAAAAGTACACTCCTGGGGGGGTGAGGGGTGGGAGGGGAAGCCACACTGGAAAACAATCTTTGAAAATTCATTTTTCTTTTTATTTATGGACATTTTTCCCATTAAAAAAATGATGTAGTGCTTGTGTAATTTTTAAAAGATTAAAAAGCATGAAAAATATGCTCTGCACAGAGCTACAATCATTCTCCTCCGAAATATGTGACTCTCCTGAAATAAAGGAGAATGAGTTTCTAGGAGTCTGCACTGAGCAATGAAATGCAGCAAAGGGGGAATCCACCGTGGTTACTGGCTGCTGGCTCTGGCTAGGTCAGCATTTTAAGCAGGTTAAGGTAAGGCCTGGGCATTTGCGTTTTGGAGTTGCAATTGATTTTTGTTTTACTCTGTGATCCTAGAAATACTAGCCCTTTTCTAGATTTTTCTCCATTCTTAGCTAATGTGTGACATGTCTTATATCCTTGTTTTAAAATGCTTTACTACTTGAAATTGGCTTGGATGTCCTTTTAGAGAATAGTTTCTCCATGCTCAATGTTTATTTATTTAATAATTATTTTTTGGTAATTCCCTAGGGATATCATGATGCCATGGCAGACACAGCCCAGCAGCCCACATGGACCTTCCAACCTGGGGGGCAAGTAAGTGAAGGGAATACTGCCTTGTGATTTCATTTACAGAAGATGGGCCTGAAGGGAAAACCAGCTATCTGTAAATCTTATGGGGCGTGGGGGGGAGGGTGTTAGAATTAACTGGAAGGAAGCCAGGATGGAGATATTAGATTAGCATATAAACACCATATAAGTCTAGCAAATAGCTACATAATCCCTGGCATCATTTACATCTTATGTGTCTCTATGGTTTCCCTCTTGTTTTTCTTTCCTCTATTTCTATTGCAAACACATAATGAAACAATGTGAGTTATTAGGAATACATCATTCTGGAGGCTCCTGGGTGGTTCAGTTGGGTGAGCATCCGACTTCGGCTCAGGTCATGATCTTGAGGTTCATCAGTTCCAGCCCTGCCTTGGGCTCTGTGCTGCCAGCTCGGAGCCTGGAGCCTGCATCTGATTCTGTGTGGGTGTCTCTCTCTCTGTCCCTCCCCCACTCCCACTCTGTCTCTCTTTCTCTTTCTCTCTCAAAAACAAAGAAACACTAAGAAAAAAATTTTGGGGGTCGCCTGGGTGGCTCAGTTGGTTAAGCGTCTGACTCAGTTTTGGCTCAGGTCATGACCTCATGGTTTCATGAGTTCAAGCCACGTATCTGGCTCTGTGCTGACAGTGGGGAGCCTGCTTGGGATTCTCTCTCTCTCTCTGCCCCTCCCCTACTCATGCTATCTCTGTCTCTCTCAAAAAAATACATAAACTTAAGAAAATGTTTTGAAAACAATTTTTTTAAATAATAAAAGAATACATCATTCTGCAGGTTAAAAACCAACCCACACATGTCCTGGGTGCTTACTGTGTGCCAGGCACAGAGCTGATGGCCTCACTTACATTATCTCAAGTAAGTCACACAACAACCCTAGCTGTGGAGTAAGTTCTGTTTTTATTCCCATTTCACAGATGGGGAAACTGCCACCTCTGGAAGGTCAGCACACACTTTCAAAGTCACCAGGTTACTAAATGGCAGAACAGGGATTCAAACCCCCGCGGGCCAGAAATTCTTATCCCCCACGGTGATGGTGCCAGTTCTAACTTTTGGCTTCAGTTGCTTCGGGGGTCTGTCTCGACATCACCCAGAAAAGAACTTTAGTCGTAGCTCCTATGAACTGAAACGGCAAACTGAAAAAGAGGAAAGAAAACAGCTTGAAACCTGTTTCAGACCCTGCATGAGGCGAGGAACAGAGTCAGCGGAAATGAGAAGCCAGCTGGATTCAGCGACTCCTCAAGTAAGGGGGGCCGTGTGAACTAACTTAATTGGATGATTATTTCAATTATCTAATTAAGAAAGATTACAGCTGAACAAAGACAGAGAGGGCCTCCAAGGTGATAAAAAAAAAAAAAAAGTTGATTAGCTGGGTTGGCCCTTGGCAACCCTGGGAGGTGGAAGGGACTCCCCGTTGGATGCCATGGCCCTTGGGACAATTAGCCACAGAGAGCCCCTCCTTTCTGCCCCCATTCCTCCCCAGCTGAGAGCTGTCTTCCACTTTACTGCCTGAGACTCAAGTGGTCAAGTAGCCGGCATTCTCCTCCCTTCCTTCTTTCTTCTTCCTTTTCCCTGCCTATTTGTTTTGTACTGGTTTAGTAAACAAAAACAGTATAGATTTCCCTGTATAGTTTAGGACAGAGGTTATAGTCTGGTTACTACTATCCATCCCCCAGTTCCGCTTCCCCATGTATGGCCCGCGCACTTAAAATAAATTAGGGGTGACTGGGTGGCTCAGTAGGTTGAGTGTCGAACTCTTGGTTTCAGCTTAGGTCATGATCTTACGATTTGTGGGTTTGGACCCTGTGTAGGGCTCTGCACTGGGAGCACAGAGCCCGCTTGGGATTCTGTCTCTCCCTCTCTCTCTGCCCCTCCCCCACTCGCATGCATGCGTGCACATGCACTCTCTCTCAAAATAAATAAATACACTTAAAAAAAATTAAATTATTCATCAATATTTAAAAGTCAAGGATTTCACATAAAAGTCCAGATCTCTGGCTTGATTTGAACAAATCAGATCTGACAACACTGGGTCCACCTTCTCGGAGGCCAGGTTCAAAATATTTAACACAGTGTGTATGTGTTGGTGCTGTCTTATCAGAACAGACGCCAGGCATAAGCCACCCAGACGCCATAACCATGAACACTGGTGGGAAGGTGGGGGGTCTGCCCTCTCAGACCAGCCATGTTCTCCAGCTCCCAGGGCCTCTTTCGGTCCTATTGTCTCCTTGACATTGAGGTGAAGGTCACCTGCCATTTATCGTACCTGCTTGACCCACTTATAGTAAAGAGGGAAGAGACTCTTTCCTTAGCTTGACCTTTGTCTCTCAGTTATATCATCAGCCTGGCCCAAGTTGGCTTGTTTTAGGGAGCCTGTGGCTTTTATTCTTTAATTTAACAAATATTGGTTGAAAGACTTCATTATGCAACACGATAGAGCAGAGAGAGCTATTAAGAACTAGGCCAGAGAGCCAACAGTTCTGGACTCAAATCCTGCCTCAATCATTTGCTAATTATGTAACCCTGCTTCATTTCCTGATTTTGAAAGGAAGAATTTAGAACTTGTCTCAATACCTGAATTTTCAAAACACCTGTTTCATTGCTACAGCTGTGAGCTTTACTGTGAGGACTACATGGGAAGAAATAACAAAGGACCTAGCACGGTGCTAGGTAAGCACAAAATGGCAGCCAGTTTAGGGGGAGAGCACTAGCTGTCATGATGGTGCATCTATGATATAATAGGCACTGTGCTGTGCACCCACGTGTGTTATTTGTTCCAGTCCTCATGAGCTCCCTTCTAAGGTGAATAACATTATCTCCATCTTATGGAAGAGGACACTGTCCATCAGACATTGGATTCTCTCCTTCAGGACCCAAGAGTGGTGGGGAAAGAGAAGATGTGCACACAAAATACATAAGGTGGTTAAAAGATAAACGTATCCTACCAAACAGGGGGCGGGGGAGTGTAAATTCACCTAGCAGATGAGAAGAAAGATTACTTATTGCTGGGAAATAAATTATACTAGAATAGTGCTTCTCAAATTTTAATGTGTATACAAATGACCTGGAGATCTTGTGAAGAGAGAAAACAGATTCTGAGTCAGAGTCTAGAGAAGGGCCAAGATTTGGGGTTTCAAACAAGGCCCAAGATGATGCTTTCCTGCCGGTCCATGGACTACACTTTGAAAAACAAGTTAGTTGTGGCCAAGGTACTGGTGACCAGTCATATTTCCCCATTTCTCTAGCCACAGTGAGTGGCTAAGACACAGGCATGGGGACCAAACTTGGCCAATTATAGTATTTCCTAGGAATATACGTGACTGTTGGGGGAGAGCAGTCCTGTGCTTCTCTTATGGTCATTAAGCTGGAATGAAGAAACCCTGGGTTGCCTCTGGCTGGGCTAACCCATACTGTATAGAGAAGTGTCTTTTTTTTTTTTTTTTTTTTGAGAGAGAGAGAGAGCATGCACACATACACAAGCAGGGGAGGGACAGAGAGAGAGAGAGAGAGAGAGAGAGAGAGAGAGAGAGAGAGAGGCAGACAGAGGATCCAAAGCGGGCTCTGTGCTGACAGCAAAGAGCTCAATACAGGGCTTGCACTCATGAACTATGAGATCATGACCTGAGCTAAGGTTGGACACTTAACCAACTCAGGTGTCCTGAGAAAGTGTCTTTGTGGAGGGAGTGAATGATCCCATCAGAGTGAAGTCACAAAAGAGAAACCAACAGAGAGACGATGAGAAAAAGAATCCTGATGACATCATTTGACAACATGGCGTCTCTAAAGCTAGTCTCTGGTTTTCCCAAGGACCAATAATTCTCTCTCTCTCTCTCTCTCTCTCTCTCTCTCTCTCTCTCTCTCTCTCCCTCTCTCTCTCTCTCCCTCTCTCTCTCTCTCTCTCTCTCTCTCTCTCCCTCTCTCCCTCTCTCTCTCTCTTTCCCTTTCTCACCAGTGAGCTGGATTTTCATCACTTCCAACTCAAAAAGTCCTGGGTAAATATTAGTGTTAAATTAAATATTAGTACTAATTACTGTAGCATATTAGTTACCTGGTACAGCTTAACGATTACCCCAAAATGTAATAGCTTAGGGTAATAATAAACATGCAGCATCTCCCACAGTTTCTGTGAGACAGGAGTTGGAGAGAAGCTTGACTATGTGGTTCTGACCTGCCATCCATCTCCCATGAGGTTGCAGTTAGGATTTCCACCCGGGCTAATGTCATCTGAAGGCTTGACTGGGACCAGAAGTCAACTTCCAAGGTAGCTCAATCATATGGCTGGCAAGTTGGTACTGGTTGTTGGTGACAGGCCCAGTTCTTGCCCAGCAGACCTCCCCTTCAGTGTCCTTGAAACATGGTGGCTGGACATAGACAGAAACAGAGAGAACCAGGAAAAATTATGTTCTTTTTATGACCCAACCTCAGGAATCACACAGTGTCACTTTTTCACATTCTATTCATCAGAAGTGAGTCCCCATATGGCTGGTTAATTATAGAACCAGGATCTGGATTCTTGTTCTGGCTTTGCCACCAATAGACTGTGTGGCCCTGGGCAGATCATTCCATGTCTCTGAGTCTTGGTTTCCTCATCTGGCAAATGAGGAGGCTGGATTTGACCCATTTAGTCTTAAAATCCTTCAGTGTCTCTACCAAAGACACAGAAGGCCATGTATATCCTAGCAGGAGCCTAATTATCTTTGTCTTCTGTTGGGCCTCCTATCTTTTGAAAAACAACTCTCGGACATAAAAAACCAAGACGTCTTTCAACTATGAATGTAACTTGCCTCATATCGCAAGCCCTGAACCTCATGAACCAGGACTTGTTTCAACTAGTCACCTTATTACACAAACGTGACCATGTAAGAGCCAGAGGAACATGTGAGTTTTAGCCAGGGCCAGTGGGGAATAATTACCACCACACTGTTGCTTAATGAAGTCAAGCTTCAGGTGGTGGAGATTACAGCCCAGAATAAAGGATGAGCAGGCACATGACAACCCAGTTTGTGAAGTATTGGGAAGGAAGGGAGACCCTACTACCGTTAATAATAACAGTGATAATGATAATGCCTTTAATTGAGTGATTATGGATGGCAGGAACTGTGCTAAACATGCCTTTTTATCTCTTTTTGCCCATAACAACTTCATGAAGAAAGAAATATTAGCACCATTTTATGGGTGAGGAAATACACATTAAGAAGAGTAGGATGAATTGTACAAATCCACATAGCTAATAAGGGGTGGAAATGGTATTAAACCTGGGCCCACTAGATTTATAAGACTGTGCCCTCTATCATTATCCTTAACTGCTTGTTTCTTGTGGGTGGCCAAATAGACTCTCAAAACCCAAAGAAAAGTCTTAAGAACAGGTCTGATTTTTTTGTTGTTGTTGCCATTTTCAATTTCTTTTTTATCATAAACTTTGGCTCTCTACATTTTAAAGGAAGATTAAAGTCTAAGAGTTACTCATTAGTATAAAACAACCGTGAGGTCCCCCACAGTGTGATTCTGTATCTGACCAAGGTAATTAAATAGACTCAGCCTTAAGTCCATCTACTTAAAATATTCAATCAAGGGAAGCCTAAGGTGGTGCCATGAACCAGGTAGGTGATGCCAAAGCAGCAGGTGACTCTAGAAAGGAAAGCAGAATTAATCAGAAGAGTCAAGGCCAGATGGGTAGCCAGGATATTATAAAGAAGGGAGGCGTGGGGCCCCTGGGTGGCTCAGTCGGTTGGGTGGCCGACTCTTGATTTCGACTCAGGTCATGATCTCACGGTTCATGGCTTCCAGCCCCATGTCCGGCTTCACTCTGTGCTGTCAGTGAGAAGCCTGCTTGGGATTCTCTCTCTCTCTCTCTCTCTCTCTCTCTCTCTCTCTCTCTCTCCCTCCCTCCCTCCCTCTCTGCTCCTCTCCCGCTCATGCACATTCTCTCCCTTTCCCTCTCAAAATAAACAAGTAAACTTAAAAAAAAAATAAAAAAGAAGCGAGGCACTTGAGGGGCCAATGTTGGCAAATATAAGGTGCTGGATCCAGACTCAGCTGAGGCGTCAAGAGCTGGGTGAGTAGCTGGGACCCTATTATACCCAAGTCAGCACAGAAACCCCCAGTAGAAGTCGGAATGAATAAGTGCCAGGGGTCAGGGCAAGCAGAAATCAGGTTGAAGGCTAGAAATCAGGAGGGAATTTCACTATATACTCACTAATTTGGATGTAAATTTTAAAAAATAAAAAATTTTGCAAAAATCAGGAGGGAAGCAAAATCAAGAGTAAGACCAAGCAGTCAGAAGAGACAGGCAAGGAAATGCCAGGCCCATGGACAGGAAAAACCAACTGATGAGGACCCTGAAGACACAGTTTCGTCATCGACAGAGAACTTGGCAAAAGGACAAAGAAAAACTTGCAGTTCTGCTCACGGTGTGTTAGTTTGGACCAGCCCTCCTCTGGAAAACAAGAAAACTTGCTGAATAAATTGAGTATCTTAAAAGCACTTAAGAGTTAATGATACGGTAAGAAACCAGCAGGCCAAAACTGAAGGGAAAACAGGACCCTAAACAGATAAGGGGAGCACAGAAGTCACTTGTGAACCAAGAGCATTAGCTGATTCCAGCAATGTGAATTTTTGTTTTGATGGTCTTGTGGGAAAAAGGAGGCAGAAATCAAAAGGGCAGGCTAATTAGAGACCGTCTCTATAATAACAGAGACCTGTCCCCCCTCTCCCCCCACCCCCCACCCCGCCATGGGCCTGTACCCTCAGGGAAGAGGTGAACCAGAAGTAACCTATGCTTTGTGGATTTGCAGCCAGGAACCAGTGTCTGGTGTTCTGGGAAACCTCAAGCCTCGAACCTGGCTTAAGATGATCCCCAAACACCTGACAAATTCAGACACACATCCTCTCTGGAGGAAGGTACCTTTACCCAAGACTTCAAATTACTCCTACAATTATTCTTCAGGTACAATGAACAGCATATAATCAAAGATAACCAGGGATAAAAAGAAGCAAGGCTCTATGAAGAACAAGCAGAAATAGCAGCCAGCAGAAATAATCCTGCAATGAGTTTATAGAGTTATCAGGAACATCTTATAAAGTAGGCATGCATAATATATTTACAGAAATAAAAGACAAGGTCAAAGATAGCTACATGGGACAGGAAAGTATCAAGTCACCCACTAGATTTGAAAAGAACCAAATAGAACCTCCAGCAATTAAAAAAAAAAGCAAACTAACATTAAAAAACTCTCTATTTTAGAGACAAAACTATATTCCATTAAGGATACTTCTTAGAAACAAGTCTGAGACATGGTAATAGAACGATTTGGGGTGTCAAGAAAGGAAGCACCCAATTAAATGTGGCTTATATGATAAAGAATATTCACTATCTTATATAACAAGAAATCCAGTGGTTGGGCCGTACTAGGGTTATTTCTGTACAGAAACAGTGTCATCTAAGACCCTGCGTCTTTGCAGCCTTCCATATCATAAACTTCAACGTGGTGGCCTTTGTCTTAGACATATCTCCTCATGATGGCAAGATGGCTGCAACAGCTCCAACTATCATGTCTCTGTGTTACCACATTCAAAAGCAGAAATAAAAGAGATTTCCCCCTGTGCACCTCTCCTTTATCAAGGAGAAAAGACCCTCCCAGAAGCAACGCCACCAGAGTCTCCCTGATGTCTAACTGGTCAGGCATAGATCACATGCTCTAGCTGCAAGCAAACTGGGAAAGTGAGTTGCATTTTCAGCCTTTGAAGCAGGAGGTAGATTCTGCAGCTTTGGAGAAGAGGAGGGAACTGCTGCAAGCTCAGCAGTTTTGACTCCATGTAGGACCACAAAGAAGGGAGATATGGTGATGGAGAGAAGAGGAAGATTCTAAAAGTGAAGCAGTCTGTCTTCAGGAGCACCGAATTCCCCTTTGTATACCATTTTCCTTCTTTTGGACTCTTTCCCATACATTATGCCCTTCTCTAATCCATTCTCCCAAGATACGGGAAGCCCTTTTCTTTCTTTTTATTCCTGATGAAAGAGGGTCTTAAAAGGAATTCATCCAGTAGTTTAAATTAGTTTTCTGTATTACCACTTCCGTAAGAAGCACCAAGAAAAGAGCTGAAAGGAATCAGTACCACAGTGGTATTCCAGACACCGTTGGATTGATGAGGGGTAGAGAGCAAGATAAGAAGGATTTGGGGACAGTGAGGTGAGGGAGACACCATCTAGTCACTTGGGAATCATGCTCATACGCAGCCTGTGAGTCACTTGACTAGCCTAACAGAAAGCTGAGATACCACTGTGGCCACGAAGCCAGGAGCTCCAGCCTTCAAGTCCAAAGCCTGCACTGTCAGTCCTGCCTTAGAAGCCGGAGGCTTGAGGGGAGGTACTGCCTCCCTTGACCCCATTTTATTCATCTGGAAAACAACAAAAGTTGACCCAGCAACCTTTAAAGATCCTTTTGTTCTAACGCAGTACCCAAGCCAAAATCAAAATCAAAATCAAAAAGTAGTAACAGTTACAAAAGAGGATTCAAAAGAAACTTAAACACCTGCTGTTGCGCTTCCCTCCTTACAGATCTGCTTCTGAGCTTTGGCTTGATTCCCGCCCCCCTCCCGCCCCCCTACCCCAGGAGCGAGGAGGGAGGGGAAGGGTGGAATCTTAGAAGGACAGGGAGCCTCTACCCAGAAATCCAGACTTTCATCCTTTCACTTCGGCAGAGGGAAGGGAGAGGGTCTCTCTTCCAAGAGGCATTTGTACACAAAATCCTACGAAGGAGCCCTGCCTCGTTCAGATGTCCCTATTTTACTGGCCACTGAAGGAAGGGGGAGGTGGCAGGTGATGGATATTTCTATGATTGGCACCTCCACCAAAACAACAGGAAATAGGATCTGCTATTCCCGTAATTTTCTTTGGAAAGACAAAAGAAACGAAGAAAACGGGAGAAAAGACGTCTGCATGGTATAATTTGCCCCACTTACAAGACCCAGAGAAGTCAAGCACGTTGTCCAAAACACACAGCAAGTAACTGTTGCTGCTAGATGCAACCTCAGATCTTTTGTGCCTCCCGGGCGCGGTCTCCTTCCCCTGTGCCTCGGTTCATCTCCGTAATCACAAAACCGTCTTCTTTCTTTACTATATATGAAAATTCTCTGTCGTCATTATCTACTAAACTAGATCAAGAGGTAACTTTTATTCATTTGTAGGTCACCTCCTGTTACTGGAAAACTGCCCCAATTTAACCAGTGATGTGCTCAACAAGGCATGGGAGGGGGCACTCACAGACAGGGGGCCGGGCAGTCACTGGGCAGGTAGCACCAACAACCTCGATTCACGCCCTGCTTTTGAGGAGAGACGACAGGACAGAGAGGGAAACGGGGAGGGGGTTTCCAACAGCCATCATGGTCTTGGGTTCTCATAAACTACTCCGTTGCCTGGGAAGTTGAGAAGCATGATAATGAATGGTGATTTTTTTTAATGTTTATTTTTGAAAGAGAGAGAGAGAGAGAGAGAGAACGTGAGCTGGGGAGGGGGAGGAGAAGAGAGAGGGGGGACAGAGAGTCTGAAGTGGGCTCTGCTCTGTCAGCACGAAGACTGAGGTGGGGCTCGAACTCATGCACCATGAGATCATCACCTGAGCTGAAGTCGGATGCTCAACCAACTGAGCCACCTAGGCACCCAGAAAGGTGGGTTTTCAACAGAGACATTCCCCAACCTGACTGATGATTCACATGGGGGAGGGGGCACTTACATGTAATGGGCAGAAAATCTGCTAATTGTGCAGGAGATACAGAACTTTTTACCGTCACAGGAGATGTCAGAAGCGGAGGGCACATCCCAGCTGCTCCTTGTAAAAGCATCCAAACGCCTTCTGTTATTAACCGACATCTATTGAACCCACCTGTCTCCAGTCCCGAAAATCGCCCCTGCCTGTGCTCAGTGTTCCCAGTGCTAGTCAGGGCCTCTTGCCTTTATCCACCAGGTCAGCTTTAGAATTGGTCCCTTCTGGTGACAAGCGGGAAAATTCCAGCAAGGAGGAAAGAGTGGTAGGAGAAGAGGAACGGGTCCAGTGGAAAGAGAATAGTCCTACTGTTAGCCCAGAATGTGCTGTCGTTGGTCCAGATTTAGTGGAAAACAGGGGATTTGAAAGGTTTTATTAACCAGGTTGCTCCTGCATCTCTGAGTGGGCAGGGGACATTTTAGCATGTCTCAGCCAGGATTGGGAGACTTCAAGTAGCCTTAGAATTGGGGTATAAGCATGTGCGTGTGTGCGTGTGTGTGTGTGTGCACGTATGCACGGGTGTGATGGAGACCAGAAGGTGGACCAGACTTCACTTTTCAGTAACTATCAGTTAATAATTCCCTAGTCACGCTGTCTGCCCTTGACCAGTGACACCTCAGGATACTTTTGGATACTTTTGGATGCTTTTACAAGGAGCAGGATGGATCTCAAAGAGGAACATTTCCTGAGCTCTTATGTTATGGCAGACAATGTGATTTCACTGCCCTTGGTGACCCATACCTTGATCCTCAGCAGACTTGAGGGGACCCTAAAGTAGGGGGAAGGTCAGCCTGGCTCCTCAGGGCCTCATTACTTGGGGCTACCAGAACAGTCCAGTACCTTGCTTCACCCCAAAGAGCTCCGTCCTTGATATCAAAGTCAAATCCAAAATTCCAGATCTGGAACAGAAAATGAGCACAGCCCCCTGAGCCTGAAGGCACAAGACAAGCAGCCAGGAATCATAGGAGCCTTTCACTTGACTCAGCCCCCTTGTCATCTACCACACGATGACCCTGTCCACACGCCTGCCCTTTCAGCAGCCAGCTTTTGCTTGCACACTTCCCTTAATGAGGAGCTCACTACCTCACTTAGCCAATCAATTTTCACACATCTCCAACTATACCTTCCTAAAGGGTTTTCTGCGACAAACCAATCCCCACGGGCTCCCTAGAGTCAGGAAACGACTGGTAAATACATCTGGAAAGGGCTGTTTGTGATAATACCTGCTTAGTGATCTATATACCACAGCAGTATATTCAGGGCTCTAAAAAATACAGCCGTTGAGAAACTTGTTTAATTTTGCTTAACTGAAAATTTCTCAAATTTATTTTACTACACAATACATCCTTCAGGAATCTACAACCTTCCCATAAGAACCCTGTATCTCGGAAGTGCTGGGTCAGCAAGCTTCCCCTGGGGTTGGAATCTCTCTTTCCCAGGGTTCCATCAACTGGCTTCATTGCTAAGCTCTGGGGGTGTGGAGAACAAGCCTGGCCCCTCTACAGATTCGAATAACAAAGGTCTAACTCTTACCAAGCACTTGGGTGGGGGGCAGACACTGTGCTGAGTGCTTTTCATGGGTTACGCCACAGCCCCTGTTTAACAGATGGAGAAACTGAGGCTTGGAAGGGTGAAGCGGGGTCACACAGCTAGAAGGTGGCTGGGCTGGAAAGCAAACCCAGCACCACACACGATAGTTAGAAAAACACCTGGCGGAACATTTGGCACGTGGTAAGCCTTCAGCGAATGTTATCCGCGTTACCTTGCTGTTACTATTATTGTCATTATCTGACTGAAGAGGAAGTACTCCTCACGACGCCTTGTGCCTTGCTGGAACCTTCTGTTCTCCGCATTAAACGTTTTTGACGTCCTGAATGTTTTCCCTTGTTCGTCTGACGGCTCTCTCCCACCACTTCTGCACCCAAAGTAGGAAGGACGGAGCACCGAGGCTGGGAGGCCTTTCCTAGCTGAAAGCAATCTTCCATTTGCTGTTTCCACAGAACCATTTTCTCTGTCTGTCAAATCCTCTGAAATATGGTGGAAATAAATCCTTCAGGAAGACCAGTGAAGGAGAGCAGAGGGAGCTGGGGAGAAGCCGTAGGGAAGATGATCATCTATCTCCTAGACCAGGGGTCAGCCAACTACAGACCACAGGCCGGATCCGGCCAGCCCCCTGCTTTTTGTACCTAAGGTTTTATTGAGACACGGCTATGCTCATTCATAGATGTATCAGCTACAGCTGCTTTCTGCACCACAAAAGAGTTGAGGAGTTAGGAGAGAGACCTAAAATATTTACTAGGAGGTTCTTTACAGAAAAAGCTGGCCCACTCCCGCTTTATCTTGTGGGGAGGAGAAAGGTAGGCTGGAAAGGTTTTTGATGAGCCAGGTGTCTGCCTTTCCTTACGTTCCAGATGCTCTCGGAAAAGCCAGCTGGGAGCTGCTGGGGCCCAGAACACTACAGCTTAAAAGAACTTGCAAGTAAGAAAGGTACAGCTCTCCACCAAGGTTAACCTTGAAACCTATTCGTGAAGGATCAGGGACAAGATAGGTGGATGTGGAGTCCTCTGAAGGCCACCATATCACTCCAAGGCTAGGGATGTTGGCTCTCTGTGGATCAGGGTATTGACCTATCTGAAGACAGATGCGTCGGCCAAGTGGGGTTTGGTCAGCTTTGTTCACTTAGAGGAGCGAGGTTAATGCTGGCAGGACTCCATTCAGGCATCGCTCCAGGTTAGGGGAGACCCCCAACGGATGGAGTATCTCAAGTGGCAAAGCCGCTTATGACACGTTGTGGGCGATCTTAGCCTAATGTTCTCGAACACTCAATTCACCCAAATAACACCCTTGTTTCAACTCCATGATCTCGAAGCAAACTTCGGGCTGTGACTTGGCCGCTTCCCATGTAGCTCTGCCAACAGAGGGGGGTATGCTGCACCCTAATTCCCCACATGGGTTTCAGAGTGACTGAGAACCTCCTGAGATTGTGTGCATGGTGTTGTTTATGTTTGGGAGTGCCCACAGTCCCGAGGACAGGAGCCTTCATGGTCACTATCATCAAAAAGGTCTCCACGAACCTCAGAGACCTGGCATTTATTCGCACAAGTGTTTCGATTAGGGTTTCCTTCTACTTCTCCGACTGAGGGCAAGAACTCTTTTGGTTCCATATGCCACTTTCTCCAGCTCTCAGCCCTGTGCCTGGCTCATGGGACATGCTCACTAAGTGTTGGTCACAGCAGGAAATGAAGTAAGGGAAGAGGAGAGGCCAGGAGGAGGGGGAGGAAGGTTAGGGTTTGACATGCCAGCCTGAGCGTCCCGGTCCCCGTGATAGTTAGGATTTTCATTGTAAATTAATAAACTGACCTTCTGGTTTATGTAAGAGTCTCATGAGTGTGGTTAATAGATTCTCCCTTGGGGCATAGATTGCTCTTGGTGTGCTGCCTACAAAGCTCTATGACCAGAACCTGGACCTGGATGAATCCACAAGTCACCCTGTGGGGCTCCTTGGAGACAGATTGCTGGCTTGTTCGCCCCACGGAAAAGGAGGGTTTTAGCGTCCCCTAATTGTGTTACTACTGCAACAATGGCATTTGCTCCTCTTCTGGCAGTGCTGAGGACATTTGAAGCCCGTTCCAGGGCCTGGGCCAGGGTTGGAACCCAGTAGTTCTCTTTTAATGTTTACTGAACAAATGGGTGCTGTAATATCTTGAATAACTGAAAATAAATGTACATTTGTTTTTGTTATTACATCTAAAAATACGACTGAATAACCCACAAGGTACTTGTTATAGTCTGTGACAACAGACTTTCTAAAGCAATAAGCCTAACAAGAAATTAAAAAACAATCATTGCTACTTTAAAAAAATTTTTTTGTTTGTTTGCTTAAGAGAGCAGGGGAGGGGCAGAAAGAGAGGGAAAGAGAAAATCCCAAGCAGGCTCTGCACTGTCAGCACAGAGCCTGATGTGGAGCTTGAACTCACGAACCATGAGATCATGACCTGAGCCAAAATCAAGAGTCCAACAGTTAACCCACTGAGCCACCCAGGTGCCCCAATTGTTGCTACTTTGGAAGCACAGGACCCATTAATATATAAAGGAGCCCAATATGGCCCCATTTTGAGGGAGGGGGTCCCAGGCCTTGCTTGACACAATCTTGGTGGCAGCAAGTTACAGCTTGGTCAGTAGCAGCCTCCAGCCTTAAAAAAGAATAATTTCAACCTAAGATTTAGCTGAGAATTTCTAGGGGGCTAGTGACATATCTGAATACTCTCTGAGAACTGAAAGAGCGTCATGCCTGCCTTTGCTGAGTTAAGTAGAACTATATTTTATTCTCACACTCTCTTTTCAAGGCACACACACATGCACATGCACACACTTATACACACACACTTTCACTACACATACACACATGCAAACCTTTATTTCTTCTGGGAAAAAATAGTGCTACACGTATGGTAATATATTGGTTATCTATTGCTGCATTAAAAAATTACCCCAAAATGTCAGCAACTTAAAGCAACAAACAGTATCGCACGAAGTCTCTACAGGTCAGGAATCCAGGCGCCAGTTAGCTGAATGGTTCTGGTTCAAGGTCTCAAGAGGACTCATAAGGGTGCAAACTGTCACGTGGAGCTGCACTCTTCTGAAGGCTCTGTTTCCAGCTTGCTCATACGATTGGTGGCCGGCCTCAGCTCCTTGCTGGCTGTTAGCCAGAGGCTTTAGTTCATGGACCACTCCATAAGGCTGCTCACAGCATGGTTGCTCGCTTCCTCCAGAGCAAGGGAGGCAGGGAAACAGCAAGAGAGTGAAAGAGACGCAGGTTTTTATAGCCTAATTTTGGTAGGGGCACACCCCCACTTCTCCAGAGACCATTGGTCAAAGAGAACAACTGTAATAGAGTATACGACAGACATACACAAGGGTGTGACTATCAGGAGGTGAGGATCGTTGGGGGGCCATCTTGAAAGAGACAACATAGAAAATTTAAAAATACAACTACAAATTCTTTTGCACCCCCTCCTTCAAAACGTAGAAACTAGGGGCGCCTGGGTGGCACAGTCGGTTAAGCGTTGGACTTCAGCCAGGTCACGCTCTCGCGGTCCGTGAGTTCGAGCCCCGCGTCAGGCTCTGGGCTGATGGCTCAGAGCCTGGAGCCTGTTTCCGATTCTGTGTCTCTCTCTCTCTCTGCCCCTCCCCCGTTCATGCTCTGTCTTTCTCTATCCCAAAAATAAATAAACGTTGAAAAAAAATTAAAAAAAAATGTAGAAACTAATGTTCCTCCCTCTGAGTAAGAGCTGGACCTAACGACTTTCTTGTAACAGACAGAATGCAGTGGATTGAGAGCATGTGATTTCACACAGCCAGGGTCATAAAAAGCATTGTTGCATCCACCTTTCTCTCTCGGATCACTCTTTCTGGGGAAAGACAGCCTATATGCTGAGAACACTCAAGCAGCTATATGGAGAGGCCCACACAAGAAGAACAGAGTCATCTTTCTAACAGCCAGAACCAACTGGCCAACCATGTGAATAAGCCATCTTGAAAGTGGATCCTCCAGCCCCTGTCGAGTCTTCAGATGATTATGGCAATGGCCAACAAATTGACTACAACCTCAAGAGAGACCCTGGGCCAGAATCACCCAGTGAAGCTACTTACAAATTCTGGATCTACAGGGGCTCCTGGGTGGCTCAGTTGGTTAAACAGCCGACTTCGGCTCAGGTTATGATCTCGCGGTCCGTGAGTTCGAGCCCTGTGTCGGGCTCTGTGCTGACAGCTCAGAGCCTGAAACCTGTTTCAGATTCTGTGTGTCTCTCTCTCTGACCCTCCCCTGCTCATGATCTGTCTCTCCCTGTCTCAAAAATAAATAAAACGTTAAAAAAATTAATAAAAAAATTAAAAAAAAAACAAATTCTGGATCTACAGATAATGTGGGATATAATAAATGTTTATTATTGTTTTAAGCCATTAAGTTCCGGGGTAATTTGTTATGCATTAGTAATTAATACAACATGTTTACTGAATTTCAGGGTTCTTAGTTGCAAACAACAGAATCCACCTAGTTTAAACAAAAGAGGGATGAATTCAAGGAACTAAGCAGTTCACTGAATTTCTGGGAGGACTAAAGAATGAAACTTGATTTAACAAAGCCATGACACTTTCTGTGGAGACCCTTCTGCTATACACTCTAGCGACAAGTGCTGCCACCAGAATTGCTGCCATCTTGCCTCTGTAAGCTGGATATCTTGACCAACCCCACATGAAGAATGGATTTTACATGCGCTTACTTGCAAACCAAAGCCTGTGTAAGGATTAAGTCAAATGTCTATACCTCATTGTGATGTTTAATTTTATGTCTCAACTTGGTTGGGCCACAGTGCCCAAATATTTGGCCAACCATTATTTTGGATTTTTCCATGAGGGTATTTTCAGATGAGATAAACATTTATTTGTTTGTTTTTTTTTTAAGTAAGTATGGGGATATTGTATTGTATTGTATTTTTTTTCCCCTAAGAATTTATTTAAATTCAGGTTAGTTAACATATAGTGTAGTGTTGGTTTCAGGGTAGAATTTAGTAATTCATCACTTACATATAATAGCCAGTGCTCAGATGAGATAAACATTTAAATGAGCGGCATCTGATGAAACCAGATTGTCTCCCATAATGTGGAAGTGGGCCTCATCTAATCTGTTGAAGGCCTGAATACAACAAAAGTCTGACATCCCCCAAGCAAGAAAGAACTCTGCCAACAGATGGCCTTTGGACTTGCATTGCAATATTGGCTCTTCCTGGGTATCCATAATCAGGTAGGCCAATTCCTGAAACTTCTTCCTTCTCTTCCTTCCTTCTCTCTCTTTCTCTCTCAAAACAAAACAAAGCAAACAAACAAACAAAAACCCAGAACCTATTTGTTTTATTTCTCCTGAAAATTCTATTACTACATCTAGTTACAAGGGAGGTTCAGAAAAATGAGTTTCTGGCTTAGACATTTTCAGACCCGTAAGATGAGAAATTCTACAAATAGACAAAAGGTGTTCTAGTTGCTGGGTGGCCAAAGAGTCTAACCAATATTTGCTATATTTATTATTTAAATAACCAAACATAAGCCATCTCTTCTATCAAGTTAAACTTTTCCTCCATAACCATCTCTCTTCTCAATCCACAGAGAAGCACACAAAAAATAGTTTGATGTATGTATCTCAAGCTATTTTTTTCCAAGCTGTAGACTTTATTTTATTTGTTTGTTTACTTATTTACTTATTTATTCTAAGTAGGCTCCAGACTCCATGTGGGGCTCAAACTCACAACCCGAGATCAAGAATTGCATGCTCTACCAACTGAGCCAGCCAGGTGCCCCCAACCTGTAGACTTTAAATTAATGTATTTCAGGCGTGCACCTGGTAAGATTCCAGGGAATTCTACTTATATTTAAGCCTTTGCTCTACAGACACTTCAGTCTTTCTTCTGTATATAACTTCTTCCTTTAATTATGTACATTTGTAAATAATGAATGACATTTCCCTCAAGAGACTTTCTAATTTTATCTGTTGATCCAAATTAAAGTCTGACCATAATTCCTTCTCTAGGGAATGATATTGTAAGCCTGTAAGTAAAGTTATAAGCATCATAGACCCAAGGGAGGAAGGTGGTAGTTCTTTCTTGGCAAGAAAAATCCCATGAAATCTCATTAATTCAGATTCCTTAAGGTTGGAATTTGTGATTATTCAACCTTCCCTGGTTTGGAGTTTGCCTTTTCATTTTCTCTGAGCAAAGTGATTAAATAAAAAAGTCAAATTGCAAGGGGAATGTTTCAGTAGCTACAGCTTTAGATGGCTTTAGCACACAATTTATTTGGGCCCAAATGGAATCTGCTATGTGGAAGTAATTATTTTTTTCCTAAGTTGAAAAGCAATGATGAGGACTGATTCTATCATAGAATCTTCAAGAGTTTTCTGACAAGATTGCGGTAAAATTTTGTTCCTTGCTTTAAACAGCAAAGCTGGAATCTATGTGGGTCTTTGGACTCTTCTAAGAAACAGCATTCACCTAGGATTATGATTCAGGAACAATCCATGATCTAATGGAAGTGTCCAAGAGAAAAGAGACGCCAAAATGATTGCCAAAGTTGTTCTCTAAAAAGAAATTTACTAAAGAGAGAGCAAGCAAAATTAAAGCACAAGAAGATTATAATTATGAGTTCTTTGAGTATTTTATTTTATTTTTTAAAGATTTTATTTTATTTATTTATTTTTTAAATATATTTTTTAATGTTTTTATTTTTGAGACAGAGAGAGACAGAGCATGAGCAGGGGAGGGGCAGAGAGAGAGGGAGACACAGAATCCAAAGCAGGCTCCAGGCTCTGACCTGTCAGCACAGAGCCCGACGTGGGGCTCAAACTCACGGACTGTGAGATCATGACCTGAGCTGAAGTCTGCCGCTTAACCGACTGAGCCACCCAGGCGCCCCTAAAGATTTTATTTTAAAGTAACCTCTACATCCAATGTGGGGCTCAAACTCAGAACCCTGAGTCACACACTCCACTGACTGAGCCAGTCAGGTGCCCCATAAGTTCTATGGATATTAAAAAAAATTTTGTTATATTTATTTTTGAGACAGACAGAAAGACAGAATGTGAGCAGGGGAGGGGCAGAGAAAGAAGGAGACACAGAATCTGAAGCAGGCTCCAGGCTCTGAGCTGTCTGCACACAGCCCTACACAGGACTCGAACTGACAAACTGCGAGATCATGACCTAAGCCGATGTCGGACGCTTAACTGACTGAGCCACCCAGGCGCCCCAGTTCTATAAATATTTTAAAATTTAAAAAGCAGCTATAATAATGCCTGTCAAGATTCTGAACTTTGAAATAGATATAATTCCTTAGGTATGAAAGAGAAGCACTTAAGACTCATGCATTTCTTTTTAAGTTAACTCTATGCCCAACATGGGGGTCAAACTCACAACCCTGAGATCAAGAGTCATAGGCCCTGCTGACTGAGCCAGTCAGATGCCCTGAGGAATCATGCATTTCCAGTAGAAAGAGCCCCTGTCCTGTAATCACGGCCTGCTGTTGCTCAGTGAATGGGTTCCCATGTAAAGAAATGGATCCCTTCAGCTCTTAGGAGAACTGGGCAGGGTCTGGGGCCAAAAGAGTGCCCAGGAAAATCTTTTGGCTTCATATGGCCTTATTTCTTTATTTTATGAGCTATACAGACATTTTCATCTTTTAGCCGCCCCTACGGACAAGAAAAACATTGGGAGGCTCTGTAGGAAAGAGAGCACAGTGGCCCCTTCTTTCCAAAGTAGCCCCCAAGAATAGCCTCTCTTGGTAGCTACGTGGAGTAACAGCCCGACAACACCTCATTTTACATGCTATGGGCATGGTGTTGGGGGCCCGATTCACTACTATTCCACAGGCTTCTCAGTCCACACCCTTCTAGATCTGCAGGTTTGTTTTTTTTTATATTAGAAGTGATTCATTCTTGCTTTTCAATGCAAACATTCTAGAAGTTAATAATTAAAAAGTGAAACCCCCCACCGCTCATCTAGAGTGTTAACTATGTGAAGAGTTGAGGGTGTATCTTTCTGATCCGTTTCTCCACGCATGGGCAATCAGTAACTTGTATCTTTTCTAGATCAATCAGCCTGTGAGCTACCTACCTCTTTAGCCATCTGCTTATCTATCCAAAATTTACTCACATCTGCCAGGGGTGAAGGGGGTTCATATGCCAGGCAGTGATTAGTCTGAACATTCAGTGGTACAACGTGAGATTCTTTCTGGTATGAGACACATAAAACATAAAATGAAGGAATCTTATTAAAGAAAAAAAAAACCATCTATAGGCTCCCCTGGCATACAAGTTTAGAAACCCGGTCTCACTTCACTTACAGCATGATTCAGAGGCTCTAAGAGATCCTCAGGACCCTATTTCTCTCTCTCTCTCTCTCTCTCTCTCTCTCTCTCTCTTTTCTCTCTCTCTCTCTCTCTCCCCTCTTCTCCATCCTTCCCCCACATTGACTTCATTCTCAGACTCCAAGGATGGGCAAGATGGCTGGCTACCAGCAGTCTGAGGGGTCCCATGCCCTTCCAAGTTCAAGTCAGGTAGAAAGGGGACCCAACACAAGTGCCATCACCTCTCCCTGACTCTGACCACCTTCTTAAAAAGAGTCTGGATATCCTTATTGCTTGTTACTCTTATACCCCATAACCCTGTTCTTTGTTTTTTTTTTTTAAATATTTATTACCAATTGAAATTAGGCTGAGGATTTGCTATAGTTGATTCTCTGCCTGCCCCCACTAGAAAATAAGCTTCCCCACAGCAGCATTCTCACCTATCTTGATTCCTACCTTATGTCCCAACTCCTCTCAATAAATGTCCCAACTCCTCTCAATAAATATTTGTTGAATGGATGAAAGAGTTAGTCACTGTAGCAAGAGAAATATCAGGCACTGATTGGCCAGGTTCGAGTCACATGACCCCCCCCCCCCCCCCATATACCTGGAATGACAGCTGGGGAGAAGATAGTACTTCAGAGGAATATCAGTGGACTGTTAGCAGCAGAAAGGTGATTGGAATGGATGTGTTGAGCGGCAAAACCACAGAGGTCCACCATGTCAGTGAAGCATTATACGTGGATTTCCCAAAAGTGAGACAAAATACCGTAGTGCTATATTTGAATGTGGGGTTTGCCGCTTATTAGATGAATGACTTTTTGCAAGTCACTTTGCTTCTCTTAGCCTCGGCTTCCCTCATTAGTAAGATAAGATAGACCTAACTCTTCATGTGACAATTAGCAATAACGTATGTAAGGGGCGCCCTGGGTGGCTCAGTCAGTTAAGGGTCTGATTCTTGGTTTTCAGCTCAGGTCATGATCTCACGGTTTGTGGGCTCAAGCCCCACATTGGGCTCTGTTGCTGACAGTGTGGAGCCTGCCTGGGATTCTCTCTCTCCCTCTCTGCCCCTCCGCCATTCATACCCTGCCTCTCTAGCTCTCAAAAATAAACACTAAAAGAATTTAAAAAAAATGAAAGAAAGAAAGAAAGAAAGAAAGAAAGAAAGAAAGAAAGAGAAAGAAAGGAGGGAAGAGGAGAGGGAGGGGGAAAAGAAGGAAGGAAGGACGAAAAAGAAGAAAGAAAGAAAGAAAGAAAGAAAGAAAGAAAGAAAGAAAGAAAACATGTAAAATGGCCAATAAACAGATTTACTGTCGTTTTTACTATTTTTTGTGGCCCTGGTTATCCACTTCTAGTGATCTCAGTCTTTTGATATTTTAGACAAAATCCAATGAAAACACATTCAAAAGCCCCAAGTGTGAGGGAATAAGGAGTTGGTTAAATGGCCACTCTACTTTTTTTTTAATATGAAATTTATTGTCAAATTGGTTTCCATACAACACCCAGTGCTCATCCCAACAGGTGCCCTCCTCAATGCCCATCACCCACTTTCCCCTCCCTCCCACCCCCCATCAACCCTCAGTTTATTCTCAGTTTTTAAGAGTCTCTTATGCTTTGGCTCCCTCCCTCTTTACCTTTTTTTTTCCCCCCTCCCCTTCCCCCATAGTCTTCTGCTAAGTTTCTCAGGATCCACAGAAGAGTGAAAACATATGGTATCTGTCTTTCTCTGTATGACTTATTTCACTTAGCATCACACTCTCCAGTTCCATCCACGTTGCTACCAAAGGCCATATTTCATTCTTTCTCATTGCCATGTAGTATTCCATTGTATATGTAAACCACCACTTCTTTATCCATTCATCAGTGGATGGACATTTAGGCTCTTTTCATAATTTGGCTATTGTGGAAAGTGCTGCTATAAACATTGGGGTACAAGTGCCCCTATGCATCCGCACTCCTGTATCCCTTGGGTCAATTCCTAGCAGTGCTATTGCTGGGTCATAGGGTAGATCTATTTTTAATTTTTTGAGGAACCTCCACACTGTTTTCCACTATACTTTTTTAAAGCAAATTCTCAGAAATTTTAACCCTAGGGTGGTATCACTCAGATACTGAAGGCTGCTGGCAAACAGTGATTTGGCTGAGCGACTTTATAAAAATATTTATCTACTGGCCAGGCTGGGCATTAACCAATCGGAATGACCAAACGGCTGACATGGAATGGACGCTGGCCTTACGCAACATGTCTAACTGTCCCAGGTTGCACTAGTTGGAGGCAGGTCTAGCCAGGAGTCACTTTTGGTCAAACCATCATTGGCATCTGGTTACACAGCTTCACATCAGGTACGGTCAGTGGATGTTCTTCATCACCATTTCCGACTGGGGTATAACTTGGCATTTGTGATGTCATGGATGAGAGAAGCCCATCCCACTTCCCCGGGCTTTCCCACGGAAAACCAGACCCTGGTCTTTAGGGCGTGCCTGCTTAGCTAACCTGACCAGACAGTCAGGGGAGTCTATGCACACGCTTGGTGGCTTGGGGGAGCTGAGAACTGCCCAGCAGCTGGAGCCAACACTCAGTCCTTAAATGATGTGGGCGATGGCCACAGTCCTGGTGGGTTATTAGAAACCAAGCAAATTTTACTGAAATCAGATTTGTAAGTGCAGCATGCAAATAGTGAAAAGTCAGATCACTGTTAATACCACTAATGACAGCTCTGACTTTTCCTTTAGACCATTCTCTTGGCATTATTATAAAACCACTGAACTGGAAGAATCAAGTTTCTGATTTCCCAGGCAGACCTATTCCCGGACCTTCACACAGAAAGCAAACTCGCATTGCCAGCCCAGAAACTTCACATCGTCTCCTCATTAGTAACCACCTTTAAGCATTATATTAATCTGCAGCCTTAAGACTGTTCTCAGTTAATTGAACTCTTTGCTGCTAAAGTTTAGCTTCTTTGCTTTTTATTACCACTTTTCAACTACTTGAAATTTAAGTCATTCTTTAAAAAAATTGTTGTAAAACACACACAGCATGAAAGTTACCACTTAAATCATTTCTAAGCTTACAGTTCAGTGGCATTAAGTACATTCACACTGTTGTGCAACCATCACCACTGTCCGTCTCCGGCACTTTTTCACCTTCGCACACTGAAACCCTGTCCCCATAAACAGTAACTCCTGCTGCCTCCTCCCCCCAGGTCCTAGAAACATCGTTCTACTTTCACTCTTTGAATCTGACAATTGGAGGGACCTCATGTAAATGGAATCACACCACATTTGCCCTTTTTTGAATGGCTTATTTTTTTTTAAGTTTATTTATTTATTTTGAATGGGGGGGCAGTGAGAGAGAGAGGGGGAGAGAGAGAATCCCAAACAGGATCCACACTATCAGTGCAGAGCCCAACGAGGGGCTTGAACTCACGAACAGCAAGATCATGACCTGAGACAAAATCAAGAGTCGGAGGAGACTTAACCAACTGAGCCAGCCAGGTGCTCCCTGGCTTGTGTTTCACTTAGCATGATGTCCTCAAGGTTTATCCACATCGCAGCATGTGCCAGAATTTCCTTCGTTTTTAAAGCTGAGTTGGGGGGCGCCTGGGTGGCTCAGTCGGTTAAGCCGCCGACTTCAGCTCAGGTCATGATCTCGCGGTCCATGAGTTCAAGTCCCGCATCAGGCTCTGTGCTGACAGCTCAGAGCCTGGAGCCTGTTTCAGATTCTGTGTCTCCCTCTCTCTGACTCTCCCCCATTCATGCTCTGTCTCTCTCTATCTCAAAAATAAATAAACGTTAAAAAAAAAAAAGTTAAAAAAAAATAAAGCTGAGTTGGTATTCCATTGCATGTTTACATACATGCCATATTGTGTTATCCAGTCATCTGGATGGACATTTGGGTGGCTTCTACCCTTTGGCTAGTGTGCTGCTAGAACATGAGTTAAGTCAGCTTTAAAGGTTGTTATTTTTGGGGTGCCTGGCTGGCTCAGTTAGTGGCGCATGCAACTCTTGATCTCAGATTTGTGGTTTCAAGCCCCATGTTGGATATAAAGATTACTTAAAAATAAAAACTTTTAAAAGCAACTAAAATAAAATATTGGTATTTTTCCCCCACAGGAATTTGTTAACTGGATTCACACCTTGAATATCGGTTCTCACTTCTGTGTTGAACGTTCCCTACAATGCCCTCCCAACAGGATTTACTATACATGAGTTTTAAGATGCTATGGAAAGTTAACCGTACAATTTATTTTTTTATTTTTATTTTTAAAAATTTTTTTTAATGTTTTTATTTATTTTTGAGATAGAGACAGAGCATAAGCAGTGGAGGGGCAGAGAGAGAGGGAGACACAGAATCTGAAGCAGGCTGCAGGCTCCAAGCTGTAAGCACAGAGCCTGATGCGGGGCTCGAACTCACAGACCACGAGATCACAACCTGAGCCGAAGTCAGAAGCTCAACCGACTGAGCCACCCAGGTGCCCCTATTTTTATTTTTTAATGTTTATTTATTTCTGAGACAGAGAGAGACAGAGCGCAAGCATGGGAGGAGCAGAGAGACAGGGGGACACAGAATCCGAAGCAGGCTCCAGCTCTGAGCTGTCAGCACAGAGCCCGACTTGGGGCTTGAACTCACAGACCGTGAGATCATGACCTGAGCCAAAGCCGGACGCTCAACCGACTGAACCACCCAGGCGCCCCTTACCGTTCAATTTAAATCCAACAAGATCCCAGGTGGCCTCTCTCAAAGCCTTTCAGGCGCCTCCCTCTCCCAGCAAATGTTTGCTTGCAGCCGTTGTCCACAGAGGCACCAGAAAGACAATCCTTACTTTTTCCTGAAACTGGAGCGATTTTCATTTTGTCAGTAGTTGGTCAATAAAAGCTACAAGGGAAGATTTTAGAAATGGGTAGCCAGGGGATGATTTTCTTCTTTCTTTAAATACATTTTTTTTAAGTTTATTTATTTATCTTGAGAGAGGAAGAGAGGGTGCAAGCAGGGGAGGGGTAGAGAAAGAGGGACAGAGAGAATCCCAAGCAGGCCTCCGCTGTCAACATGGGGCTCCAACCCATGAACCATGAGATCATGACCTGAGCCAAAATCAAGAGTCAGACACTTAACTCACTGACTGCCCCTGATTTTCTTTTCTTTAATTTTAATTTAATTTAATTTAATTTAATTTAATTTAATTTATTATTATTTTTTTTTATTTAAGTCTTCTCTATACCCAGTGTGGAGCTCAAACTCATGACCCTGCTCTCAAGAGGCATATGCCCTTCAGACTGAGCCAGCCAAGCGCACCCTCAGTCGATGACTTTCATTTTTTCATACTCTGGTATGTTCCATATTGTCTACAATGGTCTTGTTTTACTTTCCTAATGAAAAAAGAAAATATGGGTTTTCTTTTTATTGGTTTTCAAAAACACACTTATGCATGAATAAATCCCCTTCTGAAATAGGGGCCAGCAGGGACACTTGGGTGGCTCAGTCTGTTAAGTGTCCGACTTCAGCTCAGGCCATGATCTTGTGGTTCACCAGTTCAAGCCCCGTGTCTGGCTCTGTGCTGATAGCTCAGAGCCTGGAGCCTGCTTCCTATTCTGTGTGTGTCTCTCTCTCTGCCCGCCCCCCCCCAACTCTGTCTTTCTGTCTTTCAAAAATAAATAAACATTAAAAAAAATCAAAAAATAAATAAAAAGTTGAAAAACAAAATAAAATAGGGGCCAGCAAACATTTTCTATAAAGGGCCATACAGTAAATATTTTGTGTTTTGTGGCCCATCTTAGGTTTCCTGGTCTCTGTCACAGGACTCAATTCTGCCTTTGTAGTGTGAAAGCTGCCACAGGCAAGATATAAACAATGGGTGGGGCTAACGTAACAATAAAACTTTATTTACCAACATTAAACTTTGAATTTCATGCAGTGGGCACTTTTTTAATTATTAAAAACCATTTATAGCTTATAAGCTGTACAAAAACACTTGTACTACTGGTCACAGTTGGAGAATCCCTGCTCTAGAATGAAAATAGCATAGATAAGATAAAAAGTGGCTTTTAAATTTCATACCAGTTCCAGTCTTTTCCAGGCCTTCTCATATTGCTGTTGAGTTTTTTGTTTGTTTGTTTGTTTTTTACATTGTATTATGGAACATTTCAGACACATAAACAAGCTAAGAGAATAACATAATAACCCCCATGTATCCACCACCCAGCTTTGACAATGACAAACTTATGTCCAACCATGGATTATCTACACTGCCACCCACCCACTCCCTCATCTCCCTCATTACCTGAAGCAAATCCCAGACATGACAAATCCGTAAATATTGTAGTGTGCATTTCTAAAGATAATACTACATTTAGAAATATCCTTGTTACACCTAAAAACAAATAACAATAATTCTAACTTTAAACATGCTAAAGCACAATTTCAAAAACGTCTTACATAACAAAACACCACCAGTGACATTTAGAAGTTCAAAAAAAAATTTTTTTTAAGTCTATTATTAAAAAATGGGGCATCTGGATGGCTCATTCCCAAGGGCATGCAATTCTTGATCATGGGGTCTTGAGTTCAAGCCCCACGTTGGGTGTAGAGCCTATTTAAAAACAAACAAGTAAGGGGCACCTGGGTGGCTCAGTGGGTTAAGCAGCCGGTTCTTGGTTCCAGCTCAGGTCATGATCTCACCCTCCCTGAGTTCCAGCCCTGCATCGGGCTCCCTGCTGACCGTGTGAATCTGCCTGGGATTCTCTCTCTCCCTCTCTCTCTCCGCCCCTCCCCTGCTCATGATCTCTCTCTCTCTCTCTCAAAATAAATAAACTTTAAAAAAAATCAAAAATCAAAAATAAAGAAACACAAATGAATTAATTAAATAAACAAAAAGTCTATCTAGAAGCTCATTAGAGTGTAGCGGTTTAAGGTCTGAAATCTACAACTGGACACCACTTAGTAGTGATATGGCATGGGAAAGGTGCTCAACCTCTCCACGCCTCAGTCTCCTTATCTGTAAAAAAGAGAATGCTGCCAGCACGTGCCTCATAATATTGCTCTGAGAAGGAGACGAGCTAACGCGCCTGACGTGCCTACGGCAGTGCCTGGCGCACAGTGAGCGTTGGCCGGGTGTTGGCAAGTGCCATTCACTTCCTTCTGCTGTTTCTACTTCGTCCTCATTAAGGTTGTTGGAAAGCACAGAAGCACCCTGGACTCGTTCAAGCGGGCAGAGGGGGGTGTGTTTGGGAGTTAGTGTGAGTCTCCAGGGATCTTACAGAAACTAAAAACAGGAAACAAAGCACTACCAGCCCTTTAGGGATGAACTGGAAAGTCAAAACTGGGACTACTTGGGGGCTGTACCGCATTTCTCGGTTTCCTTCTCTCGCCTCAGTCCCTCCACTTGCCACTCTTGCTGGGCAGCTGTCCTCCATTTGCCTTGTGCTTGGCCCAACATGGCCCTGCAGTGCGGAGTACCCTTCATATCTGCCTAGCTGCAGCTTCTACTACGGACTGCCAATCGTCTCTATTATCTCTTGGCATTCCGAGTCCTGGGAAAGGACCGATGGGCTGGCATTTGATCCGAGGCCCTTGGCTTCCAGTTAGGTGTAAGAGGCCACAGTCATAAGAGCACAAGTGACCATTTTTGGAGACTCTGGTAAGCAACTTAATCATTGAGGATAGGCCAGCTTATGCTGTGATAACAGGTGATCTCAGCGACTTGAAGGTCGAGCAGGTTATTTCTCATCCGCAAAAGGGTCCATCGAGGGTGGGCTCGGGGTCTTGCTCCCTCTGGAGCCCAGGCTGCTGAAGCAGCCCCTCGCTGGAACCATGGCAGAGGGGAAACAAGTCCTTGGAGAGAAATCACGCTGGCTCATGCAACTTCTGCTTTAAACATGTTATTGGCCAGAGGAAGCCCCATGGCTGTGCTTAACTTCAAGTGGGCAGGAAAGGACGATCTTACCATGTGGCGGAAGAAAGCAAGAGCCGAAGTGTGTGTGGACGCCTCCTGCATACCGCAGAGGGGAGGGCACCCACCTCTCACCTGTGTCCTCTTCTTACCGTCCAGTCGTGTGTATAAAGGCACTCAGGGAGAGCTACACCTAGTTTACTGCAAAAGGATGCCAACACTTTCCTTCCTGGACTGAAATACTCATTCTAAGGGCAGCAAAGTCTCTGTGAAAGCAGAAACAACCCTAACTCCATTAACTTTTTCGCCCTGGACCCATTTTTCATTTCTTAAATCACTGAGATTATTTCATTTGAGACCTCTCCAAGTGCCTCCCATTTTTCTTGAGAGAAACAGGTTGAAATTAGTCAGAACAGCCAGAACAGCCCTTGACCACTGCAGGGTGACTAATTGCGCACCTTTCTGAATTAGGCTGGTGTTTTCTTTGACAACTGTTGTACCGCTGACTTAAATTCTGTCAGAGCCCTCCGTGACCCTGGCTCTGCTCCCCCAGTGGAGGTGTTCACTCAGATTTTCCACATCTTCTGAATACTTTCCACTAGAACTCATCTTGTTTTTAATGTACCACCTCTCAAATATATCTCTTCCAAGTTGTTAGTGTTCAATAGTAAGGCAGCAACTTGTCTGCTGCCTCAGAAAGCCTAAAGCCAGCCCTGAGCACCATGTTTTCTTATTACAAAGTCGGAGTAGCAGGGCCAAAATTTACACCTCAAGTCAGATGTACAAAATGCGATTTAGGGGCGCCTGGGTGGCTCAATCGGTTATGCGTCTGACTTCCGCTCAGGTCATGATCCCGCTGCTCATGAGTTCGAGCCCTGCACTGGGCTCTGTGCTGACATCTCAGAGCCTGGAGCCTGCTCTGGATTCTGTGTTTTCCCCTCTCTCTGCCCCTCCCCCGCTCACGTTTTCTCTCTCTCTCTCTCTCTCTCTCTGTCTCTCAAAAAAAAATAAACATTAAAAAAAATTGTTTTCAAATGTGATTAAAAAAACCTTCCATTACCTGACCTCATTTAACCCTGGAGTCCCCATTTCTATAGACGGTGGACAAAAATGTAAACTTGATAAGAGAAGGTCACTCCCCTACTTCTGGCTTAAAATGGTCTCTTTCAGGGTTCAAATTCCCTACACAGACTGTCTTTCTCATCTTAAGAGGATTCCATACTTCTTACTCTTTCTCAGGACGGCACCTATAAACAACCACATGTCCTGCCACAGTAGGGTGAACACACACACCGCGGCATAATCATACAATGAAATAGTAGCCAGCAGTGGAGAAAAATTGAACTCCTACCTACAACAGCATGGATGAATCCCCAATGGATGACTATTGAATAAAGAAAGCCAGACAACAAACAGCACACATTGTATGATTCTACTTACATGAAATTCAAAAGCTACTCTTTGGTAATCAGGTGAAAAAGTGATTATCTTTGGCAGTG
This sequence comes from Felis catus, assembly GCF_018350175.1. Classification (NCBI taxonomy): domain Eukaryota; kingdom Metazoa; phylum Chordata; class Mammalia; order Carnivora; family Felidae; genus Felis; species Felis catus. The sequence continues at coordinate 39,631,049 of NC_058369.1, forward strand.
ATGAGGAGGGAGCACAAGATACTTTTCTAGGGTGCTGGCATGGTCTGTATCCTAATTTGGGTGGTGGGTACATAGGTGTCTACACAGGTAAACATTCATCGAGCTCTATGCTTAGATCTGTATATCTATGCGATATCTCAATAAAACGACACCAACCAGGACGGCATCTGGATATGTGGGAAAGCTTAACTCCTTCTGGGTAGTGGAGAAGGAAGTGCTCATCTGTGGAAATCCACTGGCCTTCTGCAGGGGGAGGGGTGGGGGTGGGGTGCTATGGAAATGAGTCCTTGGCAAGTATCTGCTGAGGAGTATTTGGTTCCACTTCTTGTAGAAGACTCACTGCTGAAGTCTGTGCCTTGGCGTTCTGTTGTGAGCCCCTCATCAACCCCAGACCTCTGGCTCAGTATTCTCTGAGCACTTCAGCCCCTCCTCCCCCCCAGGTGGGAAAGCCCCAGGCCCTAAGGAACTCTTCTCAGGCTCATGGCCCTGCTGCCTCTCTCAGCCCTTTCTATACCACGGACCTGGAGCCCACTCCAATCAGAGCCTTCTAGAGGAGGGACTTTTTTTGCAGCGCCAGAAAGGGCTTTTTGCTTACCCTTCCTTTATGATAGCAACTGCCTAGGACATTTCTTGTCTGGGCCCAGCTCCCTCCTGCTTCCTGGGACAATAGTGAGACGCACCACAGGTAAACAAATGGTACTGACATTCACAAGAGGTACATTGGAACACGTTTGGAAATGTAGTATATCCATTACTTCTGGTTTCTTTTACACAGAATCTCATTTCTCTTCATCATGTGACTTGGATGATTCAAATCAGTGTAGCTAGAATAGAATCACAGTATTTTAGCAATGAAGCGGTTCTTAATTATCATTCCAGATTCTAAGTGGGACAGTTTCTCATTGTGTGGTCTTAAGCACTGCATACATTTAGCATCCCCGCTCCACCCCCCACAACATACACATAAATGCTACTCATCAATCACATGGTCACCAAAAATACCACCCCTCCCACCTCCCCCCCCCCCCCCCCCCCGCCGCCCCCGGAAGGAAAGGGTCTTGGTCTAAATTGTTTATTTTAGAGATAAGGAAACTAAAGTCCAAAGGAAAAAAGATGACTCGGCCAAGTCAATGACAAAGCAGGGATTAGCCCCCCGATCTGATTTTCAGTGCCGTGAGATTTTTAGGACACCCCTCTGACTTTCAGTTCAGGTTTGCGGAACTAAAACAAGGCACTGCCAGGGAACTTCTGTTTCTTACTGAATTTCTGCTTTCCTTTCTTGCAGTGGAACTGCCCATCACTTCCTCTTTCCCTCCCTTGACACTGGAGGTCCAGAGCCCTCCGTTTTCTCAACAAGAGCAGCGATGGCAACACGTGTGAGAACTTGCTGGCGGCCGTACCTAGAGCGGACCTGCCCTTCTATCCACACTTTCCACCCTGATCACTTCATACAGGTAGGCAAACACACAGTCTCGCCGTTCCTTCGCTGCCCGCTGCTTCCCACCAAAAATTGACAAAAGAAGGCAAGAACACACCTACGTCTGACTTATTCTACCTTAGATGCAGAAAACACTCATTCCTAATGCCTGTGTTACTCAGATACCAAGAGCATGATGCTGGCAGGTGCACAGCAAAATGAGAAGGAAGTTTAGCAGAGCTATTGAGAATACAGGAGTTAGAGCCATTCATTCACTCACTCACTCATTCATTCATTCATTTTTCATTTCAGGGTTTATTGAGCACTTGCAAGGAAGAGCCCCATTCTGGGCATCCGGTAACAACCTGGCAAACAAAGCCTCTGTCCCCTTATGGATTCTACACTCTGGAGTCTTAGTTCAGAACCTGGCTGTGCTGCTTACGAGCTGTGTGACCTTGGGTGAGTTGCTTTATCTCTCTGAACTTCTACCTCTACATCAATAAAATGAAAACATGGAAAACAGGATTGTGATGATTAAGAGTAAAACATGTGGGAGAGGACTCGCCCAGCTCCTGACACAGTGCTATGTGCTATGCAAGAGATAGCTACTATTATTCCTAAAAATGTAACCTTCCCTGGGAGAAGTCTCTGCATCCTTATACCTACAATCTGAACATGAAGTTTTGGCTGAGAATTCTCCAATTTTCTCCAAATTATGTATAACCAACCTACTTTCTCCAAAGTTGTTTAGTTGTAGAACAGAAACCAAAATATGTATACACTACACATGCATGTTTATATTTAAATTTGTATTTAAATTTAAATCTGTATTTAGATTTACATTTATAGTGTGTGTGTTTTATCTGGCCTTGCATCCCAATGTCTGTATTATAAGGTGAGGACAGCAATGATTTCTATTTGCAGCACACTTTCAAAAGAGCCTCGGGTAAAGAAAAACATGACATGAACCATGAGTTTTTAAATATTCTATTCTCTTCCCTGGGCCTCCGCTCTTGACAGACACTTTACCTTATTTAGCCTCTGCCGCCTGGTCTTCAAACCTCTAAATAGATCGGTTATTTCAGGCTAGCCAAACCCTCGAAATTATTTGCCAGCAGCCCTTTAGAAACATATCCCCCTACTGGGAGCAAAAGCAGCCAGAGAAGGACTGTGTGTTTGCTCTCAGCCCCCTCCCCTCTAAGCCTTGGCTTAGGAAGGAACTACAGGCGAAGGAAGGAGCCCGGCTTCGAGGTCATTGCCAAGTTTGCCACATCCCCGGTAAGCTACAAAGCCTGAAGAGCCTCCGTTTCCCCGTTTCCCCATTGGTGAAGTCGGGGGCTTACACTTAACTTTGGAGAGTTATTGGGATAATTGACTGATGATTAAAATAGTCACTCATTAATGACAGTTAACAATAGATAAGACCACGGGTCGTGAGATTACACCCCAGGGATTAGCTTTAAAAGCAAACTCCCTGGGAGAGGTGGTGGGTTTTACAGTCACATGATGGTGTAAGTACAGGGCATACCTGGACAATTTCTGTAAGTCTTTTACAAGGAGGGAAGGAACAGGGAGGCCTCTCCAAGCCCTCAGGTGCAGACAGAGAGGAGCACAACACCGAATTGGCTAGCGCCCCAAGCAACTGACCAGAGCACTTCCATCATGGTTGGCTTTGTCTCCCTCTGGCACTGGTAGGACTCCTTAAAGCCCATCACAAACCAACAGAAGAAGGTATGGTTCTAAAAAGATGCCTCTCTCAGCAAAGCTGAACATTTTAGCTGAACATGTCCACTTGCTGATTTCAGTCTGCAGACCTTTCACATTGTTCTCCAGATGGCCCAGAAACTAGCTGCCCACACTTACGGCTCTAGATCTCTGTACAATTTGAAAAGACTTCCTTACACGATTTTCTCTTTCAACAGTGTTCACTGAGAGTGAACTATGTCCTAGGTGCTATCTAGGATTTGTGACCGTGTCAAGGGAGGCTCTCTGGGGAGATGGCATTTGAGCAGGGACCTCGATGAAAAGAGGAAGTGAGCCATGAAGAGCTCTGGCAGGAACATCCAGGCAGAGGGAAAGGCAGTGCAAAAGCCCAGAGGCAGCAGGAGGTTATGATTCCCACTCTATGCATGAGGACACTGAGGCTTCAGAAGATTAACCTGCCCAAGGCCCCCTGACAGGTAAAAAGAAGACCTTGATCTTGAACCCAGCTACTCATCAGTTATTTCAGACCTCTTAGTACTCAAGTAACTGAATTACATTAACCCAATTATAAAGTTACTTGTTCCAGCTTTCTCCTGAACCAGGGGCCATCCATCATTGCGGGGGTAGTCATTATTATCAATGGCAAATATTTACTGAATGCTTACTACGTGTCAGATGCTACGCTAAGAGTTTTACAAGTGCTATCTCATGTTAGCCTATCAAAAAATCTATGAGATGGGGCACCTGGCTGGCTCAGTCCGTAGAGCATGTGACTCTTGATCGCAGAGTTGTGAGTTCAAGCCTCATGTTGGGCTTAGGGATTACTTAAAAGTAAAAAGGAAATTAAGAATTTCTTTTTAATGGTTATTTATTTTTGAGAGATGAAGAGAGACAAAGCACGAGTGGGGAAGGGGCAGAGAGAGACACACACACAAAATCTGAAGCCAGCTCCAGGCTCTGTGCTGGTAGCAGAGAGCCGGATGCGAGCTTTGAACTCACCCACAGTGAAGTCACGACCTGAGCTGAAGTTGGACACTTAACCGACTGAGCCACCCAAGCACCCCCCCCCAAAAAAAGGAGAACTTAAAAAAAAGCAATAAAAAAGAAATCTATGAACAAGTACCAGTGATATCGTCATTTTAAAGATGAGCAAACAGGCCTGAGGCTTTCCACTGAAACCGGGCTCCAAGAAACTTTTGCGAGGCCCAGCATTGGGGCAAAGTTGGTAGTAAGGGAGATGGGAAAGGAACACTGGGAGACACAGAGACAGTGTCACCGGGGCCCCCGAGAGCCATCAGCTCTGCTTTTACAGTGTGTTTCCCCTCTGTGTGCGCCTCCCCTCTCGGAGGAAGGTCATCCTGCTTCTTTGCAAGAAGGTTTTCAGAGACGCAGAAGGAAAGCTATCTTTATTCAGGAGGGCTCCAAGAAGCAAAGACGATGCGGCACATTTTTAAAGTTTTTTTTGTGAAATCATTGCGCGCTGAGAGTTCCACCCAGCAGTGGAAGCCAAGGGCTCTGGAGTGAGACAGACCTGGGTTTGAATTCCAATTCCACTTGGGAGCTGTGGGGCCCTGAGTAAGTCATTATGCCCCTAAAACTTCTGTTTATTCCTCTTAAAGCTTCCATTCATTCTTCCGTAAGATGGGGGTTAAAAACATCTACATTATAGTATGATTAAGATTAAATTCAATAAGTTATTATATATCAAGTTCTTAGTCCAGAGCAAGTACCCAACAAATGAAAGAGATGATGATGATGATGATTTCTATCATTTTAAAAGCACCTCTGGTAGTTTGGCAGGTTTTTCAAACCTAAACATAGTCTGGGCCACCTGGGTGGCTCAGTTGGTTGAGCATCTGAATTCAGTTCAGGTCGTGATCTCATGGTTCGTGAGTTAAAGCCCCACATCGGGCTCACTGCTGACAGTGCACAGCCCACTTCAGATCCTCTGTCCCCTCTCTCTCTGTCCCCCTCTCCCCTGCTTGTGCTCTCTCAAAAATAGACATTTAAAAAAAAAAACACTAAACATAGTCTTACTATGTAATCCAACTGTTGTACCTCTTGATATCTGCTCATACAAAATTAAAATGGTGTCCATAAACAAACCTGCCCATAGATGTTCATAGCAGCTTTCATAATGCAGTGCATAACTGACAAAACTTGGAGCCAAATAAGATGTCCCTCAGTAGGTGAATGGATGAATAAACTGTGGTACATCCCAATAATGGAATATTATGCAGCACTAAAAAGAAAGGGGCTAGCAAGCAATGAAAAGACACGGAGGAATCTTAAATGCACATTACTAAGTGAAAGAAGCCAATCTGAAAAGGCTACATACTAGATGATTCCAATTATATGGTATTCTGGAAAAACCAATCTATGGAGACAGTGAAAAGATCAGTGGTTCCCCGGGGGTAGGGGTGGACAGACCAACAGGCAGAGAGAATTTTCAGGGCAGTGAAAATATATGTATGACACTATAGTGATAGATACATGTCCTTATACTTTTGTCTAAAACCTCAGAATATAGAACATCAAGAGTGAACCCTAATGTAAATTATGGCCTTTGATTGATTATGACGTGTCCATGTAGGTTCACTGATTGTAACAAATGTCACCACTCTGGTGGGGGGATGTTGATAACTGGGGAGGTTATGCGTGCGTTGGGGCAGTGGGTATACGAGAATGGTATAATTTTCCTCTCAGTTACCTGTCCTCGAAAATAAAGTATACCTTTTTTTCTTTTTTTTTTTAACATTTATTTATTTTTGAGAAGAGAGAGACAGAGCATGAGCGGGAAAGGGGCAGAGAGAGGGAGACACAGAATCTGAAACAGGCTCCAGGCTCTGAGCTGTCAGCACAGAGCCTGACGTGGGGCTTGAACTCACGGACCATGAGATCATGACCTGAGCCGAGGTCGGATGCTCAACCGACTGAGCCACCCAGGCGCCCCTAAAGTATACTTTTTAAAAACTCCAAAAAGATAAAGAATTTAAAATAAAATAACAAAAGCCATGGTTCCTTTAAAAAAAAAAAAAGTACCTTTTGATGTAATCTTCTCCATCAATCCACTTCTGACCATCCTAACCACATTATTAAAAATATATCTCCCTTTTCAGAATTCTCATTGCACTGCAATTTGTCTAGCAATTACCATTTTGGTTACACTGAAATTATTAGGGGATTTATCTTATTTCTTTTACTATAATACACTGGAAGGTTCTGGCAGGAATGACAGCATACTACTCAGGTTTCTATATTGCATAGGGATGGTGCTTAAAAAAACATAGCTGTGGAATTTAATCACTGGAGTCTAGATTTCTAGTGCTGATAAGGTATTAATTAGCCACACATGACTATTTAAATTTAAAATTAAATCAGTGTAAAATTAAATTTAAAAATCAGTTCCTCAGGTGCACTAGCCACACTCCAAGCTCTCAACAGTCACGTGCAGCTACTGGCCGCCATATTAGATAGCTCAGGTACAGGATATGTCCATCACTACAGAAAGTTCTACTGAACAGTGCTCTATTCTAGAGCATCCTTGTTCACCTTTTTCATATAGTCCTTGAATTAAAATTGTGTTTACAATGCTTATACTTTATTTTCAAATTAAATAAAAACATTTTCTAAAATCCTGGTTGAATTACCCCGACTGTGCTCTCAAAATACAAATGACCCCTAAGACAACCTGGCTCTTTAGAGAAGTGGCTGATTCCAAGTCTAGGGCAAGAAATTTTTAAGATAAGCCTGGCCATCGAGTCATATCAGAAAATAAGGCAGATATCAAAGACTAGTGGGGTCCTGTCAAAAGGATTCAGGAGTCAACTTAGAGAAGATCCCAGTGGCCAGAGGATGTGAGGATTAATAAGAATTAACCACAAAGGACTGAATCACCCTGCATATGTAAAAATTCATAAGTTCATAAAGAACAAAACAAAAACCCTTTCAGTCCTTCTGGAAGATGAGAGGGAAACAATTTCTTATTTTTGAAATCTGGTAAATAAAGGGGAAGAGTCTTTCCTGTAGGAATTGTTCCTCAGGGCAACCACAAACAGATGTTTATGGAAGCAATTCCAGGGGAGAAAAAAAAGAACAAGTGGAAGATTAGAAGATCCCATTTTGCAAACCCCTGCTGCAATAATGGCTGGGGCAAACAATCATCAGCGTCTGCTAAGAGCACAGAGGGACCTTGAGGCACAATGGGCCTCCTGCTGTAGGAACACACACTTATATGAAGTCACATCTAACGTGAATGAGACCTGTAGGCCACCAAGAGGCAGGATCTAGCAGCCAATCTTAAGGAAACGCAGGCAGTGAGGAATGTGTTCAAGGACACCAGGGAATCCAGACCTTGGAAAACTTTATGGTATAAAGGGGGAAAAACAGAAGAGGTGGGAAGCTGGAGATTAAAATAAATTGTAGAGACACCTGACATAGCAACCAAATGCAACAAGCAGACCTTGTTTGGATCCTGATGTAAACAAATCAATTGTAAGAAAGTGAGAGACAGAGAGACAGAGAGAGAGAGAGCCCTCATGCATCTGCAAGAACTGGAGAAAGTTCAACAACGAGGAACTATTCGGTTATATTAGGGAATTATTACTGATTTCTAAAGTGTGATTATGCATTTTGGTTATGTCTTTTGTAAAAAAGTTCTTACCTTTTAGAGACACACACTGAAATATACAGATAAAAATGACACAATTCTGGGATTTACTCAAAATAATCCAGGGGGAAGACAGGAAATGGATGGGGGGATACAGACAAGATTGGCCAGGACTTGGTGGTTCCTGAATATGTGTTACATTTTTCCCAATGAAAAGTTCATCTCTCTAACTCAGTCTCTGTTTTCCCCGGCTCCATCCTGTAATCGTTTAAAATAAATTCTCCAGGGGCGCCTGGGTGGCTCAGTCGGTTAAGCGGCCGACTTCGGCTCAGGTCATGATCTCACGGTCCGTGAGTTCGAGCCCTGCGTCGGGCTCTGTGCTGACAGTTCAGAGCCTGGAGCCTGTTTCCGATTCTGTGCCTCCCTCTCTCTGACCCTCCCCTGTTCATGCTCTGTCTTTCCCTGTCTCAAAAATAAATAAAATGTTAAAATAAATTCTCCAGGATGGCATTCTTCTGGTCTAATTTTGACGAGTGGAGGGGCTTAGGCATAAAGGTTCTGAGGAAAAGGCAGTCTCTGAACTTATCAGAGGGCTGTTGCATTAGAAAGCTCTGCAGCCAAGTTCCCCCCAGATGGTAACCGGGTTAAAAGCCTCACTATCTGCTGGGGTGTTCTCTCTCTCCCTGCATATTCTAATTCACCAACCAGATTGTCATTCAAGTCACATGCAAATTACATTGTTCCAGAAATTTGCAGGTCAGCCTAGAGGGGCTTTCAAGTGCAGGCGGAGGTGTCTCCACCTCCTCTCCTCCCCCTCCGGTGCTACCCCCTTCTATTCTTTCCACTTTAACAAAACGTACAGAAGTACAGAAACTCCTCTTTCAGTGTATAACTGAGGCTACCCTCTGGGAGAGCTTCTTCTGCCCCCGCCCCGGCCTTCCCCCTTCCAAGGATGAGTCAAGATCAAGAGCTCAAAGTTCAAACCCCCAGCTGGAAGGAAGGAAGCTTCTTTCACAAATCAAACTCCTGGGCACAGGTGAGCACTCTTTTCTAGGAATCTTTCAAAGAGGTTACAAGGCCTCAGTGGCATAGGACTAGTTTCTATGTTCACATTTTCTTCCAGGACGCCTGGCCTTTCTTCTGATTCCTATTCCGTAAGTTAGGATCACATTTCACACCGACTCCTGTGATTATTCCCAGTGAGGCCACCGGGGTTTCGGATGTTCCGGCACTCTTCAATTACACGTTTGCAGGCTCTCTCAAGGATGGTGTGGCAGACAGCTAGTTATCCCCCTGCCGATCTATCCTGTCCTTTCAGGGTAAAGACTGTCCAGGTAAAGACGACATTTCCCAGCCTCCCTTGCAATTTGGCAGGGTCATTAGACTTAAGTTCTAACCAGTGGGCTAGAAAGACCAATTATGGTACCAGTTTGGAATTCTGTCTTGAGAAAAAAGTCGATGAGTGCTCCTGGTCCTTCCCCCCTTCTACTGGCTGGAGAAGATGAGAAATGGACTCACAAGAAGGAAGCATGAGTTGAGAATGGAGTGGTCCCACAGCCCTGAATTGCCACCTCTGCACTGTGACACTGTGGCATGAGGGATATGACTTGTATCTTGTGGAAGCCCGGAGAACTCTTGGTTTGGCAGTTTACCCTGTATCTTAACAAATACAGACGGCTACCTACGACCTCTGGGAACCAATTCTACTTGGACAACTCTAAACACGACTTTATTTCCAAGAACCTGAAGCAGCTCCTTCCCATCACTTTCTTGTCCCAATTTCCTGTCCCTGAAGCCATGCGGTGCAACGCAGTCACTTTGATGATGTGTCTGTCCATGGCTATAAACTCAAGATTCACTTTGGGAGGCTGAAATTTTTCCATAGAGCACTCCACACGAACCTCTCCTCTTGAACGTCAAATGACAAGGAAGGTTTGGAAACATCAAGGAGCAATGGGCCTCTACTCCTACTTTCCGAGGTCCCTAGAGCTCGTATCTTTATGGTTCTTCCTTGGAAAGAGCATTTCCTTCCCACCAAGAGCCAACAGCTCGGCCAACACTGGCAGACATACTCCATTACAAGTAATAATGGGACTCAAGCACTTTAGAAGCTTTTACTAATTGAGCTGCTGAATATCCCTGTGAAGTAGGTAACTATTATCATCCCCAATTACTGTCAAGAAGCTGAGCTGCAGAGATATTAAGTGGCTTGCCAGAATCGTGCAGCAGAGTTGCAAGCAGAGTAAGTTCTCTGGTAGAGGCTGAATTTCAGCCCTAGTCAAAGGAACCAGAACTGTCCTGGAAATCAGGAGACCTGTGTTCCGGTAGTGGTTCTGTCATCAACCACTGAGTAGAAGTCATTTCCTCTTTCTGTGCTCAAGTGTGTGCACGCGCGGGTGTGGGTGTGGGTGTGTGGGTGTGTGTACGTGCACGCATTCGTGTGTGGGTGTGCATGTGTGTGTGTGTGTAGTCTGAATAATCTGCCCACCCTCCGGGCTTTTTCCCACTGAAGGCGGAAGCGGAATTTCAAAGGAACAGACATCCCACTGCTGATTCTCCCAGGAAGAAGTTAATCCTGAGACAGGAAATGAAGATTTAAAGGAGAAAACTTTCTCTTTAATGGGGAAGACTCCAAGGTGAAGAAAGGCCTGTGTTGGGTTAAAGTACGGTTCCCAGGATGTTCAGGGGAGTTAGGGGCTGGCCCGGGACACACGGTGAAGTGAGGAGCGGTAGGGAGTTCAGGGCCCCTTTCCAGGCCAAGGTGGGGCTGCTGAAGAAGGTGACGAAGGGAACACAGCCCAGCCTGGCAGTGCTCAGTTGAGGCCAAGTTTATGGAGTGATGGGGCAAGGCCAGCAGCCCAGGAAGGAAAAATGTGAAAGACTGTGCTCAGAGGTGCAAAGTGGTACTTTGGGAAATGTCCCTAATCCACAGGGACACTGAGAAGAGCAAATTTCTCAGCATGAATGTTGTGTGCGCTGTGCTGTAAATATTTAGAAACAAACAGGAGGGGCGCCTGGCTTGCTCAGATTCGTTAGAGCATACAGCTCTTGATTTTGGGATTGTAAACTTGAGCCCCACCCTGGGCTCAGAGTTTATTTAAAAAAAAAAGCAAAAGAACAAAAACAAAATACTTTGGGAACAAACAGAAGTCACAGGCTGCATGGCATGGGACACTCAGAGATCTGTAAGCCTCCTTTTCACTGAGACACATGAGCCAGAGCCCTGTGTGGCTGGAAATCCGGCCCAAGGCCTCGGGAGGAAGTCTCACTCAGGATTTTCACCCCCACCGCAGTCCACACTGGCCCCAGCTTGTAGGTAATGGCTGAGGTTGTGCTTAGGGCACAGTGCCTTCATTCATTGGAGGTCTGGTGAAGTCCCAGACTAAGAAAATGGGAAGGGGTGTCTGTGGTCTCTCTGTTCTATTCCCAGCTTTTGTTTTAAAGGAATTAAACTCAAGTAAAGTTTGGCTGACTCACTGCACACTCAATGCATCGTGACAAAGGTCAACACTACCCCAATCCATATCTGTCCCCCTGGAAAGTTCTGTCACTCTAGAAAATTTCCTCAAACTCCTTTCCAGTCAATCTCCTCACCCTTCAACAAGCAACTGATCTTTTGCTTTCCATCATCTTTGTGTAGTTTGGTCTGTTCGAAAACTTGTTAGAAATGGAACCATACCCGGGCGCCTGGGTGGCTTAGTTGGTTGAACACCTCACTTCAGCTCAAGTCATGATCTCACGGTTCATGGGTTTGAGCCCCACATCGGGCTCTATGCTAACAGCTCAGAGGCTGGAGCCTGCTTCAGATTCTGTGTCTCCCTCTCTCTCTGCCCCTTCCCCACTCCCACTCTCTCTCTCTCAAAAGTAAATACATTAAAAAAATTAAAAAAAAAACCCTGGAACCATATTGTTTGTACTCTCTACCCATTTTTAACATGCAAATGCTGTTTTCAATTATGTGCCAGGAGTAAACATGGCATGCCTAGAAGATACCAAGACCCAGAGGCTATGCAACTCCCCTAGCACACCTGACGAGGCAGAAACAAGCTGGCAGAGATTAAATTTCTCAACCTTCATCTTTTGCTGAGTGTCCAGGCTGATCTCTTGCTTCCCTCAGTCCAAAGTCCTGAAACCTCAGGGCTTGCTTTGACCTCAACTCCCCTCCACCTGGCCCCAACACAGACCAGTCTCTGTACCCTGAGGGTCCCGGCATCCTGGGCTATATTGGGCTAGAGTAACAATCCTGATGCAGGCATAGAGCTTTGCTAAAGCTTTAGAGCTAATAATATTTACTACCATTTATCGAAAGCTCTCCAAGACACCATGCTTTATGTTTGCATGTATCATCTCAGATAATTTTCACAGCCCCTCCCCCACTCCTGAATTATTTCAATTTTACACATGAGGAAACTGAGGCTCACAGAAATTAGAATGGGGCTTCTAAGACTTTCATGTGCAAATGATTCACCTGGGGGGTCTTGTTTAAATGCAGATCCTTATTTAGTAAGTCTGGGGCTGGCCTGAGGGTCGGTATCTTGTAATAAGCTGCCAGTCAACACTGACGGTTGTTGGCTCCTGGATCATACTTGGAGTAGCAAGGGGTGACATAACCCCTCTGAGGTCACATCCAGCCTATGAACTCTGAATAGCTGCTTGCAAAGCTGGTGCTCTTAACCGTTCTGCTTATGTGGTGCAAAGAAGAAGAAGGAGGAGAAGGAAGAGAAGGACGGGAGTGGGAGGAGGAGCTAAAGAACACTGGGGTGGTGGTGTGGGCAGATTGAACAAGTGAATCTGGAGGTTGGGACCCAGGGAGAGGAAGCATGATGGTGGGCCGCTGGGGCCAGATTAGAGAAGAGGAATGGCCACCAGTCCCTGGAGGTGAGATGGATATAAAGTCTGGCCATTTAAATGTGTTTGCTATGTTTTGCTATAGGTCCTTTGATATAGCCCTGACCCTTCAGCAGCGTCTTTCACTCACATAACCTTGAGCTTGAATTGGTGCAAGTTTGGCCAGATGAGAACCGGGCTAGGATAGAACATATGTGGTAGGCAAAGATGGAGAAGGGAATCTAAATGGAAAGTCAGAGCCAAAGGAGGTTAGGGGAGGGGAGGCCCCCTTTGCCCCTGCCCCAATTTTCCATGAGAGAAAATCTGGGTCTCTCACTGTGCTTGAGCTGGGCACTCAAGCTCATCTTGTTCATAATTTTAAGAGCAGTTACAAGATTTCACATCTGTTACTTCATTTATTACACATAACAGTCTTGGGGGGCCAGAGGCTACAAATCACCACTCCTTTTTCAAAGACTCAGAAATCAAGGTGTGGTGGGGGTGGCCACTGGAATTTTCTCCGTCACCCAGTTGCAGGGTGTCAGAGAGGGGCCAGAAATGTGCTTCTCAACCCCCTCTGGGAATCAGAATCAGCTGGGAGTGTTTAAAGAGAACCTGTTGGGGCACCTGGGTGGCTCAGTCGGTTTAGCGTCTGAGTTCGTGGGTTCGAGCCCCAGGTTGGCCTCTGTGCTGACAGCTCAGAGTCTGGAGTCTGCTTCGGATTCTGTGTCTCCCTCTCTCTCTCTGCCCCACCCCTGCTCATGCTCTGTCTCTCAAAAAAACAATTTTTTTTTTAATTAAAAAAATAAATAAATAAAGGGGATCTGTTGCCTGGATCTCCACCAGCAACCTGATTCTGTTCATTTAGAGTTGGGCCCGAGCATCAGGACATATAAGCCCCCCACTTATCCGAGGAAGATACATGTCAACACCCCAGGGGATGTCTGAAACCACAGACAGTACCGAGCCCTGTATCTACTGTTTGTTCCTGTACATACATACCTATGATAGAGTTCAGTTCATAAATTAGGCACAGTGAGAGAATAACAATGACTACTAATAAAATAGAACAATTCTAGCAATGTAATGTGATAAGTTATGTGGATATGGTCTCTCTCTCTCTCAAAATACCTTTTTGTACAGTAGTAATCCCTCATTTCCTGGTGACAGGGAGATGACAAAATGCCTGTGTAGGAGATGCTGTGAGGTGAATGATGTAGGCGCTGTGACGTAGCATCAGGCTAGTAATGACCTTCTGACACTTGGTGAGAAGGAGAATCATCTGCTTCCAGACCACAGTTGGCCCTGGGGTAACTGAAGCCACCGAAAGCGAAACCACGGGCAAGGGGGAACTACCGTATTTTTCAAAAGCTTCTCATTGATTCTAATGTTCAGTCAGAGTGAGAGCCCCTACGCTGGCTGATACACATAAAGTGCTCACCTCAGTCAGCCCAAGGTCAGCCACAGCTAATGTCAGCAGCTGGGAACACTTTCACCATACAAACTCAAACCCCATGATGCCATGCTGTCAACCATGGTTCTCAGACGCTACTAATCCTAAGGATCACCTGGCTTGTTAAGACAACTCCCTGGTCCTCACACGCACAGTTTCTGACCTAGTAGGTCTGGGCTGGGAACTTAGAACGTGCCTTTCTCACAGGTAGGCTTTCCAGGTGCTGTTGGCCCAGGGATCACACTTTGAGAACCGGTTCTACAAACCAAGTAAGGGAAGGGGACTCTTTTCCATCTTTCTGGGTGAAATGGCCAGGCTGGGGCTCTTCCAGTGGCCTGCCATGACAGGTGGAAGGATCTGCTGTCCAGGCCACCTTTCACCAGGTGCATTATCTAGTTAGGTGTGACTAAAAATGGCTCGCTGGTGACTGACCTTCCAGGACGGGGGCCTACATTTGATGGCTAAGACTGAGAGAAAACACCCATAGCCTAGGCAATGCCGTCTGGCTCACATGATTAGGGACTACTTGAAAAAGAAAGGGACTAGGAGGGGGGAGGAAATGAAAATCTGTAAAAGAAAATCTCTAGTGTCAAAGGTTCTGAACACTCTCACAGACACAGAGAGACATAATGATATACTATCTATCCTTTCAGTCCAAGGGAAGCGTTCTAGAACCTTCTTGGGATTTTCTGCTCTGATGGAAAAAACCAGACGCCACCCCCATTTGAAGCCATGAGTTGCATTACGTGCAACCTCCCACCACCTCCACCCTGACCACAGCCTGATCAGTCCTATTAGCCCCAAACTGCCACCTGTAGGCCTAAGGGAGTCCAGCAGCCAATGAGGAGGCCCGGTGCAAGAACTCTGACCAATAGGGAAGCTCTGTGGTGGGCAGTGGCTACCTGTCCAAGTTAGAGCTACTCTCTGGGGGACACACAGGATGACGGTAAAGCAGCAGCAGTGGTTAGGAGGTGAGACAAAAACAGAGGGAGGGCTGAGAAACTGGGTTACCAGGAGGACAGAGTCTTCAGAATAAGCAGCCCTTGTGAGGTGCTGACAGGGTGGCCAGGTCACTAGTACTGCTGATGTTCTCAGCCATGTTCCCTACTGGTTTCTTGCCCACAAAGTTTGTTGGCTAAGTAGAGCTAATGACCTCCTCCCCCTTTCGCCACCCCACAGACCAGCGATGGAAGTCCGGGTTTAATTCAAAGACCCTCATGGGCCACAGTCCCCAAAGGTCATGCATCCATGTGTTTTCTCCTTGACTTCTTCCATGTGGTTAAGCAAAAAGACCGAGGACAACCGCAGCCATTTCTGCCTCCACACGTTTGCTCTCCTCTGTGGAAGTGCCTTCATCTTACCTTCAGACAGATATTCTCACCCCCCACTGTCTCTCTGGTCATTGAGGTGTAAGACTGGAAAATCAAATATGAGCTACTTTGGTGCTATGTCATAGGTATCCTATGAATTCAGGGAAAAAGGTTCTACAGCATAACTCACCAGAGCTTTCTGCACTGAGATGCAGGTGGAGTCCCAGTTAAATATGGATATTTGATCCACAACCCTTTTGGTTCCCAGTGAAAAAGAATTCCAATTCAAATTGGCCAAAAAACAAAGGGCAGGCATGGGGTAAGGCACACGGTGGGAGGGGAGAAAGGAAGGGGGAGGGTACCTTTTCTTTAGAACATCCCACTGTCGCTGCATTCGGGAGCTCCAACACTCTCATTAAGACTCAATATTTCTCGGGCACCTGGGTGGCTCAGTCGGTTAAGTGTATGATCTCACGGTTTGTGGGTTCGAGCCCTGCATCCGGCTCTGTGCTTAACACTTGCTCAGAGCCTGGAGCCTGCTTTGGATTCTGTGTCTCCTTCTCTCTCTGCCCCTCCTCTGCTCATGCTCTGTCTCACTCTGTCTCTCAAAAATAAATAAAAATAAAAACAAAAAATTAATAAAGAAAAGACTCAATATTTCTCCATTCCTCACCTCTAGTTCTCTTCATTCTTGAGTGGTAAGTACCACCATTAGTAACTCAAGGCTTACGTTCTACCAGTAGAAATAAATGGACGCCTTCTTTTCTCTTAGATCAGGCAGGAGTCCTGGCAAGCCTCCATTGGTCACAAGTCTATCACAGCACCTGCTTATGGACTGGTGATGCCTAGGTTTTGTGCCTACCTCTGGACAGAGAGTAGGCAAGGGCTGGTCCCCAAAGGAGGGTTGGGATCCTATTATCAGAAGAATGGAGAATGAATGCTGGGAAGGCAAAACCTATAAATGCCTTCTTCAGTATTTTCCTTGGTTTCATTCTCTCTGTCTTTATCTTTGCCAAGGAAAGGTGGCCCAAAGCAGGATTTGGATAGGTTGATGTCTTGGCCAAAAAGCATCTCCATAACACCACCCAACATCACCAGTTCCTGTGAGGCTGGCCATGTGTTTTCTGGCATGGATTCTCTTTTGTCCTTGCTTCTTTCTATAATCTAGAACACAAGTATGAGGATCTAACATTCCCTTGCCAGTTCTATCTCTAATTTGTAAAAGGGCACTCCGTCTCCCTGACTTCTCTCCAAAGAGACTGAAGACTGTCCCCCATACATGGTCTCAGGGCACAAAGCACCTGTACCAACAAGGCCCCTGGACACTTCCCAGTAACATTGTTTCCTTGAGCCCCACCCTGAGGCTTCTAAAGCTACAAGGGAAATCCAAGATTTCCCTACATTCCAAATAATGTCTGCCTTTCCGTTTTCTGCTGTAACAAAGCTTAAAACAAAGGCAAAGATATAGGGAATCCTTTTTGATAAATTCTTCAAGATAATGTCTTCTATCTATCCTGAAGGAATTAATCATGCATACAAATCTTATTAAATTACAAGCATATTAATCCCTCTATCATTTATAAAGGAAAAGAGTTGGAGACCATTTAAATATCCAACCATACAAGAATCAGTAAACAGCTAAGGTACATTCACCGCCATTATGCAGCTATCACATAGGAATACGATGCAACCAATAAAAATAATGTAGAAGGATATCCAACGATGTGAGAGAATAGGATATGCTGCTAAGTGAAAACAGAAGAAAATGCTACCTTCCATTTTTAAAAACTGTGAGCACACTGTTATTGGCCGAACTGTGTCGCCCTCAAAAATCATAAGTTAAAGCCCCAATGCCAATGTGATTGTATCTGGAGATCCAGCCTACAGGGAGGTAATTAAGGTTCAACGAGGTCATAAGAATGGGGCCCTGATACAACAGGATTGGTTCCTTGTAAGAAGAAACATCAGAGAGCCCACCGTCTCTATCTCTCTGCCATGGGAGGACATGGCGAGAAGGTGACCGTCTACAAGCCAGGAGGAGAGTCCTCACCAGAACGTGGCCACCCAGATCTGGGACTTCCAGCCTCCAGAAATGTTGTTTACGCCACCCAGGCTATGATATTTTGTTCTGGCAGCCTGAGCTAAGATACTCATGTGTACAGATGGCATGAAGCCATGTTAACAGGGATTATCTCTGTGAGTAAGATTACTGGGGACTTTCAGCTTCAGCATTTTAGTTTTGTAGGCTTATTATAGGGAACAAATATGATTTTTATAAATGCACAAAATCAATGCTATCTTTCTATACGTCAGTAATGGTCACTTATGGGTATGACAGAATTAATACATGTTCAGTGAAGAAACTGGTGGTTTTATGTTCTTTTTGCCGATCTGTACTTTCTAAAATATCTACGATAAGTAGATATTAATTTCATTTTTCAAAAAGTTATTTTCACACAGATTTTCCCCTTACACAGTAAATCATCTCTAAGGGATGCCTGAGGCGCATTTGTGTGTGTTTGTGTGTGTTTGTGTGTGTGTGTGTGTGTGTGTGTGTGTGAGACAGAGAGAGAGAGAGAGAAGGAGAAGAGGAAAGAGAGAGATAGAAAGGGAGAGTGAGACCTTGAAAACCCATATCTTAGAATTCTTACACTCAACAAGCTTCAACTGACAGCCACTGCAGGTCAGGTGCCGATCTGTATTTTTTTTCTTTACTACTGCAATAGTTTCTTTTTATCATGGTGTAACAGTATTACCACACACTTAGCAGTTTAAAACAACACACATTTATTCTCTACCATTCCATGGGTATCAGGAACCCTGGCACGGCTTGGCTGGGTCCTCTGTTTAGGTTCTCACGAGAGTACAGTCAAGGTGTCAGCTGGGGCTGCATTCTCATTAGAGGCTCGACTAGGGAAGGACCTGCTTTCAGCCTTCTTCAGGCTGTTGGCAGAAATCAGTTTCTCATAGTTTAGAGCTAAGATTTCAGATTCTTGCTGGCTGAATCTTGTTGGTCAGAGGCCACTGTCAGCTGCAAGAGACACCACAAGGTTTGTCCTTTCTACAGATGTTCCCCAGCATGGATGCTTGCTTCCTCCAAGCCTGCAAGGAACGTAGAGACTACAGCAACACCTGACGTCCGGTAATCACATACACGTAATCATGTGTACTAGTGTGTAGAAGCAAGTCACATGTGGGGCGCCTGGGTGGTTCAGGAGGTTGAGCAACCGACTTTGGCTCAGGTCGTGATCTCACAGTTTGTGAGTTCGACCCCACATCAGGGTCACTGATGTCAGTGCAGAGCATGCTTCAGATCCTCTGTCTCCCTTTCTCTCTGCCCCTCCCCTGCTCTCTCTCTCAAAAATAAATAAACATTAAAAAAATAAAAGAAGGGGTGCCTGGGTGGCGCAGTCGGTTAAGCGTCCGACTTCAGCCAGGTCACGATCTCGCGGTCTGGGAGTTCGAGCCCTGCGTCGGGCTCTGGGCTGATGGCTCAGAGCCTGGAGCCTGTTTCCGATTCTGTGTCTCCCTCTCTCTCTGCCCCTCCCCCGTTCATGCTCTGTCTCTCTCTGTCCCAAAAATAAATAAAAAAAAGTTGAAAAAAAATTAAAAAAAAAATTTAAAATAAATAAATAAATAAATAAATAAATACATAAATAAATAAAAGAAGTGAGTCACAAGTTCTGCCCAGTCTCACGGGGATGGGACCCACAAGGGCATAACCACAGGCAGATCACAGGGCCACCTTAAGCATCTGCCACAAATGCTATATTTAATTTTATCGAATTCGATGCATTTGAAAAAATGAAACAATGTAAGATTTTTTTCATATTCTGTCTGAGACCATTATTTTTACAGGGCTTTAATTCTCTGCTTATCATATTTTTTGAGATTCTCATTCATCTTCTCTTTAAATTACTACGTAAAATTTTTAATGAAGTATAAAAATATCTCCAGGAAAGAGAACAAATCATAGATGTATACAGTTTGAAGACTTTTCATAGGGACACCTGGCTGGCTCAGTCAATAGAGTGTGAGACTCTTGATCTCAGGGTTGTGGGTTTGAGCTCCACGTTGGGTATGGAGATTCCTTAAAAATCAAAATCTTTATTGAAAAGAAAAAGATTGTTCATGAAATGATTGCCCCCACATAACTGGCACAATGGATCAAGAATCACCACGTTCCTGGCTTTAGAAGCCCCCTTGTGCTTCCCGGCAGGGCTACCCTCTCCTCCTCTGCTAACTTGTTCATGCCTGTCGACCCCACTTATTGAGTTGTCCCAGAATAGGGATTTTTAGGCTTAGGAACAAGACCGGCTCAGCCAACCAGGACCAAAAAGAACTTTTGCTACAGACCCAGTGCTGATAGAAATGATGCTTTGGCTCAAGCAGGATTGAGCCGCTGGCATTTACAGGCTGATGACTTCCTCCCCACCGGAGAAATTGGAAGGAAAAAAACAAAAAACAAACTGTGTTGGAGGGAATCAAAGGCCAAGAGAGGAAGAGCTACTGTGGGGTGTTCTTCGCCCCTGGAGATGTTTCTACTTCCAGACTCACGTGAATTACTCCCCAGGGAAGCAAAGAAAGTTTGCAGATGTGAGTGGGGGAACTAAGACTTCTCTGGGGCAGCACTGTCCAAGAGAAATATAATGCAAGCCATAGTATGCTTGCATTAAATTTTCTGGTGGCTGTGTAAAACAAAAGAAGAGGAAATAAGCTTTAATCCTTTTAATGATTAAATATTAAATAATAATTTAATTTTAATAATTTTTTTATTAAAAATATCCAAAATAATATCATTTTAACCTAAATCAGTGTAAAATTATACATGAGATATTAATGAGATATTTTATATACAATGAGATGTTTTACTTTTTTATTTTCATACTAAGTCAAGGAAATCCAGTGCCTTAGGTCTAGAGTTTCACAGGCCAATTCAGACTAGCCACGTTTCAGTGGCTCAGTAGCTTATGTGCCTGATGACTATGGTATCGGTGGCCCGCAGAGTTCTAAGGATATGAGAAAATAAAAAATGCTGATTTTTCAAATGCTTCAAAGGTAGGTTCCAATGATAATCAAGACCCATGCATTCATTCATCAAACATTTTTGCATACAGGGGCTAGAAAGAACTCAAAGCTTCTGCCCTTAAGGACCTTAAAATGGAGCAAAGGAGACAGACGTGAATAGACCGTTATACCATCAGGGGGTGAATGCAGTGCCAGAGAAAAGCAGGAGGGAGCAAAGAGATGACCATCTACATGGCAAGGTGACTGGACAAACAGGCACCCTAATATTACCACCCATTACAATCAGTTAAGATGCCTCAAACTCTCATCATTCAGTGGGCTCTGTGTCACGAAAACAGCCAGGTTCGAATACAAACACCTATTCGGGCAGGGGAACATGGAAACTCACGCAAGCCCATTTACGTGCATTATTGTTTGAAACAAGATTTATTTGTGTTATTTAGCAGAAAACAAAGCCGGAGGGTGGGAGAAAGATCTAAGACTAAAGGCTCAACTGTGGAACACTCGGATCCTAGAAGGCTCCTAAAACACGACAGTAAAAGGGGAAAATGCATTGAAAGTGCAGATTTAAATGTCAGGAGGAAGCAGGAAAGGTACATGACTTTACACACGGAGAAAGTAGCCCAGACCAATGTCTTTCTTTTTCCTAACATGTCCTATCCACCTAAGTATGCATCCCTAAATAATAGACGACTGTACTTTTGAGAATCTCATTATTAAAAAAAATTTTTTTTTAATGTTTATTTTTGAGACAGAGAGAGAGAGCGCAAGCTGGGGAGGGGCAGAGAGAGACAGAGGGAGACACAGAAACTGAAGCAGGCTCCAGGCTCTGTCAGCACAGAGCCCGACACGGGGCTCGAACTCACGAACCATGAGATCATGCCCTGAGCCGAAGTCAGACTTTTAACTGACTGAGCCACCCAGGCGCCCCTGAAAGTCTCATTATTAAAAGAGAACTGACATACAAAAAATGGCACATATTTAAAGTGCAGTTTTTGAGGTAGATATCATTGTTGTCTCAGTTTGTCAGATGAGGACAGTGAGGCTCACAGAGGGGAGGCTGGCCTTTCCAGGGTCCTACACCTGTGAGGGCAGGTTTGTCTCCAGGGCTCCAGCCCAGGCCCTGTCCTCCCTCTCTGTCTCCACTCCAACTCCCCTGTAGGAAACCAGAGGTGACACTATCATGGCCCTGGTGAGGCTGGGATGGGAGACTTCCAGGCGGGCAGGAAGACTCGGGGTGACTGGGGGTGCCCAGAAGTCTGGGAGACTTTATTTGGGCTTTGTGTTCAGCCTTCTTCTTCACGCTCATTTTCCTTTGGCCCCTCCCCCAGCAGGGAATGGAGTGTAGACCCCAGGAACGGAGGGGAGGCACCCATGGCTGAGAAGCCCAGGTAACAACCACTCATTCTCCCAGGTAAAGTGCCAATGAAAGTCTGTTACAGTTTCACTAACAAATGAGTGTGAAAACATGTTGGGAATTTTCTGGTTATCCTCATAGTATGCTGGAAGAGAGAGGCAGCGGGGTGCAGTGTTTAACCATCAGCCTGTGGGTTCGAATCCCACGTGTCCCTCTTCTTCTGATGACCCTGGGGAGGCTCATTACCTCCCTGATCTGCCCGAGTTTCTCCCTCTACTGTGGGATCCCAGCATTACCTACTCATGGAGTGGCTGGGAAAACCCACTGAGAGGAAGCCTGTAGAGCATTTAACTCCGTGCCTGGCCCACGAGAAGGTTTTCAGAAGGACCAGCTGCTATCAGTAATGAAAAATAACACTACATGAGACGGAAAGCAAGAGGAGAGACCTCGGTCTCCATCAAACCTTCAAGCATGTGCCCCACTGCCTCTGTTCTGGAGTATTCCAGCAGGCATGGAAGGAATTCTTATGGTGGTGGTGCCTGTCAGGATGCAGGGGACTCCTCAGGAACCTAAGGTGGAGTCCTCAGAAGAACCACGGGCCATGGGTATGGACACTCGGGAGGGGCCGAGAGGGGCAGGTGCATTCTCTCTCCAGTTCCCTGAGACCAGATGCCGCCACTCTGACTTTCTCCTTCCTTCCCACTTTGGCTCTGCTTCCCTCCCTTGCCCTTCCATCCTCCTCCCTCTCAGTCCTTTCTCCCTCTCTGGATTTGTTAAATTCCCATGGCTGCTGTAACAGC
The DNA here is from genome assembly GCF_018350175.1 of Felis catus. Lineage (NCBI taxonomy): Eukaryota > Metazoa > Chordata > Mammalia > Carnivora > Felidae > Felis > Felis catus. The sequence goes on from NC_058369.1 coordinate 39,653,554, forward strand.
TCACCACAGACTTGGTGGCATAAAACAATGGAAATTGATTCTCTCCCAGTTCTGGAGCTGGATCTGAAATCAAGGTGTCCACAGAGTTGGTTCTTTCTGGAGGTTCTGAAGGAGAATTGGTGTCTTGTCTTTCTCCTTGTACAGGCCACCAGCAGTCTTTGGCATTCCCGATGCCTTGGTCTGTGGACACATCACTAGGACCTCCGCCACACTCTTCACATGCACCCCCACCCCCGGTCTCTGTATCAGAGACCCTCTCATCTCTGAGGACACCACTCATTGGATCTAGAGCCTCCCCTCAAACCCAGGGTCATCTCATCGTAAAATTCTTTTTTTAATGTTTATTTTTGAGAGAGCGAGGGAGGCTCAGACAGAGAGAGAGGGAGACAGAGGATCCAAAGTGGGCTCTTTGCTGACAGCAGAGAGCCCCACGTGGGGCTCGAACCCGTGACCTGGGAGACCATGACCCAAGCTGAAATCAGACGGCTAACGGACTGAGCCACCCAGATGTCCCAGTTATCTCATCTCTAAATCTTAACTTAATAACATCTGCAAAGACCCTTTTTCCAAATAAAATCCTATTCTGAGGTTCTGGGTGACTGTATATCTTTTGGGGCCACTATTTAGCTCACTAAACGCTTTTTCTATTTTCTCTCCAACCCCCAATTTTGTATATCCACCCCCTTTTCCTCTCCCCACTCCTTTGCCCACCCTCCTTGTTCCTCTTCCTCTCCCTCTTCTTCCCCTTCTCTCCCCTCTTTCCCCTCTCTTTTCTCTCTCCACTGCCTTTTTAAAATAAAGCTTCTCTGGGGTGCTTGGGTAGCTCAGTTGGTTGGGCGTCCGACCTCGGCTCAGGTCATGAACTCGCGGATCTAGGGTTGGAGCCCCGTGTCAGGCTCTGTGCTGACAGCTCAGAGCCTGGAGTCTGCTTCGGATCCTGTGTCTCCTTCTCTCTCTGTTACCCGCCTCCCCACTACCCCACCACCCACCCCCACCCACTTGCACTCTCTCTCTGTTTCTCTCTCAAAAATTAAAATAAAGATTAAAAAAAATTTTTTTAAATAAGACTTCTCTTCGGTGCTTCCTCATCATTTAGCTTGTACTGGCCAGAACTTCACATAAATTGTCAGACCGGATGCCCAGCAATAGCTAGTCTAGAATTTTTAATTTAACATTCTTGGGAGGACAGTTTTGACTGGGTGAGCCTGATCAGGTGTCCAATCAGCTGTGGGCTTAGAGGCAGGGTTAGTTACCAGGTGCAGGCAGGTCAGTCTGGGCCCCCAAGGAGGACCCGCCTGTCAATGGGTCCACTGTATGTGTAATCAGAACTCGCTGCCCAGTCGCTGCGGGTCATGGGGCATCAACAGAGCTTTCAGATACCTTTTTCTGCCAAGATTTAATAAACCTGCTCCATCTGGGCCTGTATTCAATGCCATGAGGCATAGTTTTTGTAACTTGCTTGATTGTGAGAATCATATGATAAAGGAGGGTGTTTTGTTAAAAACAGAGATTACCAGGCCCGCCTTCTCTGGACCGCATTCTAATAAACACTCAAGGAGATTCTTACCAACAGAAAATTGTGGAAAACAGAACCATAGCGCAAAGTGTCTTTCTTTCTTCTTTTTTTTTTTTTTAACGTTGATTCATTTTTGATAGACAGAATATGAGCAGGGGAGGGGCAAAGAAAGAGGAAGACACAGAATCTAAAGCAGGCTCCAGGCTCTGAGCTGTCAGCACAGAGCCCAAGGTGGGGCTCGAACCCAAAACCGTGAGATCATGACCTGAGTCAAAGTCAGATGCTTAACTACTGAGCCACCCAAGCTCCCTGAGCACAATGTCTTTCTTTAAAAATTTTTTTCAATGTTTATTTTTGAGAGATAGAGAGAGACAGAGCATGAGCAGGGGAGGGGCAGAGAGAGAGGGAGACACAGAATCCAAAGCAAGCTTCAGGCTTTGAGCCATCAGCACAGAGCCTGACGCGGGGCTCTAACTCATGAAAGGTGAGATCATGACCTGAGCCGAAGTCAGACACTTAACCAACTGAGCCACCCAGGTGCCCCACAATGTCTTTCTAATGTCAAAGAGTTTGTCTCACTGTTCCCAGCAAATCTATCCCCTGATAACAGATTGCTGTGAGGTTCAACCAACCTGAAGAGAAAACGTGGTAACAACGCACAATGCCACAACTGGAAGCGTGGCATGGCGTGGTGAGGAATGTGGGCTTGGGGCTGCTGCACAGACCAAAAGTTGCTGGCCAGTGGCCCGCGGCTACGTGACTTCTCTAAACCTCACGTCCACTTGTAAGATGGGGGACGACGATATTCTCGTTGGTCTTTTTGTGAAGATGAAGGACTGTAATGAACATGAGGCGTGTGTTTTGAGCATGTCCTCTACGGAACACGTCACATGGGCCATGTCTTAAAGCAGCCAGCACAGCACATGGCTGTGGCGGGGGGCAGCCACCTTCTCTGCTGGGTCCGGAGCTGCTGCAGCCGCCCTGGCCAGGTAGAGAGCACCCTCTCTTGAACAGAATTGTTCTCTCTGCGGAAGAGAGAGATGGGGTGTCAGGGAATGAACACTGGGTTAGAAGCGACCCACTGTGTCTGCCACATCTTCTTAGGGGCATTTCCAGCAGCGTTTGGTTTTGTTTAATTTTTGTCATAGAAATTCTCAAATCTACAACAAAAGAAGAGAGGATCATACAACGAACCCCGTGTCCCCATTGGCCAGCTGCAACGATCGTCTTCCGCCATTGTGATTTCACATCTCTCCCTTCCTTACCACCTCCCCACTGCCCCCACTAGAATACTATAAAGGAATCGCTTCACTTTTTTTTTAATTAAAAAAAAATTTTTAACTTTTTTTTATTATTTTTGAGAGACAGGGAGAGACAGAGCATGAGCGTGGAAGGGGCAGAGAGAGAGAAAGGGAGACACAGAATCTGAAGCAGGCTCCAGGTTCTGAGCTGTCAGCACAGAGCCTGATGCAGGGCTCAAACTCACAGACCGCGAGATCATGACCTGAGCCGAAGTCAGGCGCTTAACCGACTGAGCCACCCAGGTGTCCCTTAATTTTTTTAAATATTCTTTGAGAGAGACAGACAGAGCATGAGTGGGGGAGGGGCAGAGAGAGAGGGAGACACAGAATCTGAAGTAGGCTCCAGGCTCCTCCTGGCTGTGAGCACAGAGCCTGACGTGGGTCTTGAACCAAGGAAGATCATGACCTGATCATGTAAGATTGTAAGATCATGACCTGAGCCAAAGTCAGACACTCAGTTGACCAAGCCACCCAGGCACTGCTCTTCTCTTTTTTTTTTTTAAATAGACTTTGTTTTTTTAGAGCAGTTTTAGTTTCACACCAAAATGGAGCAGAAGGTACAGAGATTTCCCATATAACCCCTGTCCCCATACACACAGCCTCCCCAACTACCAACATCCCCCCCCCCCCCGGCAAACAGAGGCACATTTGTTACAATCCATGAGCCTACACTGACACATGGTTATTACCCAGAACCCAGAGTCCACACTCAGTCTTGATTGCACCTTCTACGTGTTTGGACAAATGTATAAGGACATGTAATTGTTTCTCTTTTAAATACCCCGGTATTTCTGAAAGATACAGGCCCTCATTACATTATGAGCACCTCACGTGATGCAGTAGAAAGCATAGGCACCACCTATAAAGGAATGTTGCCACAGGTACTGAGCCTGACACAAGATCTGGACTTTACGGGAGCTACAGGGAATTGGGGTGTGTTCACTGTCACCCCCAGATTACAATCAGTTACGTCCATTAACGTGCCATGTTCACAGGGCAAATAACCCACGTTTTCTTTTTTTTTCTGTATTTATGTATTTTTTATGTTACACAAGTTTTTCAGGGCACCTGGATGGCTCAGTTGGTTGAGCGTCTGGCTCTTGATATCGGCCCAGGTCATGACCCCAGGGTCATGAGATCAAGCCCTGCATTGGGTTCCAAGCCGAGCATGGAGCCTATTTGAAATTCTCTCTCTCTCTCACTCTGCCCATCTCTCCTGCTTCCATGCTCTCTTTCTCTGTCTTAAAAAAATATATATATTTTTTTACAGTAAGCTCTAACCCCAATGTGGGGCTTGAACTCACAACCCTGAGATCAAGAGTCACATGCTCAGGGCACCTGGGTGGCTCATTAGGTTGAGAATCCCACTTTAGCTCAGGTCATGATCTCACAACTCATGGGTTCAAGCCCCGCATCGGGCTCTGTGCTGACAGCTCAGAGCCTGGAGCCTGCTTAGGATTCTGTGTCTCCTTCTCTGTCTGTCCTCCCTGCTCATGCTCTGTCTCTCTCTCTGTCTCTCAAAAATAAATACAAACATTAAAAAAATTTTATTTTAAGAGTCACATGCTCTACTGACTGAGCCAGCCAGGTGCCCCCAACCCCCACTCTGGGGTTTCTTTTTTCACCTAATGAATAGCCTTTAAAAAGAGAGAGAGGTGGGGCGCCTGGGTGGCGCAGTCGGTTAAGCGTCCGACTTCAGCCAGGTCACCATCTCGCGGTCTGTGAGTTCGAGCCCCGCGTCGGGCTCTGGGCTGATGGCTCAGAGCCTGGAGCCTGTTTCCGATTCTGTGTCTCCCTCTCTCTCTGCCCCTCCCCCGTTCAAGCTCTGTCTCTCTCTCTCCCAAAAATAAACGTTGAAAAAAAAAATTAAAAAAAAAAAAATTAAAAAAAAAAAAAAAAGAGAGAGGAAATTGTTAAAGACCATAGCAGACTCAAGCAGATGCAGTGTGGGGACTGACAGAAGAATTTAGCCCCTGATTTGAACGAACCAACCATGAAGCTATGTTTTTGAGATGATTGGGGGAAATTGAACAGGCACTTTGTACTAGATGATGAGAGTGGATTGCCATTAGTTTGGGGGGATATTATAAGGGCATGTGGTCAGTATTATTGTTGAAGTCCTAACTGGCATTTCCTTTGACATAAACACACAGGGAAGAACTTTGGAGTGACTGGTTCAAGACCTTGAGCCCAGTCTGAGCTCCGCCAGTAAATTGCTGGTTGTTGGGCCTCAGTGTTCTCATCTGCAAAATGTGTAGGCTGGAAAGGATTTCATCACCTTCTACCATCCCAACCTCGACAATTTCAATTCCAATGTCATCTCCACCCTCTTTGTGCTGATACCATCATCAGGTCAGAGAGGTCAGCTAGGATGAGCTCATGGTTTACACAAACCATGCTTCTATTTATGTGTCACGGTAACTTCATTTTTTTTTTTTAGAGACAACGTTATTGATTCCCATTTAGCTTGTGGGCCACTCTGAGATTCTTATCTTCCTTCATCCTAAGAGCCTGCCTCTGCTCAACCTGGATCCAGGGAATGACATTCCTCTCTATTAAATGCCTCTCTGATTCACACCTCCCCACTTTTCCACATTGTCAAGGTTATTTTAGCTAATATGCTGCATTTATTATTTATTATTCAAATAGCTGTGATTGCTCTAACTCAAGATGGGTAGATCCCAGCCTGGCTCTGGTGGCCATGGACTCACAACAACAAAAGTGCTTTCTAGGGGCACCTGGGTTGTTCAGTCAGTTAAGCATCTGACTCTTGATTTCAGCTCAGGTCATTATCTCACGGTTTCACAGTTTGAGCCCCGTGTCAGCCTACGTTGGCAGTGCGGAGCCTGCTTGGGATATTCTCTCCTTCTCGCTCTCTCTCTGCCCCTCCCTCACTAGCACACGCACTCTCTCTCTCAAAAATAAAATAATAATAATAAAAGTGCCCTCCCATTCCATAGAGTGGCTCAATCTTTTAAAGCACATTTTTCATGGAAGATGGTCTCCTTTTATATTCAGTCACTCTGGAGTGACATAGGCATTCTTATTCCCATTTCACAGGCTGAATAATTAAGGTTCTGGGGAAATGAAGTGACAACTCAAGAGACGGGAGCTTGGATTCCAAGTCGTGAATCACCTTCATGACCTTGGGCAGGGCTGAGGCCCCATGAGGCTACGGTGGAATTGACTACACACGGGGATATGCCCAGGCTAACCCAGGCTGATACCTGTCGCGCCTGTGTGGTTATCACCTGTGACCCCTTTCGCTCTAAAATGTCTTCCAGCTTGGTAGATAAATTATGCAGTTCCCTACCTGGAGCCCTGGAAGAGGAGGTACATGGACCAAACCAGTGGTTTTCAATCCTGGTGGCTCAACAGAGTCACTGGGAGAGAATGAACTTGGAATACACAGACCTCACCCTAAACCAATTAAATCAGAACATTTGCCGGGATGGGCCCTGAAATTGTATTTGGTTCGAGCTCCCCGGGGGATTCTAAGGTGCAGCTGGAGTTGCAACCACGGCAGGTGGTCTTGCCCCCAGGCAGCAGCACCAGGGAGTCCCCGACAAGGATGAGGCTCGGGTCCCATCACAGACCCCCTGACGGCACCGCAGCCTGCATTTGCGCACATCCCCTGGGCACTCACGCCATGCTCCAGCCTGAGCAACACTGCTGTATGGGCGCTCGGAGCTAAACGACTTGTCCCGTACCGCTTGGCTCCTGGAGCCTCACTGGAACAACGGCTCCCAGTTCTGTGTTACCTCAGCAGGTGGCTCATGGCCTGGGTAACCGAGAGGGCTGAGGTCTGGACAGACCATGATGTAGGCTGGAAGGGGAGCCCAGATGTCATGAAGGGATAACATGGCCAACTCACTCTCCAGAATGCGTGTACCAGCAAGAACAACACTCTGGTCAACTGACTTGACCATCTCCAGCAGCTTAGGACACACAAAAAAGGACACACCCGTTCTTAACACTCACATTACTGATTCCAAGCCTCCTCCTGTCTGATCAGCAGCATACCTATTACCTAACTTTCTCTTTTGCCCTATCTGTGCCTCCTGTTTTCTAGAACCCCAGGCCCTCACCACTCCAGAGGGATCAGCATATTGCATCTCTGGCTGCTGCCCACACCAGCCATGCTGAATCTTGAGAGGGAATATCACAGTGTCTGTATAGTCACTGCTGGCCAGAGAGCCCCAAGCGGGGTTCCATGTTCATAGAGCTGAACCTTAAACTCAGAAAGTGGCTGACACTCCCTCTTGCCCCGAGGTGATTTCCTCTTGGGCGGGGGGGGGGGGGGGGGGGGGGGGGGGGTCCTTGGGATCTTTCCTGGGTAGTTGACCTCAGGTGTCATCTCTGCGATCAACATAGCGCTTGCTACTGCTAAGCCTCAAACGTGTCCTCGTGTTCTCCCAAGAGGCTCCATGGCCGTCATGCAAATGTGCCCGCCCACTCCCTGGAGCTGTGTATACAGAGAAGTACAGAGGCGGACAGGCATATTAGCAGCCCTGCAACGGCCTCGGGCAGGGGCATGGGGCCCACACCTTACATTCCTCAGAGGGGCCCTACTGTCTCCTTTGAGACACCCACACTTCTGTCTGCTCTAAAACTATGGAGGCCTTATTCCAGGCCAGGCACCGTGCTGGTCAACAGCAAGCTTGATCTCTCTGACCAAAGCCCTCCACTGGCTGCCCATTTTACTCAGAGTAAAACCCAAGGCCTGGGCTCCCCAAGCAATCTCCCTGCTCCTTTTCTCTCCGCCTGCTTTTCCTGCTGCTCAGGCCCCGCACTCCCCTCCGGACACATGCACTTCTCAGGTTCTTTTTTTTTTTTTTTTAATTTTCTTTTTAATGTGTATTTATTTTTGAGAGAGCAACAGAGAGACAGAGTGTGAGCGGGGGAGAGGCAGAGAGAGAGAGAGACACAGAATCCGAGGCAGGCTCCAGACTCTGAGCTGTCAGCACAGAACCTGATGTGGCGCTCGAACTCACGAACCGTGAGATCATGACCTGAGCCGAAGTCGGATGCTTAACCGACTGAGCCACCCAGGCGCCCCATTTCTCTGCTTCTTCAACACACCAGGCATACTCCTGTCTCGCGGTCTTTTCCCCGGCTGTCCCCCGCCTGCACCTGTTCTTTCCTCAGATCCCACAAAGCTGTCACCTCTTTAAAGCCTTGTTTCAAGTATCATTTCAGTAAGACCTACCCTAACAATAGTCTATTTAAAATTGCAATCAGGACCCACACTGCCAGTCCCCTCTCCACCCTCCCAATCCTCCTTGTCCAGATTTAATTTTTGTAATTGTACTTAACTTTCAATCACACTACATAATTTTCTTCTTCTATGCATTCTTTATTGTCTGTCTCCCTCTGGTAGACTGTAAGTTTCATAGGATTAAGACTATTTCCCCCTCTATTTGCTCACTGGTACGTCCCTCAGTAAGTATTCATGGAATGGATGAAATTTCAAAGCCCCTAGATGTAGGCAGAATTGTAGTGCCCATTTTACAGACAGGAAAACTGAAACTCAGAGAAGTCACCTGACTCGCGGAGGTCATGGAGGACCCAGATACTAGCACCAGGTCACACACACTTCAGAGCCAGTCACTGGGCTAGTTTTAAGGATCTCAGAGCAAGCAACATGTGGATCCTTTAGGCAGAGTCCAGGGAGGAGGAAGTAAATTGAAATTTGCTTTGTGTTTAGGGGTGGAGGTGGAAGATGCTAGAAGAGTGACGATAAGAAGGCTGAAGGAGGGTTGCGGTGACCTGGAGTCTTCGAAGTAGTAACCTGCGGTTGGAGGGAGAGTGTGTCGCTTGAGGTCAGCAACCAGGAACAATACCAACACCTGCGGTAACAAACCACCTTCCCACCTGGGCGTTTACAACAGCAAGCCTTTGTTACTGCTCCCCAGTCTGTTTGTCAAACTAGGCATGCCCAGTGATCTGGGCCAAGATCTGCTGATCCCCACTGAGCTCACTCCGGTGTTAGACCGTCTGTGGGGCTGCCTGGGGCTGAGTCTCTCCCGGGCTTATGTGTCTGGCGGCCGGCAGGCTGTGGGATGGGGCGGTGGGGGTCTCTGGAGCTGTGTCTCCCATCCTCCGGCAGGCCAGCTCGGGCTTGTTCACACGGCGGCACAGCCGTTCCAAAAGAGGAATGGAAGCATTCGAGGCCACCCAGACTAAAGCAGAACCAGCCCCATTCCATCCACTGCAGGCTATTAATCAGGCGGTGGCACGGGCTCAACAGGTGGGGAAATAGGTCCCCCATAGGATGTACTGCAAGGAAAGGGACGTTGTGACCATTTCTGAAAACCAATCTCCTACAGGTTGGCTTAGCGTAACTGAAATGCACTCTACAAAGCAACAGGGACAAGCAATAGATAAATAATGAGGATGAGGGAGAGGGGGTGGACGGAAGGAAGAGATGTGGTGCCAGAAAACTAGTTTATTCATTCCTTTGACAAATATTCAGGGAACATCTGCTGCAGGCCCAGCACTGTGCTGGCCCTGTGAGTGCAGCAGGAGACAGACCTGGGATCAGGCCCTCTCGGGACTGCATGTTGGAGCAGGACACAGATAAAGACACCCACCCTGCAATTCACCATGAGCGAGGCTGTGTCAGGAGAACTGTGGGCAAGTGTCAAAACTCCCAGGGGAGGCACCTGGCCATTGTGGGAGAAGGGACCAGGGATGGCCTCCAGGAAGAAACCCTTAAGCAAGGTTCGTGGCACTAACCATGCCAGAGAGGGTTGGGGAAGAGAGAAGGGCATTCGAGGCAGGGGAACAGGATGTGTAGAATCCCAGACACGAGAGGTGGGTGTGCCCTGTTGACTGAGCGTGGCTGGAGTCAAGGAAGACCGGAGCTGAGAGAGGCAGACGGGGACATATGCGAGAGAGGCTGAGGGGTCGAGACTGCACGTGTAAAGATTTGTAACTGAGAGGTTACAAGATCAGGCTGGCATGTAAGAAAGACCACTTCCCTGTTAGTACAGAAGGTGAACTTTTGGTTTTGGCTAAGAGGGTGGGTGGAGAAGCAGGGCAAGGTGAGATTCGGGAAGTCTTGTTAGACCCTTTGAGTAATTCAGGCATGAAATGGCAGATGGAGAGATTAGAGAGAGAGGTTTCAAAGAAAAAAGCTCCCGGATGGATAAGTGCCACAAGGAGACAGAAAATTCTAGAATGTTGTCTGGGGTTTCTGGCTTCAGCCAGAGAGATAGATGGTGGTACTATTTAACAAGACAGAAAAACTTGGCTAAAGGAAGTCCCCTTTAATTGAGCACAAAATTTGATTCTAAGCTTCCCAGCAGCAAAGGCAAAGAGAAACCAAGATAAATAACCTCATTTCGATGTTTCCTAACAGGAAGCACTGCCGTGCACTGTGGAAACCAAACTTCCTCATAAGGTATACAAGGGGAATCTACCAAAGGGATCTCCATGGAAAGTACCATGAGCCAAATACAGACAAGATCCTTACAAAAGGTGCAGAAATATTCTTTGCAGGCCTGTTCTGTGTATATAGAGAACCTGATATGAGCTGAGAGCCAGTGACCATGTAGAGTCACTTGTGGGAAGACATTGTAATGGCCTCTGAGTATCCCACTTGCCAAAGATTTTTGAGCTCCTGGCATTTAGAAAAGTGAGAGATTGGATACAAACAGAAGGAACTTACAAATACATTTTATTTCATAAGCTGAAATTAAGAGTCCATGACCTTAGTGTATAAATTAATGCCCCAGGATCCATTTTTTTTTTTTTTTTTTTTTTTTAGAAAAAGAGAGAGAATGGGAGAGAGAATCCCAAGCAGGCTCCATGCTCAGCATGGAGCCTGACGCAGGTCTCGATCTCATGACATTGGGATCATGACCTGAGCCGAAATCAAGAGTCAGACCCTCAACAGACTGAGCTAACCAGGCGCCCCTTAAAGGGAATAATGGGGAAGTCCCAATTCCCGCAAATGCCATTAACACCGCAATCAAATAACTTAGAGCTCTGTTTTTAAATGTCGAAGCAATTAGAACAAAACTACTGTATTTTTTCCCCGGATACTAAAGTAACTCAGCCTTACTATAGAAAATTCGGGAAGTTCAGAGAAGCCAAAAAAAAAAAAAAAAATTAAAGTCACTTCTAGTCGCAGCAAAGATGACAAACCACTGTTGATATCGTGGTGTACTGGTCTTCACAGGTATTTTTCTGGAGCTAACTATAAGGAAATATTTTTCTCCTTAAAAGGTTGGGATAAGGTGAAGCTGCATCAACTCTCTTACATCCTGCTTCTTCCACTCACGTTTTCCAATGACAAACAGAAGCCTTTGTTTTAAGGAAACCTAGTGTTTCAATGACCTCACTTAATGTGTCCAAATTTCTATGTGTTCTGTCTCTTGTGTGGACATTCGTGTACTTGTTCTGCTTTGTGCTCACTAGCTTCCTGAAAATGAGAAGAAAGGTTAGTGAACTTGACTTTTTCTTGCCAAGTACTTAATTGTGTCATTTATAATAGAAATCTTGGGGCCTGGTATTTGAGCAGAAAGAGAAAGAAATATGCTAATGCGTTGTGCTTCACAGAGAGCACAAGAATAATTAGCCAGCCCAAGGCCACTCCTGAACAGGTTGTGGCCTTGCCGCCTCCTTTCCTGGGGAACATTCTCCTCTGATAACTGTTCCACGGGGATGCAACCTCCATTCTGCCTTTCTCTTCTATCATGGTACATGGCAAAAAGGCCACAATGCTTTATTGCTGCTCCCATCAAGAGATGAAGTCTGTCTCCTTACCTCTTGAGTCAGGGCTTGCGATCTGCTTGGGTCAATGGGAGGGACAGATGTGACAGTGTGTCGGTTCTGAGCCGACAACTTACGAGACCTTGCAACAAGGTGCTTCCTTCTTCCAACATGCGAACAGTCCTGGGCAACATGCTGGATGATGAAAACCTCATGGAGAGAGGCCCCAGGCATCCCAGCCACGGCCATTATAAACCAGCATCCCCAGCTGACCATGGCCCCGATGTAACCACCCATGTCCAGCCCCGCCCAGAAGAACAAGAATTCGTGACTTATAAAATTGAGAGCTAAATAAGTAGTTGTTTTGAGGTTGGTAAGCTTTGGGGTAGTTTGTTACACAGAAAAAGCTGACTGATGACGGTCACTGAGCATATTTGAAATAGATTTAAGCATATCATGGTGCATAAGAATCTGAGAGTTCAAATGTTATGCTGATGAGACTGGAGAAGTCCCACAATGGCAGGTACCACATCTGTATGTTTTGTTTTCTAAAATATTTATTTATTTATTTATTTATTTATTTATTTATTTAGAGAAAGAAAGAGAAGAGCAGGTGGGGGGGGGCAGGGAGAGAGGGCGAGAGAGAATCCCAAGCAGTCTCTGAGCTATAAGCACAGAGCCCAATACGGGGCTCAAACCCACGAACCAAACCATGAGATCACGACCTGAGCCAAAACCAAGAGTCGGACACTTCACCGAGGCACCCCAGGCACCCCGCCACATCCGTTTTGATTGCTGTGGTAGCTTCATGTCTAGCACAGTGCTGGGCACACAGTAGGTGGTGCCTCCATGATAATAATGGCATTTATTGAATGCTTACTACGTACCCATCACCATGCAACATGCTTTCATGTTGGTTATATTATTTTGTGATACAAAGAAAATGTCCTTCCCAGAGGCGCCTGGGTGCCTCAGTCAGTTAAGCGGCCAACTTTGGCTCAGGTCATGATCTCATAGCTCGAAGGCTCATGAGTTCGAGGCCTGCGTCAGGCTCTGTGTGGACAGCTCAGAGCCTGGAGCCTACTTCTGATTCTGTGTGTCTCTCTCTCTGCCCCTCCCCTGCTCACGCTCTCTCTCTCTCTCTCTCTCTCTCTCTTTCTCTCTCAAAAATAAACATTAAAAAAAAAAGAAAATGTCCTTCCCAATGTAAAAAAAAAAAAAAAAAGACGTCTACATCCTAATCTCCAGAACCTGCGGATATGACACCATATGTGGCAGAAGAGACTTGTAAGATGTGACTGAGTTAAGAATCTTGAAAGGGAGGGATTATCCTGTATTATCTGGCTGAGTCCAGTGTCATCTCCAGGGCCCTGACATAGGGAGGCAATAGGGTCAGGGTCAGAGAAAGGAGATGTGACTGTGGAGTCAGCGTGGAGTGAAACATTCTGGGAACGGAGGAGGGGCCACCAGCCCAGGAACGCAGGCAGCCTCTAGAAGGTAGAAGAGGCCAGGAGATGGATTCTCCCCTAGAGTTGCCAGAAGGGACACAGCCGTGCAGGTATCTTGGTCTCAGGCTTCATCCCTCCAGGCCTCTGAGGCAATAAATGCGTGTGCTTGGTTTAAGTCACTCAAGGTGTGCGTGTTTGTTACAGCAGCACTTGGAAACTCATACAGATTCCATCCTCACCGTCCCTTATAAAGTAAGCTCTACTGTCAACATTGCTGCTCGACATAAGAAGGAACTGAGGCTCGGACAGTCTAAGTCATTTGCCGGGCTGTGAAGTTGCAGAACTGGATCATACCTGGTCTTCCAAAATTTACCTGTAGAGCCTCCCAGTGAGTCAGAGAAAGAACACTGACTATGGAATCTGGGTGGGAAAAGCACCTCTATAAAAATAAGGATGAGGAACTGGACCAGATGACTTCAAACCACCCCTTCCTATTCTGATTTTCTAGGATTCTAAAACATTGAATTGGCACTTTTCAGTGTCAGATTCACAACTCACAAGAGGACCAGGCAGGACTCAGGGGCTCAATCATCTCTGGAGAAAGAGTTGGAAGAAAGCTCTGGAAATACAGTATGGACCATATCAAACGAGGACTTCTGACAAATATAGGATTGTCGCAGGGCTGGTAGATCATGCCACAGCCCCTGAAATCCACGGAGTGAGCCCTGTGGCTGCCTCCCCACCACCTATCCACCCAGCTCCACTGTGTGGCAGCTCAGGGCTTGCATCGAATTGACCCAGCCCCAGGCCCAGGATGGGCCGTGACTGGCCCAACCCTTCAGTGTAATCTCATCTCCTCTGCCACAGTGATTGATCCAAGTACTGATTAGAGCATTAACTGGGACTTTGGTTCAGTGAATGGAGAAAGAGAGGCTATGTGTTTTGCATTTGTTCTTGAGAGCACCGTGTACAGGTATGAGACCTGGGGTTGTTGTACCCACTTTGCTACAGTGAGGAAGCCAGTTTGAGCGCAAGACCAGCCCCAGAGAAGGGCAGAGCTGAGACAATTACACAGAAACTGAGCCAGGTCTGTGCTCAGACTGTACCTGAAGTCTAACCTATCTCTGGACTTTGAAGTTACAAAACCCGATAAACTCCCTTGATGGTTCTAACATAGTTTTGGTGTTTTGGTTTTTATTTCTGTGTGTTTTAAAGCAAACCTATCCTAACAGACACCAATCAGTCACTTCTAAGATACCTACGTAAAAAAGCAGCCACGGCCATCTTTCCTACAATTTAGCTTCCTGGGAGAATCATTTGGTTCTCGGTACCTCTTTCCTCGTACCTCGCACCTTCCCTATCATCAACCCCAGCTCCGTGTGTCCTTAAAACCTGGCCTGAGCCTGGTCAGCTCGTGTTGAAGACAATTTTCCTACTTTATACAGCACGTATGTCTTTGCTCTCTGTTCCACCACTGATGTCTCTTTTCGTCTTGTAGTTCTTCATCATGAATCCCAGCTGGCCTAACATGCTGGTCTTAGCTCAGCTTGAAGCCTCTACCTACAACCCACATATTGTTGGTCAAAGACTCTGAGCCCAACCCACCCCTCAAAGGGGGAATGGGAAGGCCGGACATTCCCCCTCTTTGAAACTGGACGAAATGGCCCCACCAGAGAGGACACTGCTCAACAGTCCAAACTTGGGTGAAGTGTCAAGCAGGCTAGAGACAGGAAGTGAGGGTTCATCACAAGCAGAGACTAGGCTGGCAGATTTGGGATGCTTATGGGGAACAGTCTCATCTGGGGATGGAACCAGGGATGGAAGAATAAAGAGATCTGGATTCTACTCCCAGCTCTCCCACTGGCTGGTGAGATCTCAGCCAGTTTGCTTCCCTTCAACCGAGCCTCATTTTCCTCATCTATAAAATGGGTTTAAACTAGATTAGGGAGGGGCTCCTGGGTGGCTCAGTCGGTTGGGCATCCGACTTCAGCTCAGGTCACGATCTCGATATCGCGGTCCGTGAGTTAGAGCCCCGCGTCGGGCTCTGGGCTGATGGCTCAGAGCCTGGAGCCTGCTTCCGATTCTGTGTCTCCTTCTCTCTCTGCCCCTCCCCCATTCATGTTCTGTCTCTCTCTGTCTCAAAAATAAATAAACATTAAAAAAAAATTTAAACTAGATTAGGGATTTTAAAACCTGGAACTCATGTTCAGGGGGCCAAAGTTTTCTTTAGAGGATTTCTGTTGTTTTCATTATATTATCAAAGGAATATGTAACATCAATTTTAAGAACTACAGGCCTAGATGACTTTAATTGGCCACTGGCCATCTGTGGTTCTAGATGAGGGACTACAGTGGAATCCCTCTAAGGATCACAGCCATACGCAAGCGCAAACAGTGCAAGTCACGGAAGTCAAATCGCCCTAAGGTGTTAAGGCCACAGGGAGCTGAGGGTGATTATAAGGAAGGTGAGTTTTTTCAATTGTATAAAAAGTTCGCGGTTGTATTTCCTTTCAGATTGCATATACCACCGTGTACAGGAATTCTTAGGCACGCTGACGTTGAGACCCACTGAGCTAGACTTGAAGTAGAAACAAAGAGCAATTCTCCATGCAGGTGTTTAAGTGCTCAAACTCCTCTTCTTTAAAAGAATTATTACCTAGACCCTCCCCCCCCCCCCCCCGCCCCGCTGCCCCAAAGCAAAATTTACTCTGTAAAATAAGTTTTGCACCATTTCTTGGGTATGGAAAGTGCTGGGGGAGTGGAGGACAAGTCCCAACACTGATGTGGGGAAGTGGAGAAAGGCTCCAGAGCAGGTGATACAAGTGTGTGGAAGGGCGCCCTGGGCAGAGGGGAGTGTGAGCAGAGGCATGCAGGCATGGATGTTTGGGTGCTAGGGGAACACGGGGAAACTTCTGGTGTGTAAATAAGCAAAATGCTGGGAGATTTGAGTGGGGAGAGGGGTGGGGCTGAATGTTCCAGGTTTTGTGAGCTTTGTTAAGGGCTTAAGAGCCCCTGCAGGGACGCAGGGCAAAGGGTATATACACACAGGTGGGATGTCAAACAAAACTCCTCTGGGCAAACACAGCTCTGGGCTTCCTGCAAGGACCTCAGCCTTGCTGGGTCTCAGATGCCTTGGGGACCACCTGCCTGCAGAGTCTTTGCTGGCTCAGACTGGAGGATGGGCTGGGAGAAAATTAGGTCCTCTTCTCAGAGGAGTTAAACTCACTCATCCAGGGCTGGCTGACTAGGTTATCAGGGTAGCCCTGCGAAGATCAGTGGAAACTGTCTTTTTACTCATATGACAGTTCTCTATTTGCTGTACCACAAATAACCCCAAAACATAGAGGATTCAAACAATACACACTTACTATCTCAGTCTCTGCGGGTCAGGAGCTTGAGAGCTGCTTAGCTAAGAGCTTCTGGTTCGGGGTCTCTCCTGAGGTTGTGCCCAAGATGTCAGCTGGGGCTGCTGTCATCTGAAGGCTTGACCGGGGCCTCCTGATGGCTCACTCACGGGGCTGTCGGCAGCAGGCCTCAGGTTCTCTTCACGTGGGCCTCTCTGTATGGCTGCTTGAGTGTTCTTATGACCTGGGAGCTGGCATCCTTCAAAGAAGTGAGCCCAGAGAGCAAAGAGGAGGCCACTTGCCGTTAGGCCCTAATCTTGGATGTCACATATTGTCACATCCTGCACATTTATTCATTAGAAATAAGTCTCTAAGTCCGGCCCACACTTAAGGGGTGGGAATCAGACTCCACCTTTCCAAGGGAGGAATATTAAAGAATATTAGACGTATTTTAAAACCACCACATCCCATTAGAGATTTTAAGAATGTTCCTCATTGTTCCAGGTAGAAACAGTATCTCTAGAATAATGGTTCTCAGATTTTGATGGACATACAGACCATCTGGGGGTGCTTGTTAAGAGAGAAGGCTCCTGTATCCAGCTCTGGAGTGAGGCCCAGAAGATGGCAATTTAGGATAAGTCTCGCAGGGCGTTCTAACGCAGGATATCGAGGTCCAGGAATCTGTATGTGACAAGCTCCCACAGTTACTCTGTTGCTGGTGAGCCATAAAATTCCTACCATTGGAGTGGCAAGATCACAAATTCCAGTACAGTTGGGAATAACCACGTGGATAAGTCTGGTCAAGGGCTAAAGCAGGGACGGAAGGGCACTTGGGCACAGCTCCCCAGACATACGCCCGTGACAGGCAGAGCTCAGCAGTCACAGCTCATTCCTCACTTTCTTGGATGCAGTCCCAGGGAGCTTCTCGACCCAGCCCTGCAGACAGCCTCCTCCCATCATTCAGAGACTAGAAGCCTATTTGCCATACTTGATCTACAGCCACAGGTCCGGGAATCTGCTTAGTTCAGACGCATAACACTGATTTGGAAAATCTTGGCAAGAAAGAGATTTCTCTAGCATGCATGGAGAAAGAGCTGAGCATAGCTATTATCTATTCCATAACTGGATGGGGATGATGGGATGGGCGGGGGGATAGGACCTCGGGGGCGGGAGGGGCACTTGACCGGCACCGAGCCCTGGGAATGCGTGGTCTGAATCAAAGGTTGGAACAGTTCAGTGAGGGGCTCGGCACAGAGGCATATGCTTCCGCCTTGATGAGGAGCTGGGGGTTTATGAGATGGCCCCGGGGGTGGCCCTTTTGTTGAGCTCTGTCTGGTTCTTCACTGGCGCTTTCAGGAAACTTGCCAGGAGCCCCTCTGCGTTTCCAGTCATTGTCTGGGCCCCTCTTGCCCTCTTTATGTGGGATGGTTTATGTCTGCCCCTCAGCCCCGGGAGGAAGCCGACACAAGAGCGGCTAAGCAGCTGTCGGGGCCTTTCTGTTTTGAGCTGGGACACTATTGTCTCTCTCTTTATTTCCCATAAGGAGCCGTGACCCAGGTGGCTATGGAACGGCTGCTCGGTGGCTCAGGGCAAAAGGCAAACGCAGCCATCACACAGCATGAGGGGCAGGTGAGGGCACTGCAGACCCATCATTAGCAACTGCAACAAAGCCCAGGCCTCCCTCCCAGAGCCTCCTGCAAGTTCACCTCCACCGCTCTGGGTCTGACCTCCCCAAGGTGGGTGTGGCCTCCCCTGCGGGGACTCTCGCCCTCAGATGCATTTCCCCACGGCTTTCCTCGTGCTGGGTTTTTACCCCAGCTTCAGATCAGAGAAACTGTTACAGGCCTGGCTTCACATGGCATCGGCTTGAACCCCTGGAAAACTTCCCCCCAAACCTTCCTCCCCTCTTCTGCTCCAACTAAACTGTTTCTAAGGCAGTTGTAACTATATAATACCCATTCTGGCCGCCCCTCCCCCCACACACTTAGTCATGTTCCTTGTTTAAAAAAAAAAATAGAAAATGCACCTTACACCCAAAGATAGAGATTTTTATTCTGAAATATTCCTTCCAGACTTTCTTTCTCTCTGCATGTGTACATGTGTGTATGAAACCATTGACATTTTGGGTTTGTTTGTTTCTTAAGGTTTGTTTGTTTTTTTTTAAAGATTTGTTTATTTTTGAGAGAGAGCACAAGCTAGGAAGGGGCAGCAAGAGAGGGGGACAGAGGATCCCAAGCAGGCTCTGCTCTGACAGCAGTGAGCCTGGTGCAGGGCTCGAATTCATGAACTGTGAGATCATGCATGACCTGAGCCGAAGTCGGACTCTCAACTGACTGATCCACCCAGGCGCCCCAAACTATTGACATTTTGGTGGGATAATTCTTTGTAGTGAGGTCTGTCCTGTGCATCACGGGATGTTGAGCAGCATCTTGAACCTCCTCCGCCACATTTGTGATAGCCAAACCTGTCTCCCGACATCGCCAAACGTCCCTCGAGGGGCAAAATCACCCTCAGTTTAAAAGCACTGTTTACAGACACACACACACACACACACACACACACACACACTGCAGTCAGTCATATTGCAAACACTGCCTCTTCTCTCCTCCTTCTTCTCCTCCTTCTCCTTTCTTTTTTAATTGACTCAGCCACTAACCCCTTCCGTATCAACTATTAGAAATCAACAGTGTTATTTGCAATGATGGTAGAGATGCCCATCAGCTGGTTCACATGTGACATAATTTGTAACATCAATCCCCGTCATCGGCCCTTGTATACAAAATTGAAATGAGTCAGTACACCCTGAGTTAAGCATTTTAATTTTTTTAATTTTTAAAAATTTTATTTTATTTTTAAGTAAACTCTACACCCAATGTGGGGCTTGAACTCACAACCTGAGATCAAGAGTCACATGCTTTACTGACTGAGCCAGCAGGTACCCTATAAGCTGCTTTAAAAAAAATTTTTTTTTTAGTTTATTTATTTTTGAGAGAGAAAGAGTGTGTGAGTGAGGGAGGGGCAGAGAGAGAGAGGGAGAGACAGAATCTCAAGCAGGCTCCACCCTGACAGCACAGAGCCTCACGTGGGGCTTGAACCCACAAACCTGAGATCACGAGCTGAGCCCAAATCAAGAATCATATGCTTAACCTAATGAGTCACCCAGGCGCCTCCTATAAGCTGCTTTTTAAATTTTAAGATGTCACGAACATCTTTGCACATCACAGCTGTGGGATGTTGACCAAGTGATTCTACCTCTCTGAACCTCCATTTCCTCATGTGTAGGAGGGGCATGTGCTGTGGGAATGAGTCACCAGAATGGGTACCTGTGCACCCCCCACCGAACGCCCTCAACCCAGGGCCACGACTGCAGTTAAAGTCCTTGTTATGTTTGCTATGTCCTGGCTTTTCAAAGGCTTTTAGTGCCCACCCTTTATTTGGAGACGCCGTACATTTTTTAGTTTGCCCCTACTGATGGACTTTTAGGTGGTTTCCTAATTTCCAGCATCATAAATGACCCTGCCATTAATATAATCATAGACAGTTTCCCCTGACGCCTTGGGAAACCAGTGAAAGAGAATGTAGTCACCCACCTGTCCTCACTGGAACCTGTGAAGCAAAAGACAAATTGTTTTCTTCATGGCCTGGTTCTAGAAACTTTCCTAAATGTGAGGCCCCACCCACCCTGCCCCTTCAGGGCCTGCCAGGCAATTAGCCCGTCTGCTCTCCAGTTGGGGTGCTAACGCCAGGCTCCCCTAGGCCAAACCCGGGATTTTTTTTCCTTGCTTTTAAGTCAAGCTTAATCCTCTTCTTCCTGCCTTGAGATCACCCGGGCTTGTATTTAAACACCTGTGAGATTTCTATTCTTTTCTATTTGTTTTTAAGTTATGGATGTGCAATATTTTGATGGATGCAGTGTGTGCGTGAAAACATTTGCACAGTTTAAAGAGCAATAGTAAAATAAAGACTCCTATATCCAGCACCCTGGTCAAGCAACAGTACATTTGCTACCCATTAGCACCCACACATGCCTGTCTCTCCCACAGGGAGCTTTCCTGAGGGCCGTGGAACAGAAGGGGATGGTCCACTGGGGACCGTGGAGTCGGGGAACCAGATTCGGCGCCAAATTCCGTTCTGCCCCTGCTTGTCCTTTGAGGTTCTGACGCCTTGGGCACATTACGTAACTCTGAGAGCTTGGGTTTCTTGTCACTGAAGTGGAAGATTGTTATGCAGATTAAATGAGATGCTTCTTTTGATAAACCCCAAGTCTGGTGTCTGGCACCAAGTAGGTGCCAAAGCACAGAAGCTGTTGTTTTTGTTATGGTGAGAGTTTCTGAACAGGGGATTCAGAACCGTGCCCCCCTCCCCCACCACCTCGCTCTGCCAGCCCTGAGCCCTGTGATTCCAGGCAGGGCACGTCCTGGGGCTCAGCTTCCTCAGGTGGGAAGTAAAGAGGACAGACTCACTGGAAACTCTAACTTCCTTTTTTTCCAGCTCCAGCCCTTTGTTATCAAGCCAAGGAGAACAGGCTACGTTGAAGCAAGAACTTAATACCAAGGACTCAGTGAACAGTGCCCTTAGCTGGACCCTAGAAAAAGATAAAGCGGCCCAAGGTGAGTCACATGGCCAGGAGGTAATAATCTGGTTAATAATGACAATATTGTAAGCACTTACTCTGGGGACCCTGTGGTAAGAGCTGCACGGGGGGCCATTTATGTCCTCACTGTGTGTGATAGATTCTATTCTTTGATGCCTATTTTACAGATGTGGAAACTGAAGTTCAGAAAGGTCGTGCGGATGGTCCACAGTCCTACAGCCCACGACTTTCTGATTGGCAACCAGCACCTCTCATAATGTGCGCCGAAATCACGTGGGGGTCTCGTTGAAAGGCAGACTGTGATTCTGCAGGTCTGGGGTGGGGCTCAAGGCTCTGCATTGCTAACACGTTCCCAGCAGTGCTCATGCTATCGGTCTTCTCAGCAACTCACATGCCCCCCCGCCCCAGAGCCAGGCTGAGGAAGGAGTGGGGCCTTCAGATTCCCTGGTTTCGACGAGCATAAACTTCATTTTCCGGAATCTGCCTCCACTTGGTGACCTGCAAAGACCAGGTGAAGAATGGAAGAGAGTCTGGGGGTACACACGCGGATCGTGCAAGGTAAAGGCAGAGCAAAACCGTGAAGAGCTGAAGGGCAGGGCCTCGTCCTCAATCTCTCCTGGCCTGGCAACCGCCAGTCCCCAGCATCCAGGCACAGAGCGTGTCCTCAGGGCTGGCCTGCGACAGGCTACCGTAGAAGACTGCTCAGAATGAGCTCGGCTTCCAGTTCCAGACTGCTCCAGGGCCCACCTGCCCCAGCCTGATGATCTGGGCACCACCTTTCTGTCGAGGTGAGACTGGGATACAGTGATGTTTTTGAATTTTAAATATTTATTGTTTTAAACATTTATTGTTTAAAATATTACTTGAAAATGTTTCGGGGCACCTGGGTGGCTCAGTGGGTCAAGCGTCCGACTTCAGCTCAGTTCATGCGTTCGAGCCCAGTGGTGGGCTCTGTGCTGACAGCTCAGAACCTGGAGCCTGCTTTGGATTCTGTGTCTCCCTCTCTTTCTGCCCCTCACTGACTTGTGCTCTCTCTCTCTCTCTCTCTCCTCTCTCACTCTCTCACTCTTGGCTTCATCTCCCATTTGGGGTTTGCTTCTCTACCCCTTCCCAGAGTATAAGAACTTTGTGGGCAGGGATTCTGCCTTGCTTCTCTGAGTCTACCTTAGAGCACCAGCATGGCCCTGCTAAATGCTCAAGAAACGACTCTGGTTAACGTGACCATTACCCATGTGGGAATCCTCGAGCAAGTGACTACACATGTGGTCTTACAGTGGCATCTCTGTCTCCTCCCCTCCCAACCCCCTTCCTCTTTGCTTGCACCCCTGTCCTCTGCAGCCTCTGGGACTTCTGGGGGTTATTGGGTTTCTCAGTGTGGGAGGTCAGATGGCGAGCATGCCTCTCCTTTAGTAGGATGGGATTCTCTTTCTGCCATGGCTGAGGTTGTACAGTCTCTGCTATCATAATCTTGGCTCTCATTCACACATTAGCTATGAACTTGTCCACTCTCTTGCTCCTCTGGGCTCAATTGCCCACCTTTCCTGAGGTCAGCTGGCTTTCAGAGGCAGAGGACTCTCAGGTGTGGTGGAGGTCTGCCAGTGGCCGGAAAACAACACTGGGGGACAGAGTTCCCAAAAGGAAGGGTCTAGAAGCGTGGTAAGGTCTTGCTGTGGATCCAGTGATAACATCTGTTTGTCCCCAGGTCTCTCTTCACTCTGAATCCCTGGAGACCTCCTCTTCTCCATTTCAGTCACAAATTCCTTCCAGTCCCACAGAGACGGACGACACGTTGGAAATCTCCCTGCAATAGAAAATGGCAGCACGTCTTTGCAAAATTCCAGCTCACAGCAGCATTCGGTCCTGATTATTGCTCTACATGGTGGTGATGGTGCAGGGAGGAAGAGTCATTTATTCACACCCAAAGAGTGGCTATTTTTATTACATCCCGGGACAAGAAAAATTAGGGCTCGGCACACTGCTCGGGACTGCTTCTGACAGACGAAAAGGGAAACGTTTCCTGTTGACGAGAAGAAGTTTCGAGTTTCTCCCGCTGGCAATGTTTATTTTTTTCCAGACTTTTGTTGAAACCTCTGCTTTGTACTGCTCCCTGCAGAGGACAAGGACTCGCGACAGGAACTCACCGTTCATTTTTGACCACACACCTGCGTGAAGGCGCTGGACCTCCGCTCTCCACAGATTCCCATCTTGGGATAACATTTATTTTGGCAACCACCGCACTTCATCCCGTAGGTTGTACCTGGCAAGTCTGGGGGCGGGGAGAGGAATTTACATAAAGACTATTACAAGAAAGGCGATCTTACAACCAGGTGGACCGTCCGGAGGAACAGCAAAACACGATTTCTCCCCAGCACATCATCCTCTGGCGCAGAAACACAGGCATTTGGAACCCCTCATGGCTCCAGTCCCCCTGGATCCCTTCCTCCCACTGCTCTCGGCTCCCAGCCCTGCCAGTTCCCCCAAGTATTCTCCCCCTTCCTGCTCTCCCCCAACCAGGGTCCCGGCTTCATGCTGAAATAGTGGCAGCAATTCTGTCCTCCTGGAGTCCTGGGAGGGAAAACAGCTCCACGGAGAGGCAGGCCTTTCTTTGACAAAACTGTGGTGTGTTAGCGGACAGGGACACCGCAGTCTCCTTTCCCGGGAATTGTATCGCTGCAGAAAGGAACTGGGGAGGCAGAACACCTCACCTGCCCCTGATGCTGCTTTGGCGATATCCATTGACATGTGGAGCTCAAGCGTCGGACACCGTGACAGGGAACGGGAGGCAGCTTGTCCAGGGAACAGCGGGGAGGAAGGGCCGTGCCTCAGAGCAGCCCCGATGGGAGGGGGGCTATGGTATTCAGGAGAACGCTTGTCTGATGAGTGTTCAGATGAGCAAGGTTACGGCGGGAAATACTCTCAGATCTGCCACGTGCTCCGAGGTGACCGGGTATGGGACAGCCGCAGAGGCCACAGAGGCTGTGGGGTATAATCGCCGCTGACCAGTTGGTGTTGGGTGAAATTATGTAGTTTTAATTCCACGAGACTTTTAAGCCTTCGGTCCATATTCACTGCTTTTGGTGTAAAACCTTCAAGCTCAAAAAAGGCCTTCAGTGAATGCAGCCCTTGCCTAAGTGCTGACACAGGCACCTTCATGTGCATGTATCCTGATGTGTGGGGGGGGGGGGTCTTCAAAGGGCCCTGCGACGTGGTTTAGTGCCCAGTGTCGCTTTTCGAAATTCGTAACGATATCTGATCAAGCAACTTATATTTTCATTCTGTACTGGGTCCCGCAAATGACGTAGCGGGTCCTGAAAACCAAGGACAGCCACTGGACCTCCCTGACCTCACTTTTCGGTTATGCTTTCTTTTCCTTTCAGTGAAAACAAAATTCTGGAAAGAGCAGGACCAACCGAAATGAGTAACTGAACCAACAGTTACCTGCGCGGTGGGCCCGGAGGGGAGGATCACCCCTGCCTGCTCCAGGGTTCTCTGGGAAAGGAGTGTGGCACTGTGGTAGGACCCAGCTGCGTACCCTCAGCTATCTGACCTAGGATTCAGGGAACCTGCAAGCCCCCCAACCGGGGTCAATATTCGTCCCTCTGCCAGAAACACGGGACTAAAACTTCTCCACCCCTTAATATTAAGGAACCCGTTCCATTCTGTTCATTCGGCCTGAATTTAATGGCTATTCACTGTGCCCACAGGGTACTGTGTTAGGGCCAGGGCGGGGAGGGCCAGTGGGATGGTATATATATATATATATATATATATATATATATATATATATACTCCCACTGCTACAAAGGATGTTATTGGGACAGGAGGAGAGATGTGAGTATGAACTGAGGAGAGTACTATTATGTCAGTGTTAGGTTTCTTGGGTGTGATCACGGAATTTCTGATTACAAAGCAGAGTGCCCCTTTTACTGGTAGACACATGCTAAGGGTTTACAGGTGAAATTTCATGAAGTCTACAACTTATTTTCAAATGGTTCCAAAAAATACATGCACACACATGCACACGCGCACACACACACACACACACACAGACATAAAATGTATCCGTTTTGTAAGAGAAAGGTATGTTCAACTTATAAATGTTTCCCAATGTAGACTCTAAATACATGTTTGTCCTGAATATATTATAAAATATAATAAAATAGAATTATAATAAAAGTATAACATAATTATATACATTATATAATTACAGTCTTTATAAAAGTACAAACATATATATTGAGAAAGATTGAGAGAGAGGAAGAGGGCGAAGAGGAGTGAAAACAATTGTGGGAAAGTGTTATTGATTGGTGAAACTGATTGAAAATGTTCAATTTTCTTTGGTTTGATATTTTCCTAAAAGAAACGTTGGAAGGGGAAGTGCACTATCTATCCTGGTAAGGTTATCATCATGGGGAGGCAGGATGTGGTCTATCTGTCTTACTTTGGGTTTTCTCCAGCAGCGGATCCTGAGATAAAATTTGGAGTGCAAGTCAGGCCAATGGGGAAAGGCCAATGGGGAAGTGAGATAAGGCGAGGCGGCCAATAAAGAGAATGTTACCAAGCCAAACATTACTGGGGAGCAGTGGGGCCGTGCGGAACATCCCAGAAGAGAACTGGGGCATTTCCACATCAGGGCAGTCACAGGCTGGAGGCTGCAGCAGCCTGAGAAACGCTCCCCAGACGTTGGCAATCAGGCTGGGCATGGCCACAAGGCCTGGCTTCTCCTCCTCTTTCATCCATCTGTGCGGTCATCCAACCTCAGGGCCAGGCCCTGTTGTAGGCGCTGGGGAAATCATGTTCATTAAGACAGTTATAATCCCCACTCCCACAGGGGGTAAAAAAGTGGGGAAGAAAAATAAAAGCTGGGTATACAGAAATCTACAACAGTGGCAGGAACTACAATTCATCCATTCATCTAGTCCTCAAACGGTTACTAAACACCTACTCTGTGTTGGTCATAATTCTTAACGTGGGGATGTGCAGATGGAGTAAAAACTGTGAGTCCTTAAGCAACTCACAGTTTGCTTGTTTGTTTGTTTTTAGGATTTTTCTTTTTTTTTTTTTTTAAGGAAAAAAAAGTCTCATCAAAGTCCTTACTGCTCCAGATGGGTGATGAGGCATGGATATCCCGCTGCAGGGACAATTAATGAATGGGCCCATCATTTACATTTGGTTAGAGAAGCCCCTCTCCTCCCTGTCCCCTTATCCTCACGGCACCCAGCATGCTAACTCTGCCTGTGAAATGACCTTGAGGGACATCCTTCAGTGAACTGCTCCTGAAGGAGATGCAGCAGAAAAGGGTACTCTGGCTCCGCTCCTGAGACCCTGGCTTTTCTGGGTGGCTTGGCACCTGCAAGAGCCCAGGTGGCCCCAGGTGGAGAAGGGGTACCCACGTCCACCTGCAGAAATCACACCCCCTCCATTTCTGCCCAGCTACCCCTGGCACTCCCAAACATTGCCCCCTTAACATGTAAAAAATGGAGATGTCAATAAAATGTGGCTCAATCCCCTCCTAAACAGCAGATGAACCATTTGTACAAGAGTCGTCATTTAACTGGTGTTGGCAGAATGTTGTGTGATTTCAGCATCGAACACTGCTCTTCAGTCATAGCATCTGTCCGTCAGGAAACAAGGACAGAGACGCCCTTGTGGCACCCATTACAGACATCAGGCCCTGGGCTTTGGGCTATTATTAAACAAACAAAAAGCAAAAACAAAACAAAAAAGTCAGGCAGAAGGTACAGCTTTGAGGATTGCAAACCTACTAGTCTGGGTTGGTTTTTTCCCAACATGGTGTGGAGTGAATCCTTTACTCTTGGTCAAGCCTTCTCTGCTTTCCTGTAATTTGGATCAGGGGTGGGTGGATCTAGCAGTTTTTAAAAAGAAGCTTGAGGAAAGCCATCCATCTGAGTCAGGCCGGTGGTTTCGGATGGTGCCAGGCTGGTGGCAGGAGAAGCAGCCGTGGGAGGTCAGGTCAGCCCCCTCCTTCACTGGGCCAGCTCTAGGCAGTCCACACGCAATAGTGTTCTGGGCTCCACCATCTCCTTGGAGGTTTTTTGCCTTCCATTTGCAAACAATTTGCCTTGAGTCTTACGGGCTCTGCATCTAGATGTCCAGGCTGTGCGCCTCCTCTCAGCAACTCCCCCCCCCCCCCAACAAAGCTGGACCAGGACCATCACCTCAAGCTGGGTGTCAACAGCAGCCCCCAGCTGGCCTTCTCCTCCCTCTAACTTCTGCACACATAGCAGTCTTGGGAGCCTCCTGAAATGCACATCTGCCTCTGGGGCTCCCCTGCCCGGGGCCTGCAGCATTTCCTGTGCTCCTTGGGATGAAGCCCTCCACCCCCACCCCGTGCTCTAGCTCCTAGCCTCATTTCTTCCTTTCTCCACCTCTGCACGCAGGCAAACCCAGCTCCCTGCTCTGCCCTGAACACACCGAGACGTCCACCAATGCCATTCCCTCTACTGGGAAAAGACTTCTTCTGTCCAGTCCCTCTTAACACTTTGAACCCCTGTTTTCCATTGAACCAATTTTTCCTACTGTTTCAAGACCTGGCTCAGATGCCACCTCCTCCAGGTAGCCTTCCCTGAGCCCTCAACACTTGGGTGAAGTGCTCCTCCCACCATCAGTGACCTGGTCCCTGCCTTGTTCCCGTGTTCCCCCTCGACTTGACGGGCTCTTTGTCTTATCTTTAACTGGCAATGTTTCACAGAGCTCCTGATGGAACACAGGCTCAATAAACGCATTCAGGATAAGCGGGTGAATAAACGAACATCAGGCATTCAGTCCACCCCTGAAATGGGGGTTCTCCATCAGTGCTGTGTGGAGTGTCCTCGACCCACTGGTTACCAGTTTGCAACAAATTAAGTATAGAAATTGAGAGTCAGTATTCAGAAACCTTTATAACAACTTAACTGAGCACTTTCATGCCTGCGCAATCTAACAGTAAAAATGTCGGCTTGTACTTTGTATGCCTTTGTTATATCTGCTTCTATAGACATTTTTTTTCTTCTATTTTAGGAAAGTATTTGTCTGCAAGGGATTAGACATCTAAAACAAAAGAATTCTTTACCAGATAATTTGAGAAGTGCTGTTCTATACCCTTCCTGGGGTGACAACATAGAAGTGTGGGGAGCAGAGACAGATAATGTAGGCACGTGTGTGTGTGTGTGTGTGTGTGTGTGTGTGTGTGGTGCTTCTGGGGTGGGGGAACAACAGGAAAGGGAAGGATTAGAAGCTAAAACATGGTTGAACGTGAGACTGCAGGGAATGCTTTCCCATATGATGCCACCCAAGAAACTTTCTCAGAATCCAGCATTCCGGACAATAAACAGCTCATAGAACAGTCTTCTGAACCCTGAGCCCCAAAAGGGAGAATCAATCACGACTATTAAGATCATCTCATTCGCCTAACTGACCCAGACAGCCCCCTGTCATGGGGTCCACACCATCAAAATGTGTCCCTCTCACTCACACCGGAGACATGATTTTTAAATGTTTCCTCACTTTCCCCAAATCTGGCTTCCATTAGAGAACTATTTCCCAAATTAACCTCTGCACCCTCTCAAGTAAAGAATGCAGGAGATTTCCACCAACTATTTTCTCCTGTTTGGAACATGCCACATGCGTTTAGAAGGAGGCAGAGATTTCCAGGAGAAAAGCGGTAGCGAAGGCATCATTCCAGTAACTGCTCTTTGGAAATCTGCACAAAGTTTTTGTAATGATAGGCACCTCTCCGCTCCCCAAGTGGTCCCTCACGGTGCCATCCTGAGGCTAGCCTGTAATTGATGCTAAGGAATTTCACATTAAATCACCCTCGAAGTGCTGAGCAAGTAGAAAAATGATGTCCGTGGAGCCAAGAGGCTATGTGGTTGGGGACCCAGGTAACGGTTGAACTTTATCTGTGTTCGTGAGGAGAGATCGAATGAGTCACTGGTGGCCCCAGGAACACTGAGTTATCATTCTCCACACTTGTTAAGAAAAAGGTCAGAACACAGGGTAGTGATCATGCATTCGAGGCTCACATTCAGTCTCCCCAGAAACGCTTTTCTTAGCCATGCCTCCAGAATCAGACACATTGGGTTAAACACATGTTAGTGGAAAAGTTCAGGGCCCAAAGTGTAATTTCAGAAACTCTGAACCAAGTTCCCAGCTCGGGCATTTAGATAAACGGGCACAGACAACGAGCTTGGAATCACAAGCAATCCTATTCTGGATGGGCTTCTGTTCCCAGCCCTATATCCACACCCTTCTGTCCTAATCTGCGTGTGGCCATGAGACTTCATTTGAGCAAAGGGACGAGAGCAAGTGTGACCAAGTCAAGATCTGAAAAGTGCTTGTGTCCTGGCACTTGCCCTCCTCTGCTGCTCTTTGGGACTCCAAGGCTAGCCCCATGTGAACGGGCTGAGGCTAGCCCACAGGAGGATGTGAGACAATGTGGAGCAGAGATGAACCATCCTGGATGAGGCCCTTCAAGACCAGCTAGCCTGTGCACTGCCAGATATGTGAGGCCACACTAGCCCCAGCGGAGCCTGGGGAGAGCAGGTAGTCCAGCCCAGACCAGAGGAACCACACAACTCACTCACAGAATCCTCCAAAATGACAACTGTTTGTTGTGTTAAGCCAGTAAGCAAAAGCCAACTGATAACACGTTCATTCATTCATTCATCCGTTCATTTATCCATTTGTTCAGTTAACAAATACTTGTTGAGTGCCTCCTGTTGAGTCACTGTGCTAGGCACAAAGGCAAGTGGGCTTTGGCCAGGAGCTTTTTTGAAGCCAAGGATGTAGCTTATTTGTCTCTGTATCTTGGGCCTAATATAGTCTGGGATATAGGACATACTCGAAACTGTGGTCTTATACATACATGACTCGGATAAATCCTTGGGGGAGAATTATAGACCCCACACCTTAAAAGCACATATTACTTAACTCAGCAGTTCCACGTCTGAGAATTTAAGGAACTATTTTTTGATGTGTGCAAAAATTTAATTACAAAAATGTGCTATCATAGCCTTGTTTACAGTAGCTTCATTTGTTTTGACTGAAAACACATCGGTTGCAACTGTGGTTTCATCTCTGGCCATCTGATTGAAAAGAATATCACCAATCATAGGTATATGGATAATCTGTATTCATGGTGAGGGAGATTTATGGCTTTTTTGTATCTTTAGACACAAAGTATTTAAATATTTTTCATAAATATTAGGGTTTTTTTTATACCTTTGACATTCCTTTTTTTTTTTAAGTTTATTTTTATTTATTTTTTAAGAGAGAGATAGAAAGCAAGTGGGGGAGGGTCAGAGAGAGGGAGACAGAAGCCCAAGCAGGCTCCGCATGGTCAGCGCAGAGCCCGATGCGGGGCTTAAACTCACGAACTGTGAGATCATGACCTGAGCCGATCTGAGCCGAAGTCAAGATTCAGACGCTTAATTGACTGAGCCATCCAGTTGCCCCTCTACTTTTAAAATTTCTAAAACCCTTTCAGCCAATTAAGCCTGTTTCTGGGCTGCTAATAAGACAAAGCAAAAAACAAGTTCTGTGTCCATCAGTAAGGCATTAAGTGGCCACAGAAGCACACAATGGACGTTTACATTGTATATAATATGGTAGAGACAGGGTCGATAACAGTGCTTCTGTTTACATCAAAAGACGGTCAGGGTTCTCCAGAGGAACAGAAAGAGGGGGAAGGAGGGGTGGGGGGGAAGGGAGAAAAGTTTTTAAGGAATTGGCTCAAACGATTTGCGGCGGCTGTCAAGTCTGAAATTTGTACGGCAGGCTGAAAACTGAGGCGAGTGTTACAGTCTCAAGGCAGAATTCCTTTTTCTCCAGGAAATCCCACTTTTTTGCTCTTAAGGCTTTCCACTGATTGGATAAGGCCCACCCAATCAAGGGCAATCTCCTTTACTTGAAGTCAACTCCTTGTAGATACTGATCACAGACACAACATACCTCGACAGCAGCATCTACACTAGTGTTTGACCAAACACCTGGGTTCACGGCCTCACCAAGTTGACACATAAAATGGAACCAATAATGTCATGATGTAAGTTGAAAAAAAAGGCTTTTAAAATAGAATACTTAAGGCTTATTTTTAAAGATAAAAATAATAACCTATATGTACAGAAATCAGGAAAGGTCTACACACAGATGTTAACAATGGTTGTCTCTGGGAGGGTTGAGTAATTGTTGGGTCTCTCTCTTTTTACCTTGCCTGGTTTTTTGTTTGTTTCTTGTTTCTTTTTTCTTTTTTTTTTTTTTTTCCTGGAAAGAGAAGGCTTTGCTATCGAATGAGAACAAATATAGAAAAGAAACACCAAATTAAAGAAAAGAATGTTGCCGATGCCTTTTAGCCAAAGCGCCACCAGGAATACACTTGTCATTGAAGAAGTGGGCTTACTGTTGCCCTGAGGAAAAATGCACACCGTGTGTGCTACAAAGAACCCAGTGCAGGATCAGGGCTTCGGATGGGTAATTTGGGTGAAGGTGAAGGAAGCAGGCTCCCTCAGAGGGCAGGGGTGACTCTGTGATTGGGCATGACAGTAAATTCTACCTCTGTGGACAGCACACGACAGCTGTAATGGATAAAGAAGCAGCGGTCACTCCTGCTCGCTGAGAGAGGGGAGGTCTGGTATTTTGTGGGTTGCACAGTGACCGTGTTTTTCGGTTCACTTTATTACGGTCACAGTGTGACCTTGGCTGATGTCGGTGTTCTGTGAGACCGTGTCTGCCCAATAGGAGAACAACATAGCCTAGCTGTGAATGGCAGACCAGTGCCCGGATGTCAGAAATTGCTTTTTTCTTTTCTCAACCCAGCTAGGAAAAAGAGTAGGAGCTTTATTTGCGCTTTTAAAAAAAGAACAGTTTTATTTTTAGCAACAGATTCTTTCTCTGTTGGTTCAGCCATGTTTTCCTGAAAGTTTTTATTTAGCAAAGTGAACCAACCAAGACTAATTTTTTGATCACTGGTGCACATGTCATAAACTTTGAGGGCTCTATTCGAGGCATGCAATGACAAACACTTAAATTGTTTCCAGCATGCAGGGGATGGTAGCTTATGTTGTTTCCTTCTCAGTCTGATCCCAAACAGAGCAGCCCTCTGTGATTGGAAATATGGAGACATTTAAAAGTAGAAAAGTAAGAAACAAACTAAAACTTCACATGAAAAAAAAAATGGAGAGAGGAATTGCTGAAAGATGCATAAAAAACTGCAAAATCATTCCAGACAAAATTTCCCCTTGGCACACATAAAATCTCCTCTTTGCATAAACATAGTGACTAAAACTTTTCATTATCAGTGGATTCAACATCTCAACCACACTGGCAGCTTAATCAATTTACTTTTGGCCACACTGCTTCTGACCAGATTGTCTGCTCTGATGTGTAACAGTAAAATACCCAAGATAAACGAAACATCCAACAGGAAGGTTAGGAAAGAAAGTGACATAAATCACAGCTCATCAGTACGACGACTGTCAGGCGTGCCTTGAAAGCAGTGCATACACATTTATTTTGAAAGGAGGAAATGAATCCTTGTAAACAGTAAGGAAAGAGTTACAGGTGCAAGTAAGCCTGATTTAGTTGCCCAAGTAGCCAACTCTAGGACTTTGACCAATAGGGACGGACACTCCTTTCTCTTAAAAATCGCCCACATTTCTACCGTTTATTCAGTTCATCAAACCTAATATTTCCTATTAGGCTGGCTATCTCAGAGCATGAATATCAGGTGGAAAAAAGCAAATCCACTTAGTTCCAAAAGGGTAAGGGTGGTTCCAATGGTATTCCACCCAGTCAAGTCTCCACAAAGAAGAGGACGAAGCGTCAACTCACGTCAACTCAGGAATGAAGTGCTTTCTTTCTCCCCGAGAGAGATTTGACTCTTTATGTAAGCCATGATGCCCTCCTCCCCCTGGACTGTGGTTTAAAGAAAATGTCTCTGAACAGCTTTACTGAGATATTGTAACTGACATACAATAAACCGCGCATTTGATGAGTTTTGATATATTCGTATAACTGTGTAACTATTGTTACTGTCAAGGTAAGGAACATATAGGGCGCCTGGGTGGCTCAGTCGGTTAAGCGGCTGACTTCGCTCAGGTCATGATCTCACGGTCCGTGAGTTCGAGCCCCGCGTCGGGCTCTGTGCTGACACCTCAGAGCCTGGAGCCTGTTTCAGATTCTGTGTCTCCCTCTCTCTGACCCTCCCCCATTCATGCTCTGTCTCTCTCTGTCTCAAAAATAAATAAACGTTAAGAAATTTTTTTTAAAAAGATAAGGAACATATATATCCGTTCTCTCCCAAAGTTTCGTTCTGCCCTTTTATTCTCTCCTTCCCGCTGCCCCCCACTTCAGGAAACCACTGAACTGCTTCCTGTCACTACAGATTAGTTTGCTTTTTCTAGACTTCTATATTGTTGTCAATGTCAGCAATTCTTTCCTTTTGATTGCTGAGTACTATTCCATTGTAGGGAGGTACCACATTTCGTTTACGCATGCACTGGCTGAAGGACACATGGATTATTCCCAGTTTGGGGCTATTAGAAGTAAAGCTGCTATGAACATTCATGCACAGGTCTTTGTACGGACATAGGCTTTCCTTTCTCCTGGGTGAATACCTAGGAGTGGAATGGCCAGATCATATTTAAGTATGCTCTAACCTTTTAAGAAACCTCCAAAGTGCAGGACGTGAGGTCTTGACCTTGTGTTAAACCAAGGGAGAAGTCCACAGGAGGGCTGCCCCTTACGTGTAAAGGTATGCTATGAGCGTGTTGAAGAGGAGCCCTGGGTGGAAATAGGGGATTGGTTATGATTATGTGGGGACCAGCAGAGGTCCACAGGGAAGTGGGGGGCGCCAGTCTGATCGGAGAGCTGGGGGCCCTACACCTATTCCATGCTGCCTTTAGCCCAGCCTGCGGATGGGGGTGCACGTAGAGGGGGAGAATTCCAGCGAGCTGCTCTGACAGCGCTGTTTTGCTGGTGTCAGTCAGTACTTGTTGAATTAGTAAATAAGTGTCAAGGGAGGCTGAAAGGGAAGAGGCAGAGGGCTCAGGTTCTGAAGACAGAGAAAAGAGCCCGTGAAAGAGAAGAGCAGAAACGTGTTGGCAGGGCTGACACAGGCTGTCATTTTACAAAAGGCCTAGAATCGGTATTGCAGTGCCTTTTCGATGCTGGAGAAATGACATCTCTAAGGCTTGCCGTCTCAACCCCGCAAAACAAATTGCTTTCTTTAAATCTCAGGGTAAAAGAGGTAGTTGAGGTCTCTTGGGCCTGTGGCCAGTGGGTTTTCTGATGGGAATCCGTGATTGGATGTAACAGAGAATAAGCCAAATAAAGAGGCTACCTGATAGGCTATCTTCTCATGGCCTGCCATCTTTCCCGGCCCAACTTCCAGACCAGCTGTACCTGTCGACACTCTCTCTGCCTCTCCCATGAACTGGGATCACTGGCTTGGGGATCTCTGCTGCCTTCCTAGTCCGATAGCCTTTCTCAGATCTTGTTCTCCAGGTCTCATGGCAGCATCTGGTCCTGCCACCTGTCCCTTCCCGGCTTTCTGTCTTTCCAAGGCCTGCAGGCCACTGCCCTCCTACCTGGCTCTACCCTCACAAGCCACCTGCCCTGGGAAGCCAGACTCTGAGGTGGAGAGGATTAGGGAAGACTCTCAACACCAACACTCATGAAAGGGAGGGGAGCAAAGTGAGATTAGGCCAAGGGAGAAGTTGAGCTGTGACTAGGTCTTGGCAAAGTCCTCAGCCAGCCTCACGGGGAGCTGGGGAGCTGGCACGGACCTTCAGCACCTCGAGCTGGAGCAGAAGAGCCAGATCCTTGCAGTCTGTGGAGATCAACCACCGGATGGGGGGGCGGCCCCTGGAAGCAGGCGAGGGCTTGGGTGAAGCAGTGTTCAGCCAGAGGCCATTCTGACAGCAATCCCAGCAGCTGGGACAACCAACTCTTCCCTAATGGGGGGGGCAGTGGGTGGTACAGGACAGCATCCACTGTCCCTGCCTGCTCTCCAACTGCTGCTTCCTGGTCATGGTTGACCCCTTAACCCTGGCCTCCACCTCTGGTCTTCTGCTCTTCTCTGTTTACAATCTCCTTTTTTTGCAAATCAACCACTAAGAAGAACCAAGAACAGTAGCTAACATTTATTGGGTGCTTGCTATGATAGAAGGCAGGTGCTGTTGTCCTGCCCATACATAATATCTCATTTAAGTTCTCAGAAACCCAATGGTTTCAGTGGCATTTAAACCTCATTTTATGGCCAAGGAGCGTGCCAGAAGTCTTCCTAAGAGAATCGTTTCAGCCATGACCCCTCCTAGCTCAAACACCTCTGATGGCTCCCAGTTACAGTCAGAGTAAAAGCCCAGTGTCCTAAGCCAGCATCCAGCCCTCCACTATCTACCCTGAGCCTGCTTTTCCACTCTTGCCAAACCGCTCCCTTTGGTAGTACCTTAACCCAGTCTGCTCCAGCCTGCTTCTAGACCATTAGGCTTAGCTGCCTATGCCTATCCGCTCATTCTTCCCTCATTTCCTTATTCACCTGCTCTTTACTATAGACCTCATAAATGTGATGTTGTGTGCTTGGTGCTCTGGACACAGTGCTGACCACACACGGCCTGTCTGCCCCTTTGGAGCCTTATAGTCTAACAAGAAACTTGGACAGGATTCAAATATTTGCCAGAACTTTGAGCAGTGCCAAGACAGAGCCTCAAGGTGTGTTTAGAGCTTAAGAAACATCCAACAGAGCGGTATTAAGCACCCTCCAGGAGCTGGCCACTCTTGGAAGGTCATGGATATGCCTGCTTATATTAACCACCCTGTCTTCATATCCTACTTTCTTTCTCTCTCTCTCTCTCTTTTGAAAGTTCATTTTTATTTATTTTGAGAAAGAGAGAGAGCACACACATAGGCACATGCAAGGGAGGGGCAGAGAGAGGGAGAGAAGGAATTCTGAGCAGGCTCCAGCTGTCAGTGCAGAGCCCGACACAGGGGCTCAAACTCAGGAACTGGGAGATCGTGACCCAAGCCGAGATCAAGAGTCAGATGCTTAACCAACCGAGCCACCCAGGCGCCCCCTATATCCCACTTTCTTCATGGGTCTCTATCCAAGCATTCCTGCCTTTTAGGTCCTCCATATCCTCCTCCAAGCAACTAAACCACTCCATCACGTGCAGGCTTGCTTTCTTATTGTTAAGCACCGACTCTCTCAGATCAATTTTCAGACTCTTGTTCATAGTAGTTATTTACCTGGGGCCTCACTCTGTGTCAGGTTCTCCACATGCATTAGCCCTGCTCACTAATTACAGCAACCCCACAATAACCCGCTTCTTCTCATCTTTTCCTCCCCCTCCCCCCCCCCCCCCCCCCCCCCACTGTGTTAGTTCCCTCAGAAGCTGATCCGGGAGCAGCTACTCGGGTACAAATAGTTTATTTGGGAATCGAAAGAAATATGGGCAGGGCGGTGAGGAAGGTGGTCAGTAAAAGGCGTGGTATTAAGCAAGGTAACCTCAGGGGAAGCTGGGAGCTTGACACTGCTGGGGACATTCTGGGGAATGGTGTGGAATACCTATACTCAGAGTCATCATACCCACGGGGGCAGGGAGTCAGGGCACAGACTCACCAGCTCCCATCAGACGCTGGGTGGTTGAAAGCTGTGTGTGAAGGTGGGATCGGCATTAATTCCTGGGCACTTCTGGCCCCTGCAGGGCAGATACAGGGGCAGTGAGCAGCTAGAGAAAGCCCTCGGGTGAGGTAGTGCAAGCACGGGGGTGCACAGAAGTGGTTAGAGTTCGGGGCCTATTGCCCCATATTACAGACAAGGAAACTGAGGCTTGGGGAAGCTGGCCCAAGGGCACCTGGCTAGGAAGTGTCAACGCCAAGATTCGCTGGAGTCTTTCTGGCCCTAAAGCAACACCACCTGCCACTTGAGAGGCATTATCTTGTCTTATCCTTCAGTATCCCTTCCAGCCCTTTGCACAAGACTACAAACCCAGTGGAGATTCCACAGCCGCTTCCTGATGGACGAGCCTTAGTGACCAGGAGCTTATTAGAACCACAGAACAACGAGTTCCTAAATGTGCCTCCTTCCTTCATAATCGCGGGTTTTATCTCCCGGCTTCCCTTTTTTATCCTATCGTCTCTTAGGCTTCGTCATTTGAAAATGGGGAAACTGAGGACCCAAGCGTGGGCAGGTCCTTCTCACGAAGCCGGGGCCAGAGCGGGAGTTGCTACTCTTGGCCTCCAACAAAATCTAAAGGCCCGGCCGATCCTTGTTTTCCTTCCATGAAATTTCCCCTAACTCGATTAAAGAAAAAAAAAATCAATCAATTTACATGGTAACAGAAAAGGACAGGGTCATGTATAAAATATTCCCCCATCTGCACTGGAGGGCACGGCTTACACGCTTCAAGAGCACAGCCAAAGGCTCTGGGGATTTGTTTTTCTTTCCCTGACCCGAGGACTCTGATCTCTCACTTAACCTCTGACCTCTTCAATTCAGATAACCAGGGAACTGGCAGCTGGGGCTGGGGGCGCTGGGAATGCCACCCTGCCCCGCTGGCTCCTCCGTCTGGCCATGGTGCCAGAACAAAGGGAGGCAGCGCCCCCCCCCGCCCCGCCCCCAGCACTTCAGAGCCCCGCCCCCAAGACTGCAACCAGCTCTGTGGAGACCCCGGCTTGTAACCACTTCCCCACCAGGCCCCCCACCTGGCAGCACAGGGGGCCGCCTCATTACAGCTAATGCCATTTAGAGCCTGCTTTGTGCAGCAGAAAAATAATAAACAACACGAAGCCCTTGCTTTGACTCCATTTTCAAAACTCAAGCTAAAAAGGGCTTCACTGAAGATGATGACCTCGCCTCCCTATAGGCCTTTTTTTTCTTTCTCAGGCTTCATTTCAAACAAGGCCAGAGCCTGGATTTTTAACAGCAGCTACTTAGAGGTGGGGATGAGCCACTTGTTTGAAATTGAATCAGCTGTTTTTATTAAACCATATATTTTCATTCTTGCCAGCGAAGCCGGGAGAGGACTTTCGAGCCCCTCTGGTATACTCTGCGGCTCATTTTCATTGGAAGGACAGCGGCAAACCTGGCCCCGCAGCCCCCAATCACCGCTCTCCAATCCCACAGCGCCGGCCGGCCCCAACCCTGTTGTAACCCCAGAGACGATGCATCTGAAAGACCACTACCCCCAAAACTCTTCTTAAAAAAATTTTTTTTAATGTTTATTTATTTTTGAGACAGAGAGAGACCGAGCATGAATGGGGGAGGGTCAGAGAGAGGGAGACACAGAATCTGAAACAGGCTCCAGGCTCTGAGCTGTCAGCACAGAGCGCGACGCGGGGCTCGAACTCACAGACCGCGAGATCATGACCTGAGCCGAAGTCGGCCGCTTAACCGACTGAGCCACCCAGGCGCCCCCCAAAACTCTTTTTTAAATGAGAGGCCCTTTGGCCCCTTACCCCCACTACCCAGCCCCTACATCTCAGCTCCCCCATGTTTCCAGCTCGGTGGCCGCTACCAGAAGTGACTTGCTGGTGACTTGGCTCAGCAGTGACCACCACGGTTGTTCCCGAGAGCTACATGACTACTTAATCTCTGCTTTGGCAAGAGGGTATACGCTGCCTGCTAGACAATTAGATGTGGTAGCAACAGACATTTCTTTGGAGGTTCCAGTTCTCAGATGTACACCGTGGGCCATTCATTCATTCATTCATTCATCTTCTTAGAACAGTGCCTGGCACACAAGGACAGCATGTCTGTGTCATTCATATTCACAGGCAACATTTACCAGGGGCTTCCTATTATGTGCTGGGGCCTAGAGATAAAATGAGACCCAGCCCCTACTTTCATGGAAATCATACTATCAGAATATGGAACATACACTGGAATCACCAACACACTGGAATCACCAAGGGAGCTTTTAAGAAAAGCTGATGCTGGGCCCCACCCCCAGAGGTTCCAATGTAATTGGTCTGCAACGTTTCCAATGCACCATCGGGCCTCAGAACCACTGTTCTCTAGGGAAGGGCAGACAACAAACAGCTATGCCCCAGGGTGAAGAGGGGAGGAGTAGGGGTGGGCGGGGGGTGGGGGGGCTCTACACAGAGGAGCAGGTTCTGACCCCGAATGGAGTGGGGAAGGCTCTCTAGGGGAACTGAGACCTAAAAACATAAGTCAGCATGGGCCATGCCAAGATACTGGCAAAAGAGAATGGGGGAGAAGAGTCTAGAAGATGTGAGCAGCACAGGTAATGGCCCAGGTGGAAGGTGAGCATCGAAAGTAGGAGACTCTCCAGTAATTACATGTGGCTGGAGTTTACAGGGAGAGAAGTGATAGGGGATTCGGGGGCGGGGGGGACTATGCCAGAAGGGTAAGTGCACAGGGACTGGTAGGGTCTGTCACCTGCATAAGGGGTTTGAACTTGCTCAAGATCAGTGGGGAGGACTGGAGGGAAATTATTAGCTTTGCATTTTAGAAAGCTCCATGTCTATGGAATGGACTGGCGGGCAGCCAGACTGGAATCCAGGTGAGAAATGACAGTGGCAGAACAAGGGATGTACTGGTCTGACTTCGGTAAGGCTCTCCCAGGCGCAGACCATGAGAGACAGTGTAGGACGGTGTCAGAGTTGTCCTACTTAAGGAATGAAGAAGCTGGGGTATTTGTCTGCCAACTTTTGCCTGGCATGGGCACGAGGCTGCTCCT
Organism: Felis catus; assembly: GCF_018350175.1. Taxonomy (NCBI): domain Eukaryota; kingdom Metazoa; phylum Chordata; class Mammalia; order Carnivora; family Felidae; genus Felis; species Felis catus. Next base: position 39,693,172 of record NC_058369.1, read on the forward strand.
TTCGGGGTTTAACTCGGCACCATTCTGGCTTGCCCCATTCCTGCCCTCAAGAATGGTCTGGCCAAAGAAAGCTCCCTGGCTAAGAGTCCCAGGCACTAGCTATAGGAAGCCATCCGTGTGGGTGAGAACAGGGAGTGCCAAGGGGGACACGCGCAGAGCTTCCACAGCGGACTTCACCCAGGGAGCCAGGGAACGAAAGACTGAGGCCAGTTACTCCTGGAGAGGCTGGTGAGTGTGGTGTGATTGATGGGTGGGGATGGCAGTGAGGAGGGGCGGGGGAGGGGGCCAACCTCACAGATGCTGGTTGAGTGCTCGAGCAATTAGAAGGGAAGCTTCAATAAAACCCAGGGTAAGATGAGCACAACCATGGGCAGGTGCCAACCAACACTCCCCTGAGTGTCAGCGCAGGGCGAGGGCGGGACTGTGGAATTCTGGTTGTTTGAGCTCCCTGGACTCTTGGTTTCCAGGATGGAGGAACATGCATTATTTGTAGCAGACTCACAAAGAACCTTAATGGGCTACTCTGAACCAGCTCTCATTCTGGGTCACTCCCTCAACCCTAACTTTGTGCCTCCTTCCTTCTCCTCTCCCCATGATGTCCTCCCTGACATCATCTTTGGTCTGCTTCTCTTCCCTATCCAATTTCTCATGCCCCATCTAATCAGCTGCTCTGTTGCTTGTGAATTAATTCAGGGCAAGGAAAAGAAATCCACTCAAACCAACTCAAGTGCAGGAAACCAACTTACTGGAAGGAACAAGGTCAGGGGAAGGAACTGAGGGCAGGAAATGTGGCCAGGTTCCCTGCTGGTTCAGAAGCTAGGACCATGAAGCCCCCAGCAGTAGAGAGAAGGCCTATCTCATTTTTCTCTGAGGCCCCATGTTCTCTCATCTTTCCCTCTTCCTGTCCATCTGTTCCACTTCTCTCTCATTCCTTTCTTCTCTGTCTCTAGTGTTTCTGTTTACGTCTGGCATTATGTGGCTTTAGTTTAAGCCAATATAAATGGATTTCAGTCTTTATGTCAATTTTTAATTCTCCGGAGAGAATAATCTGATTGGAAAATAATAAAAATAAAACAACTCAAACTGGCTTTTGGACAAAAGAAAATTTATTGGCTCAGGCAACTTAAAAGTAGTGTACACTTCAGGCATAGTTGGATCCAGGGGCTCAAGCTCTTTCTTTGGAAACGCTTGACTTTTAGCTCCATTTTGCTTTGTGTGGGTGTCATTCTCAGGCAAGCTCCCTCTAAGTGCAGATCCTCCAGTTTGGGAGCCCCAGGATAAAGAGGACTTCTTTCTGCCAGAAGTTCCAATCAAATTCCTAGGACTGACTCTCCCCGAGCCACCCAGGATCACAATCTCATTGCTAAACCAGTCACTCTGTCCAGCAGTTGATTGGCCAGACCTAGTAACATGCGCACTCTGGGACCAAATGGATGAAGAGTGGGAGAAGGATGTTTCCCCAGAAGTAAAGGAGGGGCTGGTATCAGAGGAAGGAAATGTGGATATGAATAGGCAAAAGTAAACAACCAACATGGCCATGGGGGTGATGCCAGGCCTCTGCCTACTCCCGAGAGCTCTGAACAAGGCGGTTTCCTTATGATGATGTGGGAAGCAAAGCAGTCACTGAACCCTCCTGTCAGTCACTGAACCTTCTTCGCTGCCTCTGAGTCACGGCCTCTTCTTGCTCCCAGGCACCAGCCAGTGCTGACCACCACCCCCTGTGTGCACTGACATGGCCATTACCATTGTTAAAATATTGCACTATTGCTGTATCTGCTGGTAAGTATCCATTAGCCTGAGTGCTCCCAACCCAGGCTACCCAGGCCCCGCAGATTGTCATTGTGTAGCCAACAAAGAGTTAATGCTGAACACAGCAGGAGGGGGAGGGGAGGCACCAACACCTTGCTGCAGGCCCTTCTGATTGGCTGATCTCATGACCTACCAGCCTTTCCATTGCTCTGGGGCCAGCAGTTAAATATTTCAGATATCATCCTGATTCCAGCAATAGTTTCCTATCTGTTCTTCACTCCACTCTGTCCCTCACACCCCACAGTCCGTCCTTCGCAAAGCTACCCAAGAGTCAGCTTCCCAAACCCTGCCCTGAGCTTCTCACTGGCCACCTTCTCATTCCCCCATGCTTCAAGTCCTAACTCCATACAGGTGGCAGCCTGCCCCGCATGATCTGGTTCCAGCCTCACCTTCCATCCGCTCCCACTCAAACCGCTTCCCCTATGTGTATGCTTCTCCATGCCCCTCTGCCCTCACTGGATGGCAGCTTTCCTCCATCTGATATACTTTACCCAAGTGTTTACAGTGATCCCACGTGTCCCACATGGGCTTGGAGTAGGAGACAGAGCGGGAAGCAGAGAGAAGCAGGACAGACAGAGGCTCTGAAATGCAGACAGAGAAGCTCAGCCATGGGGGCTGCTTGATCCCAACTTGAAGAGCTCCCTGGAGGAAGATTCCTGGATGTTGAGCAGGAAGCATGAGAATGAACTCAAGGAGGTGCCCTGATGCACCGTGATTCTGGGGAAATCAGCCTCAAGCCCACCTCCCATTGCCCGAGTACCTTCCACCTGCCAGCTTGGGAAGCACTGACCCCTTCCATGCCTGATCTCACCTGGTCCTTACCTCCACCCTGTTTTGGTAAGAGTGCCTGCTCCGTGCCCATCATGGATGGGCATGATCCGGCTTCCCTACCAACCCGCAGGGGCAGTAGGTGGGTCCCCTCAGGGAGCCATTGCACAGGCAGGCTGCAGCTTATATACAGGTAAATACGGTAATCTTTCCTTCCACCTCCCTGCCACAGCAGCAGGGATATGAATTGATTGTCAGAAGCTGTTTAAGGGCCTGTGATTGAGGAGATGATCTGAGATAAGCTGCTCCAGTGAAATAAAGGCCAACAGCTGCCTGCTTCCACGTCAGCCAGCCGCTGTGCTTTTCTCAAAGGCAGCTCTGTGCTTCGGCACCCACCCCCACTCCACCCCACCTCCAGGAGGCAGGGAGCACTCTCCTCACACTTTGGGAGGAAGGAGACCATATCTGGTGACAGATGAGATATTGAGGACTAAACCGGAGCGTGTAGGAGAGCGCAATAGTTGGGGCTGGGTACATCAGTTTCCTTTTCTTCGTGGATGGGGTCTCAACTGTGGATTCGAATTTCATGGGAATCTTAGCATTGGACAGAAGGAGGGGTTGGGGAGACTCAGCCCTGCTCAAAGCCAAAGCATGTGAATTTCCTAACTTCATGTGGAGCCTTTCACACAGAATCACTTCTTGCGTCTGAAATGCTCATCCGTCCATCTGTCCGTCCATCCATCCATCCATTTACTTATTCACTCATTCTACAAATACACAATGTGTAAGAGCTTGGGCTTTGGCAGCTGACAGATGCATTCAGCGGGTTTGGTCACTTACTAGCTATGACCTCAGGCAATTCACCCAACCTCTGGGAGTCTCTGGATATCAATGCCAACCTCAGAAGACTAGTTGAGAATTAGTGAGATAATGCCCACTTGGGATGGAGCCTGGTGCCTGCATGTACAAGTGAGCATCTGCTGTAGGGTGCCAGCAAATGAAATAAGTGTACAAGAATTTCAAAACAAAGTCACAGAGCTCTTTGAGGAGTTCATAGGACACACACGACTATGCCGTAGAGGGCATTCATGTTACAAGAGCTACAGAAGAAATGACATGGCAAGAGATGTCCTCCCATTGAAAAAAGGAGGAACAAGGAGATTAGGAGTGACATTTGAGCTGAACTTTAAGGGACAGGTAAGGAGAAGAGGTCTTTCTGGGAGGAGAGGGCAGTGCAAACACAGCCATACTCTTAGCATCTCACTCCGCAAAATATGGCTCACAGACAAGCAGCACCTGCGAGCTTGTTTGGAATGCAGACTCCCGGGCCCACCTAGACCCCCTGGATCAGAATCAGAGGTGGAACAACCAGGAGATTCAGGTGCAGATGGGTTTGAGGCGCTCAGGGCTGATGATCTCTGAGCTCTGTGAAATGCCCTTTTGGCAAAGACAGGAAGGAGGGACGATCTCCCTGCATGTTTGGGCTGATGGCAAGGGCATCACGCCAGGCCTTTGACTGGACATGCTCCCAGAATCAGGGACCCTCAGGAGTGTGGGGAGCAGAGCCCCAGAGGCACTTGGAGGGTAGGTGCTTCAGGACAGAATGTTCTCTGAAGCCGCATCTGAGCCTGCAGGCTCAGGAGACTGGGGTGCAGTCTTGGCCATTCACCTGCTCACCCTTTTATTCCACAAGCTTGTTTGAGGCACTTTTATGGGCCAGATGCCATGCCAAGTTCTGCCCTAGCAGTGCTGTTAGCCCTGAGGCACGTCACCTTCCCTCACCCTCAGTTTCCCCATTTGTCAAGTCCAGGTAGTTGTGGCTTATTACCTAAAGCCGCATCCACTGCAAACATTTCTGTTACCTGCTCCCTCACTTTCTCAGTACTTCCCTCTTTTTCTCTGCCCCTCCCCCACGACTCTCCATGCGCCTTCCTTCACTACGGCAGGGGAATTCCCCAGCCCTCTCCTTACACTGGGTTCCCAGGAGAAGACCACAAAATGAAGATTCATGTGAAAGTGACTTATGAGGAGGTGGGGAGGGGGGAGGCGTGGGAAACAGTACGGGGGACAAAGAGGCGCCATCCTGCAGGAAGCATCTCAGAGCTGCCCTCATTTGCACTGCCAGGGCGAGGGAGCCAGCCGCGCCAGGACATCCCAAGCACTTCCAGCTCTCTGAGGGCACATGCTATGCTGCCTTCCAGCAGCATGAGGACAGCCCGGGAGTCTCATGAGGGCCCTTGGGGCAGGTTGGGGGCAGGGAGACCCCGGGAGCTGGTGTGCAGGAGAACCGCAAAGAAATCCCGGTGTATAGAAATGAACTTAAAAAAAATTTAGGGGTGCCTGGGTGGTTCAGTCAGTTAAGCATCTAACTCTTGGTTTCAGCTCAGGTCATGATCTCAGGTGCATGATCTTGCGCCCTGCACTGGGCTCTGTGCTGACAGCTTGAGATTCTCTCTCTCCCTCTCTCTCTCTCTCTCTCTCTCTCTCTCTCTCTCTCTCTCTGCGCTTCCCCTGCTCTCTCTCTCTGTCTCTCAAAACAAATAAATAAGCTTAAAACAAAATCTGGGTATATGGATACAGCGCCGAATGCAACCACTATGCTCCCTAAATAATTACAGGCCAGACTGAACTGAGGTTCTTAGGGCACAATAACAATAATGACGTTGGACTAAAGCTTCTCCTTTATCGAGCACTTACTTTGTGTCAAGCACTGTCCGAACGCAGTGACTACACAGTACCTCACTTAACCTAGGGGACAACTTTCTCAGGGCTTTTCAACTTTCCTAACTCCCACCCCACCCCCAGCCCATACAACGCCACGATTTCTTTGATCGTTCCAGTTACAAACAAAACAATTAACATGTATGACGACTGTAGAAGCTTACTATGAAACCAGAAAGGAGGAAAGTCTTCAGGCAAGCCAGAGCACTTGAGAAATCTTCACCCCACCCACCCTACAGACCTCCACTCATTGCCAGGGTTTTGATAATTATCTGGAAGGCAGAATGATTTGACTTCCCAAAAACTTGCACTCAGATTTTCCATCGGTCCTTTAATGGGCCTGGAAAATTTTGTGCAGCGTTGGAGATACACAAAATCACATAGACTAAATTTTATGGCGATTTAAGTCATTTTTCAAGGGTATTTTGGACTCTACATGATTTCCAGCTGACTTTAGAATCCAACCCTGTGTTAAAACGTAAGTCTGCGGCACAGTAAGTATTTCGTCACACAGATAAGAGAACACAGGCACAGAGAGGGGACAGAACTTGTTCAGGGTCACACAGCTAATCAGGGAGGTGGTGGGATTGTGAACTGTGGCCAAGTAGGTACCAAGGCTGTGTTCCTCAGTGCAGGGCCGTGCTGTGCCTGATGCGGAAGAAAGAGGGGCCCTCGGTGGTACTTTCTGGAAACCGTGAGGGGGCTGACCACTCTGGACAGCGCTCTGAGCAGCCCTTGGCTCTTCCCTTCCTTGGCTCCAGAGAGAGGAGATAATCCCTCATCCATCTTTTACCCAGCCTCCTGTGGTCCCTATTGGCAGCAGCTGCCTGACACTGTCTCTGAAAGATGTTTAAGACTCTGCCAACCCAGTGTTTAATGCATGCAAAGCCTTTTCCAAAGAAGTCACTTAAAAAGATTACAGAGGACAGGATTGCCCCTCCCGCCTCCAGCTTAGGGAGACTTTGCAGCTGGCCTGGAGCTAAGCTAAGGAAGCAGAGTCTTTAGCAGCCTGAAAATAAAGTGAGCCTTCATTTGAGAAATCACTCAGAATACCAGCTGCAAGGGCTCAGTTCATTGATGTATTCACTGACTATTTGCCGCCCATCCACCGAGTGCGTGCCCTGCGCGGCGCCCTGGGGATAGTCTGGGGACACGGCCCCCGTCCTCCTGGAGCTTACACTCTAGGGCAAAGTGTCCACTCTGTCAGGAATCCTTTCTTTCTCATAAGCTTCTGCTTGGGGTGGGGGTCCTCTGCCCATCTCCCCCCCCCCCCCCCAGAGAACAGTTCAGATGCCTCTTCGCTGCCCCAGCACTTTGGCGAAGCATACGAGGTTTGGTCAGCCCTAGGGAAGGCACCCCCTTCCTATCTGGATGGAAGAAGGGGGGAGAAGAGGAGAAGGAATGCACTATGCATGCAGGGAAGAAGGAAGAAAGGAAAGCAGCTGAGTGTGAGAGGAAGGGAAAGGAAAAGAGAAACGCTCAGGATGACGGCACTTGCGAACGTGGGGCTCAAAAGGACTGGCTGCCCTCTCCCTTCCGCCCAAGCACTCCAGGTACTGAAAGCACCAAGAAATGAAGAGAGGGTTGACAGACCGGAGGAGACTGAGAAGAAACATACTCTAACCTTGCAGCTCCATTCCCCAGGGTCCTGAGTCTACTCAGAATTTTTTTTTAATGTGATAAAATTAGCGGTCCTGTGCATGCAAACCAGTGCCCTGAGCCAGGGGTTAGTAGCCTCCAGCCCGTGGGACGAATCCCACCCACTGCCTGATTTTGTAAATAAAGTTTTACCGAAACACAGCCACGCTCATCTGCGTATCATCGATAGCAGCTTTCATGCTGCAGTGGCAGAGTTGATTAGTCGTGACAGAGACTGTGTGGTCTGCAAAGCCTAAAATATTTACTAGCTGGCTGTTTACAGAAAAAGTTTGTTAACCCCTGGGTGTTATTTCTAGGATCTCCAGCTTCAGAGTTCTAAAATTGCTTATCAATTCTTCAGCACTTCCTTTAAATTCACTCATCAAATATTTATTAAAGCCTACAGTGTGAGAATATTCTCTTTTGGTTGCAAGTGATGGAAAATTCAGCTCAGGTGGGCTTAAGCCAAAAAGGGGGGAGGGGAGGGGAGAGAAGAGAAGATTATTGTCTCCTGTAGCTGGAAAGTCCAAGGATTGTAGCATGAGCAAATCTGAGCCCAGAAACTCAAACAGCAGCAGCATGCCATGGTGGTGAGAAGCGATTCGCTTCTGAACAGTAGAGCACTGCAAAGGTGACAGGATGTCACTTCCATAATTAAGTTACAAGAGACTGTCCCCTCTGCCTTGCTAGCAGACTCTATTGCCTTTTCTGATGCAAGCAGCCATATTGGAGAGAATATTTCCTTCTTCGTGTGGCAAGAAACTGAGGGCAGCCTCTGGCCAATAGTCAGCAAGGAACTGAGACCCTCCATCAAACAGCTCTCAAGGAAACTGAACTCTGCCAACAACCACGTGAGCTTGGAAGCCTGTCCCAGTTGAACCTTTGGTTGACCCCAGCTTTGGTTGCTACCTTGATTGCAGCCTGGTGAAAGAGCTTGGGGCCAAGGACCCAGGGAACTGTCCCCAGATTCCTGACCCATTGAAACTCTAAGATAACAACTGTATGTTGTTTTAGGCCAAGTCCGTGGTACTTTGTCATGCAGCAACAGATAACTAATGCATTCCCTAGTCTCTGAGGGAGGCTGGGAAGGTACTTTTTAGCTTGGCATGTTGCCATTACCACCTGGATTGGGGCTATCTAGAAAAGAAGAGGAGAATGCATAATTTTGGGGAAGCAGCAGTTGTCTCCTAGAAGCCATGGAAGCATTCCTGGGAGGAGAAGCACCAGTCTTGGATTAGGACCGTGGCAGGTAGTGACGGGATTCCTGGTCCCTTACTTCTTGAAGAACTGGCTTCCTTCCGCCCACTAACAATTGCCTATCGCCAGTTTTCGAGGTCCTCTTAGCCCCTCGCATACATGACCTGGTTCCCACACAGAGTTCCTGAACAGGAGCTCAAATCAGAAACACAGGCACAGCAGGAAAGCAGAGAGGACGCAAAGGCAGTGGCTACTTCAAAATCACACATTTCCTCTTTTTCTACCCTATTGATCTCATTTATTGTAGGATCTGGTGGCAAAGTGAAATCTCTTTACTGGACAGTACTGCATGACTGTGATTCCAGATGCAGAAATGAGACTTACCCTTGGAGGCATCTGCAGAAATGAAAAGAAACCCAGGTCCCTTTAAACAGTACAGATTCGGGGGTCTAGACATGAACTTTACGGTTAAAAATCCAGCAAGCCCAACCCCTTCGAGTCTTCTCTTGGGGAGTTTGGAAAATGCATAATTTTAAGTGAGGCTGAATTTATGAGCATTGTAGTTATAGCAACAGACACTTCAGCTTCTGGGAGGCAGGTCCATGAGACTGTTACGTAACAGTCAACTTCGTGGTAAAAAATGCAGGAACACTGAGACCGGTAAAAAATATATAATAGGACCCAGAGAAAAGGGCAGTGGTGGGCAAGAGGGAGAAAAATGAAGGCTGGAAAGGCTTTTTCAAAGAAGAACATGATGAATCTTTTTGTGAAGGAGCGAGAGCTTCATTTCGCAGGCTCACTGCTGCCAGCTCAGGCATGTAGGAAGAAACTCATCAGACAAAAGAGCAGACAAAAATATGGATGCAGCACTCAGGGGCCTGCCAAGCTGAGGATTAGGAAACAACAGAAAACACATGGATGGTGGAAGGAAGAGCCGCCTTGGATCTTTGGACCATAGAAGGCCAAAATGAAGGCACTGGCCATTCTCGGGGTGCTCGCCAGCCTGTCGCTGCTGTGTTTGCCTGTGGTTTCCCTGATTCTGTGGGGGTTCCTACTGTCCTGGTGACCCTTTTCCTTGCTTGAGAGGAAGGAAAGTGAAGGATTCGTCTCCCCCCAACATCAGAAATCATGTTCTCTGCCATATGAGCCTTGTCTCCACACTGGCACGAAATTAGAATTTCACAGTGTTGTTAGCATGGACAGAACAGTGTTTGGAATCAGGCAACACGGTCTTGCCCTGGCCCCTGCTTTAAAGGGCCCCTCTGGTCTCTTGCCTCCCTACACAGAGTCCACGGGAACAAGGGGATATGCCCATCTGGGTCCCATGCCTGGGATTCTGTAATTTCCGGCTCAGTGGTCCTGACCCTGTTTCCAGGATGTTTCCAGGGCACCTCTTCCCTTCTTTCTTATCTGGGAGACCAAACCTTCCATCCAACATGTATGCTCCAAGCCTGAGTTCATTATGGGGCAGCTGGGAGTATCCACAAGCAAGCGAGTGCATGAGCGAGGCTCTTCACCATGTAGAACAGGGCCAGGGGAGAAACAATGTGAGCAGGCAGGGTGCTAGGGATCGGCTCTTCCCAAATTCCACATTCTGGCATGGAACGCCAAGGATGCTGAGAAATCTAAAGTCAGTCCTGGTGCCCCAGGGGATCAGGAAGGTATTATCTGTCAGGGGACTGGAGGCTAGTATGTATTTTACGGAATATCTTGCTACCGAGATCTACAATTTTGGAAGGCTCAGACTCAGACATAGTGTACGGGGGCCCTCATTTGTGCTCTTGCTCCAGGATCCCCAATATTAGGGGCCCAGCCTGAACAGAGGGCTTGTGGCTCGGCTCTCTTCTGCCCTGCTCAGCTGCCGCCATCCTGGCAGGGGAAGGAAGGGCACTTGCGAGTGTCAATCCCTTTCCCCCTGTGAGGCCAGACACTGAAGGGTATTTCTGCAAACTGTAAACAACAGAAAAAGCCCACTGGCCCCTTGGCTGGAATGCCCCAGGGTAACTTCTTCACAGCCCTGCCCCACTGCACAAGACACACACTGGCTGCAGAGTTATGATCTTGCTTCTGACACGTGCCCTCTCCTCCACTGACATCAGCCAGGGCCCCAGGCTTTTTCAAAGGAGCTCCCCACACCACCCCCGCCCTTGGCCTTCCAGAGCTGGCCCATGCAGTGGATGCAAAAAAAACAGTCTCTTGTCTCAGCCTAGACCCTAGCAAGAAAAATCAATAGCAATTTGGCCCCTGGCCAGCCTCCCATTACTCCGGAGAGGCCAGTCTTATTTGCCATCCACCAGATAAAGGCAGAAGGCTGGAGCCTTCAGACAGGAGGCAGCCCAAATCCTCCTTCTAGGTGATCACGGCATGGCCTGATTTACAGCCTTGCGAGAGGCTCTGGCCTCAGGTGCCCCAGCCAGGCTGTGTCTCCAGCCCTGGGGATAACCCAGAAGCGTGTGTTTAGCTGTTAGGGGTGTAGCCATGGCCCTGGCCTGAGCCCCAGCCCTGCCTGACTGTGCTTGGTAAATTGATGGTATAGGCCTCTGGAAGTCTATTTGCTCATGAGCTTTGAGAGCCTCTGGGAGATGACCCACCCGAAGGGACAACAGAGCTGGGAGCCTTAAGTCTGGCCCCAGGACAAAGCTTTGATTGTTAAGAAGTACACAGAGACCATGAGGTCTTGTAGGTTTTATATTCCAGCCTGCCATCCCATGGGCTTGTGTCAGTCCTGGGATAGGAGGGAGGAGGGGGTAAAGGCTGTAGGGGTAAGGCCTTTCGAGGGGAAGGTATTTTTAAGCCTCCTTTCTCATACCTACTTCCCTCAGAAGACACAAAGAAGAATGTTTAGTTAGTGCTCATGCTGTGTCAGGCACTCAACTCAGTCCTGTGTCCTCATTTTGCTTATACTACTCCAAGCTTACAAAATAGTACTTCTCTCATCAACAACATTTTATGGAGGAGGAAACCAAGGCACAAAGAGTGTCACTCAGATAGGAGAAAGGTCAAAGCGGGGTTTGAACCTGGGCAGTCTGGCTATAGCCTCTGGTTTTAGCCACTGAGCCACTAGACCTCATTGGTCTGCTCCAGGATCTGAATGGATCGGGTTAACAGTACAGTGGGTTTACAAGAGATCATTAAAAGATCAGGACATGACTGTAATTCCTATCTTTCTTTCCGTTCATGTAGAGAGGATGCAAAAAAATATCAGACTTGGGGACCAGTAGGTAGTGGGGGGAGGTAAAAGGGGCAGAATCTACCAGTTCTGGGTTGAAACCTAAACATTTAAAACTTAAAGAGTGTTCCCCCCAAATTCATGTCCACCTAGATATTTGGAAATCGGGTCTTTGCAATTGTAATTGGTTAGCATGAGATCACACTGGATCGGGGTTGGCCCTAAATACAGTAACTGGTGTCCTTCTAAGAGAGGAGAGAACACACAGAGGTACACACGGGGGAGGAGACCACATGAAGACAGTGGCAGGGATGGGAGTGAAGCAGCTATAAGCCAAGGAACTACCCCCAAGGACTACCAGAAACTCCGGAAGCTAGGGGGAGACAAGGAGGCAAGGAAGGATCTTCCCCTAGAGCCTTCAGAGAAGCGTGGCCTTGCTAACACCTTGACTTCATCCTCCTGTGAAGTCTCCAGAACTCTTGATAGAGCAGATTTCTGTTGTTTCAAACCACTCAGTTTGTTGTCGTGTTTTAGGGTAGCCCTAGAGAACACATACACTGTTTAGAAGAAAGAAGGCGTTCCATGTGGCCCAGCCGAGCTGCTAGGGTTGTCTGCGTTATAATTGGGAGCGCATGCTCCAGCTACTGACAAGCGTGTCTTTGCTTCCAATTGGCCATTCTTCCTTGTGCCTATCTCTCTCTCATATTGGTGAACAGCCATCAATTTCTGGCTGCCCAGTATCCATTCTTCATTCTAGCCACACCAAGCTTTCTTTGAGGGAAATTGTCTTCTCCTTGATGCAGGGAAATTCCTGGAAACCAACTCGCACTACAAAACTCAAAGGGACAGTCATTCCCTCTCCCTCCCCTAATGTGGCCGGAGCACAGGCCCACTGTGTAAGCTCAGTCAATTGGATTTTCCTTCCTGAATCATTGCATAATGAAGGATTGAGAGGGAGGCCATCTGAGGCAGAGTGGCATGCTAACAGCTCCTGCTTGGAGATTGCCGCTGTCGTTCATGTTGCCAGCTTCTTAAGGGGCCCCACTTCCCGTCCATATCTGAGTTCTTTGGCACAGAACCCATTTTCCATTCTAACAACATCCAGATTTGCCTTTGGAGAATTACCTTCCATCATTCTCCTATATGTGAGTTAGAGTTGACTTCTATTGCTTGCAACCACAAATACCACCTGATACACTCAAGAAGCTGAGGGAGGGGAGGCAGAATGTAGGTATGTGGGGGACCCCTGGACAAAACCAAAAACCGTTCCTAATACTATATAAATTTTTCCAAATTCCTATACCACTGAGGAGAGTATAAATTGGTATAATCACTTTGGAAGTCTTGCCAAACCTAGTTGGATACAAACACTCACACTTAGTGGATACTAAGTTTGGGAGTGTCCACTAAAGCTGAATACATGCATAGCCCATGGCCCAGAAATTCCACTCCTTCTCCCCCTCTCTTTCTCTCTCACACACACAAACATACAACAAAAAATGCACGCGTTGCATATATATTCACCAAAAGATATGATTATCATGGCAGCACCATTCATAGTAGTCCAAAATTGGAATCTACCCAAATATCCATCTATAGTGGAATGGAAACTAAATTGTGCTCTATTTCCACAGTGGCATACTATATAGAAATAAGAATGATAAACTACAGCTACACTCATTAATATAAATATATCTCAGAAACATAACTGATGAGCGAAAGAAATTCAACTTGCAAAAGTCTAGGCTCTATGGTTCCTATTTACATCGAGTCCGCAAATGGGCAACATGAATGCACAGTGTTAGAAGTCAGGAGAGTGGTTACACTTGGCATAGGAGAACCTTACCAACCGGAAGAGTACAAAAGGAAGAGTCCATGGCACCAGAAAGGTTCTAGTTCTTGATCTCAGTGCTGGTTATATGATGGGTTCATTTTATGAAAAACTTTCTGGAGCCGCACACTGACGGTTTGTGTGCTTTTCCATACGCATGCTGCCACTTCCATTTGGTCCCTCGAGGACTGTGGAAAACTTAGCAGCTTCATCTCCTTTGAGAGCACCAGCAAACCATACACAGGGAGTGAAAGCACCCTCCACTCCCCAGGAGGAAGCAGGAATGGTGCCTCGTATTCCCAGGATGCCCAGGAAAAGGGGACCAGAGAGGAAAGGACAGAAAATGGCTTATGCTACGAAGTACTGACATATTCACGAGCACATGCACAGGGTGATTTATATGAAGGCTTATTAGGAGGGGATTCTGTAAGAAGTCAGGGTCCTGACTTATAAGTAGGGGCCGGAGCTACCAAAACCCTGACACCCATCACTGGTGCTGATCTGGTAGCTCAAGGCAGACATGAGCATCAGAGATCTTTGGCAATGCCATTCCTCATAAGTTAAAGATGATGTTAATAAAGAAGGATTTAGTCCAAATAAAACCCAACCCCTATAGGCAAGGAAGTATCTAATGTCTTTACATAAAATAATGCATTTGATTCTCTCAGCATCCCTGTAAGACAGCTAGACAAGTTGGAGACAAGGTCCCATCATGAAGTGGCAGGGCACCATTTTAATTTTAAGAACATATATATTAAAATTATACCAACTTGAGTTCAAATTCCGACTCTATTATTTACCCTATTACTTACTAATTACATGGTCCTTTATTTTCTTGGGCCTCAATTTCCTCATCTGTAACATGGGAACCATAACATCACTTTCTCCATTAGATGCTTGTGAATATTAAACAGGATCATTCACATAAAGTTCTTAGTGGCGTGCCTGACACATAGAAAAAGACTCCATAAAGGATAGTTGTTGCTCATATGTTTTCTTATTACTGATAATCTTATTTCTTCTAAAGAGAAACTATAGAACATTAAGAATGGTATTATCTTTTATAAACTTTAAGATAGAGTCTGCTGAGTACAATTCTCTGTGGTGACTTCTTTGAACAAACTTTTATTCTCATGTAACTCTTCAGAGTTAATAAAGACAACATTTCGCACATGCCTGGGACACAGTATTTTGAAATACTGGCCACCTAGCTCTACTGGCTCACATCTGCTGGATCCAAATTGCTTCTTTCTGTCAGGAACTCATCTGGGCATTAATCCTTAGAGGAAGGAGGGAGGGGAAGGGCATGACCCTTTTTCCCATAGGTGTCATCTGTGATAAGAGGAGAATGAAGACCCCCTAATTGATTCCTACTTTGGAGACTCCAGGATGCAATGGAAAAGTGATTAAGGACACTGTGGAGGAAATGTATGGGGTTCAATTGTCACTTCTCCTAAAAATATATAAAATCTAGCAAGTTTTGCATCTGTTTTGTAATAAAATCTCCAAGAGAATGGAACATAACAAAAAAGGGCAACGGGGTGTTTCAACCAACAGTGTGACCTGTTCTAATTCGGAGATTCTTTTTCTCTTTGCTAACATCCCTAACTCTGATGACCCACTTCCAAAGAATAACCGGAAGGTGTAATTATGCAGATATAATACACTTCTTATATTTCTAAGATGCAGCATTTCTCACTTTGTGCTCTGCAGACATAACTCTGCAAAATGCTTTCTGAAAACAGGGTTCGAGGATGAAATAAGTGTGAGGACGTTGAATACTATTACCGAGAACATTTTGTGGTTGTCTCTCCAGCATCTGTTCTCCACTCTTCCATTGTTGATCAGGGACCTAGGAAAGAGCCTGACTGTAGCAGTGTTCCTCCTTCCGGAATGGAGTTTGTGGTCTAGGCCTCAGCCAATCAGCAAGTCATAGTTCTCTGGTAATAGTGATTGGGTCAGAAGTGGGCACATGACACAGAACCAATGAGATACAATAAAGCTTTTGCTAGGTCTGCTGGGAAAAGGGCAAATGCTCTTTGCCATTGGCTTATGTGGTGAAGTGGGATACTGGAACTGCGGTAGCCCTCTTCGAGTTACGAGGGGGTAGCCTGCCTGAGTGTGGAGCCAGCATGTAGTCGCTATAAAAGTGTGCCACTCAGATCTCCTGCTCTTAGGAGAAGAATGGACTAATGGCCCAGCCAGTGCTTTCTGAATCTACCATCATCTTGTGACAAGACCCTTCTTCCCATGGCTGCTCCCAGCCAATGGCTAGCATAGCAGGGATACTAGTGCAGGCTTATTTCTGTGGGACACGGACCCACCGCCACATCACCCTGCAAGGGAGGCTGGAGAATATGGTGTTTATCCTGGGCAGCCATGGATGCAGCTTGAAACGTTGAGCTTTGTAACTAAAGAAGGGGCAAAAGGAGGCTGTGGACAAACAGCAGTCTCTGCCATTGTTATCTGGTTCTTCGAACTTTCAGAGCACTCCTCTGGAAAGAATCACAGAAGACTCCCTCCCTCTTCTTCCCACTCTGCCTACGTTTAATTACTCCTGGGCAGTCTTTCTTTTCAGTGTCCCTTTTACCCATCCCCCCATGCTACCACTCAAGTTCAAATGTTCTTTTTCCCCTGTTATAAAAATTTCTTCTTGCCTCTTCCTTTGTGTCAAATTCATCCTTGTTAAGCCATCAGATGAAGCTTCTTAAACACCACTTTGTACACTTTTCTTCCCATTTAAGCCATTGTCTATGGGGAAGAAACAACCTCTTTGGTCTTGCTTGTCCCACGGGCTCTCCTTGATCTGGCATTTTCCAAACCACTGAAACTCATTCTCACCACGACCTGAAAACCCAAGGCTACTTCTCTTCACCAACATACTGCCTCTCACCGGCTTCTCTTTTCGTGTCTACTCCCTGTTGTTTGCCCCACGTCCTTTCTCCTTCTTGACCTTCTCCTGGACTGTTGTCTTTTGAAGACAAAGAATCTGACTATGTTGAGTTATGGGTGGTGAGGAGTGGATTACAAAGACACATATAGCACATTGGGAGACTGGGATCTTAAGAGAACCTAGGAAAGGTGAACCCTTGAGTCTCATAGACACTGGAATGGCCTTTGAGATTTGGCAAAGCAAGATGATTTATTGGTTAAACTGTGGACTTTGAAGTCCAACAGGCTAGGTTTGAGATCTGGTTCTTCTACTTAGTAGTTGCATGAGCTTGAACAAATGACTTAAGCTTTATTTCCACATTTTGGAGATAGGATAAAGATAAAACAGACTCTGTAGGGTTGTTGGGAGGCTAAATACATTGTTATATATAAGCCACTTAACCCAGTGCCTAGAAAATGGAAGGTGCTCAGTAAATGCAGGTAGGTCTTGTGCCTGAAGTCCATCAGGGAGCCAAATCACCTAGGCCCATCCACAGTGAGAGTTGATGGATTCTCACTCATTTCCACCATTTCCACTACTCAATGATTCCCATCTCCATTTCTCTGGGTGTTCTCTAGTTTCTCCACTCACTACCTACTGATTCTTTCCTTATATTTCGGCCTCACATCCTTGGATTGGCCACTGCTCATGGGAGCACCTCTTGCGCAGCACTTCCTGCTCCTGAGCAGCTCCAATGGGCCGTCCCCGGTCAAGAGTACACTTCAGTCCAATGGCACACAGGAAAGGAGGTCTGTGGTACATGCACTGTCACACCCCTTAGCAGGGTGGGAAAAGGGGCCTGTGGGCATGAACTGAGCTGCTGGGTATGTGGTGTCACAAATACCTGCTCTGTAGTTCTACTTCTGAAAGCACAGATGGAAGGAAATGACCCTCATCGAGGTTCAACCCCACCCAGACTCTGGGCATTTTCACATAGTCTTCAATCATTCAGGGCTGCATTAGAACTCTTCCATTCTCCATTTTAAAAAATGGGGGCCATTCCTCTATTTAAAAAAAAAATCCTAAAAGTTGTACTTTGTAACTGCATTGGTATAAAGATGAATATAATCTGGGATGGATTCATTGTTATATATTTACTATTGTTATTCTTTTCTGTTTTTTTTAAGTTTATTTATTTTGAGAGTGAGAGAGAGCATGAGCAGGAGAGGGTCACAGAGAGAGAGGGAGAGAGAGACTCCCAAGCAGGCTCCACGCTCAGGAGGCAGCCTGACACTGGCATGAGGCTCGATCTCACAAACTGACATGACATGAGCTGAAATCAAGAGTAGAATGCTTACCTGAGTCACCCAGGCACCCCTCTCTTCTGTTTTTAAAAGACAGTAAAGTCACAACATGGGTCCCTAACAGTATCTGGGCCCTGTGTACTGCATCTATTGGGCCTAATGGAGAGGTTGGCCCTGTACCTATTACATAAATGTTTATTGAACATCTACTATGGACCAAGAACTTCTCTAACTTTTTATTTTTTTAAAGCAGGCTCCACACCCGAAATGGAGTCCAATGCAGGGCTTGAACTTGCTACCCTGAGATCGAGACCTGAGCTGAGATTACGAGTCTGGTGCTCAACTGACTGAGCCACCCAGGCACTCACAAGCACTTCTCTAAGTACAGATTATGCAATCGTGAAAAAACAAGAGTCCTGTCCTCACTGGGCTAATTTTCTAGCATAAGCTCTAGATCATTCCTCAAAACTTCCAAAGAAGGAATAGAGTTTTCTGAGGACTTTTTCCTCTAGTAATTACAGAGAACTGGGATTAAAAGGATCCTTTCTCTGTTCCTTTCACACTTAGTCTTAGGAGGAAAAGACAGAGCCACTGGACACAAAGATCAGGACACAAAGAGCCACTAAGCAAAGATCAGGCACAGTTCATTTCAGTTTCTGAGAACAAGAGGAGGTAGTACACATTTCCATCCTGTGGGGCTCCCTCCCCGGACGGGATCCCCTGGAAGGCAGTGCGGGGTGGCCGGTAGGCAGCAGCCTCTGGATTGTTAAGATTTCAGCCTAGGCCCTTCCTGGCCGTGAAGGCTTCGGGCAAGTTACTCTCACTCCACCTCAACTTCTGTAAAGTGTTCCCAGAGTACAGGATTTTTATGAGGAGGAAAGGGGAAAACTCATTTGTAGCATAGTGAGATCTCAAGAAATACTAGCTATGAAGTCATATTACTGAGTGCCAGAGACTCAGAGGCTATCTGCACATGACGGCAAAGAGTGATCTGGTCCATTAGCAACGTCGGCCAATGACAGCTCATTTATTCTGCATCTGCAACCCCAAGAGTAGGCTCAGGGTAGAACCAGTGCACCAAGACAAGGATGGCATTAACAGTGGCCTGCCTTTGCTGAGGATACCATGGGGATGGGTTCTTGGGCTGATTACTAGACTCAGAATTTCCTTTAATTCTCTCAAGCCAATGGCGAGGTAGGTGTTATCATTCCCATTTCACAGTAGACTTGAGGGTAGAGGGGAAGAAGCAGCTGTGAGGACTGTCCTTGCTTTGGCTCTTCCCCTTTTAGCCGGAGGTGGAGGTGGAAGTGAACATCAGTGAGAGACACCCCGGACTTCAGGGAAAACCCAGCTTGGTGTTGGTATAAATTAATTCACACATTTCCCAACTCTGTGGGTAGGTACTTTGTGGATACATCACCAATCCAAGGAAAGAAGTTTCTGGCTGATGCTAAAATAGAATCTAGGACTTCCTGGGCACATCACATTTCTCAGACTCCGCAAGAGCAGTTGAAGAGCTGTGAATAGAGCTTAACCCTTTCCCCTCTGAGCTGAAGAGGCCAGTGAATGTTTGCTTCTACCAAACCTTTGGAGTGGTTTTTGTCACAGCTGCTGAGGACAATAGCAACAGCCATGGAGAGATTTCTAGAGGATGTTCGCACCTCCACCCCTCAAAACGGTAAACATCAAGCTCTTGCAAACCACATGGTGTATCATTTAGAAGCCCTTGCATTGAATCTCTGATTTCAGTACCCACCCCCCCCCCCCAACCCCACCTCTCACAGCTCAGCCTCCATGTCTCCCTGCCTGGCCCTTTGCTCTCTACTGATATTTAACTGTTTTGAATTCCTCAGTAGACCTTTCTGGTTTTCTTTTCTATGTGGCTTTTCAAGACATACCTCTCCTTGTGACACTCCTCTCCAGCTAGCAATCTTGCTTTTCAACTTCCTGCTTAGGTGGCCTTTCTAGCAGATACTCTTCTCTTCCAGAAATCTCCTGTTGCATACTAAACCACTCCCAAGCTTAGCAGTTTAAAGCAATAATTTATTATTATTGTTCGTGGTTATGCAAGGTGCTGTGAGTTACCTGAGTTCAGCTGAGTGGTCTTGCTTGCGGTCTTTTTATGCAGTTGCAGCCAGATGACCAGGGCTGGAGGTGTCTGAAGCCCAACTGGGCTGGACAGCCAAGATAGCTCCTTCATGGACCTGTCCATTGCTTGGCTGAGATGGCCACTTAGGCAGTATCTCTCTGTCTTCTTGTGAGGGTTTCACAAGGCTAGTTGGGCTCCCTCAAACCATGGTGGTCCCAGCATACTCAGACTTTTTACATGACAGCTGGTCTCTCCCAGGTCGTGTATTCCACAAGACTAAAGCAAAAGCTAGGTTTGTTATGTCCCAGCCTCTGAGGTCACAGAGGACCACTTCCACTGATTTCTATTGCTTACACCAGCCAGCCCAGATTCAGTACAGGGAGGGCCTATGCAAAGGTCTGAATGCTGAAAAGTAATGGTCACTGGGAGGCCATCTTGAAAGCTGGCTACCACACCTTTCCTGTCTCTCCCCTTCTCTGTGCTCCCATGGGATTCATGTACACCCCTAGCTCAACATCTCTCTTAGGGCACTATGCATGCTTGCTTTTTTTTTTTTTTTTTTTTTTTTTTTCTCCCTGATTCACTGTGAGTGCCTTTGTTTAGCTGGTGAGTTTTGAGACTTTCATGCCAGGTCTAGTGCCTGGCCTTCACAGAACACAACTTCACTTCATGGACTTGAACTATGCTGTGACCTAGAGCTCCATCTGTCTCCAGTCTACTCAAGGCTCCAATCAAACGGTGCTCTCACCTCCCAACTAAAGAAGCCTCCCCTGAAATTCAGACCTAGTCCAGTCCAGTTGCCCTCCAACAACACAGAGCCAAGCATTTCCTTTTTCCTGCTTTGACAAGTTAATTTGGTTCTTGAAAAAGATACCAATTGATAGCCCCACAGATTGAGGAATATATGTCTTCCTCCAGAGGGGTCCCTGTGCACCAAGAAACCTGGGTGGATGCTGAAGAGGGCAGTTGAGTGTGGGCATGTGTGGAGACCCAGCTGTAGACCTTGATTCCCAGGGGCCAATCCTGCCCCTTTAGAAAGAATCAGGTGGGGAGGATATTTCTTTAACAAAGACATCACCTCTAGGCACAATCTGACAATCTGACAACTTGCCTGGCTTCAAGCTTCAGTTCTGCTTGAGTTATTCCATCTTTACTAGATCTGGGGTGGATTGGAGGTGGGAAGAAGAGTGAAGAGAAAATCCATCTCGATAATGGAGACCAAGGGAAGGATTATGGGATGAGCTGGGACAGAAGAGAACTGAGAAAAAAATGTCCTCCTTCAACAGGCTACTAGGGTAATGCTGGCTATCTCTTGCCCTTGTAAACCACACTCATCCACTTTTCTCCAAGTCATGGCCCCAACCTTCTTCTTTAGTAACAATAATAACTACGGAAAGAGATGCCAATCAGTGAGTGCTTAATATAGGCCAGGCACTGTGCTAAGCATTTTTTGCATATTACCCCTCTGAATCTACATTGTTCTGGGAGATTGTTGTCTCATCTATAATTCCCTTCTCCCTTCCTTCAGTTTACAGAAGAAATTAAGAGATCTTTGGAGAGATGGAGGAATTTGGCAGAGATCAAAGATCTTGGAAGTGGCAGAACCTAGTTCTTATCCTGGCCTGTCTGCCTCCAGAGGCTTGGTGCTCAAAATGGGTCTGACAGCATCATCACCTGGGAACTTACTGGAAATGTCAATTCCCAGGCCCTAAGTAATAGATGGATCAGGCTCTGCCTTTGAACATGACCAAGTGATTCTTTCATACTGGAGTGTGAGTGGTCTCAGCCTCTCTCCTGCAGATGGAAACAGTTCTGAGACCACTGGCTTGGCATACTGGCATCAAGTGAGCCTTGGCTGACTGCCAACTATTACCCAACACATGTCAGCAAGAGCACATGTGACTGGCTATCTCCACATGGGGCCTGAAAATACAACAAACCCAGGTTGGCACTATCAGGCATTGTGGTTAGGATGGCTCTTTCTGCAGTCCCTCAACATAACTCTACCAGTAGAAGGAAACTCCCTCTTTGTTCTTTTTAATTATTTTTCTAATAATGTATAATTTACATGCAACTAAGTGCTCAAATCTTGGTTATATAACCACCACCCAGATAAAGATAGCAAACATTTCCAGCACCCTAGACAGCTCCCTCTCCCAATCAACACCCTCCTTAATATTCAGTCTTCAACCTCCATCATCATAAATTCACTTTACCTATCCTTAAACTTCAAATAAATAAAGTGACACGGAATATTTTCTCTTGTGTCCATGTGACCATGAGATCGTTGTGTTATATCAGAATTTATTCCTTTCCATTGCTCAGTAATATATACCAGTTTGTCTATTCTAGTGTCGATGGACATTTGGTTGTTTTTGGTTTTTTGCTGTTATTATTAAAGGTGCTATGACTATTTTTGTACATGTGTTCAGCTGGACATGGGCACTCATTTCTTAGATAAGTTCACAAGCGCTGACTTGCTTTATTCAGCATATGGTAGGCTTTATTAGTTACTGTCAAATAGTTTCCCAAAGTGCTGTACCAGTTTATACTTCCACCAAAGGCATGTGAGAGTGAGGACTCCTTTTAAGTTCTGGTCCCAAAGCTAGTGAGGATTCCATTACTCTGTACTGAGTTGTTCTCCTTTGCAAAGGGAAAGAAAAGATTTGCTACTAATTTCCTATCTACGAGATGATGGCACTACACATCATTTGAAATCAATAGATTGTTCATGCATGTTTGTTTGACGTCAGATATCAGATGCAGAGCCCTTTTATGGAGCGCCAGAAAAGACACTTGATCCCAATGAGCTGCGACAATTGAAACTTTATAGCTTCTGCTCACATTAGAAAAAGGTCCCAAAGATATAATCAACCTTTACAAACATATGGGGCAAATTTCAGGGCAGTACACGGGGAATTCAGGTCACAACTCACATTAATGATAACCTGAAATAATAGGAGCTATGTGGATAACTCCTGCACGGCAAGCAGAAATTATACCCCTGAGGTCTTCTCTACACCAGAGGCCATATATTAACACACACACACACACACACTTTCCCTCTGGGGCCCTCCAGTTTACTAGAAAGAGCCAAGGCTTGGGTCTCAGAAATGAGGGTTAGGGGCACAACGTCCATGCTAATTGTTCGCTGACCCTCGACCAGCCATTTAGCCTTTCCATGCCTCAATGCCCTTTCTAATAAAATGAGCAGCCCAACCTGCAGACTTCTCTCTTTCCCCTCCCTGACTCTTAGCCTACCCTTTCTTTTTCTCCACTCATTCAAAGAATCTTTTTATTTTGAAATCATTTTAGTCTTACAGAAGAATTGCAAGAATAGAAGAAACTCCCTTATCCTGTTTTCCCAGGTTCCATTGTTAACATTTTGCCATTTTTGTTTTATCACCCCTTCTGTCTAAATAGAATTTTTCCCAGAAACATTTGAGAGTTCACTGTAGACAAGCCCCTTTACCCCTAACACTTCAGCATCAATTAAGAGAAAATGGCATTTTGTTTAATATCGACACAACGCTATCATTCAATACACAGCCCATATTCAAATTTTACCGATTGTCTGAATAGTCTGTTGTAGTGCTTCTGCTCCTCCCCATCCAGGATCGTGCATTGCATTTAGCTATCATTTTTGTATAGTCTCTTTTCATTAGAAGCAGTGTTTGAGCCTTTCTTTCTCTTTCATAGTAGCGACATTTTGAAGAGTGCAGACCAGTGGTTCTAGAGAACGCCCTTGAACTTGTCACTCTACACTCTTACCACACTCAGATTTGCACATCCCCAGAAATGATGTTTTCTTTCTACCAGGCTTTTGTTTGAGCTAACCCTTCCACCTGGAATCCCCTTTCTTTTCTCTTTCACATGGGAAATCTCCATTCAACCTTTGCTGAGACCTTTTCTATGGCCCCCTAAGGCTTGGATAAAAGCCTCCATGGGCTCCCATGATACCCCAAGTGTAGCCTTTCTGAGCATCTGTGTTGTCTGTGTGGTGAGGAATCATTGACTACTACCCAACTTGGGACTCTCATGTCTGTCCAGGTCAGACTCCCTCTAAAAAGTATAGGCATGAAAGCTTTGAATATTCGTCCTTCACCCCAACATCGTCCACTATATGCCTAGGGCTCCTCTTTGATACAAGGGTAACCTGGGGCAGACTGGTTCTGTCAGAGGTGGCACGGCCAACCAATACTGGGGAAGCCCTCTGTAGACAGACCAAGGCTGCGGACAACTGCAGATCACCTGGGGTATGTGTAATAATGACATTAACAAGAGCAGGAGTTTTAATAGCAAATACTTAGCACTTACTCTGTACTATGTCTAAATTATTTACCGATAATAAATCATTTACTGCTATGAGGTAGATATTTTGGTAATGTGTTGGAGGTGACTTGTACTGTTTCATGAGAGCCAATTGTTAAATATTTATGAATTTCACCATCTGGTGTTTAAACCATGGATTGCTTGCAGTTGACCACTGTGGGAGTATTTATACCACAGCAATCAGCAAATGCTAAAAATTATTACCTTTTTGGCAGGGATGGGGGGGTTGGGGTGGAGAGCTGATTTACCAACACAATAGATATTGTTATTAACCCATTTTATAAATGAGGAAACTAAGGCATAGAAAAATCATGTACCTTGCTGGAGGTCACATGGCCAATGTTAGTTATCTACTGCTGTATGACAAACTGCCCCTGAACCTAGTAGCTTAACACTACAATAATTATTATTTCTCACAATTTCTGTGGGTCAGGAGCTCAGGCAGGGTCTAGCAGGGATAGGTGGTCTCTGCTCCACGCTGTGTGGGGCCTCAGATGGAAGCCTAGAAAGCTGCAGCCTGGAATAATTTGAAGGCTCACTCACTCACACGGCTGGCAATTAAGGCCGCTTCTGCATGGATGCCTAGTGAGGGCTGTCAGCTGGAATGCCCGGACGCAGCCTCCGCATGTGGCCTCAGCTTCCTTACAACATGGTGGCTGGGTTCCAAGGGCAAGTGTCCCTAGAGAGAGAGGCTGCCAGATAGCATCTAGATCCTTCCTATGATTTACCCTTAAAAATCACACAGCATCCCTTCTGCCTACTCCTTTGGTCAGGATAGTCAGAAGCCTCTGTGTCTAAGGAGAGGGAGTAGAGCCATCCTTCTCAGTAGAAGTGCCAGAGAAGATCCTGGGGGCAGAGGTGGGGGATCACAGCCATTTGGGGAAGATATAGTCCAATACAGTTATGGATGAAGCAGAGATCTGACCTAATAGGTTCTGGAGTTCATGGTCTTTTTTTTTTTTTATAAATATAATTTTTAATGTTTTTTATTTATTTTTGAGAGAGACAGAAAGAGAGAGAGAGAGAGAGAGAGAGAGAGAGAGAGAGAGAGAACACCAGTGGGTGAGGGGCAGAGAGAGAGAGAGACAGAGGATCTCAAGCAGGCTCTGCGCTGTGAGTGCAGAACCTGATGTGGGCCTTGAACTCACAAATTGTGAGTTCATGACCTGAGCCAAAATCAAGAGTTGGCTGCTTAACCAACTGAGCCACCCGGGTGCCCCTCTGGAGTTCATGTTCTTAACCAACCAGCTGCACTTTCCCCCAGTGAAGGCGGGGAGCAGTTGGCTGGAGAGGCCTGCAGGCTAACAGGACACTGAGTATGGGGCCAGTGCCCCGTGCAGGACTCCATCTCTTATCCACCGAACCCGTCCCAAAACCCCTTTATGGACATCCAGCCTAGGGCACCAAGCTCACTCAGGTCCATTCTAGCACCTTTTATCCACGTCCTAATCCTGTTTGTTTTGTTTTGTTTTGTTTTGTTTCCAATAGACCTTGGGAGCCATTAAAACAGTGCCAAATTCATTCGTTATCAGAAAGATGTCCCTGCCTTCCTTCCTTCCACCACTCTTGTATTGGGGTGACATACTTGCCTGCACTCAGTCATGAGTGGCTTCCTGGAGGAGGGCTTGCCTTCCTACCTAAAATTCTTCCAAAGCAATAAAGAAAAACGTAAGTTGTGGCTTCCCAAGGGTGAGTTGAATAAATGTATCCTACATTACTTTCCACACTAGACCCTGTGAGTCTCACTGACTCACCCTGTTCCCTCAGGACCTGCCATGAAGTGGGTGCTTTATTTATTTTATGAGTGAATTGATAATAAGAGCAAACATGTTTTGAGGGGTTGCTCTGTGCCAGGTACTGTCTTAAATGCTTTACAGGTATTGGCTCATTCAATCCTCACAAAAACTCTATGAAGCAGGATAATAGTAATCTCCACTTTATAGATGGAAAACTAGACATAAAGAATAACTTGTCCCAAATCACAGAGCTAGTGACTGGTAGAGTCAACCAAACTACCTTTCTTGATAAAAGGTAAGGAAGGAAGGAGGGAGGGAAGAAGGGTGAGAGGGCAGAAGGGAGGAGGAAGGAAGGAAGGAAGGAAGGAAGGAAGGAAGGAAGGAAGGAAGGTAGGAAGGAAGGAAGAAGGAAGGAAATGCATTATAATTTTTATCCCAGGCTAAGGCATTTATCCCTGCTGAAATGTGAACGTTGCTATTTGGAGTGTCATTAAAAACTTTTCCTACCATAGTGCCTGAAATTCCCATCTTTATATTCATGTCTTTGTATTAAGGTCCTCAGATTACAAATATCCTTCAACAAGGACAGCATCAAGACCATGGCAAGCACTTGCATGTGTTGCTATGTTCTACTTCGCACAGTTGGCCAGGGTTCTGAGACTCTGGACCATCAAAATGGCAAGCATGGGGAGATGGAAGGGAAAGCATCCATCCTTTGACCAAAATTAAAGAATATGAGCAATGCTTTGAGAAAAAAAAAAGAACCCCAAACTCTCTGCTTCGATGAGACATCATCTCAGAGGACAGCACAGTAACAAAACATTCTTTCCAGGGAAAATGATAAGAAAAGGCAGGGCTCTCGGAGCAGGGTAAGGAGAATCTCCAAATTCTTCACCTACATCATGGCTCAGACAGGGCCTCCTCCTTCCAGGCTAAGGCTGAGGAGCACAGGCTGGAAAAAATTTACTGGTTAGAGAAGCCCAGAGAGGAGACTGAAGAACTGTGAGAGAGGATTAACTCAGGGACAAAATGACAAGAGGAAAAATAAAGATCAGCCATCAGTGGCAAGTTGGTCATGGCAGAAGTCTCACATAAATTGAGCAGCAAAATAATGAGAAACTTGGAGGCCAAAAGGTGAGCTGGCAAACCCAGGAGGCATAGCCGAACTGGCCCCAGAGAATCCGCGGAGCCTGAACACTGGCTAGCCCACGTCAGACAAGAGACCTGTTCTTGAAAAGTAGTATGCGAGTCCAACATTCGAAAAGGGAGGCATATTATAAACCCAAAGCAAGTGAATCATGGCACTGGTGGGGGTTCCCTGAGAAGCAGCCCCTGACACAAGGATTTAAGTGTGAGTAGTTTATTGAGAGGTAAAAGTGGAAAGAGCAGGGAAGTGGAGAAATGAGACGGGCAGGGTAGGCAGTGCCTACAATAATGGTGAGTTATCAGTCAGCAAGCACTGTAGGCCACTGAAGCTTAATTCCATAGGGAATTTTGCAGGTGCTGGAAGGCTGCAAAAACCATACTCCTAACTGCCCAACAAGAGGGGATTATGTCAACAAATAATAGGCCACTCTCAAGAAAAAGCCATGGAGAAAGAGACAGAGAGAATGTAATAGTAATTATTTACAAGTAATTTTTCACAGCAAATCAAACTTTTGCTTATCTGCTCTTCCTCAGATTTTTTCCACAAGACACACAGATTGCTTGTTTAACAAAAATGATAGACGTTCCCAGAAAAGGAAAAAGTGCAACTGTTAAAAGTTATAGGAGAATTTACCAGGCAAAGGAATTCTAAGGCATATCCTTCTGAAAAACAAAAGCCCCCTCCAATAAGGCCAGCATGGCTCCCTAGTTTATGTTTGGCACAAAAATACGGTTTTAGGGGCGCCTGGGTGGCGCAGTCGATTAAGCGTCCGACTTCAGCCAGGTCACGATCTCGCGGCCCGGGAGTTCGAGCCCCGCGTCAGGCTCTGGGCTGATGGCTCGGAGCCTGGAGCCTGTTTCCGATTCTGTGTCTCCCTCTCTCTCTGCCCCTCCCCCGTTCTGCTCTGTCTCTCTCTGTCCCAAAAATAAATAAACGTTAAAAAAAAAATTTTTTTTTAAATACGGTTTTAAGGAAGGGTAGGATATTTCCATTTAGACAGCTGGCTTATGGCCAGGTAGACCTCTACCTGTTACCTAAGAAAGCCAGATAATTCTGGATTCGACAGGCACACAACCCCTTAGTCCAAGTTGTTCTTCTGGCCACTTCTTGTCATCTCAAGATGAGGCACCACCACTCTGTGTACCCCCAGTCTATGTGTAGAATCTGAAGACTCAGTCTGGGGCCCATCTTGCCCTACATTTCTCAGCAGGCCTGCAGTCTGGGGCCCAACCTGGCAAGCTGGAGCCTGTTTACCAAGGTCTAGCCAAGTGACTGTGACAGATCCTGTCGGGCAGGGCCAACCTGTTCAGTGTCACGTGCCCCATAGGAGTGTGGGAACATCCCAGCTTCTCCATCATCCAGGGGCATAGAGTTCCTTCCTTTTGGATGGTGGCCATGGTGGTTTTGAATATTCCTGCATAGCCTAGTGGGGCTTGAATTATCTGAGGATCATGGTGAGGTGAGGTTGGGGGATGTATTATCCTTCCACGTGCAAAGACCCTCAGCTCCACACGTAGCAGGAAAGCAGGCCCAGTGCCACTTCGCTCTTCTCCCATCAGTCTAAAGGGTCTCTTCCTTCATCCAGGCACCAACCTCCTTGCTCCTTGATTCCCCTATACTCCCAAAGTGGCCAGTCCCACCTATCCCCTTCTCCTCCTCACACATATGCATTTTATTTCCCTCCTCTTGAAAACTTACCATCAAAGTGCACATTTTCTCAGTGCCTATTTTCAGCTTGATATTCATAGAAGAAAAATACCTAATCAACCAATTCATACTAAGTATTAATGAATAAGAACACTTAATTTATTGAGCTAAAGGAGTGAATCTCTAACAGCTAAATTTTACCATTTGGTAGCAGGTCAGTAGGCAGAAGTTTGTTTTGTTTTGTGTAATGCCTTCCTAGAAAAAAAAATCCCAATCCAAATTACCTAGCAATGGGGAACTGGGATCCTCAATTAGAGTAAAAACAAACACTGCCAACCAGAATCTCAAAGACATATAATCTTTTGGAACTTTAAGGGAGTTTGGAGACTAAATAATAATAAAAAATGATAATAATAATAATAATCACGTATTGAATAATTTTTATGCTATATAAATTATGTTATCTGATTCAACCCATACGACAATCTAATGATGTAGGTGCTGTGATTCTCATTCCTGTTTGACAGATGAAGAAAGTGGTGAGGTGCTTGGAGAGGGTAAGTAATTTTCCTAAGGTTACAGGGCAACTAAGAAAGCTATGGTTTGAACCCTGAAAGTCTGGCCTCAGGGTCTAGACTCTTGTATTATGTATTACTGTCTTCCACCTACTCTTTAAACCGAGATGGCATAGGACTGGAGGTGGGAAGGATGATGAGTGGATGGCCAAGGGTAGAGTCTTCCTCCTTCTCAGCACGACTTCTCTTTCACCAGAAAGCAGGAAGTGCAATTCTATGAGTCATAGAGGGCAGAAGGATGCAGCAGAGATCCTGACAGTTACTTCTACCTAATTGGTATTTAAATGTCTTTTTCACCATGACAACTTTTGTTCAAGTGAAATGTTACTTGGAAGTCCAATATGACTGGCAGATAAAAGTGAGTTACCCTGGTTGAAGGTGGGAGGGGCAGCCCAAACTTGAATCGTGACCTTATGTTGGCTCCTGAGGCTCTTCCATGAAAGCCTACAACCCGAAAAGCACATTTTGGAAGGCTATACTAACCACTATACCACCAACGCTGAAAAGCACATTTTGAAAACCACTCCCTGTCATAGATTGCAATAGCAGCCAAAATTCTTTGCAGCTCTTTCCATCAAGAGGTAGAGTCCAGGGGCGCCTGGGTGGCTCAGTTGGTTGAGCGTCCGACTTCGGCTCAGGTCATGATCTTACGGTCCATGAGTTCGAGCCCCGCGTCGGGCTCTGTGCTGACAGCTCAGAGCCTGGAGCCTGCTTCCGATTCTGTGTCTCCCTCTCTCTCTGCCCCTCCCCCGTTCATGCTCTGTCTCTCTCTGTCTCAAAAATGAATAAAACGTAAAAAAAAATTAAAAAAAAAAAAAAGAGGTAGAGTCCATTTCTCCACTCTTAGCGTTGGAGCCAGACTTGGTTTCAGCCATAGAATTCTGTGGGGGTAACGTCATGCCAATTCTGAGTCAAGGCCTCAGGATATTTCACACTCTGCTGTACTTGCTCTTGGTATCCTTCTACCACCATGTGAGCAAGTTCAGACTGGCCTGCTGAATGAGAGAGCCCACATGGCCTCTTTCATCCCAGGCAAGGCCATCATCAGCCAACTCACCAGCCGATCATTCCCGCCTGAGATTAGCCCAGCCCAGCCCAGACCAGAGGACTGACCAGCTGAGGGCAGCCCAAAATGCTGACCTACAAAATTGTGAGCTAAGTAAATGGTCTTATTTTAAGCTACTAAATTTTGGAGTGATTTGTTATGCAGCAACAACTAACTGATACAGTTCCCTTTAGAAAAATCTCAACATGATGCCATGACCTTCCTCCCAGGTCTCAAAATGCGGGGAAATGCACAGCAAGGAGTCCCTCCCCAGAGCAGGCCCTACATTTAGCAATCCACTTACACTTCAGAATGTGGTAGGCACAGGAGACCCATCTGCCCTAACTTCAAACAGAGTTACAATTACAGAGGGGGAAGAAAGAAGACTCTATTACTTGGCTCCAAGGGGCTAAACTTCCATCTAGAGAATTCTGTTCAGAACGCACCTGTGTGGAAAAAGGGAATGTCCCTGTTCACCACAGGTGCCTCCAGGCTCATGGCATTCTCAAAGCTGGGGCGGGGGAATAAGTGGCAAAGAGAGGGAGAGAAAGTCTTAAAGGTTAAACTTAGCAAATTAAAGTTGCTCAGAAAACGCCAAAGAAATGTAAATGAAAATTTTCAGCCACAGTAGGAGAAATCCAGGCCCAAGGCCCCGGGTTGATCTTTCAGACTGCCGGGCACACTGCAAAGCTGTCTCCATTTATTTACTTCTAATTGAAAGCTGGCGTGCTGAGGGTTACTCCACCCAGGCGTGAAGTGTAGCCATCCGTGAAAGATTTCCCAAGACCTCTCCCTTTGCAAAGCATCCTTCATGTGCTTAAAAGGGAAAATGTCATGGGGACACTAAATTAAAACTCAGTTTTGTCTTTGAAAAATAGATTCAATCCTCAGTAGGATGTGGTTGGAGAGATACCAGCATTAGCATAATTCCTTAGTGAACTTTATAGGCCAATCAGGAAAAAAAAAAAAAAAAGATATTCAGAAATCTGCCAGAAAAAAAAAAGGTCTCATGGGGGCCACACATGCTAATCCTCACAGATCGACACTCTTGGGCCTGACAGTTGACAATGGGTGGTTTTCTTGAGGAGATTTTACCTCTTACAGGGGTGGATTCAACACAGTTGGTCAGCTGGTGGTAAATACCATACAGGAAAAACAAGTTGACTTGCTTTCAAGCTTGTTAGTTATATACGAGTTCATTAGTTCACTCACTCGCTCTCTTCATTTATTCAGCACGTGCTTATTGGGTCCCTGAGGCGTGCGAGGCACTGTTTGGGCTACTGGACATACAACTGTGAATAAGATAGGCCCCCTCAAAGCCTACAGTCTACCAGGAAGGAGAGACAGGCAAACACGTTAAGACAGTTCTCCATTTACATAAGGGCTCCCTTTGGGAAACCTTCTGTGAGTCAGTTTTGGACATAAGCCAGAATCATTTATAACTCTGGACCCATTCAGCAGGTGTCCATACCATACAGCAGAAGTGGAGACATCTGAGCACACACAGGGCGGCCTACTTAGGCTCCAGCCTTTCTCCTCAGGCAAACTTTACCATTAGCATGTAGAGGTAAAGAACATGGGCAGTGGAGCCAGGCAGACCTCTGCCTAAGTTCCGGCTCTGCCTTATCATTGGTGTAGTCTTGGGCAAGATGCCTGCCTCTCAGACCTCAGGTTTCTCTTTGGTAAAATGACAGCAATGGCAATACCAAAGCAGAGACTGCCTATCTCATATTCATTCTCCCTTTCTTTCTGAGTAACAGAGTCTTAGCATTACTGAAGGCCAGAGTGAGTCCAGCTGAAAGACTACTTTGACTAGCTTCCCTTGTAGCTGGGTATGACCATGTAGCTAGTTCTGGCCCCAGAAATGTAAAGGGAAGTTGTTGAGTAGAATTTCTGGGAACGTACTGGCCGTAAGCATGTTCACATTAGCAAGATGGCACTTTAAGAAATCTGCTGGCTTTCCTCCTTTTCCTCATTGTCAGGAATATAGACATAATGGCAGTAGCTACAGCAGCCATACTGGACCATGAGGTATGAAGATGAAACCCCTGAAGAAAAACTGAAGAAGCTTGAGACGCTGATGATCATGGAGTACTATTAAGTCCATGGCTGCCAAGCTACAGGCTTCTTTTGTGAGAAAAATTTGTATCTTTTAAAATAACTGTTATTTCTGGTCTCTCACTGGAAACTGAAGGCAATCCCTAATACAAGTAGCTGTGTTACTGTGTGAACTGAATGAAGCCATTCACGTAGAGGAGTGAGCCCGGTGCCTCACCCACAGTGAACTCTCAGAGCAGAAGAGTTCACACTGTGATTCCACATAGGAAATGCTTACATCGTCTTGGTCAGTGCAGGCTGCTATAACAAGATATTGGATTGGGTGGTTTATAAACAGGCATTAATTTCTTACAGTGCTGGTGCCTGGAAATTTCAAGGTCAAGGTGCTCACCAATTTGATTTCTGGGGAAAGCCTTCTTCCTGGCTTGCAGATGGCTACGTTCCTGCTATTGCCTCACATGGTAGAGAGAAGGAGAGAGTTCTGGTCGCCATTCCTCTTCTTCTGAGGACAGCAGTCCCCTCCTGAGGTCCCCACTCTCATGACTTCATCTAAAACTAATTACCTTCCAAAGACCTCATGTCCAATACCACCACATTGGGAGTCACGAATTTCTTGGACATCAGTTCATAACATACATGGACATCAGTTCATAACATACATAGGCATCAATTCATAACACACGTGGGTCCTATCAGAAACTTTAATTACAGTTGTTTTTTTTTTAAGCTAGATTAGTATGAGTAGGAAACTTCCTGGATTATAGTTAAGAGTTCTGAGGTTATAATAAAGGGAAGTCAGGATCCTGGATAACTGAAAGTTCAGTGTGATGATGGGGGATTGGAGATTGTGTCCATAACCATTTTTCCTAGCAGCACTTAGATGGGAGGGCCTGTCATTCATCAAAGCCACTACTAATTCATGAAAGTAAAACCACATCATCCGATTAAGGAAAGAAGAACTCAAATAATGAAATCAATGGTCAAATCACACATCCATCTTGTGTTGCCTTCTTTGCTTCATAGATGACCAAAACTACAGCAGGAGACCATATGGAGTAGTTGGTGCGTGCCGGGCTCTATCCTTGGTCTTGCCTTGGATTGAGGTCAGTCAGGGCCAGCAGAAGCAGAGTGTATGCTCAAACTGGGAATTTTGAGAACTCAATAGAGAGACCATTTGCAAAGGTGTGGGCAAGATGTAGAGAAACCACAGAGAGAGTGTAGCACCTGTGGGTCAGTAACAATGGGGCTGTCAACCCCCCTCCCCCAGCCTAAAGCCATAAGGACACAGAGCAGGTACCAGATGCCACAGAGAAGGCAACCAGGCAAAATCAGGGTCTTTGATGTGAGGACATACCCAGCTCACAGTGACCCTACAGAAGTGAATCTGACCTCACTCCCCTCCTGCTCCAACCTCAGATTTCTCATAGGCTGAAACCTTTCAGAAACCTGAAAGCAGGGTCACCCTGACCATTCAGGTCACCCTCCCAGATATAGCAGGATGGAGAAGGGTGGAGTGTGAATCTTGAGGGACCATGGCCTTATTCTTTTCATCTTCGGCAATTACTATATGAGGTAGACACGGTTATTGCCTCCATTTTACAGATGAGGAAACAGAGACCGAGAGAGAGAGGGAGATATTTAACAATTTATACATTTGAAAACATATAATTTTGTAACGATGTACAACTCAGATTCTTTAGAATGAGACAGCAACCTCCTATTACTGAAGCTACTCCAAATAAGATATTTCTATTGAAATGTACATAGGTCTACATCAGAGCTTAACATCCCACACCCCTATGAGATGTATACTCTGATTACGTATCTTTTACTTTGAAGAAGCAGAGGCTTAATGAAGTTAATTAAATCAGGTGACCTCTAGGATCTTCTGAAATCAAAACAGTATTTAATCCACTGATTACTTAAACCATTACTTTTGACTTATAAAACTACAAAAAGCCTCCACTTTCAGATCAAAAAGGAAGAAATAAAACTGTTCTTATTTTCAGATGATATGATGGTCTATGTAGAAAATCCTAAGGAATCTACAAAAATCTCCTACAACTAGTAAATGAGTTCAACAACTTTGCAGGATAGAAGATACACATACAAAATCAAATGTATTTCTATATACTAGCAATGAACACATGTAAACCAAAATTTAAAATGCAATATAATTTTGGGGTGCCTGGGTGGCTCAGTCGGTTAAGCATACGACTTTGGCTCAGGTCATGATTTCACGGTCCGTGATTTCGAGCCCCGCGTTGGGCACTGTGCTGACAGCTCAGAGCCTGGAGCCTGCTTCAGATTCTGTGTCTCCCTCTCTCTCTGACCCTCCCTCATTCATGCTCTGTCTCTCTCTGTCTCAAAAATAAATAAACATTAAAAAAAATTTTTTTTAATGCAATATAATTTTAAACCACTCAAAAAAAAAAAAAGAATGACATACTTAGGTGTAAATTTAACCTAACAGAACTTTTATCCTGAAAACTATGAAACACTGAGGAAAGAAATAGAAGAACATCTAAATGGACAGACATACCATGTTCATAGATGGGAAGACTCAGCATAGCAGAAATATCAATTCTTTCCAAAATAATACACAGGGTTAAGGCAACCCTATCAAAATCATAGTAAGACTTTTTATAGATAAAGTCAAGCTTATTTTAAAATTGATATGGAAAGGTAAAGAAACTGCAAAGCTAAATCAATTTGAACAAAGACTACAGTGGGAGGAATCACTCTGCTTTTATGGCTCATTATATAGCCATAGCAATCAATACTATGTGCTTTGTTGGAGGGATAGACCCATAGATCAATGGAACAAAATAGAGAATCCAGAAATAGACCATTATAGGTATGGCCAACAGATTTTTTACACAGGTACCAACGCAATTCAGTGAAGAAAAGAGTCCTTACAAATGGTGCTCGGGTAACTGCATATCAACAGGCAAAAGAAAAAAAAAATTTTTACCTTGATCTATACCTCACACTTAATATAAAAATAAACTCAAATGCATCACATGAAACATAAAACTCTAAATCTATCAGGAGAAAACATAGGAGAAAATCTTCAGGACCAAGGGCTTGGTGAAGAGATTGTAGACTTGAGATGAAAAGCACAATTCATAAAAGAAAAAAAAAATCAATACATTGGGCTTTGCAAAATTTAAAACTTTCAGTCTGGGAAAGACCTCATGAAGAGGATGAAAAAGACAAACCACAGCCTACAGGGAAATATAAGCCACATTTCAGACAAAAACTCCTATCTGGAATATATTAAAGAATTTTCAAAAGTCAACAGTAAAAGAATAAACAAGTCAATTAAAAAAATGGGCCAAGGACATGAAGAGACGTTTCACTGAAAAGGATATATGGATGGCAAATAAACACATGAAAGGATGTTCAATATAACTAGCCATTAGGGAAATGAAAATTAAGACCACAATAAGACATCACTACACACCTATCAGAGTGGCTAAAACAGAAAAGAGTGATGACACCAGTTGTTGGCAAGGATGCAGAGAAACTGGAACATGTATACAGAGTTGGTGGGAATATAAAATAGCAGAGACACTCTGGAAAAGTTTGGCAGTTTCTTCCAAAATTAAATGTGCAACTACCATACAATCCAGCCATTGTACCCTTGGTGATTGATCTCAGAGAAATAAAAATAATGTCCACAGAAAAGCCTGTAGCAGCTCCATTCATAATCATAGCAGCTTTAATCCTAATAGCCAAAAACTGGAAACAACTAAAATCACCCTTGGTAGGCGAGTGGTAAAACAAATTGTGTTATATCCATACTTTGGAATACTATGCAGCAACAAAACAGAACAAACTATTGACACATGAACAATTTGGATGGACCTCAAGGGCACTGTGCTGAGTGAGAAGAGACAGTCTCCAAAGGGCATATACTATATACTCTTACTTATATAACATTATTGAAAGGATGAAATTATAGAGATGAGGATAGATTAAGGGTTGCCAGAGTTTAGGGATGGCACAAAGGGCGAGTGTGTGACTAAAAACGGAGCACAAGGGAAATCATTCTCTTTATTTTTTAGTTACTTTCTTTTGAGACAGACAGCATGCAGGAGGGGCAGACAGAGAAGGAGAGAGACAGAATACCAAGCAGGCTCCACACTGCTGTTAGTGTGGAGCCCAATGTGGGGCTCGAACTCATGAACCGTGAGATCATGACCTGAGCTGAAATCAAGAGTCATACGTTTAACTGACTGAGACACCCAGGCACCCCAGGGAGAGTATTCTATTGGAACAGTTTTCTATGTTGATTGCAGTGGCAGTTACAGGAATCTGCACTTGATAAAATGGCTTAGAACTAGACACACATATTGTTCTATTGTCAGTTTCCTGGTATTGACATTGTACTATAGTTTTATATATGTGTGTGTGTGTGTGTGTGTGTGTATAAATATATATATGTGTGTGTGTGTATATGTGTGTGTGTATAAATATATATATGTGTGTGTGTATATATGTGTGTGTGTGTGTATAAATATATATATGTGTGTGTGTATATATGTGTGTGTGTGTATAAATATATGTGTGTGTGTATATATATGTGTGTGTGTGTATAAATATATATGTGTGTGTGTGTATATATGTGTGTGTGTGTATAAATATATATATGTGTGTGTGTGTGTATAAATATATATATGTGTGTGTGTATATATGTGTGTGTGTGTATAAATATATATGTGTGTGTGTATATATGTGTGTGTGTATAAATATATATGTGTGTGTGTATATATGTGGGTGTGTGTGTATAAATATATATATGTGTGTGTGTATATATGTGTGTGTGTGTGTATAAATATATATATGTGTGTGTGTATATATGTGTGTGTGTGTATAAATATATATGTGTGTGTGTGTATATATGTGTGTGTGTGTGTATACACATATAAAAGTCCCCACCATCAGCACCAAAAATGCGTGCTGAAATTCAAAAACTCTTTCTACTGAAATGTACCACTGCAGTAAATCCTTCCATTCAGGGACACTGAAGTGGTTGACATTTGCGAGAATAGCACAGATAATCTAAAATCTGGAGTGACCATATTCTGCCCTTCTGAATGCACTCCCAGCCATCATGCCTAAAATTCCTTTTTTCATCCCTTCTTTGCATCCCAAAACTTTTTGGTGGGAAAGATAAAAGCTTTCCCTGGAGCCATGGCTCTCCAAGTACTACTGGCCATGGGATTAGTTGGAATTCTGTTGGTACAAACTAGAAGAAATCCAACTCAAAGTGGCTAAAGCTAAAAAGAAAATATATTAGTACATGACCTATGATAAGGCTGGCTCCAGGTATCGATTGATTTGGGGCCCAGAGGATGTCATGAGGAACCAGCTACCCTCTCTGTCCTGACTCTGCTCCTTGGGGTAGGCCCCATTCTAAGCTTCATGTGGTTGCAAAGTAACTGCCAGCAGCAACTTGGACCACACCCTTCCAATATCAAATCCAGCAGAAAAGCACAATTCCACTGATCAGTAATTCTAATGAAAATCCTAGAATTGAGTCTCTCAGGTTCTAACTGGCATGACAAGGATTGTGTGGTCACTATGACCAAAAGAATGTAGTGTTCCAATCGGCCTCCTACAATACGTGAACTGGAGCTTGGCAAAGGAAGATCCCATAGAGGTATCAGGGCTGCTGCTCAAAGAATGGGGAAGAACATAGGGGAAAACAGCCCCTGTCTACCACACTCATCAATACCATTGCCAGAAAGATGAACAAAGGGATTGGGGAACGTGTATGTAAACTGCTCTCTCCACCTCCCTGGCAGTTCCCTCCTACCCCAGGCTTTTTCCTAACTTGGGGAAGGGCTGCAAAAGTAAAATATATGCCCAATACAATCACCTTGAGTGTTCCACTCAATTCCTGGAGAATTCCTTTCCTTGTCCTCAGTCTGCGTTGGAATGTTGCCTTCTCCATGAAGTTCAGCCATCCCTAATGAAATCTAAACCTCCCCAGCGGCCTTCCCCCCAAATTTTCCTCTTCTATGAACTCACAGTACTTCATACATACATTATCTTCATTACAGTGTTTTTTATGTATCAAGATTATTTATTTACACCCCAGTCCCTCATATTTTACATTCATACACATACACACACTCACACCTAACCAGATTAGAAGCTGTTTGAAAGCAGAGATTTGTTTTATTCATTCTGAGTCCCTAAAATGATGTATAACATGTAGAATGGTATTCAGAAATGTTGGATGGATGGATGGACAGATGGACAAGTGGGTGGATGGAAGCATAGGTGGATGGATGAATGGATGGAAGGATGGATGGATGGGTGAATGAATGAATGGAAGGTTTCTACAGCCTTGACCATTAAATAAAGTAGCAGCACTCATTTGGGCATTTAGTTAATTAATAGCATTTAGTAAACTCCTATCGAGTATACAGCAGGGACAAACAAATTGTTGAAAATAAAATTAAATCAGTAAAGAATAAAGCAATCATATGCTTATTCTGCTCGTTTTAAAATAGAAAACTCCTGAAATAAAGACAACGTGCATTGTTTATGGATTCTCGTGAGAAAGTATTATCAGCAGCTAGGGAAAAGCACAGCCCAAAGGGCTAAGAAGCCACAGTGATGTCTCGAGAAATTTGTGCTAAGTTTGTTCCCTTGAACGCAAATGCCCAGCATGGTCCAAGGGTATACCAATGAGATGTGAGGGGGCAACTGAGAGATCAATTCAAAGAGATAGAAAGCCTTGGCCTTGACTCTTAACTCTGCCCCTTACACAGGGA
The DNA here is from genome assembly GCF_018350175.1 of Felis catus. Lineage (NCBI taxonomy): Eukaryota > Metazoa > Chordata > Mammalia > Carnivora > Felidae > Felis > Felis catus. The sequence continues at coordinate 39,731,901 of NC_058369.1, forward strand.
GCTGTCAGGTGATTTGACTACTCTGGGCCTCCATTTTCTCACCTGTAAAATGGGGATGACTACCCCCTGAGCTTCCCAGGTGACTCAAGACTTAACCTCCCTGCTGTCCCTGATTCCTCCCTCATTCTCCTGCATGTGCAATCCACCGGCAAGCTCCACAGTGAAATACTTCCAGAATCCAACCACATCTCTCCCACTTCCCTGCTGGCACGTAGGTCTGAGCCACCATTAACTGTGACAAGGACTCTCGGTATCCAATTCCTGAGGCACCAGCAGTGACCGGAGGAGGCAGTACAGCGGGCCCTACGGCAAACAGTTTTGTGTTGGTTCCCGCATTTGGAGACCCACATCCTGAGGTCTGCCATAGCTTCCTCGCTTCCTTTGCCTTGTCTTAGCCCTTCCAACCTCTGCACCCTCTTCAGAGCGATGGTGTAACGCAGGATCAAGGCCTGGCCTCTGCTTCCACTGTGGCCCGTGAAGCCCTCTGTGCCTGGCCCAGCTTCCACTCAACTCCACTTTCCGCCTCGTGCCATCTAGAGCTCCAGTGTACTGGCCCTCAGTCTCCCTGGATGTGCCAGGTGTGTTCCCACTTTGGGACTTAGCCCTCGTTCTTCCCTCTGTATCTTGGCAGCCTGATCCTTGGTGTCCTTCAGCTCTCAGCTCAGTGAGGGCTTCCCTGACCACCCATGCAAATAAAACAGGCCTAGAGTCACTCTACCACCTCCGTCTGTTTCATTTTCTCCACAACGCTGATACTACTTGAAACTATGTGTTTGCTTAACGGCGCAGGAACTAGAACGTATACTCCACAAACGCAGGGATATCCTTTGTCTTATTCACTACTGTGTCTCTGGGCCCTATAATAGAGCCTGGCACATAATAAGTGCTCAATAAGTATTTGATAAATAAAAGAAGAAAGGAAAGGAGAGGGGGCAGGAGGCAGAGAGGGAGCTATCGAGACTATCAAGACTCCATTAGAAAATTCTCATAAGCCACTTAGCACAGTACCTGGCACTCGGGAACTACTTAATACATGGTGTTATTGTTCATTTATTAGAAGAGTGGGCAGTGTGCGTGTGCACACATGCACACACACACGAAAACACTTTGCCCGGATTCACCTGGCGTCTGAAGAGAATGTTCGAATCCTCTGACGAAGCAACATCCCCACTGGCTCCCCTGGAACTAATGCTTGAACCTAGTTCAGACCCCGGGGGTTTGGAGTTCATTTTCTTTTGGCAATCCGTCGCCTTTTCTTCTCTAAGGGAAAAAAATAAAATACAAAAAAGACACTCACATAACATCTTGGAGATCAAATGGCTCTTGGAAAACTGCGTTTTGATGAGTGAGGGAATCAAAACCATATGGATTAGATTCTCCTCAGATCTCCTAGGGGGAAAGGGGGGCGGGAGCAGGGGAAGGGTAGGATGACTGCAAGATTCAGCATTGATTTTTATGAACACAAAGCCAGTTCATGAAGGATGGTCTGAGATGTAGCAGGTCGTTCAAAGCAGTTTGTTGACCACATGCCAGCTGACTCAAAAGAGAAGAGGAGGAAACATAAAAGTTTTTTTTTTTTTAAACACTCCTGTTTCTTTTCTTCTGATATTCCCTCCCCCACAGGGGCTGACTTTGGGGTCTTGTCAGTGACTGGCAAAGAGTAGTGGCTAGACGTTAAGTTTGTACAATTTCTCCCAGAAAGCAGCCTCTACCTCTTTCTCAGAGGAAAGAGTCTAAAATAATCTGCTGAAGCCAAATATTTGTAATCGGGTACTTAGAGGAATGCCATTCATTTTTTTTTTTTTAATGGTTGTATTTCTATCTGCATTTTGCTGATCTGGGCAAGTTGCAGAGGACAGACTAAGAGACTGCATACAGCATGATTCACACTGTCGTTTGCTGGGAGAGGAAGTCACGAGGAACAAGTGCTTCCAACATTTTGACTTAAATCACAGAGAAACCTCAAAAGCAGTTTTCTCTGTGCTTATCCTAATCTCCTGAAAGCAGGTGACACGGCTGACGACCAGCCTGTATGATGCACGGGTCACAGGGAACACTGACTGACCATTTACATAGTACTCATTTCATCCTCCCCACCCACTTCAAGGGACGTGCTCTCACTGTTTTCATTTTACAGAGGAGACTGAGGCAGAGAGGGGAAGCAGCTTAACTAAGGTCACACAGCAGGTAACTGGTGGAGCTGGGATTTGAACCAAGGTTCTGCCAATGCCAGAGCCTGTACTCCTAACCATTATTTCCCTCCGAATAGCCTGCACTTTTGGAATCTGTATCTTTACTTTTGTTTTTCCATTCATTTAAAAAAAAACCTTTCTTGCTGTTCCCACCTTTCCTCCCAGCAACCTGCCAAAATAAATCCCCCGCCCTCTGTGCTATGCCCCATGTGTCCATGGATCCTTTTGGAAGCTCCCAAATTGGTTGGGACCTCTCCCACCTCTGAACTCCAGGAAACCTGGTGCCTCCCTGGGGCTGCCCAGCCCATTCTGCGTCATAAACGCAGCCTAGCATGATGATTAGGTACCTTGCTTTTAAATGATGAGACACGCCTGCATTTATTCCCCTGCCGGGACACTCTAATTTACAAACCACTCCGAGAGACTCAGCTTCCTCATCAGAGGAAAAATAAAATGACCCGGTGTGAGCAAGCCACGAGCTAATATATGCAGGGCACACAGCAAGCATGCAATTCATGTCGGCTACTGTGTTCTAGTTCCTTGGCCGCCTGTTTGAGCTCTCCCACCTGACTGTAAATTCCTCCAAGGAAATGTAATAGTCACTGATTTAGGCAGTGATTGCATTAGGCATTTCACTAACTGGGTTTAAAGGAGAGAGGAGAGAGGGGCGGGTGGGGAAAGGAGATGGAAAGACAGCTCAGAGGGAATAAGGGCAGCCCCTCCAGACCGAGTGCTTGTCACGGGACAGCGGTTCCAGGATTAGCACATCCAATCCTCCCGGCAGCCCTGGGAGGTAAGTGCTGTTATTACCCTCATTTTACAGATGAAGCGACTGAGGCCCAGGGGGTTGAGTGACCAGCCCATGGCCAGTCAGGATCTGAACTCCAACACTCTGAGTCCAGAGTCCAAGGTCTTAACCTGCTAATCTAGACTGCCCCTAAAAAGGGGGGATTTTAAAGGTTTCAAATAGCAATAAACAAAAAGGCTGGAAGTATCCGGTCTCGATTGATGGGTATTTAATGGGTAGAAATGTTGGGCCACAAGTTCACCAACACTTTGCCCGGAGTTTATCCAGTGGGAAGGAAGCACTGGGGGTTTCCCCCCAAGAAGCCATGTGGGTTTTGTGCACACACTCTTGATAAAACAGACAAAACTCTGGCTGAGGTGATGGTTCAGGTGGGATCCATGTATATATTTTATCATGCTTGTATGTCATTTCATGTTTTTTTTCTTGAAGGACTTGATTTAACACATACCTCAAGGTGAGGTGAGGTAAATAAATTCTAAGATTGGAGAAAACGCAAGAGATCACCATGTTGGGGGAAATATCTAAATTAGTCCTAAGAAGGTGGTGGTGGGGAGTGTCAAGGAAGGCTTCCAAGGGACGACTGGGTTGAGACCAGTTGGCTTAGTGAGGAACACACCGTAGGTAGGTTCACTCAGTAGCCATTTCCAAACCCTTTCTCTTTTTGTGCTCCTTGATGGAAGCTTGAAGAGCTAATAGTTTCCTAGCCTCCCTTGAAGTCAGAGGGGTCCACATGACCAATTTCAGCCACTATAATTCTAACAGAAGTCTGTGGGAGGATTTCCTGGAAAAAAGTTTACTTTCCTCGTGACCGAGACAGAAAGGGCAGGCTTAAGCCCTTTCCCATTCTTCCTGCCTTGAATGCTGGTATAATGGCTGGAGCTGCAGTAGCCACCTTATGACCATGAGGCATCAGGGTGTAGACAAAAGGCCAGGAAATGGCACAGAACCAGCCTTGTCATCATTGTGCTGCTGAAGCAATTCTGCCTACCTCTACATTTCCTGTTACATGAAAAAAAAAAAACAAACACTATTTGAACCCCTCTAAGTCCTATTTTTTTTCATGACTTGCAATCAAAAGCATTTCTAAAGCATCCGCTAGGCAAAGTAGGAAAATAATGACAAAAAAAGATGAGGCGTTCAAGGCAGAGAGTCCAGCATGTGCAAAAACCTGGCGGAGAGAAAGACTAGGGCATATCTGAAGATAACAGATACCATGTAAGTGAAGTATATGTTATTGGTGCTGGGTGCTGAGTTTTGGGTGCTGGCTGTGGTGAGAATGACACTGGAGAATCACACAAGGGCGAGGGCTACACATGCAGGGCATTTTACAGCTCGTAAGTTTAGAATTTGGACATTATCTCTAACAATGGGGCACCGTGGAAAGCTCTGTGCGTGTGTCAGCAGCTGAGATAATGTCACATTCTAAAAAGACCCTTCTGGCCTGACCTCATTCATTCAGTAAACACTTCGTGAGCATGGAAAAGTAAATTGGTAGAACCACTTTGGAAAACTGTTCTCAGGTATCTGATGCCCCAGCAATCCCACAACTAAGTACACATCGAAGAGAAATGAATGCACATGTCCACCAAAGGATCACTCCAAGTATGTTTATAACAGCTTTACTCATAATAGCCCAAAGCAGGTGGCAACCCAAATGCCCACCACGGCTAGGACAGCCAAATGATTTGCTGGCATCCTTGCGCAATGGAGTACTACAGAGCAAGAAAAAAACGAACTGTTGCCACAGGCAACATGAAGGATCAGAGGCCTACTGGTGAGCAAAAGAGGCCTGCAGAGGAGATGGACAGTTGTGTTAGTCTGTGCCCTTCAAGGATATACCAAGATTCAATGTCTAAGAGGTGATTAAGGCAAACATCTCTGAGGGTAAATGGAGGTCACTGGGAAAGACTGGGAACCAGCAGACTGTGGTGCAGGTCTGCTCCCTATGAGGGCAAGGAGGGAGGAAAGGAAGAAGGGAAGGAAGGGACTGTGTAGTTCCCTAGACCACAGTGTATATTTCCAAGGAAGCTCGGCAAGGCTAATGGGGAGTCCTTGAGCCAAAAGTGCCAGTCAGATGGTTCGCTATCTCCCAGGAAATACCCTGCATGAGACTTCCTGCCACATCCAGTTAAAGGTAGCAGGAGCCAGTGGGAAGAGTGTTCTCCCAGATATGAGATGACATATTTCAGAGCCCAGCAGAATCAGCTGTAGGTCAGGCTCCACAGTCAAAGATCTACAAGATGCATTTTCATGGCCACAACATCATACACTTCCATAGATGAAGGTAAGAACAGGCAACATCAGTGTTCAATGATAAAAGAATGCTGGTTAATTCTAGAATAAGTAGGGTTGGGACTATGAGAGAAAGGGCATGGGGAAGCCATCTATGGTGACTGGAAGTGTTCACTGTCTTGATTAGGGATGGTGACTGTGGAGTAAACATCTTTCAAGGCACCACCTAGGGTTGTGCACTTTGTAGGAAAAAATAAGAAGTTCATACTGAGCAAGCACTATCAAATGCCATGCTCAGCCCTGGGCACCCAGGGGTGACTAGAGCAGACAGGGATTCTGTCCTCCAAGGGGCAGGAAGCAGGAAGCATGGTCCAGCATGTGAGCCTGCAGGGTCCCTGCTGAGGAGAATACTGGCAGTGAGCCTGGGGCATAAGATACCGTCTACAGATGGTCAAGTCCAAGAAGCATTTCATCAAAGACTCTTGAAAAGACAGAGTAAAACCAAATGACAGGCTTTGCAAGAAGTAGAAGGAGATATAGGAAACCAAGTCAGGAACCATCAGAACTGCTTGCAAAGGAAACTGCTTTTGGAGAAATCAGTTACGGAAAAATTCAGTGTGACTATTCACTGCTGGGACATCAGGGAGCCCTGAGCCCGGGGAACCACATCTTTCCTGAAGTCAAGCTCCTCTCCTCTGTGCTCACGAATCAGTTTCCTTTGGTTTACAGGATCTACTGGGAAATTACATTTGATATTTTCCAAAGCCCAGAAAGGGTTTCACATGTTTGTGAGGAGTGCTGGGAGGCAGGTAAAAGAATGTAGTCTCTGGACAGAAGGGGTGTCATTCAGGGCCTCTTAGAACGAAACTGACCTATCATTTGGAGGAGATGCAAAATGGAACTCACCTTGTTCTGGAAAACTGAGGATGTCTCCTGCGAGTTCATTGCTCACAGAAAGTTTTCTGTGGAAAAGCGCTGGTATTGATCATTCCTTAAGGAACAGTTTCAAAAAAGCAAACTCATTCCAAATGACTTCTGTGTTTTGCGAGTGCTTCTAGTATCAGCCCTTAATTTCCAACCCTTTTCAATTTAACATGGTGATGTTGACTATCAGGCTTTGAAACAAAACATGTAAATATATACATATATTTTAAATTTATTTCAAATCACCATGCCCTCAAAATGTGAGCCTCCAGAAGGAGGAACTATGAATAGAACATTTTACACTTGTCTAACTTTTCCTGAGATTTTTTTTTAACTGTCCTATCTTTTCAGTCTGTGGTAAATGCCAAAAAAATACCTCTCCAATAATTTACTGTGCTGAGATGGCAGTGTAATTGAGTCACCCAAGTTAAGCACTTCAGGAAAATTTCCATCAGGTGCCATCATGTTCTCTGGCCTAAGCTTTATTTAAACTCACTGGATCAATCTGAATCAATTTGACATGTACACACTTCAGGGCATGGTTAGTTTCAAATCAATTAAGCTCCTCATGACTTTATGATTAAGAACCCAAGGTTATAAAACATTAATATAAAAATCACAAATTGTAAAGTGAAAAGTAAAATCTCCACCTAACATTTCATAAAAATCACCAAATCATTATGTAAGCTTCATTAAACAAACAAGGTAAGAGTAATTAGGTGGTAAATTGAGTACAGCGGTTTCCAAAGGCTCTAATTGGGACGGACCAAACAGTTTAATAACAACAAGGAAGCCAGGGTCAAATGCAGCCTTTGCAGAATGTGGACCTGAAAAGGACTCCTCCGTGGTCTGGTGGTCCTTGGAGGAGGAACACACGAGAGTTCCCAGGAAAAGCAGAGAGTGGGCTCAACACCTTCTGGCTCTCCCCTAACCTTGGTCAGGCTACCCTACACCACCGGACACATCATAAGGACCTACCCTTGGCTGGAGCCAGCAGGCAGCCACGTGAAAGCATTTTAAGGATCACAATGTAATGTGATTCTTCCCTTCTAGAGTTACTTGGAATTTTTCTCTCCTGGTTTTGGAGCTCAGAGGAAGCAAGTAAAGAGGAAGGAGTGAATTCAAGTTTACATTAAAATAATGAGGACTTCCAGGCCCCTTGATAAGTTTGGTCATTTTCATTTATCTTCACAACTCCCGTGAGGATGAGAGGGGTTCTCTTACTTCTCACCCTGTTTTAGACACTGAAGCACAGAAAATTTAGGTAACTTATCCCACAGTCACACAGCAAGGAAGGGGCAGAACCCGGGCGTGTGTGATTCGGAAAGATGAGTTCTTCACCTCTGCAGGGTGGAGAGGCCTCTTGCATGCATTTATTCAACACATACCGACTGAGGGCCTCTGCCTCCTCTGTACCAGGTGTTTCTGGGCTAAAGATCAGGGCGAACCAAACAGGCAGGTTCTTGCCCTCACAACGGGCTTTCATTCTAGGGCAGAGTGGAGTGAAAAGTAAATAAATAATCTGATAAAGTCAGAGTGATAATGCTCTGCAGAGAGTGTTCAAAGGGTACCGTGATAGTGACGGGTGGCATCTTTCACTGGGTGGTCACCTCTTAAGAGAGGGCATATGAGCTGAGGTATGAACGACAAGAAGGTGACAGCTATCCTGAGTTTAAGGAGACAGACACTCTGTTCCAAGTGGGGAGACAGGTGCAGAGGCCCCAAGGAATTAATAGGACCTTGGCACCTGCCTCCTCTCTTCATCTGTTTTCTCTCCCCTTGAATCTGTATGTGTCTCGTGACTTACTTTCACCAGTAGAACGTGGTACAGTGACAGTGTTTTGGTGGGTGAGCCTAGTATTCTGGCAATTTCCTATTTCACCCTCTTGGAACCCTGACCCAACATGTAGAGGGATCCAGCTACAATGCTGGCGAGGCCATACAGAGAGAAATACACACGAGGCTGGCCCTAAGCTAAGGAGCCAATCATGTGAGAGAGGGTCTCCAGCCCCAGTAAAGTTCCCAGCCAAACGCAGCTCCGTGAGCAACCCCACTGACACCTCAGGGGGACAGATATGAGCCTCCCAGCTGAGCCCAGCTAAGCCACAGAACTGTGAGAAAGAACCCACGGTTGCTGCTACAAGCCACCAAGCTTCAGGATGGTTTGTTTTGTAGCAACAGATCATTAAAGCAGCTAGTGTGACTAGGGTTAAACAGAGCAAAGGGGGGTGGTAGAGGGTGAAGCGAGACTTCACTCTCCACCAAGAGCTGGATCTGGTAGGACCCATGAGTCAGAGTAAGCAGTTGAGATGTCATTCATGTGGTCGAGAGCCACCAGAAGGTTCAAGGGGCATGACAGGATCTGATGATTTATATATTTTTAAAACGTATTCTGGCTGTTGTGTGGTGAGGGAATAGTGGGGTCGGAAGAGCAAGAGAAGAATCGAGAAGACATCGGATAGGCGGCTACTGTAGGAATGCCTGCAAACTGAACCAAGGTGGTGGCGGTAGAAATTCAGTGAACTGATTTATGGCGTGTTCTGGAGATAGAGTCAAGAGTACGTGTTGCTAGATGGAGTGTCTTGGGACCGGCTGGCTGAGGATAACTCCCTGATTTTAGGTTTGAGGAACTCAGCTGATATCATACAGTTCTCCAAGCATACTCTCGGGTGCTCTGACATCTGGTGATGAGAGGAAAGGAGATTCAGCCAGAGGCAATGAAGGAGCAGCCAGTGAGGTGGGAAGAAACCCAGAAACTCTAACGGTTCCCAGAACCTAGGGGAATACAGTTGTTAAAGGAGGAGGACGAATCAAATGAAGTCAATATTGATAAGGACAGATAGGACCATTGGTTCATGGAACCAAGGGAAGTCACTGGTGAGCCACTGAGTCATTGCTAACGCACGAAGGAACTGTCTAGAAGGATTATACATTTCATCAGAGTGGCACAGAACAGAAATTTGTTCTCACACCTCCCTAGTCAATGCCATGATAGTAGCTAAAGCCCCAAGTCTTTGGTTAATACAGGGGTGGAGAAGAGGCTATTAAGTATGCTGAATTGACTGATTTTAAACTTTTAAAGAGAACGTTTTCCCACAGATGCCATCAGGAAGAACGAAGGCTCAAAAGGGAGTATATAGAAATGAGTTCTAGGAATGCGGGACAAAAATACAAAGTAAGTTAAATTTGATATGCATCTTCGATACATGGCTGAAAAATATCCTGGGGAAGGGAGGCAAGGGCAGGATAGCCGGGCAATGATTAGGAACAATAAGGTCATTCCTATTTATCCCGTCACTGCGTGGAGACACTTGAAGAAACAGGTTGTGCAGTAGGGGGGAGCGGCCCGGGGTCAGGCACGGAGCTGACCTCCTCCTCACACACACACACACACACACACGCGCGCACACACACACACACACACACACACACACACACACACCGTGAGCACCATTAGTGCTCTTATCTCTGTTTTGTTGATGAGAAACTAAGGCTCGCGCCAAGGCCCCAGGGCAACTAAATGACAGAGTTCAGGTTCAAACCCCGGCTAATGTGACTTGAAAATCTAATATTTTAACCCTGCTTCCTTCAGAATGCCTTCTTTAATCACAACAGAAGAAACCAGGGCACACTGTTATGCATGGAGAATTACAGGCTGCAGTTGGAAGGATATTTCTCCATTTTTTTTTTGACAACTAAAATTAACTTCTTTGTCAGGTCCCCAATTCTTGGGGCGGCAGAAACAAAATCACTCCCATTTAGGAATTTCTCTGACTCTCCCCCAGGCTGACCTCTCAGTTCTGGAGGCCCTCGGGAATGCCAAGGCACGTGAAGCTTCCGTGTCCCCTTCTGTGCTCCCCCTGGCACCCTGAGTCTTTCTCGGGTTCTTTCTGCCTGAACTCCCTGATGGGCCATCTCTACCTAACTAATTCCACACTAAGCTGGCCGTGGGAACCCTGGGGGCTCCCCTCGACTATCCAGGGAATGGAGTCACATTAGTTATGTGATTCTGGGCAAGTTATTTAAGTGCTTTGTGCCTCAGTATCTCTATCTGTAACATCAATGGTCTTAAAGGGATGTTAGAGAGTTAGAAAAGAAAATATTCGTAAAATGCTTAGGACAGTGGTTGGCACATGACAAATGCTTCACTGAAGTTAACTGTCATTGGGGGTGGGCGGGAAGAAAACAATGACTCTCACTGACCAAGTTTTTGTCTTATGCTTGGACTGTAGCTTTAAAATCCAAAATGCTGGAACGTTAACCCTTTTATTCCCTTGATTCTGTAGCATCCTTTCTTTCCCTGGACAACAAAAGCAAATTGTCAATGGGGTGCCTGGGTGGCTCAGTCGGTTAAATATCTGATTTCAGCTCAGGTCACGGTCTTACCGTTGGTGAGTTTGAGCCCCACATCGGGCTCCACACTTCTAGTGCAGAGCCTGCTTGGGATTCTCTCTCTCCGTCTCTCTCTGCCCTCCCCTGCTGGCTCTTTCAAAAGTTAAATAAATAAACTTAAAAAAAAAAAAGCAAATTATCTGGCTCCACACATTTGGGACTTTGGGGGTGGGGTGTGGTTTAATATCTCAAAATCCCACCCTACCTAGTCATAGGTGGACAGTTCTGTTTGAGACCCTCTGAGTTGTCCTGCAGTGACCCCCCAATCCCCACTATCTTCCCGCCACAACACACACACACCCATCACTATCTCCACTGCTGCTGTCTAGAGGGTAGAATTCTCTGGCATATAATTCCCCTACAACTCACACAGTTTATCTTTGGAGTCATATCCATTCATTGGATCTTTATTATGATCTTTGGGGAAAGAAAACCAGAATCTGCTCTCAGCTACCACCCTTTTCTCTTTTAACAAAAATTGTGTATACTCACAAATTTGTTCATAATTGTGACACTGGAGTTTTCCATTCTACAGACTTGTGTGTAGAGATTAGACTAGAGGTCTGCCATGCATATCTCTTAGCCACATGTTCAACATGTAAACATATTACCCCCAAAATCAAATCTGCTAAAATAAATCTTTTGTGCATTATGGAAAACTTCAAACATATACAAAAGTCAAGGAGCCACCAATGTTCAGGCACTCATTATCCTCAACTCATGGCCAATCCCACTTCGTCCATCCCTAGCCATATATTTTGAAGCAAACCTCAGAGATGGTATCATGTCATCTGCAAATGTCACTGCGCTTCTAAAGACTGAGAATGCTCTTTTACAACATGGTACTGGGATCACAACTCTGGTAAAAAGTAATGATGATTCCTTAATATCATCAAAAAGCCAATCAGTGTTCAATTTTTTTTTTTTTAGCAGCATCCAGTCTGATACATCAGGGTTGGGATTTGCACCTTGCAAATTGTTTTAGGAAACAGCCGGAGGCTGTCCGGGTGAATGATTCCATCCCTCCGTTTTCTTCACAGACAGGAACGTCATAGCCAAACCCACAGTGGGTTTTGCCAAGAACTCCAAAAAAGACAATCACGTGTCAAATAACCATGGAGACGCGGTTACAAAAGGAACACTTATTCCTTGCTCCCTTGTTTAGCTGCTGAGCACTGATGCAGGAGGCAGGCACCGCCTGGGGCTGCACACACCTGACGGTGTGCTCCTGGTCAGCTCCGCCTGAGCCTGCAAGGACTCGTCCAGCTGCTGTCAGTGTCAGCGCCGGGGATTAGCGTGCCCTCCTGGGGGAGTCCAGCTGACCGCAGCGCTGGAAGAATCGGAATCTCCAGACTGTCCTTGTTAGTTTCTTCTAATGGTTCAGCAGCAGTTTGATATGAATCCAGCAGAGGACTTATCTGAGGTATTATTATTATTTATATTATGTTTCATCCGGTTCCAATGCTGATTATTTACATGACGAGCCTCATGATATTAACCTAAGGGCAGTTCCAAGCCTAGTCCCTTGAAGTGACTGCATTCTTCGATTTGTGGCCTACAATGGCTTTCCTTTAGACACCTTACATAAATCAAGGTGCTGGTAAGTCAAGAATGAAGTGATCCTATTATTACTTTAAAAAAATACGTGCACAAAAATAGTCTGCTAACAGTTGCTCCGGTGCTCTGCCTCTGTTCCTTAGCTTTCCTGCTTCTGGGTCTTTTTGCTTCGGCTCTCCCAGGGCTGCAGGAGGTAGGAAGGCCTGGAGTCGCAGAGTTAGCACCCCCAGTATCAACCAGTGAGGGGCCCATGTTGGTGGATAAAAGCCCCAGGTGGGATAACTCTGAGGGGTGTTCTACAGCGCTTCCCAGAGGTTCCAGACAGGCCTGAACCCCCGCTGTCCACAGAACTAGCTGATTCATTATCAGCAGCCCTCCCTGGACCATCTCATTTCCCCCATCCTCCATTAGTGCTTCCTACCATTACCTCCCACTGCAGGGTGACCAGTTCATCCTGGGAAATCCCCTAGTCCCAGATAAACCAGGACAGGTGAATACCTTATCTTCCAAAAAATAAACAAACAAACAAATAAATAAATAAATCACTTATACTCAAATTCTAGTTCCAGGGTTGGCTTCTGGAGTATCTGAACCTAAGACAATCCCTACAGACAGAAGAGTCTGGAATGAAATGCACCTCTTTTTTTTAAAATATAATTTATTGTCAAATTGGCTAACATATAGTGTGTACAGTGTGCTATTGGTTTTGGGGGGTAGATTCCCGTGGTTGCGATGCACCTCTCACCTGGGTATTCATTATGAATAGAGCCCACTGGTGTTGGGCAGTGGGGCAATGGGGCAGTGTTGGGCTCCGTAGGTATTTGGGTGTGGGAACCTATGAGAATGGTTTCTCACCAAATCTGTAATTTGACGTTTTTACGAAGAACATCATTTGTCTGCTCTTTCAAAAGTACATAATAAAAACTTGGGGTTTTATAAGCAATTGGCAAATATTTGTTTTATCACTTTTCACGAGTCATCTTCATTTAAGTGTTTTTAAAGAAAGGAAAGAAACCAGATATTAAAAAAAAAAAGTTTTTTATGATGACTCAGGGCAGCGGTTTGCAAATCTTTTTTTTTTTTTTTAACGTTTATTTATTTTTGAGACAGAGAGAGACAGAGCATGAACGGGGGAGGGGCAGAGAGAGAGGGAGACACAGAATCTGAAACAGGCTCCAGGCTCTGAGCTGTCAGCACAGAGCCCGACGCGGGGCTCGAACTCACGGACCGTGAGATCATGACCTGAGCCGAAGTCGGACGCTTAACCGACCGAGCCACCCAGGCGCCCCGTAAATCTTTTAAGCCTACAAATCTTGTGAGGCAATGCTACATGGGTCCTCCAGTTACAACCAGTTACAAGTGGAGCTGCTGGCACTAACACAGGGTTCTGGGGCTGGAGCCCCGCCCTTGCGGTTGCCCCGCCACCCCGTCCGTCCCCCAACCCTCTTCCCTACCTCAGGTAACCACTAAGCACTTCCTAGGAAGCCTGAGGTTTTTGTTGGACCCCAGCATGCAAACCACTAACATAGGGGATTACTGAATGGCATGAAAAAATATCACTAACTTTTTACTTTAAAACATGTTAGAACATGAGAAGGGCAGGGCAAAAAAAGAGCACACACATTCTGTCTTGAGTTTGTGGGGGGAAAAAATAATAATACCTGTATTCATATACATTGAGAAAAGGCTGGGAAGAAATACACCAAAGATGTTCATGGTGGTCATCTCTGGGGGACTGGATCCCCATGACCTTTTCACTTTCTATTCTGTGCCAGCGATCTATTACCTCCATTTTCCACAGTGGGTAGGAATTATTTTTCAGGCGAACGAAATCTCAACACATGATTTTAAAGAGGGGAGGAGAGGAGGAAATATATTCCAAAGTCACATGCAGACAACAGCAGCATCAGACTAGATTTTCATTATTCCTAGATACCGATCTGAAGAGCAGGGCCTTTTTCAGTCGGAGAGGGTTTAGCCACTGAAGACTGCATAACACAGGTTATAGCCTGTCAATTCCATGCCCAGCAAGGTTTTTGAAGCTTTTGATAATGATATATGAACATTGCCCATAAAATAAGCAAAGCAGGGGATAACTCTCCTGCCCCCATTGCCATGCAGTGGTTCAGCCAGCAAAGTAGGCGGTGCCTCCTGTGACTGTGGGTATGGTCAGGTCAGCCGCATGGCCAAGGAGCATTTGAAAGGAGACTCGAAGCTTTGCCAAACCTGAGGCTATAGTAGAGAATTAGTGTTTAAATCTGTATTTCCCCAACTAGCTGCCCATCAGAGTCACCTAGGGAGATTCTTACAATTGGATTCCTGGCCCCACCCTCGGATCACCTGATACCTCCTGAAGAGGACTTAGGACCTGCATCCTAAACAGATATGGCAAGGGCAATGGGGATACTTATGGGACAACTTCGTGAAGTTCATCATCACGGCTGGTTTGTAAGTTCTAGGAAACTTATATGCCTGTTTGCTGCTGTGACCTAGATACTGTGTGCACAACTCCTGGTGCTCTAAATATTCAGGGAGGCAACTATTTATGGAAAGTTCACTCTGTGCCTGACATTTTGCTAAGTAGTTTCAAGTCCATTCACCTTAATTATAACTCAAAATACACTTCTATCCATTTTGTCAAAGATGAAGCAGATTCAGAGGGGTTAAGAAACTTGCCCAGTATCACCTAGAAAGAAAGAGAGGCACCACTGGAATCCTGGTCTGTGGCCCAAATGCTAGCTCATCTCATTCAGCTAACACACTTCTAGAAAGTTCCATGGCTTTTCCTTCCTTTTCCTGGGAGAAAAATGGAACCAGAATTCTCCACTCACCTTCCTCATCTCCTATCCTCTACCTGCTCCTTCACTGGTTTACACACCCGCACACATGCACACCCTCTTTTAAGTTTTACCTGCATCGAAAACAGCACCAGAATCCTACCCCCAGGACGTTTTATACAGAGGTTTATTCTCACAATTTTCTCAGTTCTTGTTAAACATGTCTTTCCTAAGCTACAGGAAACCAGTTGTTCCTTGATTCCATTTTAATTCTCCAACTATTTGAAAGCAGTTGTTGTAAACCATCCTAAGCAATTTGCCTGTTCAAATTACAAGGCATTTGATGGTGGGTCCTTATCCTCCACTAGTCACAAGGCCTCAGAGGCTACAGGTTTCCTCCCCTGACCTCCTCACCAGATAGTGTGATGCAAACAGACCCATCTTAGACCAAATTCCACCAAAAAGGTGACAGTTGTTAGCAAGTAGTCACATACACAGACCTCTGACCCATTCTGTAAGACTGGGGACATCTCAGTCCGCTGTCCTGTAAGACACGTCAACAGCCTCTTAGATGAGAAGTTCATTTGAGGCAGGCGTGACAGTACTGTCGTGCAGTACTTAGCTAACCTACTCGGGCAGGTGATAAAATCAACCTTTTCACGTCCAGATACTGGACCAGGTGGACATCCAAGCTCAGTGCCTTTCCAAGAGAACACGTCACTGTTCTCTCTAGATTCATTCGCAAAGTTCAGGCAAAGCAGATGCACCACGAAACATTTCTAGCCATCTACCTTTCCTGAACACCCTTATTTTCATCAATGAAAAACCATTTTAGAAATCCATTATGCTAATGAACACACCCGTGGGTGCCGAGCTAAGACAGATCGTTGAAGCGCTTATAGTAACTTCCTCTGGGGTGTGGGACTGTGATCTTTCAAATGTTAGCTAACTGGCCCTACAGTGTAAATGAAGGCTAATGCGTGTGTGTGCGCACACGCACTCATGCACACATAACATGTTATCTATGCTTTAGCTTTAGAAGTGAATTACAGACAACACATACCAGCATAATAGCCACCATTTAATAAGAACTCCCTGTATGCCAAGTACTGTGCTGAATGTCTGACCAGGAAGAAAACTGATCTCGTTTCATTGCCACTGAGGAAACTGAGGCCCCAGGAAACCCAGCTAGAAAGGATGAGCTAGACTCATACTCTGGCGGACTTGACAGCTATAAATCTTAACCGCTCCAAGAGACTGGTTGCCTGTAAGTTCTTCGAGGCCTCTTGGGAATCCCTCAGTCATCATCACCAATAATTTTTCATTCATGGCTCAAAACTTTCAACAATAAATAAAAGCCCAATCCCTGGGAAATATTCTACTGCATGACTTCTGAGCATAGTTGGTTCTGAAGCAGGCTTGGGAACTCCTCTGGGGGTGATAACTGTATTCTACCCAGAAACATGCAGCGCAGCTGGCTCTCAGTTTCCAAGGCCAAGGGTGGCCACAATTTGAATCCCCGCCCCCTGCCACCTTCCCTGTGAAGCCTCAGCATGGAAGCCTCCTCTTCTGCACCCCTCGGCTTAGTGTCTGTGTTTGAGCACATCAGATGCCGCAAGGCACTGGGGAGAAGGGCAGCCAGTCACAGCCCAAAGCACCCTCCCTCCCTCCCAATAACTATCATAAACTTCAGAGTTGCCAGGGCAGAGAGGAGAGGGAGTGCGCTGGGGCTGGTGAGGCACCATCAAAATCTCGATACTTTACAATAGGAGAGTTGAAAGAATTTGCTGATGGATCAACATAGAGTCTACAAGAAGAGACTTTTAAGACTTGCAGCCTGAGCGCAGAAGAAGCTAGTTGTCACTAACAAGATGGGGAAGACTGAAGAGTAGGTTCATGGAGAAACAGTGGGACCTGTGAGGTTTGAGAGGCCTATGAAGTATCCCAGGTGTATTAGTTTTCTATTGTATTGTAACAAGTTACCACAAATTTAGCAGTTAGAAATGACACCATCAACTCACCATTCCGTAGGTCACAGTCTGGGTAAACTCAGATGTTTTTGCTGCTCAGGGTATCAGAAATTTGAAGTCAAGGTGACCCAGTTCTTGTCTGAGGCTCTAAGGAAGAAGCCATGTGCAAGTTCATGTTCATCGTTGAGAGAATTCAACTCCTTGCTATTGTGGGTCTGAAGCTCCTGGTTCTTTGCTGGACGTGAGTTGATGGCTACTCAGCTTCTAGAAGCTGCCTGCATGTCTTGCCATGGGGCTTCCTCCATCTTCGAGCCAGAAAGGGTGGGTCAAACCCTCCAGCTTTGAACTCTCACATGCACTTCTGTCACCAGCCAGACAAAAACTCTGCCTTTAAAGGGATCTTGTGATTGGACCAGACCACCAGGAATATCTCCTTTCTTTAAGGTCAGCTGCATCGTATAATACAATCTAACCAGGGCAGTGCCGTCCATTACATTCTCAGTCCTGAAGGAGAGTGCACACCAGGGCGGGAGTGAGGGCAGAAAATCATGGGGGCTTTCTTAGAATCCTGCCTGCCACCCAAATGGAAATGCAGAGGAAGACCGTCTCCTGCAGAAACTTCCAGGGCTGAAGAACAGAGGAGGAGGGGGAGGGGACAAGCCCATCTGGATGTCTTTAACCTCTGGAACTTGAAGCACTCAGGAAAGAAGGCCTGGCCCTTT
The DNA here is from genome assembly GCF_018350175.1 of Felis catus. Taxonomy (NCBI): domain Eukaryota; kingdom Metazoa; phylum Chordata; class Mammalia; order Carnivora; family Felidae; genus Felis; species Felis catus. The sequence continues at coordinate 39,749,475 of NC_058369.1, forward strand.
GAAGCGCCCCACAGAGCCGTGTGTGTGTGCCCCACCGTGGGCCTGCCCTGCCAATCCTCCTGCAAGGGCCCCGAGGCATCTTGGCTGCAGTATCCCCGTGTCTGGCAGGTGAGTCAACAGTTGGCTGCTCTCCTGGGCTTTCTTGGAAAGGGCTGTGTTCCAGGTTGGCAGCTGTGCTGGCTGGGAAGGAGGAAAAGAGAAAAGCCAAGTTCTGGGGGCGTTGCTGCCAGGCAGGACACCTGGACCTTTTCCCCCTCGGCCCCTGAGAATGATGGCAAGAAATTTCACTATCACTCCAGGGAAGCCGGAGCCATAATAAAGCAGGGTGGTAAAGCTCTCAGGCAGTGGAATCCAATCAGTGACCTAGTCTCACAATTGCACCATCCGTAAAATGGGGATAGTTGCTAGTAGCTTCCACAAAGGGGCTTGTGACAATTAAACAGCATGGTATCTGTAAATCATTGACCACAGTGGTTGGCATATAGGAAGTACTGACAAAAGCCCACACAAAAAATACTATTAACAAAGGGGAAAGGAATGGCAGATGGAGGCTGTCCAACGAGAAGGGATTAAAAGGAGGAAGGGATCAGATAAAGAGGTCAAGGGGACAGCTAACCCCTTTGATAAGAAACTTTCATAATATTGGAATGCAAGTTAGTTGTTTCTATAAAGACTTATGAATATACAAAGGACAGCTGGTACACCCCAAGGCATGATGGATTTTGATTGAGCCACACAGTAAATCTGGATATGTTTCCAAGGCTCCTAGGTAGCCAGATAGGGCTTCTACTTCCTGTAGAAATTCAGGAGGGAAGAGAGGGACAAGCAAGGGGCAGACTACTATGTTGGTATGTTGCATGCCACATTTGATTGCAAGTAACATACGTTCACGTGAGCTTAGTGGGGTGGGGTGACATATATGAGGCATCAACTGTGGCTTCACCCTACACTTCTGTATGCACTAGATTTCCTTGCTGCATCCTGAGGACTTCATTTCCTACCTCCAGCCCAATCCAACTCAGCCAGAATTGAGTGGGTTATTCCATAAGGAACCAAGCAAAGGCCTTATACTCAGGGCAGCACAGTGGGAAAATGAAGATCACAGCCTCTGCCAGCTTTGCTCAAAAACACTGAGAGTTCCTTGACTTGACATTGAGGCATTTCTCTTACCTGACAAAGACCACCAAACCCTATCAGTCATCCAGTTTGCAGGGATGTGTCCCAGGGACAACACCTTTCCCCATCCAACGGCCAGGACTAAAGCTTCCCAGGACAGAGGGGCCCACAGAGACCTCTAGGTCCACTGAGAGCAGACAGCGGCATAAAACTAAGGCCTCACCCCTGACCAAGGTGGATAAGCTGGAAATAGTTCCCCCCTGAGTGGCAACTTTGAACATGCTCATTCTGAGGCATGACACACACCCTGTGGACAGACACCCAACAAGAGGAAATCAAGGAAGCCAGTCCCTGCCACTGCCTGGTTGTCAGCTCCTTCCCCTTGTCCCTTTACAGACTGGCCTGTTCTCTCTCTCTTCCAGCTTAAGAAAGTGCACGTGGCATTGGGGTCCCTGCCTCAACCTGGCTCTACATGATCTCTTGGTTCAAGCGCTGAGAACTATCTAACTAGAGTTGTATGTCTCTCAGTTCACATGTTTGAAAGGCAGAAGCTGGTTTGAGCCTATGGATTGATATCGGTTCGGTTTGCCTTGGATCTAGTTAGTGGTGAGGGGTAGAGTATGGGGGTCACATGGTATAGGCATGGCTGCCTCTTTCTTCCAGTGGGGTTGTGGGTGACTAGATACTCAGAAGGGAGATAGGGTGTGGCAAGTACCCCAAATGTAGCCACCACAAATAGCCCCAACCTAATTTAGATTTCATCAATTCTGATACATCATTACAGAGTTCTTGAAATCTAATCCATTCCAGAACATTTCCAGATGGGCCAGAAGAGAATGCATCTTTGTATCCTCTCTTTCTTCCAGAATCAAATTTTTGGTATTATTTCGAAACTAGATATGCAGAAATCCCATCCTGCAAAACACAATCTTTTGTGGTTAATTGAATGATTATCTCCCATTTTTTTTCTTTTCAACAAGTCTCAGTTTTCATAGGTGGGCTTGTTGAATGCGGGGTCCACCCACATGGATATTTCTGCGGCACGAGGGCATCATGGAAGAAGCCACTTAATTACAGCAGAGTTAATGGCCTTGTCTGGGTTAGTAGTAAAGCCAAGTGCCACTTGCTGAGCCTTTAACTCTTCATTAACTCAAATCCCAGTTGTAACTTTCTGCTAGGGCCCGGAGTTCTGACTTTGCTTAATCCACTAGATAGAAGTAGAGCAACGGGAGAGGCTGTAAATACTCTGTCAGGGCATGAAGAATAACAACAATAAGGCATTCATATTAGGAGAGGAGATTCATTCATCACGGTTTGTTTACCCTCTCAACAACCCAGTAGATTTGCTGTGGCTGTCTCTGGGGAAGCAGCTGGCGTAAGGAAATCAGATTGCAGAGCAAAGAATGTGAGCTCTGCAGTCACATGCGCCTCATTTCACATCCTGGCCAAGGCCCTTCACTTCTGGGATGGGGCAAACCTGGATGGCAACTCTGGTCAGTTCCCATACCCTGACCCTAGTGAGAGAGCTTGAATGGCAACCTGCTTCTTTTGTCCTCGGTTTTGCCTCTACAAAATGGGGGAATGATAATATTGACTTCATAGGGTGATTGTGAAGCTTACATAGGATCACATATGTGAAAGCCCCTTGTATCTACTAGGTACTTATTATGTTTGCTTCTTTCGCATTATAACAGACTTCTTCCAGGTTTGAGCTAATCCTCTATTAAGGTTTCATGGCTGACCAAGACAGAACAAAGAGAGCTAATGGGGATGGGGCCCCTGGGTGGCTCAGTCAGTTGAACGTCCGACTTCAGCTCAGGTCATGATTTCTGTTTGTGAGTTGGAGCCCCGCATTGGACACTGTGCTGACAGAGCCTGGAGCCTCCTTCGGATTCTGTGTCTCCCTCTCTCTCTCTGCCCCTCCCCCACTCTCTCTCTCTCTCTCTCTCTCTCTCTCAAAAATGAATAAACGTTAAAAAAAAAAGAGAAAGAGAGAGAGAGAGAGAGAGAGAGAGAGAAGGGGGGAAAGCCAGACTTAAATCATTCTTGTGAGAAAAAAAAAGTCTCTCTCAGGTAGATCCTACCTCAGGCTTGAATTTCATCCTCTTTTCCAGACCCTTCTATTGATGTGGCAAAAGTTACTCACTGTCCCCTAACATTACACTCCCCTAATTCTGTAATAATACATTTCCCACAGACACACGAAGTTTAAGTTGAACATACAGCCAATGAGAGAGAGAGAGAGAGAGAGAGAGAGAGAGAGAGAGAGACTACATTTCTGAGTATCCCTTGCAGATAGCCATATGACAAAGTTTTCACCAATGGGATGTGAGAGGAAGTGAAGTTTGCAATTACTGAGCCTGACTGAGCTTCTCTTTTCCCTTCCCTACTAGCTAGAATGTCAATAAGGAGCTGGTCAACTGACCTTGGCCACATAGATGAAGACAACCCTCTGAGCAACAAGATAGAAGGAATCTGGGTCTCTGGACAGCCCCATGCAACAGAGCTGTCTGGGACCATCACCTACCTCCAGTCTGTTGCATGAGAAAGAAACATACTTCTGTTTGGTTACAAACACTCTCTTGGGGGAGTGGTCTCTTATTACATCAATTCACTCCACTCCCTAATTCACAATCTACTCCCTAACTAAAAATCCACCTTACCTGATTGGAATTCATCTTTAGAGCTTGCCTTGAGCAAGAATGGTCTGGAGCCAAGATCTCACCTACACTTTAGGGTAGATCAGACTTCATAATCTGGCTACTTGTAAACCAGATCCATCCCACAGACATGCTTTGGTTGATTCTTACGATGTATTTTAAAATTTTAGATCTGTTGTTGCAGCATCTGGGTGGCTCAGTTGGTTAAGCATCGAACTCTTGATTTCGGCTCAGGTCATGATCTCATGGTTTGTGAGACTGAGCCCCATGTCTGCCTGCTTAGGATTCTCTAATTCTGTCCCTCCCCTGCTCATGCTCCCTCTCTCTCCCTCAAAATAAATAAACACTTTTAATAATTAAAAATTTTAGGTTTATTGTCAGCATTTATGAAATTGAGAACTTTCACCAAAAACCCTAAATGTTCAGCTTTTCTTGAGAAATCAGAAGGTCTGGCAACCCTGGGCCACATTCTTGCTTAGAAAAATTCAGGCGCTAGCTTGCTTCAGTTCATCATGGTCAATGCCTGTCAGAGTCTTGACGGTTTGGGGCCTGATACCTGACTTCTAACACCCAAAACCTATGTCCCTTTGCCTAAGTGCTTTCTCTGGCTCCCTGGAGCCCGCCTAGCCAGAGGGGCTAGAGACTGAAGGTACTACCACCCCCAAAAGACTCCAATCAACAACTGATGGGAGTTGATGTATAAATATCACAGCTCCCCATTCCTCAGATGGGATAGCTGGAGGGCACCTTTCCATTGGCCCCTAGAGTTTGAGTCCCAGTGTTCCAGAGTGGTAAGCCACTCCATAATGCACCTTTTATTGACTGGCTGCCTTCCCTTCCCTATCCCAGTTCCCAGGTCTCTCCCAACACTTCCCAGAATCACCTTCCAAATAAACAGCTTGCACTCAAATCCTACTCTCAGAATCTGCTTTCTGGGGCAGCCTGAGTCACCAGTGCCCTTAGTTTCCATGTGATAGTTAGCATTTAGCACCATGCTGCACTGTGATTTTTCTCCTGGTGAAGAAATATTTATCTGTGTTTGATCTTTATTAAAAGTGAAAAGAAAAGGGAAAGATGATTCCAGAAGCCAATGTTTTTCAGAAAATAGGTGAGAGTCTATCTCTGTAGAAGTAAAGAATATTCCTGAATGTTTAACATGCAAATACTGGCCTGCTTCCTTCACTGACGTTATCTGCCTGACCCTCAGACGGTCATGTTTGTGATCCCTGCTTTACAGCCCTGAAAACTCTTGTTAAAATTCAGGAGTCATTAACCCCTGACTTTGAATGGGGCTCTGAGATTAGCTAAGTGGCCGCGTGGGAGCATATTGAGGGAAGAGGGAGGGAGATACCTAAGTTTCAAGGACTGAAGTTTAGAGGAAGGGCCAAAGGAAACCCTGGCACTTCAGCCAGGCAAGGTGGGCTCAGTGTGGCATCAGGGTAGGGAGCCTGAAGAGAGCCGAAGTCTTTCCTGAGCCTGTGAAAAATCTCTTCCACCACAGCATCCAAGAGGCTGTATCCACACCCTCCACCAGAGCTTGGCTCTCTTTATTCCAAAACAACTTTTTTTTTTTTTTGAGAGAAAGAGTACAAGTGGGGGAGGGGAGTGGAGGGAGAATTCCAAGCAGGCTCCACGCTCAGCATGGAGCCCGATGCGAGGCTTGATCTCACAACCCTGGGATCATGACCTGAACAGAAATCTAGAGTTGGATGTTCACCCAACTGAGCCACCCAGGTGCCCCTCCAACACAACTTCTGGGTGTGTCTCCTGATTTTGCACGAGTTCCAGATGGGTGGTAGCTATCCCTATTCTACTCGTTTTTCCCAGCACCTGACAGAGGGCTCGCCATACTATGGGCAACCAACTGAACCAGCTTGACCCTAGATTGAGTGGTCAGAAGTGCTATGTAAGCCAGGGGGCACTGTGATTCAATGTGCATTTCTCTGTTGGAGAGCTGAAAAAGTTTTTTGGCTGCTCTGTAGTGATAAAGACTGAACTAGCTAGGCCCACACTATTTAAACCCAGGAACATGGGCTTTTTGGAAAACTAGCTATCTCTTACCTAGTTTGCAATCAACAGGATTAAGAACGTGGAGAATCAGACTGTCCAGGTTCAAATCCCAGTTCCCCTACTTACTTATTAGCTGTGTGACTGTGGGCAAGTCACTCAATTTCTCTGTGCCTCCATAAAAAATGGAAATTGAATGAGCTAATGCATGTAGAGTGCTTTGGACTGTGCCTGCACAGAGGAAGCACTTAAAATATGTTAGCTATAATTGACTCTGATTGGAGACAACAGGATCCTGGCTAAAAAGAAAGCCAGGATAGAAAATTATCTAAAGGAATATGCTAGTTCTAGCAAAGCCCTAAAGCTAGACAATAGGCACAAAGAATCCACATGTTCCAGAGCAGGGCTTCTGACCTTTCTTGTGTTGGCATCTATTCAAGTGATGCTCCCTTTTTAGAATAATGGTTTGTATGTATGTATTTATTTATTTATTTATTCATTCATTCATTCATTCATTCACTCTAATGTTTATTCATTTTTGAGAGAGAGACAGAGCGTGAGATGCAGCGGGGCAGAGAGAGAGGGAGACATAGAATCTGAAGCAGGCTCTAGACTCCCAGCTGTCAGCGCAGAGCCTGACACAGGGCTCAAACCCACGATCCGTGAGATCATGACCTGAGCCGAAGTCAGAGGCTTAACCAACTGAGCCACTCAGGCACCCCAGAATAATCGTTTGTAAATGCACAAAATAAAATACATAGGATTACAGAGAAAGTCAGTTTTATGGCTATCAAAATACTAAACAAATTTATGATACAGTATTAGCCGTGCTCTGTTACTAACACATTAGAAAATAAGATCCAGCAGTGGGTCTAATTACTACTGTAATTTTTAAATAGAGATGAGCACAAAATGTCATTTTCACATATCAATGTATTTCAATGTAATGACAAAGTCATAGGCACTACTAATATAATTGTGAACACAAAGAAATGCCAACCTTCATTTCCAGATTAGCAAATGTAAAAAATAAAGCTTTTCCCAATACAAGAGGAACCTCTTTCCTAAGGAGAGCCAGAAAGAGCCCAGAAGTGCATCCAGGCATATTAAAAGATGCCCAAATTGGCTAATATTTCTTCCTTCCTTCCATCCTCCCTCCCTTCCTTCCTTCCATCCTCCCTCCTTTCCTTCCTTCCTTCCTTCCTTCCTTCCTTCCTTCCTTCCTTCCTTCCTTCCATCCTTCCTTCCATCCTTCCTTCCTTCCATGTTTCCTTCCTTCCTCCCTCCCTTCCTTCCTTCCATTCTTTCTTCCTTCCTCCCTCCCTTCCTTCCTCCCATCCTTCCTTCCTCCCTTCCTTCCTTCCTCCTTCCTCCCTTCCTTCCTTCCTTCCATCCTCCCTTCCTTCCTTCCATCCTCCCTTCCTCCCTTCCTCCCTCCCTTCCTTCCTTCCTTCCTTCTCTCCACCTTGTACAAACAGATATGGGGAATCCAAGAAGGACTGTGACTTCTGGAGGAGGGGAGTGTGTCTCCTTCATCAAGCCAAGGGAAGAACACTCCAACAGAGTAGCTTATAGAGATTGAGGGTGCTCTCAAGGGGAGCCAGGGGCCTCATTTCCTGGTTGGAGACCCATGAACAACAGCCATTTCAGACCTATACAAGAAGGGCCGGGAGATAACTGGAGAGAGTGAGGTGGAGAAAGGGTGCAGTCAACCCTCCTACCACTAAGGGTGATGAGGCAGGGAACCTCCTTTGGTGAAGAGGACCCCACAGACTTGAGTCTCAACCAGGAAGGTGGCCCCCAGGCAAGAAGACCCCAGAAGCTAGTGGCTGGGGGCAGAGGGGGGTGTTCCTGATGAAGGGGAAGGAGGAGGAGGTCAAGCAAAGGTGGTTCTCCAATGTTGGGGCCCTGCACATTGAGGAGAAGCCCCCCACATCCCTCTCTGCCCACACACCCCCAAATGCACTTCAAAAAAGTCACAAATGGAGTCATTTGGAGCTCACCATGCGTGCAGACGAACCAGTATTCGCTGAGAGAGGACTCGCGCAGTTCTGGTTGAGTAAAAACAAACGTGTTCCTTTTCTCCAGTCCCTTTTTTCTGTCCCAGCACACAGGGCTGCCGCATACTCCATGGAACACCCTCACGTCATCTTCTGTGTGCAGGCCATCCCAGGGCTGTGCCACAGTGTCAGTGATGTTCCTGGGGTTGCCTGAGGAGAGAGGAGGGGAGAAAGAAGGGGGAGGAGAAGGGATCCTTCAGACAGACCAAGCTCTCTCTTCACTTCAAACCCCTCGGGCCGAGTCAAACCTGTGCAGGGCAGAGGGAGGAAATGAAACTAGAGATAAAACTGGACCTTTCTATATCCAAATAGAGCAGCAACCTATGGGATCCACTCAGCATGTCATCAGGGGATGTGGGGAGGAGACAGATGCAATTCACGTTCGTGCCTCATCATCTTCAGACGTGTCAATACATGGAGTAGTGTGCCTTTCATTAATTTTGCAATTCAGACACCACCCAAATGCAGTCATGGGCCCTGGGAGTCACAGGGAGATGCATTCCTTTCTTATCTGAAAACATCAACACCCTCCTCTCAGGAGACTGATCCCCAGAGATGGAAACACACTGTAGAACTGCCTGGCTGAATGTCCCTTTCTTACTGGGGACCCAACAGTCCCTCCCATAGGGGCCCCAACTGGCTTGGGCCTGCCCCAAAGGCAGCAAAACACCTTCATAATCAGAGGCTTAAAAAGAAGATGAAAAGGAGCACCTGGGTGGCTCAGTCGGTTAAGCGTCTGACTTCTTCTCAGGTCATGATCTCGTGGTTTGTGGGTTCAAGCCCCCTGTTGGGCTCTTTGCTGACAGCTCAGAGTCTGGAGCCTGCTTTGGATTCTATGTCTCCTTCTCTCTCTGCCCCTACCCTGCTCATGCTCTCTCTCTCTCTCTCAAAAATACATAAACATTAAAAAAAAAAAAGTGAAAAAAAAAAAGGGGGGAAATGAAGGAGTCCACTCCTTCAAGGAGACAATTCCAGCTCCGAGGAGTCTCGAATGTGTAACTGTCTGTAGAAAACTTCTGTGGCACATGAGCTCTGATGGAATGTTCAACGGCTGTTTCTAAGGTCTAGCAGTAACCACACTTTTCTCCAAAGCCAGGAGAGGCCGCTTAGGTGCCCAGGCACCAACAGAAGGTCAAGGAAGTTAATTTTCCCAGGGACAACCCTCCAGTGGGGGTGGGGAGTGGCAGTCAGTCTCCGCTCCCTCCAGTGGGACAATGCAAAGTACATTTCATGTCTACGGTTCCCTGCACATTACCCAGTGGGTAACCAGAAAATAAGGCATGTTCTCAGCTCTTCTCCCTTCTCTCTCTCATTGCCCCCTCATTCCTGCTTCCTGGATCACTTCCCAAACAAACTGCTGTACCCATGCCCTTAGCTCATGGCCAGCTTTTGGAGGAATCCAAAAAGCTTAAGACAGTAATCCTCCCTATAGCTGAAAAAAAAATCAGGCTTCCTTAAAGGGTCCCCCACACACCTGCATGGCTTCAGGGCTGAGGAAATGCAAGTCACCGGAAAAAAAGCCAAGGAGTGGGGGTGGAGAAGAATCATGGCAGGTGAGGAAAATCATTTAGAAATTATAAAATTAAGTAGCTTTAAAAAGAGAAACCTGGTTGGGAAATTACTGGAAGAGCACAAATTGAAAAATGTTCTCAAGACAGTTGAGAATCTGTCAACTGACAAGAGACGGCTTTGTGAAGAAAACGAACCAGAGCAGGGTGTCAGGCAGACAGATTGGCCCAATTAAGGGCAGAGAGGCTGGGGAGAAGGAGTGAGTTATCGCGTGGCCTCTGGGGGGTCTAGAAAAGCTATTCCCAGCAGAATAGATGGGCCCATACAGGAGGCTGGTGAGAGCCTCTGGGGTGTCTGCGTGCTCCTTCCCTACTGTCAGGAGACTGTGAATGAACAGGGACAAGATGCTGTGTCTCCATGTCCTTTGAGACTGGACCGCTGATCACGTAAGATTCTCTGGAATAAAAGGGGACAGGGTGGGTACTCTATGGGAAGCCCCTCTTGGAGATCCGTTCATGCAACAAGTATTCATTGAGTCTGTTGACGTGTGGTGCTGCAGCCTGTTACGGATGGCGTTCCTGCCCCAGGAACTTTGCAGTCCTTCAGGAGAAGGAAGCATCAAATTCTTGGGCTAATATTCACTACACGGGGAGGGCTAGTCTAGATGCTTTGTCTCCTCATTTAACGTTCACAGAAACCTAGGAGGTAGGAACCACATGATCATTATTTCAGAGATGAGGAAACATAAACACAGAAAGGTTAGGAAAATGGGCCAAGGTGACAACACTGGTAAGGAGTAGAGCCAGAACCCAGAACCAGACAGTCCAGCTCTCAAGTCTGCACTCTGACCCACTACAGTTTAGTCTCTCCTATATTAAAGGATCTGACAAGTTCCGCAGGAGGATCAGCTACAAAATGTGATAATGCAGAGCCCTAGTTGGTGGTGGGGAAGCTAATCTCCTCTTCCCATGGCGTCCCAACACAGAGCAGTTGGGTGATCCCCAAGGAATTACAACCTCCTTGGTACCTGGGTCAGAAGTAGGCCCCCACCAGGTTTCCTGCTAAATGTGCCATGGTGCTTCCAGCCCAGCACTGGGATAGCTGCCTCCTTTCCCTGCTCTGTGACATCACGAGATGGGCACTGACCCTAGCACTCCCTTCACACGTGCCCAGGCCTCTGTGGGGGGCAGAGGGTGGCAGCAGAATCGGGTCCCCCTCCCTTGCCCCCTGCCAATGCCAACCAGTCATGGTCCTGAACTCCATGATCTGGGTACCCTGATGACACGGTTACTGGGCAGGGCAGAGAACGGGGAGCCAGGGGAGGGAAGACGGCAGCTACGAGCTCACCGTTTAGGAGACAGTAAGAGGCACAGTCTTGAAAGCTGAGACGCCAAGCCTCCGGCACATGCTCTATTGTCTCCTCAAACTTCACTTACAAAACACAACTTCAAAGATAAAATTATGAAGAATTTTAAGACCGCAGCTGCAGGGCATGAAACCCCAAATGTAAGAAGCCTGTGTGGCTGCTCTGCCAGCACAGCCATGCTCTGGCCCTGCCTGGAGTCAAGGGAAATGGAAAACAGTTGGACTGTTCCAATACAGTCCTCCACACTCACTTCGGCACAGAATCCCCTTTGAGGTTAACAGCCCTTAGTGCTAGTGTTCATGGACCTCCCTCTTAAAATGCTACATCACTTCACTCAAACTTCATAATAGCCACGTGGGTCAGGGAAAATCAGGGTTGTCACCATTCTTCCGAGAGGGAGAAACTGAGGCACAGAGAGGCAAGTGTTTTTCTTGAAATATGATAGGTATTGGTAGGTATGGTAGGTGTTACAGTAGGTAAGAGGCAGGGTCAGCTCTCAAAACCAAACATCCAGCCTCCAGGTCCTGTGCTCTCTCCCTGCAATGCACCAGCCTTCCCAACCCTCCAAGATGCTTTTCACATCCCCTGTTTGTCGCTCAGGAGAAGGCCGTAATGCTGGCAGGTTGCCATCCTGAAGCTAGTATTTATTAGGAAATCTCCAGGCATGCCAGGAAATTACAGACCAGCAAATTAGTTTAGTCATTTCACTAGTTGAAGGAGCTCTTCGCAAGCTCTGTAAAAAGCTTTTTCAAGAACAAGTTGTTAGAAGGGGTGTTTTGGTGCCTTAAAGACACCATGTTATCTTGGGCATCCAAAGACCTCCTTGAGGAAGAGAATTCCCATCAGACTAAGAAGAAATTTTAATGACCTTGAAAAATACCACACCACAGGGGCACCTGGGTGGCTCAGTCAGTTGGGTGTCTGACTTCGGCTCAGGTCACAATCTCGTGGTTCATGAGTTCAAGTCCTGCATTGGGCTCTGTGCTGACAGCTCGGAGCCTGGAGGCTGCTTCAGATTCTGTGTCTCCCTCTCTCTGTTCCTCCCCCACTCGTGCTCTGTCTTTCTCTCTCTCAAAAATAAATAAAGCTTAAAAAAATTTTTTTTAAAAACACCACACCACAGGTGTGGCAGCCAGCCTTCAAGATGGCCCCCAATGTCCCCTGCCTCCCAGTATTCACAACTTTGGGCACCCTCTCCCACCCTGAACAGGGATGAACTGTATAAACAGAAGAATATTGCAGAAATGACATTTGTGACTTCAAAGATGAGGCCCTAAAACTATTGCTTCCATCTTTCTCTCTCTTGGATCACTCAATCTGGGGGAAGCCAGCTGCCATATCATGAGGACACTCAAGCAGCTCTGTGGGGAGGACCTAAAGTCTTCTTCCAACAGCCACATGAGTAGAGTAGGGCCATCTTGTAAGTGGATCCTCCAGCACCACTCAAGCCTTCAGATGACAGCAGCCCTGGCCACTGGTTTGACTTCTGCTTCACAGAGCACCCTTGAGTTAAAACTGCCCAGCAAAGCTATATCCCTGCATCCCTGACCCACATAAGCCACAAGATAATACATCTCTGGTTGCTTTCAGCTGCTAAGTTTGGGCTTTGTTATGCAGCAATAGATAACTGATACATTTCATTAAAAAGATCATGGGAAATCAGCTGCTCTGAAGTAGAAGGGGAACGAATTTCTTGAGTTGGATATAAACATAGTCACATCCTTCAGGTCATTTGTTCTCTTCTTGCTGCCACCATCACTTCAAGAAAGCCCCAAGGGACACAGCAGTCACAAATTTCGGAGGGAGAAGGAGAGGTAGGGAAGGGGGACTCAGGTCACTATCTGAGGCTTCTACACAGGATCGCTAAGGTGGCACATGGCCCTCTGTGGAGCCACATGAGGCCACCCCCCCCCCCCACAGGTAAGAAGCAGTATATACTCTAGTAATGTATCTTACAGCTATGAATTGTTACCAGAACAAAAATCCCAGTGAGTGATTACTGAGCACTTTGCATGCTGAGCACCTTACATTTGCTTTTAGCGCTTCAGCTAAATTAGCACTCACAATAACCTAGGAACGTCATGCATTGGGCACAACACATCCATGGTGAGTGACAAAACCCAACTCAAACTGGCATAAGCCAGAATGGGCATTGATGGATTCATTAACTGAGAAGTGCAAGGGGTGTCCTAGGCTTCAGGGACTGTTGTATCTAGGGTATGGAGTTCTTTCTTTCTCTTATTCTCCCCTTCTACCCCTTAGTCTCTCTCCTTCTCTTCCTCCCCTAGTCATCTCCCTGATTTTTGTTCCCCCAGGAAACTTGGACACCAGTAGCTCAAGCCTATGCTCTAATAATCTAAAACCAAGAGAGGCTCTCTTTGCCAACAGCCCCATATCAGATCCCATGGCAGGTCTCTGATTGGCCCTACTTAGGCCACTTCTTTATGCCGATCCTGGGGACAGGGCCATGGGGCACAATCATTAGTTAGGCCTGGAACACGTGTCCAATGGGGAGATGGGGCACAGTAATTGCCAGTCCCACCAGAACCACATGCAATGGCAATTTCCTACTTAGCATGAAAAAGGGATGATAGGCAGACAAAAAAGCACATTTATGATCATCATCACCATCATCGCTTTACAGATGAGGAAACAGGCTCAGAACAGCTGCAAACCCCTGCCTGGGGTATCATAGCTGGTAAACAGCAAAGGCAGATCTGGCTGACTCCAAGGCCAAAGTTCTTAGCCATGCTCCTTCCACCTTCCTCATCCCACAGGGTCTTCTGACCCATACAGGAGATCTGCAGGCAAGATGATCTCCCTTGCGGAAGCCAGAGCAGTTACCTGATGCCAATCCAGGCCCTAGGACTAATTCTGCATCTGACACAATCTGCTTTTTCCCAGCCTACCTAGTTCACCTGGGGCTAGAGAAGGCTCACCCAAAGTATCTCCTGTCCTGACCTTGATTGCATCAACAGCCAAACTGACTATGACCATCTCCGCCTCCAGATGAAACTATTCTATAATATCCCCTTGCTTTTGGAGTAAAGATCCAAACTCTCATCTCAGATAAGAGCTCTGAACATCTGACCCCTGTCAACCTCTGGCTCATTTTTTCCACTCCCTGTCTCAGCCACACTATTCCTGTCAAATTCTGTGAAAGTGCCCTTCTTCCTCCCACCCCAAGACCTTTGCATATTCTGTTCCCTCTACTTGGTGTGTTCATTCCTCTTCTCTCTGCCTAGAAAACTCATCCTTCACATCGGCTCCTCAAGGAAGCCTCCACACCTCCATTGCTGGGGTCACTTCCTCTGCCTAGGTCCCCATGGGAGTGCAGAGCTTTCACTGAAGTCATGAGAATACATTCATGTGGGATCTGTAGTGAAAATCTGCCTCTCACACCAGACTGTAAACTCATCAGAGCAAGGATAATGTCCCTGTTTCTATTCATTATGTCTAGCACTTAGCCCAGGGCTTGACCCAAAATAGACCCTTAGAAAGCATTTATTGAATGGATGGAAGGAAGGAAGGAAGGAAAAAAGAGAGTGGGGAAGGGAGGGAGGGAGGAAGGAAGGGAGGGAGGGAGGGAGGAAGGGAGAGGGAAAGGAAGGGAGAAGGGAGAGAGAGGGAGGAAGGGAAAGAAGAGAGGGAGGGAAAGAGGGAGGGGGAAGGGAGGAAGGAAGGAAAGGAAGGGAGGAGGGAGAGAGAGAAGGAGGAAGGAAAGGAAGCAGGGAGGATGGGGGGGGGGGGGCAGGGAGGGATTGCCATGCCTCAAATTAAAGCTCACGGAGTAAATCACAAGTATTCCAAGATGTTGATTAAACTCTTAAACTAGGATGAATGTGAAGAACATGAAACTATTACAAGCATTAGAGGATTTATTGGCTGAGCCTGGCTGCTTTTCAATATTATTCCCTTCGTTCTCATTGCATTGGAACCACAGGGTGAAAGTCGTGGGGAGAGGGAGGAAGGGGAGGAAAAGGAACAAGAAGCAAGAAAAGAAGGAAAGAGAGTAGGGAAGATGAACAGGTAGGAAGAGTGTACAGGGGTCAGGGAAAGAGGGAAGGTTAAGGGGGGGGGGAAGAGAGAGAGGAAGAGATGAAGGCATAAGAGGAGGAGGGAAGGAGATGGAGGAAGGGAGAAGAGGAGGAGAAGGGAAGAAAGGGGACAGGAGGAGGTAAGTACAGTGAGTCAGAGGGAGGAAGGAAAGAAAAGAGGGAGGAAGAGGGAGGAACCCATCTAAGTCTGCTAATTCCAAATAAGCAGGGATAGGAAATAACGCAGGGCGATTCTGGCAAGCCCAGCACCGAAACATGCAAGCCCCACCCTCTTCAGGAGATGTCATGCTATGGGTCTCTGCCAATGGCAAGCTGTCAGCCTGGAGGCTGGACAGAAAATACGAGATCCATGGAACTGAAGACTTCAGGTGGGAAGTATATTCAGAAGCAAGAAGAAGGAAACCAAGATAACAGCTGATATAGGGAGGGAGGTGGAAAAAATAAGGAATGTGTCACTCCCTCCCTCTGCCATGGGTGACCCACTGGGTACCCTCATCACCTCGGAGGCTTCTGGACCTCTGTTTTCCCTTCTGGTTGTGTTGACAGGATGAAGGGATGTTTATTGCTAACACAGCAAAATGTGGTCCAGCGGCCGGGAATCTCCCTGGCATGATTAATTCATGTTCTGAACAAACGAACACGAGTTTGTACCGTTGCAGTGCTTGTTGTACACGTGGGGTGGTGGGGCCAGAGGGCGGGGGACATGGAACCTGGCACTGGCTGTCAGCAAGTGCAGTGCACACTGATGGGGTCCCCACAAATGCCCCATCTCCCAACTTGGGCTCTTGGGAGCATTTCCTGTCACAAATAATAAGCATGTGTGTTGCCTCTGGGGGTGAAAGAGGGTCTCCAGCACAGGATCTGTGCATTTCAGGTAAACGTCTTTGAGCATGGATGGGTTAGCAAAAAGGTAGGAATACACGTCGAGACAGTGAAAGGGATGATTGCAAAAATGAAGGGGACATTCCTCCGGCAGGAGCAACTTGGTGAGTGAAATGTCCAGTGAAATGCCTGAGAGGAAATCAAGTAAACCCTCTTCCACCAACCCACCCTGAGGCGTCTATGTCTTGGCAGTTTACTCCTATTGGGACCACTCATTCAGCATTAGAACTTATACAGGCCACTCTGACCAAAAAAAAAAAAAAAAAAAAAAAAAAGAGGGGGAGAATTTACTGGCTCAGGTAACTGAAAAATCCAGGGATTCAATGTTTTCAGGCACGGCTGGATCCAGGAATCCAAGAATTGTCATCAAGATTGTTTTTTCTCTCTGTGGCCCTGGATTTGCTTTCCTCTGTGCTGGCAAGCTCTCTCCAGTGGAAACCACCCCTGTCTAAAGAGTGCTTCTCTTTCCCCAGAGTTTCCAAAAAATCTCAGGTCTGAGTCTTATCGATTGGGCTTGGGACATGTGCCACCCGTGGAACCAAGGATAAGGGGTCAGCCCTCCCCAGATCGGGATGCTATTAGCCAAATGATGGTAAATGGCTATTGTGCAGACAAAAACAACAGATGTGGCCACAGAACTGTGTTGATAGCTGAAAAATGAGAGCACCCCTCCCCCAAGAATTTAAATACAAATGCTGGTTGCTAGGGAGGCAAGCCAAGGACAACCCACACATAGGTTATTTTCTGGGACAGAGAGAGCTGAATGGAAAAGATCCTTCCTGGCTCTCCTTTAGGAATTCATTTGACAAATCCAACCCAGTGTTTCCAGAATTACCAGACCTGGAAGGAGGAAAGTAAAGGCTTTACTAGAAAGCTATTCATTCACGCATTCATTTATTCATCA
The DNA here is from genome assembly GCF_018350175.1 of Felis catus. Taxonomy (NCBI): domain Eukaryota; kingdom Metazoa; phylum Chordata; class Mammalia; order Carnivora; family Felidae; genus Felis; species Felis catus. Next base: position 39,766,037 of record NC_058369.1, read on the forward strand.
CTCTCACCCTCTCTTTCTCCCACAGCTCTGTCATCTGGTTTCTTCCTGTCTCCCTCAGGGGGGACTGTCCTTGTGAAAGTTGCCAATGACTTTTCTTTTGTTCAATCCTGTGGCCAATGTCCTCCTTTCCTTCTGTGATTTCTCAAATGACTGGGTACCACTGACTGCCACCCTCTTGACAACTGCTTTCTCCATGGCTCTTTGCTCCTCTGTTTGCTCATTCGCCCACTGAGAACACACGCACTGTTGTGGCTTCTGTTTCCATCCCCTTATCCACCCCAGTCCAGAGTCGCGGCTCAGACCACTCTTCTGAGTCTTGGTTTCGTGAATTCAAGTGCCTCCTGGAAACTTCACCAGGTGATCCCCTTAGCATCTTAGACTCATCATGTCCAAAATACTCCTCACAGCCATCCCCCAAGGCTACTCCTTGCCTAGTGTGCCTTGACTTGGGGTCTAGTACCACCAGCCACCCACTTGCCTAACCCAGAGACCACGAACTAGACCAACACCTCTCTCACGTTCACATCCATTTAATCGGTTGGAACTCCTTGGAAATATCCACCCACTTCTCACCATCCCCACTGAGAGTCTGGCCCCCAACATCTCATATCAGAATTTCTGCCAACAGTGTCCCAACTAGCCTCCCACCTTGTCCCACTCCAATCCATCATCCACTCTGCACTCAGACATGTCCTTCTAAACACAAATTTGAACCCAGGCCCTGCTTGTTCCTCTAGGCTCACTTACCTTTTTCCACTCTTCTCTCAAATTCGACATGCCTGCCACACCGAATGACCTACCTCCAATTTGCATAGGCTGTTCCCTCTGCCTGGAGCACCCTTCCTCCTGACTCTTCTCTCAGCTTCCTCTCGCTCATCGTCCAGGTCGCCTCTGCCAGCTATCACTCTCTCCAGGACCACTTCTAGACCAGTAGAGTGGTCCAAGACTTAGTTATGTACCTTTTCCGCATGTCCCCAAACACGAATGAATGAACGAATGAATGAATCAATCAACCAATCAATCAACTCTTTAGAGAAGATGGTGATGGTACTCAAGTTCTTGATGAAAAGGAAAGTTCACAAGAGGAGAAGGGAAATCTATGTGTCTATTTTTAGCCACTAAACACTTTCTTTTTGACACTCACTTTCCAAACAAAAATGTATTAAGTTCTTACCTTGAGTCAGCTACAGCCGTGGTGGTCACTGAGCTATAGTAGCAAACAAGACAGACACACATCTTGCCCCTTAGGAAATTATAATCTAGCAGACAAAACAGATCCTAAATAAACAGTTCAGCAAAATGTAATGTGTACTAGCCTTAACCCTCTTGTAGCAAAGCAAATTTTCCAAATATGGCTTCACCAATATATACCCCCTTCAGTATACTCTCTCACAATGTAACTGACACTCCTCTATTGAGATGTGGGGTCTACCTTCTCCTCTTAAAACTAGGTGGACTTTGGAACTGCTTTGACCAATAGAATGTTGTAGAAGTAACACAGAGTGACTTTCTGGTCCATCAAAGGCAACACAATTTCCACCAATTAATCAATATATGTATCTCTCCCCCCATCGCCTCATCTCTCAACTCTTCCTTTGGAACCCCATCCACCATGTTTGTAAGGAAGTCCTGAGCACATGGAGAGGCCACGTATGGACGTTCCAACCTATAATAGGTCTCAACCGACAGACAGCATCAACCTCTACTCATGTGAATGAACGAGTCTTTAGATGAACTCAAGCCCTTGGCTCTTCCAGCTGAGTTCCTTGACACCATGGAGCAGGAAGAAGCCATCCTCATTGTGCTCTGTCAAGGGCCCAATCCACAGAATCTATGAGCATAACAAGTGACTGCTTTATGCCACGAGGTTTTGGAGCAATTTTTTCTGCAGCCATGGCAACTATATTACTTCTCTAGGCTTACTTGCAGAAAAGAATACTAGCTGAGAAATAGAGAGTAAAATATACCGCCATTTCTGTCTTTTAATAGCTGTTGATATGCACTGGCTGTGCAAACTTGGGCATGTCATTTCCCATCTCTGGGTTCTTAGTCTTCCCATGTATAAAATAAGGTGATGGGGCTGGATGATTTCTAACACCCTAGGAAGCTTGAAAATTCTATTAATGGAGATTCATTTATGGGACGCCCCAATCAAAACCATGTCAGTTGATATGGCAAGAGGTGAACTCTTTAATTGAAATTCCTGATTTTGTTTAAATATCTTTCTAGAGGGTGAACTCAGCTAAAGCCATTAGAAAAACAAAAGGATTCCTCTAATGTATAATTCATGAAAGAAGAGTGGGTTTGACCCAGTGGGTCATTTGGAATAAAAATGCCATAAAAATAAAATATGTTATCCTTCCCCTTCTGCCTCCTTCATCCCTTACACCAGCTAATGGAGGGGAAAGAGTGAATTAAACTGGAGTTCAGGTCAAAGGTTTAGTTGATTCATTCCAGAATGGTCATTCCCTCCGGCTGCTCCAGTAACGACAGACACTGCAGATGTTGACGAAGGTTTTGTTCCCGCCCCAGGACCCCCCCCACCCCCATCCTGAGTGATAAGGCCTCTCCTCCTTCCCTGGGGAGATGACCTCACCTTCTAATGGACTGCCCAATTAGGAAGCATATGAGCCTGTTGAGAAGACACCCTGTCCGCTTCAAAAGCTTTGGGGAAATTCCCCAAGGGGCCAACCTGTTTCACAGAGCAAAGGGAAAAAAAGTAGACAGCCTGTAATTAGTATAATAACCTGTTCGGATTCCACCTGCCTGTGATTTCCCCAGCTTGTTCATCCATTCATGTATTCATTCACTCAGGCAACAAATATTTACAGAGCAGCTGTGATGTGTAAGCCCTGGTGACACGACAGGTCCCCCAGAAGGAGCTAACGATTTGTGTGCATGCGATTGATTAAGAAAATGCTCCCAGGGGGCATCTGGTGGGGAGATATGGAGGGAGGGTAGGACAGGGAAGAAGAAGTTGCCAAGCGAAGGTTGATTTCAAGCAAGTCCAAGCCTCGGCTTGGTCCTGAAGGGAGCTCCGCAGTGAAACGTACGCCTCAGGATTTGTCCCAAGTCAAAGCAGGGGAGCCAGGCTTTCACACCTCTGCATCAGTTATTGGTATGGTCTGCCCTCCTAGGAACACAAATCCCAGGCAACCGGGTGCTCTACAAGAGCAGACAAAGTAGCTCCAAAAGCCTGTGGACAGTCCTTCAAAAAAAAAATCACAGGTGCAGGCCAGTAGAAGTGAAACACCACAGAAGCCAATAGCAGACATTTTCCACTCTTCCATCCCCAATATTTCAGCAATATCTCACCTCATGGTTGCAATAAGGCTGCAGCAGCTCCAAACTTCCCACCCTCTCACAATATCCAAAGGCAAGAAGGGATGGAAAGAAAGTAGTACCACCTACAGATCTAACTTCAGAGCAAGGAAGATTTCTCCTGGAGGCCTCCAATACACTTTGCATCACGTCCTCTTTGCCAAAGTGGGTCAGTGCACGCTTTTAAACAAATCATCGCCAAGAAGACACGATTACTGTAAACGGTTTCTTGGATTGAGGAGGTGACTTTTCCTGAGCATCTTGCCCACCTGCTTTATACCTGATGGGTTTTTCTTAGCAAGGAAGAGAAGGGGATGGCTTTGGGGCGGACAATGTGCTATGTGTGTGACACTAGCCAATCAGAAAACACCAAGCCCTTTGGACTACAGTGATTGGTTCAGGGATAAGCATACTACTCAAGCCAAGCCAATCAGAATTAGTCCTGAGAATATTGCGTTAGTTGCTAGGAAGAGGTACTTACTCACTGAAAGTGTCCTAGGCAAGAGTTGTGACAGCCATCTTGGCGTCATGAGGAGCCTGAAAATAAAACCATCACAAGAAGGAAAATCAAATGGAATAAAGAGTGGTTGAGAGAACAAATCTGGATTCAGAAACCCTGAATCCGGGCTTTCCCAGAGCCAACTCTAGACTTGGGCAGGAAAAAAAAAAAAAAAGTCCCTTCTTGCTTAACCCAGCTTGGGTGGGTTTTCCGTTCTTTGCAAACAAAAGATTCCCAAGTGATACAAGTGTGGAACAATACAGACCCAGCTTCTGCACTTATGGAGTTCAAAGTCAAATCGGGGAGGCAGGTGCTGAACAAGTTACAAGTTACAAGTTACAAGTTACAAGTATAATCTGAGTTACAAAGGTCAAATGCAGAGGACAGGCAGAACACATGAGATAGAGGGGCCAGTCTGGTCTAGAGTCTAAGAAGTCTCCTTGGGGTGGTGTGGTTCAAGCTGACACTGGAAAGAAAATGGCTATGTTTTCCAACTAGACTCCTCCATTACCCCTTGACTTCCCAGACATAGCAGGGAGCAGCCACTCACTAGGGGAGCCCACGGATTTCCTTTCTCTCTGACCCACCCCTTACTCTTTCATCCATTCTTTCAGTATACTAATTTGGTCAGAAGCTGCCAAGAATGATCAGAGTTGTTGTTCTTTTTGTTTTTGTTTTTTTCTTGCGCTCCTGCAAAAGCCTTTAGTTTTGGAGAAAGACTGTGATTTCTTTCCTGTGCAGAAGTGTTTTCTTTTCTTCTTATTTCCTTCATTGCCTGCGTGAATTGGAGTGGACAAGTCAGGCCTTGAGGTAGTGGCAGTTAAAAAGAACTCTCAGCCCCATGCAAGTCATTGGTGCAGCTGAGAGGAGCCGTATATGGAGGAAACCCTCCAGGAAACGTGGAACTTATGCGTCCTTGGATAGAGAAACCACCCTCTGCTGTCTCCTAATCTGGCCCAGGGATGTTTGTTCTCTGGCATCATTCACAAACTCAGAACAGAGAAAACCCTAGTGCCACTGTCTCTTCCTAGCTACGCAGTCTCAAACAAGGCTCTGAGCCTCAGTTTCCTCATCTTTGAAATGAGAATAATAAAATCTGACAGACTTTATTAGCAGATTTTAATAAAAGTCTGCGAGAGCTACCTCAGAGGGCCCAGGGGAACACCAAAGGTGATACACATAGTGAATATGCTGACAGGCACGGTCTATCATCCAGACATGATCTGCGATGGCACACTTTTGCTCATCAGGGGTCCTCAGGCCCTGTTCTCCAGCCCCAAGCAACGGGACCGAGTCTCTCATCCGTCCTCGCTGACCACACTGCCGGTGCCCCGGTCTTGTGTCCAGCACAAGACTTGCAACTTCCGTAGCAAGCACTGGGCGAACATGGCTAAGAGGAAGGGTCATTGCTGTGGTTTGCCACCTCAGGTGGGGAAGACTTGCGTTTGAGGGCCAGCATTTCCACTGCTTGAGGCTGACGGGCTCCTTTGGGAGCAATTCAGCCACCAGGACCTTCACCTTGATTCCAAAACGGAGGAGGTTGGGCAGGTCCTCGGTGTTTCACCGTCCACTTTGTAATGCATGTGAACCGCCTCCAGAGGCCAACTCCGTTCACCCGATATGAATGGGGCCCCTGAAATTGTGCCATTCAGTTTAGGGTTGATACTTGAACACAGCTACTCTGCCAAGATATGCAATCACCATTTGAGCCAGTGGGGGTCTTAACACATCAGGACGACCTCAAGGAGCAACACCGGCTTGGAGTAGGAGTCAGGAGGGGCGCCTGGGTGGCTCAGTTGGTTGAGCGTCTGACTCTTGATTTCAGCTCAAGCCATGATCTCATGATGGTGAGGGGTCCTGAGGTCGGGTTCGGTGCTGAGCATGGAGCCTGACTGATTCTCTCCCTCCTTCTTTCTCTGCCCCTCCCCTGCCTACAACAGGCACATACCCTCTTGCTCTCTCTCCCTCAAAAGATTTTTTAAAAAAAATTTTTTTTCGAAGTAGGAGTTAGGAAACCAAGTCTGAATGTCCATGGGCAATGCTGGTCTCCACTCTTTAGACATCCCTGGCTTTGCAAACAGTATTTCCAAGCATCCCTGGAGACAGAGAAAGCATCCAGATGGGCTCTGCATACACAGCCCCTCCACATCCTAACTTCAGGGAGAGTAGCCCAAGACCTCAACATTTTATACTATTTTTTATTTTATTTTACTTTATTTTACTTTATTTTATTTTATTTTATTTTACTTTACGTTATTTTATTTTATTTTATTTTATTTTATTTTATTTTATTTTATTTTATTTTATTTTAGAGAAAGAGAGGGAGAAGAGGAAAGGGGCAGAGGGAGAGGCAGAGAAAATCCCAAGCAGGCTCCACACTCAGTGAGGAGCCCAACGCAGGGCTCAATCCCACGATCCTGGGATCACGACCTGGGCAGAAATCAAGAGGCAGACGTTCAACCAATTGAGCCATCCAGATGCCCCACGTCCTCAACATTTTAGAAGTGGGGCTCTGAAGAAGAATGTATTTGAAAGGAAGGAAAGAAGGGAGGAAGCAGCACAGACGATTAGGCTACTGGTTGTCAAATCTTATCTCCTTTTTACATCTGATGACTTGGCCATAGCCAAGAACCTCCAACTGACAATTTTGTTCTAAAGATTCCAAAGAGAGAAAGTCCTTTCATGGCTGAAGTGCGGTAAATGGGTCAGCTGTTTCTTAACCCAAAACAATGCAGGTGGTTCTGAGGTGAAAGGCTCTTCAGAGCAGCAGTTACTTCACTTTGGTGTCCACACAGATCCCTTGGCAACTTACTAAAAATCCCGATTCCTGAGCCCCTGCGCTCCAAGGGTAGTGACTTCGAGTTGGGGCCTGGGGCCAAGAGCAGGGCCTGGCGTCCCCTCTGCCACCTGCAGCTCTGGCACTTGGACCACACCAGTTAACCCTCTGTGCCTCAGCCTTCTCGTCTGGGAAATGAGTATAATCATGGCCATACCTTACTTAAGGTTCGGGAGGATAAAATGATTAAGTGTAAAGCCCTTAGAACAGCGTCCAGCACACAACACGTGTTCAATAAATGTGACTTCTTACTAATATGAGGGTGGAGTCCAGGAAGCCCTGGGTGATTTGACAAGCAGCCTGGATGATTCAGATGCGGAAGATGCAGGTTATCCTTGGAGCACCTTGGATGGACAAGCGCACGGAGCAGCCTCCGTCACCTGCAGGCAGCTCCTTGCCCTGGGGTAAGAAACAAGGAATAAGACACCCGTGTGCCACTGAGCCATCTGTGTGTCTGAAGAGGCAGCAGCTATTTTTTCCTCAAATGGAAATAGCTTGTTATTCCAATTAGATGTGTAAAACATGCTAATTACCCCCCCAAATCAGAAAGGTCAGAGATGGAAAGAAAAAAAAAAACCTATAAATAATCCCCAAACCCGGAGAAAATAACTGGTAATGCGTTGTTTCTATGCCTACACACATGCGCGCACGGGCACGCACACACAGATTTCTTTTTCTTATACCAAAACCACCATTTTCCCTTTAATAATGTGACAGGAACATCTCACCATGTCAATAAACATAGCCCCGTGACATTCATTTTCATGTCAGTCAGTACTCCAAAGGATGGACATAATGTTCTTTAGCCAAATCCTGTCAGACATTCGGGGTACTTCCTTTCTGGCCGGCTGATGACCAACGATTGTGGGAACACTCACATTGACCGGTCCTGTGGTGCCCTGTGTGCTTTTCCCTCAGTCACGACGGGCGCAGATAGATTTTGCTGTGTCGGCCTCAATTGCAGTGCAGAAAGTTCTGAGACCAAATGGTCCCCAGTTTACGCCATCACGTCAGGTCCACTGGCTTCAAATCCAGCTCCACTAATCAGTTCTGTAACTTTGGGCGGTTGATTAACTGCTAAGGACCTCAGTTTCCCGTCTGTAAAATGGGGACCCTGGGGAAGTCTCAGCAGGGTGCCTGGCACCTACAAAGGCTCAGTCACTTACCAGGCACTTACCAAATATTAAGTGAACTGAAATGTCACTAAATATCACTGCTCATTAGTCAAAACTTAGGATAAGTTCCTAAGGTCACAAGGACTACATTTTTATTTTATTTTATTTTTTATTAAAATTTTTTTTGAGAGAGAGTGAGAGAGAGCAAGTAGGGGAGAGGCAGAGAGAGAGAGAGAGAGAGAGAGAGAGAGAGAGAGAGAGAGTCTGAAGCAGTCTACACGCTCAGCTAAGATCTCCACTCAGGGCTCAATCTCACGACTTTGAAATCATGACCTAAGCAGGAGTTGGAGTACCTGGGTGGCTTGGGGTACCTGGGTGGCTCAGTTGCTTGAGTGTCCAACTTCGGCTCAGGTCATGATCTCACAGTTCATGGGTTCGAGCCCCACATTGGGCTCTGTACTGGCTGTGTGGTGCCTCCTTGGGATTCTCTCTCCCCTCCCTCTGTCTCTGCCCACCCCCCACTCACATGTTTTTTTTCTCCCTTTTTCTCTCCCTCCTCTCAATAAATAAACTTTTTAAAAAAGTAATAATAATAATGACAAAATATTAAATACAAAATAACAGATAAATGGAAGCATTTGCTCTTACGTTAAGTTCTCTAAAGAAGAGACTTCTGTGGGAGGGGCACCTGGATGGCTCAGTTGGTTAAGTTTCCAACTTTGGCTCAGGTCATGATCTCACGGTTTATGAGTTCAAGCCCTACATTGGGCTCTGTGCTGACAGCTCAGAGCCTGGAGATTGTTTCAGATTCTGTGTCTCCCTTTCTCTCTTTGCCTCTCCCTGCTTGCACACACACACACTCTCTCTCTTTCAGAAATAAACATTAAAAACAAAAAAAAAGTTGGACGCTTAACAAGCTGAGCCACCTTGGCAACTCCCAGGGCCACACTTTTTTAAAGACTTAATTCATACTATCAAACTGGCCTCCGGTAACACCATACCACCCACAAAACATAAGAATTCTGGTTTCTCTTTGCCCTCACAAACACAGTTAGGCACTTTCTGAGCTCATCTGTCCCGCTCCTGTGTTGGCGGTAAGAGCCTGGAACTGTCAGAGCGATTCCTTGAGGCCACAAAGCTGAGGCCCCTCAAGTCACATCTCTGTAAGGAAGAGTGAGATGGCTGGTGTCCCAGAGGGGTCGAGAAGCATCCTCCCTCTCTCACTCTGTGACTAAACCACATTAACCTTGCCTGGACACCGGAGTCACGTCTGTCAAAGTGTATCAGCAGAATATTCAGGCATCTCTATCTCAGATCCTGCCGAGGCCACCCCTGCCTTCAGCCCGGTTCGACTCTCAGAGTTTCTGGAACCAGAGCCATCCCTTCCCAGCGAGGACTGAGGCCTGCAGTGATGCTTCCTTGGGTCTCTCAGCGATGCAGAGCCCATGCCCCCAACACGGTCTTTCTCCTCTCTCAGCTGTGACCAGCTGGTCTGTTTTTCAGCCGCCAATGGCTAATTCCGGGATTACACTCTCTAAGTTGATGAAATGTAATATCCACAGTGTAAAAGCTTTAGACTTGCTCCCAGCAGTGAAGCATGGGGCACATTTCTCCAGGGGCTGAAGATCGAGTTTAGACCGTGGTAGAGCATGGCCTGCCCTGCTGAACCCTTTCACGACACACGGCCCCGTGAAAGTGAGGGGAAATTCTGGCCAAGAGGTATGAACTTCATTACAACATGTTCTTGGTTCCTGAGGAATTGAAGAATCTGCTCTCGGTCACGTTCTCTAAATGTGTGGAGAACGGACAGGGGGTGGAAATTTCTTCCAGGTGCTATGACATTCTCTCCCCAAAGTTTTACCCTCAGAGTCCATTTAGGAAAGGGGATTTGAAGAGCATAGAAAGAAAATGCTCACTCATTCTCAAAGGAGGAGGCTATTTTTCATTTTCTGTGGCGACTTGACACCTATCATGAAACAACGTCAGCCCGCAGAAAGACCTTTTTTAGGGCTGGTTTTATAAATTTCTTTCTCAGCTGAGGAATAATGACATTTTCCCTAGATTGCTTTTAAAAAGGGCACTCAGAGGAATCTAACACTAAGAAAAAGGAAGTATTCGTAGCAAAAATACTAACAATAACAATAGCCATAATTTACGAAGTACCTAACACGTTTAGGTCATTCATTATAGTGTTCACCTTCATTAAAACTCTGTAGAGCAATAGCCCTAAGACGCAGGCTATATTCTTATTTTATAGGTAAGGAAAGTGAGCTTAAAGAGGCAAAACAATTTGATCAAAGTTGGCTAATGTGTTTCTAACCTTTCATTAAGATGTACATTAAAAAAAAGTATACAGGGGCGCCTGGTGGCTCAGTCAGTTAAGCATCTGGCTCTTGACTTTGGCTCAGGTCATGATCTCATGGTTCATGAGTCTGAGCCCCACATTGGGCTCTGCAATGACAGTGTGGAGCCTGCTTGGGATTCTGTCTCTCTCTCTCTGTCTCTGTCTCTCTCCCTCTCTCTCTCTCCCTGCCCCTCCTCTACTCGTATGCTCTGTCTCTCTCTCTCTCAAAATAAATAAATAAACTTAAAAAAAAAGATACATTATTAGGGTACACATTACCAGCTGGATAGATTTCACCATCCATATAACCACACACATCCATGTAACCAGTAGCTCAGCTGCAGATTCCAAGACACAGAACATCATTATCAGCCCCCTCAAGAGCCCCTCTCCTGTTCTTCCCACCCACTAACTCCCAAGGGCAAGCACTGCCCTGACTTAGACCATAAACTCATCTTGCCTGTGCTACGATGCACATAAACGGAATCGCGTGGTATTTACTCCTCTGCCCATAATCTGCTTCCTCCGGTACCGTGTCTGTCAGATGCACCACGCGGTCGCGTGCGCACTAGTTTGTTTACTCTGGATGCAGCATGAACTCCATGGGATGGACGTCTGTTCCGCAGCTGAACGTCTGGGTTGCTGCCGGTCGGTGGCTCTTAAAAATGGTGTGGCCATGGGGCGCCTGGATGGCTCAGTCAGTTAAGCATCTGACTTTGGCTCACAGTTCGTGACTTCGAGTCCTGTCTTGGGTGAGCTCGAGCCCCACTCTGGGTGAGCACAAGCCCTGCTTTCCAAAGTGGCTACACCTATTTATACTCCCACCACAGTGGAGGACAGTTCCAGTTGCTTTACGGACTCATTGAGACTCGAGTCTCTTTTGCTTTTGCTCTACACATTCTGCACATTCTGCTGGGTGGATGTCAGATCACGTTTAGGCACAGGCACACAGCATCAGATGCAAACATTTCTAGAGCCAGGCCGAGCCCGGTACTGGGCACTTGGAGAGTGCTCGAGGGATATCTGTTTAATTGATTAATGACCCCAATGCTCACGGTGTTTGTTTTTTCAACAGTGTTTTGCTGTTGCCTCTCCCTGAGTCCCAGACTCCTGAATAGCACAGGCCCCACCTTCTCCAAAACTACCCAGCGAAACAGCCTGATGTAACACCCTCGGTTTCTAAGACTTACAATCAGTAGTAAAAGGAGGCTACGGCTGGCCATGAGTTGACTCAGGAGGAAGCAGGCACTACCACGGGAGGTGGGGTCCCAGGTGCCCACCTGCAGCTAGAAGTAGGAAGACACGGTTCCCCTCAAAGAACAGTCCCTGGAGCACAGGGAGGAAGAAAAACAAGAAGGAAGCTGTGCCAACAGCCCGACACACGTGCACTAACACATCCTACGGGAGGGAGGAGGTGGGGCATTCTGTGAGCTAAGGACAGAGAAGAGTCTCTTAATTCCCTTGCAAATGATACGGGTTCATTAGGGCAACTGTTTCAGAGGAAATCAAACAAATGACTGTTCCAATTTTAAATACCTTCCTGAGAACAGGATTAAGTATGATTAAGACAATTCTATTTATTGGGGAAAATAGACGGCTGCCCAGGGCCCACTGCCCTACAATGCACCTGGGCTGAGTTTTCCTTTATTGCTTCTTTGTTACCCTGATGGCGACGTCTGGGGGAAAGAATAGTCACAGTGACAGCATTTCGGAACACTTAGTATACACTAGGCTCTGCCCCAAGCACCTTGCTGGAGTTGTCCCATTTAACCTTTGCTAAGCTCCTATAAGGCAGGGACTGTTCCTGTCCCCATTTAAAGTTGAGGGGACTGAAGCTTGGAGAGGTAATATCTGAAGATCAAACTGCCGGTTAGTATGTGGTAAAGGAGGGACTTGAATTCTGGTGCTTTAACTATCCACGCTGTGTAACAAATTACCCCCAAAACGTAACAGCTTAAAACAACAACCATCTGGGCAGGGGTCAGCTCCACGCAATGTGGACTGGGGTCACTCTGAGTATGTGGCTGGTGGGGGAGTTCATCTGGAGGGTCTGGGACAGCTTCTGTCTCATGACCGGTGCCTTGGCTGGGAGGCTGGGTGGCTCAGCTGGGACCGTCACCCGGAGGGAAGAGATGTGATCGCTCCGGTGCGGCCATCTCAGGGTAACAGCACTTTCCCATGACAGCCCGGGACTCGGAGTGTGCTGAGGGAGCAGGTGGAAGCTGCCCGAGGCCTGGGCCCGCAGCTGGCACAGCATCGCTTCGAGCCTGTCAGAGAGCCCGGCCAGACCCAGGGCAGGGACATAGGCATGACCTCTCAGTGAGAAGAGTATCACAGAGTTCCTTCAGTCTACCATGCTTTTGTCTTTGCTGGATTCCAGAGCCCCGAGCCATAAGCATGAACATACACTGCCTGACACTGTCTTCATCGTACGTGGCACTTTACACACCTCCACAGATTCTTTTACTTGTCTTAGAAGAAAAAGAGAGAGAGAGGAGAAGGCAGATGAGAAGGAGGAGGGGGAGGAGGGGGGAGGAGAAGGGGAGAAGGAGGAGGAGGAGACAGAAAGGAAAGGAGGGGAGAGGTGAGTACAGAAGGGAAGGGAAGGTAGGAGACAAGCATTTCTCGCATCCTGTAGATGAAGACACTGAAGTTCAGAGAGAAGAGTGCCTTGTCCAACGAGGGTGGCCAGGGAGGATGAACGTCAGGATCTGAAGCCCTCCTTCTCTCCTTCCTTCACACTTTCTTCCTCTGGGCCCATGTATGCTTCCCCCTGGCAAGTCCGCAGCCATACTTTTCCCCGTTCCCAAACACAGCCTTTGGCCCTTCACTTCTGGTTACAGAAAGCCCGCTTTCCAGAAGAGGCTGCCCCAAGCAAGGTGCTCGAAGAGCTGCCTCTCCTCAGTGGCAGCTCCGGTTTGATCAAAGGGAGATGACTCATAGCAGGGATCAGCAGGGATGGCAGAGAAGGTTTTCCTCCATCTGTCCACCCTTAAGGCCCAATTTCCTCCGAATTGCTTCAGGGAGATACTGAAACTATAGATGTCGCTCAGCGACAAAGAATATATTTATCCGAGTGGCTCTCCAATGCAGTGGGCAACTTTAAGATGTGCAAGCGGGACCCAGAAAAACACTGACGCGTCCTCAGAGCTGTCGGGGCGCGATCTCTCATCGTTCACACCCTGACATAATACAGGAGCCGCTGTGTTGCTCACTGTTTATTGCTGTAATGTGTCAGCGTGGGTAACAGAGAGCAGGCAAGGAAGGCTTAATTATAAAAAGGAATCTTTTCAAGACACTTTCATTCCCTCATTGTTTTTTTTTTTTTTTGTCCTGACAAGAACTCACACACATACTCACATACAAATGTGAATCTAGTTTAATTTGGGGCTCTCAAAATTATTGTTAATGTGATTTCTCAATACCTTGTGGTTCAATCTTAGAGTTTCACAATCTGGCTAGGATTTTCTTTTGCTGAAAGCAGTGTAGCAAAGAGGTTGAAAGTGGGGATTCTGCAGACATCCTGCCTGCCTTCGAGTCCTGCCCCCACCCCTCAGCAGCTGGAAGGCCCTGGCTCACTCATGCCCGTGCCTCAGTTTCCTCAGGTGGGAAATGGAGAGAGATGTAGAACCTCTCTCCCAGAGTTGCTACGAAGTTATAAGAGGCAAATATGAAAAGAGCTTAGTATAGTACCTTACATACTTAGTGTTCATGTTTATTAAATATTAGATATTTCTGTATCGTTATTATTAAGTAGCCCAGAGAGTTCAAACATCTAAAGAGCTATATACATGATGTGGATATGTGCGTGTCTCAGTGTCAAATGACCAGGTATACATGCCCCTGCCAATCATTCTTAAACATTTGGATTATTATAAAAATAACTTGTTTATTCTAGAAAAACTTTTAACATAGAAAAGTAGAAAGAAAAAAATCACCACCGTCTATCATCTATCATCTACAGAAAAACATTTTTCCATACTTTGGCCTATATACTTCCAGAGCTTTTTAGTGTGCATGAATATATTTTTTTTCATCAAGTACTTGCTTTTTTATAACTTGCTCTACTCACTGGTGGCATATCATAAGTAGACAGCATGTCATTCCTAGACAGCATCACAGGAAACATCTATGTAGTCTTCTGTCCCCTGAATGTTTTGCTATTCATTTAATTAATCCCCTACTGTTGGATATGTAGGTTGCCTTCGTTATTTTTGCAATGTTAAAAACAACCCTGAAATGACCATTCTTGGAAATAAGATATTGTGCACTTCCATGGTCTATTTCCTTCGGATAAACTCCTAGAAATAGAATTTCTAGGTCAAAAGTTCTGCACATTTTTAAGGTTATAGGCGGCACCACTGCATCCTTCAGAAAGGATGCATCACTCCCCCCAGTGGTGAATGAGTATTTCTTTCTCCTATCTTTATCACCCCTGAGCACACCTTGCTCATTTCTTTCAACAATCGTTTATTGAGCACTTACAGTTTTCCAAGCACTGCTGAAAATGACTAGAACAAGTCCTTTTCTCTCTATGCTCCATCTTCAAAGATTCCATATACTCAACTCTGAGGATGGGGTTTCAGAGTGGCCCCTTATTCTCTCTGCTTGAGTGTCAGAGAAATGGGACTGTCTGGTAGGTGGAACAGGGTCCGAGACAGAGCTTCAGTGTCTGGATTGTGACGAGCCCATTCTTTTGCCCTTCAGCTGGGAATAGGCTAGTTCTTTTTTTTTTTTAATTTTTTTTTAATGTTTGTTTATTTTTGAGAGAGAGAGAGAGAGAGAGAGAGTGAGTGTGGGAGGGGCAGAGAGAGAGGGAGACACAGAAACAGAAGCAGGCTCCAGGCTCTGAGCTGTCAGCACAGAGCCCGATGCGGGGCTTGAACCCATAAACTGTGAGATGGTGACCTGAGCCAAAGTTGGACGCTTAACCAACTGAGCCACCCAGGCACCCCAAGAAGGTGCCAGTTCTAACACCCCTTATCTAACTGCTATTGTGTCCTCTATGCCTTGGTCTGCTCTTCCGGTCTAAGCTTTCTCTCTAAATGTGTGGCAAGAGCTTCTACCCAGACAAGAGGGTTTCAATGCAAACGCTGACTCTAGCGATTTAGTAGTGATAACCTGGCTCTCTGACTGAGGACTCTGAGGCTAAGTTTGAGATCATTTAAAAGAATGGTGTGGTCGATTAGTGATGTCTGCCACAGACACAGGAACACAGGAGACTGGTACGTACACCTATCGATGCTATCTGTTATTTACTCTCTCTCCAGGCGTCGGCTGCCCTCAGGTCAGATCCTGCTGGATTCATGTGTCATTTTCCCGTACTTCTGCTCTCCCTTGCTCCTTTCTTTTTCACACTCTCCCTGATTCACTTTCTCTTCCTTTGTTTCCATACTTCATATACATTCTTCACCCCCTGTAGGTCGACATCCTATAGACAACATCCTTGTTGCACTTAGCTTGCCAAGAGAGCACTCTGTTGTGCTCTCGCTCACTCCCTTGTTCTCTCTTTATTTCTCTGCCTCTCTGTTCCTACAGATCATCCACTAAGTTTACCTCTCTGTTTTACCAGCAGCTGTTGGGGGTAAACAACACCCCCCAGGCCAACAATACATTCCTGATGAAAGCACCACAGGAGGAGCTGTTTCCCTCAGGAAGCCCACTGTTTAGGAAGGAGGGGCCCGGTGCCCGGAGAGAGGCAACAGGAAGTCACCTCACAGGAAACAAAGCATATCATTTATGGCGCTTTATTCACGTTAAAGCATTGCCGGACTGCTTCACAAGCTCCCAGAGACTGGTAACATGTCACTTGTAGAAGCAAGTGATTCTACACTTGAATAGTGTGGAACCCTATAGACAGAGCTCAAACAGAGCCTGACAAGGTTAACAGTGTATGGGCACAGTATTACATTTCCCATAAACAGATCCCCTTAATGAGCTCTAGCTCTGGATCAGGCATTGTGCTAAAGGTCTGAACGCGTTATCTTCTTGACTCTTCTCATCAGTCTGGAAGTTACCACCATTATCCCCACTTTGAAGATGAGAAAACTGAGGCTCAGGAGTCTAAGTAACTCACCCCCAATCTCTCTGCTGTGGAGTGGAGGGGGCCTCCAGCCAGGTCTGTGCAGTTCCACACCATAAATTTCTCAATAAACATACTGCTCCCTGGGCATGTGGTAGGGCTAGGGGAGTGACAAAACATCCCACCTATCCATCCCAGCATAGCAAAGAACTTAGAAATAAGGAAGATAAAAATCACCATCTGGGAGTTAAACCATACAGTCGGCCCCTAAGAGATCAGATCAGCAAACTGTAAGGTGGTTCTCAAGGATACCATGGCATCTACGTCTGTAGAAATGAAGGTATTTGCATATTTAAAGAAAAAAAAATTGTGTCCCTTTGAAGGAAGCTTAGCTACCACTAGTGGAAGCCCTCAAAAAGAGGATTAAAAAAAAAAAAAGATTTAAAGTATGCCCCCCCAAGCACCACCTGGGGGGAGAGGCAGGTATTCCAAGTTTGCTCTGACCAGTGGCATACCCTGTTAGGCTACTCATTCACTAAATTTTATTTATACTGCACCTGCTATGTGCCAGCCGCTGTGCTGAGCACTGTCCTGGCACTCACGGACCTGATGTCCTAGTCAGGAGGCAGGTTTACTGTGAACTAATGAAGTCTGAGCAGGGGGGCCCTCACCTGCCTGGGCCTATTCCAAGAGCCCTTATAGAGCGTTTGTGTGGCCATGTGATTTTGTGAAATTTGCCAGTGTGAGACACTTCAACAGCCATCAGTTAAGCCCACTGTCCCCACTTGTCTTTCCTGTCTGTATTTAAAATAAATATTCACTTTTGTGTTCACTTAATTTGGTTCTCCAAAAAGCAACCCCCGGGACAAGGACAAGAGTACACTTGGGTTACCTGGGAGGTACAGGAAGCCCTGGCAGGCAAGTGGGGACCAAGACCAGGAAGGGCAGTGGGCCCGCAAAGGCTGCGTTATCAGGCCAGCTCCCTGTGTGAGCACCTAGAGCTTAATCCCATGCGGGCCTTTGGGGAACAGGCTGTTTTAAAATATAGGTTTTAATATTATTTAGGTGTGGAAGGGCCAACAGATCAGCAGACGACTGGGACTGGTTAGCTTGTTACTCACAGTTCCCAAGAAGACAGGGCAGGCCACGCCACGATGGGCCACACGAGGCACCAGCTTCGGTCGGGACACAGAGCATGGGGGAACTACGGAGAGACTTTACTGTGGTTTCTGTGAAATAGAAAGGATGAGGCGGGATAAGCAGGCTTATGACTAGCCTGTTTGAACCATCTCGGTGGGCTCTGGGACATAGGGCTGTCCCTACCTGTCTGGTGCATGGCCCTCAGGTGATTAGGGCAAGGGGACAGTGCAGCCTGCAGTGGCAGAACCCAATGAAGGAGGCGGTTGAGGGGAATGCACTCTGGACTGGTTGGTTTGCATTTGAAAGATACACTCCAGGGTGAGTTTTTCCTCTTTGGCTGGCCATGGGAGGAGCAGCAAGCTCCCAGATGTTGCCACAATACAGAAAATAAAGACATGGGTGAATGTGCCTGGTAGAAACCAATCACAGCAGCCAACCACGGATCAGGCCCACTTTGTGGGCAAGGCAGTCACTGGCTGAGGGCTTCTGGGGATGGTGGGGGGAATTGTTTCCCTAGCACTCTTGGGGGGCAAGAAGCTTTGGAGAAAGAAGGAGGTCCTGAAGGCTGAACCAGCTGGAACGTACTCAAGTGCCAGGACCTTGGAGGGGGGGGGGGCATGGGCCGGAAACCAATAACCCTGCTCTGTGCACCTAATTTTACACTTATAACTGTACGTTCTTTTTTGTCAAGAAGGCCTCCAACACTGTAGAGACTCTGGGCTCTACAAAAGTGCGTCTGTCTCTGTGGGAGACAATCAACCAATATTGTTGATTGTTATGGGCAGAACTTTGTCCGCACACAGATTTGAATACTGAAGACCTAGCCGGCAGTACCTCAGAATGCGACTGTGTGTGGAAAGAGGGTCTCTAAAAGGTAATCAGGCCATTAGGATGGGTCTTAATCCAATGACTGGCGTCCTTCTAAGAAGAGATGAGCACATGAGAAGAGAAGAGACATACACAGAGGAAAGGCCAAGTGAAGACATGGAGAGAAGGCGGCCATCTGCAAGCCAAGCAGAGACCTCAGAAGAAACCAACCCTTGCCAACACCCTGACCTTGGACTTCTAGGCACCCAGAACTAAGAGGAAAGAGATTTCTATTATTTCAGTCATCCAGCCTATGATACTTTATTACAGCAGCCTGAGCAAACTAATATGAGTTATTGAGATATGACTGGCACACACTGGTGTCGAAGAACCTCCCTTCACTGGATCTGGCCTTCCTCTGTGGCCTTGGGGTTATTTAACTTCCTACAGAGCAGGCCCCAAGCAGGGTGGAGGCCACCGCACTCTGGAAGACTCATGTTCCTTCTTCTTCTTCTTCTGTTTTTTTTTTTAAGAGAGAGAGTGAGCAGGGGAGGGGCAGAGAGAGAGCCCAAGCAGGCTCCACACCATCAGCACAGAGCGCGATATGGGATTTGAACCCACGAACTGTGAGATCGTGACCTGAGCTGAAATCAAGAGCCGGAGGCTTAGCGGACAGAGCCACGCAAGCAGCCCAGGCTCACGTTCCTTCTAAAGAGAGCAGACATCCTCAGTGCCAGCTGACTGTTCCCACATCTGCTTTACCCAGAGAAGCCAGAAATCTGCATTCTGTATGAAAACTCCCTATTTCTCAAAGTTGGTAATGAATTCAAACATTTAAAAAAAAAAACACTCTGGAGGCCAAACAAAACAACTCTGCAGGCAGATTGCACTAGCACCCACAGTTTGCAACTTCAGGCTGTATTTCTTTCTCGCAGGGAGCCACAGAGTGCCCATCCACTGGACATTTCTGTCTTGTTGTCAACGAATCACTTGGCATTGACCCAGGAGTCAGATTAACCGGGTTAGAAATCCCAAGTCCGCCAGTCACTAGCTGCAGGAGCTCGAGCAGATCCCATCACCTCTTGTGCCTCAGTTTCCTCATCTGCAAAGTGGCAGCCTGGGTAGATGACTTGTGAGCATCAGAGGCATGGTCCACAAACAGCTGGGTGTGCAGCAGGCGTCCAAGAAGTGAAAGCTCTCTACGCCATCCTCACTGGTTCGCTTTGTTAGCGGTTGTCAGCCTCCCGGGAAGCCTGAAACAGGCAGGACTGAGTCTCTGAGCCCCTGGGGCCTGTGATAACTGAATCACAAGGTAAACATCGCCTGGTCAGGACCTTGTCAGGCTGCTTGCCATCCTTTCCTAGGGATGACCTGACCTTGAGATACCCTCCTTTCCAGGGTCTGCACACTGAAATAAATCATTGTTGGTTTGGTATAACAGGGTCCACGGTGCTGAGCGTTTAAAGGCAGGCACTTTGTCCCTGATTAAAAAGAAAAAAGTCACTCTTTCAGGGGCATCTGGGTGGCTCAGCCTGTTGAGCATCTGATTTCGGCTCAGGTTATGATCTCACAGTTCCTGATTTCGAGCCCCCATTGGGCTCACTGCTGTCAGCGCAGAGCCCGCATTGGATCCTTTGTCCCCCACTCTCTCTGTCCTTCCCCTGCTCACACTCTCTGTCTCAGAAATAAGTAATCATTAAAAAAAACAACAACAGGAAACCAATTTGACAATAAATTTCATATTTAACAAAAAAAAGACTCTTAACCATAGAGAACAGATTGAGGGTTGATGGAGGGCGGTTGGTGGGGGATGGGCTAGATGGGTGATGGGCACTAAGGAGGGCACCTGTTGTGATGGGTACTGGGTGTTGTATGTAAGTGATGAATCACTGAATTCTCCTGAAACCAATGCTATGCTCTATATTAACTAATTAGAATTTAAATAAAAATATGAAACAACAACAACAACAACAACTTTAAAAAAATCACTCTTTAAAACGTAAACCCTGACACTCACTTCCCAGGCATTGGATCACAGTGTTAAGGGGCTCCAGAAGGCATCCCGGGGTCTGCCGTTAGACTCACTGCAGCACATACGTTCGTTTTTAATTCCCAGCCAGACACACGAAGACGGGAATATACTGCCAAATATTGATCTTGCGAAATGAGACACAAATCAAGCTAATTCTGTCCACCCAGGCTCCATTCCCACAGGTGGGCTAGAACAGCTGACAGAGCCTGAGTCTTCCTTTTTTTTATATTTTTCACTTTCGGCCCACGGATCAATCTGAGAACACAGGCAACGGTGTAGATTCGACGAGCACGTTCTTACATGAATATGGGGAATATTCTTGTGCGCGTTTTGCCTGCTAGAAGGGAGACCGCATAGCCACGTTTTGGAACTGAGGACTTTGAGCAAGCTGCTTAACTCTCTGAGCCTTGGTTTTCTTATCTGTGAAACGAGCAAACAGTATTGCCGACCTCCCTGACAAGAGGAATTCACAAAGGGTATGTGAACTGTTTAGGGCAGGGTTGCACTTAGTTGCTACACTGTGTCCTGCCCTGAGCTAAGCACTTTCCTTGGATTAACTGATTTAATCCTCCCAACACCCTTTGCATATGGATGACCATTAGCCTCATTGTACCACCAAGAAAAGGAAAACACAGGGAGGTGAGGAAAGTCACACAGCAAGCTGAGGGGAGAGCCAGGATTTGCATCCCGGGGTCTGGTCTCAGTGTGCGTAGTCTTAACTATAACAGGAAGGTAATTTATTTTCATAAATTACCACAGATTTATTTATCTGTTCAGCAAATATTAAAATAAGAAATAACTAAAAGTGGGCTGAATACTGTTTATAAATTTAAGTGCTGGATGTCCTATGGGCAGAACAAAGAGAACTGAAGATGGCCTGTGGAGCCAGGAAATAGCTTTTTGGTTGCATAACTGGCCAAGCCGGGAGGAGAATACAGAGATGTGGCTAGGATGGGGCTTCCACACCGATGGCATCAGAATCCCCCTGGAGGCTCGTTGAACCCAGCCCCACAGGAGAGCTGGGGTGGGGTCTCTACACTGGCATCTCTCCCTCTGCCCCCACCAAGCTCCCTGCCCCTTCTCCAGCTGGTCTGGGGAGCACACTTTGAGGGGAGGAAGCAAAGAAGGGGACGAAGTTAGAAATGGCTCAGGGAGACAAGACGGCAAGGCCAGAGGCCTCATTTCCTAGTGACTCCAACCCCTGAGATCTGGGATAGTGTTCTCCCCATCCATTGGGCAAAGAAAGGAAATCGGGTCTTAGAGCAGTGAATTTGCTTGCCACAAAGCTTTGCAGTGGGAGAGGCAGGATGCAAAGCCAGGTCCGGGATGAACGGAGAGCCTCCCCCAAGAGTCCGGGGGAGCCAGCCACAGGAAAGGAGGACCACGGCATGCGTCTCGGCCTCCTGGCACTCCATAGCACAGTCTCACGCTGACTTTCAGGTTCCTGAGAGCTGTGGTGCAGGCAAGCAGAGCTGAAGAAAACCAGCTCTGTCCATACTGCCCGCCCCGTCTAGGGCGCTGCTCCTTCCCCAGGGCTCTCCCTGCGGGTGGTGTTTGGGAGCAGGATGCTCCGAATCTGGGATTGTTTTCCTGCTTCTCTCTGGCTCAGGAAGCCGAACAGCTCAGGTATTTCAGGGCAGGACAGATCCCTTAAGAGTGTTGTAGGAGGGGGGGACCTGGGCGGCTCAGTTGGGTAAGCACTGACTAGATTTCTGCTCAGGTCATGATCTCATGGTTCTGGGGATGGAGTCCTGTTCGGGCACCGTGAGCTGTGCGCTGACAGTGCAGAGCCTGCTTGGGATTCTCTCTCTCCCTCTCTCTCTGCCCCTCCCCCGCACTCTCTCTCTCTAAATAAATAAACTAAAAAAAAAAAAAAAAAAAAGAGTGTTGTACGAGGAACTAAAATTTGGGGAGGTGATAGGGGCACGGACAATATTACCCTTTGATCCTTACAGCCTTTTAATTCTGAGCTTCCAGAAAGGAGGCTGCTTTTGCAAAAATCATTATAATAATTCAAAATTTTCAATCTGCTTCAGTAAAAACAAGGCAAAACATTCACAGGATCAGACACTAATGGGTGCTCCAGGGGTTCACAGTCAATAACAGTAGTTACTGGGTTGGGGGGAGGGTTTCCTAAATGCTGTGCCAAATATTTTTTCTTCGTTATCTTATGTAGATCTCATGATTGGATCAATTGTTCTCAGGGGTGGATGTTTTGTTTTGCTCATTTTACAGAGGGGGAAACTGAGGCTCCAAGGGATGGGGTACCTTGTCACACACACAGTTCACAGTGGCACAGCAAGGCTTCAGGTGGAGCTGATGCCCAGTCCCCATTCTAGTTTCCCAAAGCTGTAGAATCTTCCAAAGTTGCCATCCTCCTGTACCACACTCCTCTTTCTTCTCTCCTCCTCTAGAATTCAATGGCCAAAAGAGTGGGCCCACTGGAATCCGACCTGGACTGGAACCCACACTCCTTGGGCACATATGAGCTGTGACCTTGAGTATACACCCTTGAATTAAGCAAAACAGGGAATTTACTGGTGGTATAACTGAAGAACCCAGGAATATACCAGCTTTCAATTTGGTCTAATCCAGAGGCTCAGATCTGTTTTCTCCCTCTCCACCTCTTATGGCTATGCTTCCAGACTTTTGGATCGATTCTAGATGGGATTTCCCTTCACAAAGGCAACATGGCTGCCACATTTTTTGCCCCACATCTTCCCAGGTTCCTGTTCATTAGGAAAGCGCCTCAGCCCTAGCAGTCCCAGTAAAGGTATGTTATGTTTCAGTGGTTCTAATGGGGTCTCTGCTGAATCCTGAGCCAATCCGTGGGGGTCAGAGGATCGTCATGAACTGAGTGGCTTGGGCCGAGGCATGAGCTTTAAGTCTGAGTCGGGGATAGAACCGCCTCCCAAGCACATTTGCTGACAGTGGGGAAAGGGGTGGTTCTTCCAGGAAATTAGGGAAGAGTTAGCACAAGTCTGAATAGATTTCAGACATGCTTGACAAAAGAGCAACTTCTCCATGCCTCAATTTCCCCTTCTGTAAAATGGGAATTATTGTAGTGTCTTAGCTCAGGGTGTTGTAACAAAATATCACAACCTGGGTGGCTTAAACAATAGAAATTTACCTCCTCCTAGTTCTGGAGGCTGGAAGTCCAAGATGAGGGTGTTAGTGTGGTTGGGTTCTGATGAGAGCTCCCTTCCTGGCTCCCTTCTCACTGTGTCTTCACCTGGCCTTTCCTCCATGCACACAAATGGAGGGAAAGAGTCCATGTTTCTTCCTCTTCTTGTAAGGACACTAATCTCATCATGGGCACCCCACTCTCATGATCTCATTGAACCTAGTTTCCTCCCACAGGCCCCATCTCCAAACACTATTGGGGGTTAGGTCAACATATGAATTCGGGGTGAGGGGATACAATTCATTCCATAGCTGTTAGCATTTACCCTATTCAGTTAATGCAAGAATTAAAAGATAATACTGTAAAGTTTCTTATAGCATTTGGCCCTTATTAATTAATGTGCCAGTTAATAAACTGTAGCTTATAGATTATACATTTTTTGTTTTAATTATGTACAATGAAATTCATCTATTTTTATTTAATCAGTTTATTTATTTAAGAGAGAGAATGAGAGAGAGAGTGAGCACGAGTGGGGGAGGGGCAGAGAGCGAGAGGAGAGAGAATCGTAAGCAGGCTCCACGCTCAGTGCAGAGCCTGATGTGGAGCTTGATCCCAAGACCCAGGGATCGTGACCCGAGCTGAAATCAAGAGCTGGACGCTCAACCAACTGAGCCATCCAGGTGCCCCCAAATTCACCTATTTTAAATATAACGCTTGATGAATTTCAGTAATTCTATGTGTCGGTGTAACCACCATCACAATCAGGATGTAGAGAGCACCTTCACCACAGAAGCACCTTCCAGGACCTTTGCAGTTGGGCCTCTCCCGTGACCCCCAGCCCCAGGCAACCACTAACCTGCTTTAAGTCACTGCAGTTATGCCTTTTTTTAGAATTTCATCTAAATGGAATCACAGAGCAGTTTTCTGTCTTTCGTGTTGGACTTCTTGCACTTAGCATAATGATGTTGAAATCCATTCATGTTGTTATTGTGTATTAATACTTTGTTCCTTTACATTGCTGTGTAGTATTCTAGTGCATGGATAGACTGCTGTTTTTTTAACTATTCGTAATTGATGGGACTCTTTCTAGTTTTTGATTATTGTGAACCAGATGCTAAGAGCAGTCGTGTGCAGTTCTTTATGTGAACATATGTTTTCTAGACTATAAGATTTTTATGGCAGGTTGTCTGGTTTATTTCACAGTGTTCAGAAGATGTTTAAATGTTTAAAAATCATTTGTACCAATACCTGCTACAACATAAAAGCCAGACATGACATGATCCTACTTATATGGAATGTTGAGAATAGGCAAATGGATAGAGACAGAAAGTAGATGGGTAATTGCCTAGGGCTGGGAGACTGGGGGAAAATGGAGAATGCTCGCTCATAAGCTTTGCTCTAAAATTGATGTTGGTGATGGTTGCACAACTCTGAATATGCCAAAAATCACTGAATTGTACACTTTAAATAGCCAAGCTATGCTGTGTGAATTCTATTTTAATAAAACTGTTAAAAATTATTGGTTAAATGAATAAAGGATGAAATAATTGGATGATTCCATGTATGAATGAGGACTCTTGTTTCCTGACTGTTTAATCACTCCAATACCCTTTGGTATTTACTTGTAATTCAGCACAGGTATTGGACATCTATTAAGTGCCAGATATGGTGCTAGGGGCAGAGGGTTCAAAGACAGAGGAGACAAAGACACACACTCGAGAGATGGAAACAGACTAATTGCAGCTGCAGTAGCTAACAATGATACATCACTTGCAATGCTGCATTCACTTATATATTCTATATTCTGATTATAAATGCATATATATATATATATACATATATTTTTTTTTTTTTACTTAATCTTCACAGCAATCTTGGAGGAAGGTACTAGCATTACTTGCATTCTTCAGATGGGAACACTGATACAGAGAGGGTGAGTAATTTGCCCATGGTTACCCAGTTAGTAAATGATGCTTCTGGACTTGAAGTCCAGGAAGCCTGGCTCTGTGTCCATGGCCCTGATCACTGTGCTCCACTGTCAATTCAGGGTGACAGTGCTCCAAGGGCAAAGGTCCCAGCCATGGCACAGTGTGAGAGCTGAGGGCACTGTCATGTCTCCCCTTGGGCTTGGGCTCTCAGCCCTGCATCAGCCTTTACACTTTCTCCCTTCCCCACTTCCTCCCCACCTGGTCAGCCTCTGGCCCCGACCACACACTGCACACTGAAGAAGGGGCCCCGCCTCCCAGACCTACCTGTGACATCAAGTACTGCCTCATTACCTCTCTGTTTCTATTCCTCTCTCTTAACAGAACAGAAACCACTTGTTATGGACTGAATTGGGTGCTCCATAAATTCATATGTTGAAGTCCTAACTTCCAAAGACACTAGGTTTGGAGATAGGAACTTTGAAGAGCTAATTAAGGTTAAATGAGGTTATGGAGGGGAGGTTCCTGATCTAATAGGACTGGTGTCCTTATCAGAAGAGGGAGAGACACAGGGAAAAGGCCATGTGAAGACAGAGCAAGAAGGCAGCTGTCCGCAAGCCAGAAAGAGAGGCCTCACCAGAAACCAGTGCTGCCAGCACCTTGATCTTAGATTTCCAGCCTCCAGAACTGAAAAATAAATTTCTGTCATTTTAAGTCCCCCAGTCTGTGGTATTTTGTTATGGAAGCCCAAGTAGACTAATACATCATGACATACCTGCTCCTCTCAGAGTGGAAGCAGGCCTGGCCCTGGCTGGGAGACACGGTGACCCTGGAGAGTAAAGGTCTGCAACATGGGCCCTTCTTGGAAATCCCACCAGACAGCAGGTCTCGTCAAACCAGTGCTGTGCTGCCACTGGTTCACAGATACCCGAGAGCTGACTGTAAAATTTTCAACAAACACGGTCATTATTAAAAAGTAAATTACATAAAAATTTATTAAATAAATTATATTAAACATAAAGACAATAAATACTCAAAACCACCCCTTCCTAAGTATTTTACTACATTTTACTGTCGTGTATCTACACAGTGGTAAACCACACAACCGCACATCTCTTCCTAGATCCCCATTCAGGTACATCGCGTTGGTGGCGTAAAAGAGGTCAATTTGCAGGTGTAGATGTATTTGCACCACACACATTGGCAAACACTTTAACTCAGAGCTTCATCTATTGTTTTGTGGATTGTCTCAACTTAAGAAAGTGATTGAGAAAATGTCAATAATCAGGTGCATCACGTATATAGTTGTTAAGTTGCAAATAGCACAAAAATCAAGGAAATATTCTTGAGGTAATCAAACACTGCTATCCAGTTCAGCAAAGAAGTCACTCATGCCACTGAATGAAAACACGTCTTCACTGTTTCACTTCCATTTTACTCTGCAACATAAGCAAAATCATCAACCAGTCCGCCTGCTGGAGTTCCATCCATTTGTCAGTTGAAATTGTTGGCCAGATACTGATAGAGGAGGTGGGCAGAAATCAACAAAAGCATTTTGTGAAAATCATTTGCCAATGTGGATGTACAATATTGTTTGTTTAACTTATACTAAATTGTGTAGTGTATTTATATACTCCAATTGCATAGTATGTTACATTTATTTATGCAAAATTTCATACTATACATTACTAATATTAGTTACATGTACACTAAATATATAATATTTGCAAGTACACATATATATGTACATGTGCAAGTACATATATAGATATCTATGTACTTTTGGTGGGGGAGGAGAGGCATTTATTAGGCACGTAATTTTTTAATTTTTTTTTTAACATTTATTCATTTTTGAGAGACAGAGCACAAGCAGAGGTGGGGCAGAGACAGGAGACACAGAATCTGAAGCAAGCTCCAGGCTCTGAGATGTCAGCACAAAGCCTGGCTCGGGGCTCAAACCCACGAACTGTGAGATCATGACCTGAGCTGAAGTCGGACGCTTAATCGACTGAGCAACCCAGGCGCCCCAGGCACTTACTATTAAACACTCAGTTGCACATTCCTGTATTAAATCCTCCCTATTTGAGGCGACTGGGGACCAGGGAGTGGAATGTCTGCCCCAAGTCATATACCTGGGGCTGCTGACCCCCTACCCTGGGCTGCTGCTCCCACCTCATTCCAGCACCTTGGAAGTTATGGAAGGACAATCCAGAGAGACGGGAGGAGTCCCTGGGATCCCATCATTTCTATTTGTTCCTGAAATCCTCTTGGTGCCATACACATAGAGCTAAGCCATAAATCCTAAGAGGTGCATAATTTCATTATTCTTATTATGCTTAATTAAAACAACGCTGAGCCTGGGTTAGTGATTAACTTTCTCTCCACCTCCCTCAGACTCCCATTAGGGTAATTTGTTTCTGAACCCTCTGAACAAACACAGGCCAAGATTTTGTTTTTCCTCTATTTTGGTTATTCTTTATGATTTTTTTTAACCCCTCAAGAGTGTGGCAGACTTTTTGTCAAACTTGTCCATCTTATTCTTTGAGATAAACCTTACTTGAGAAAATGGAAAGGAATGAAGGGCATGGCAGACTTTGGTTCAAAAATAGGTCTGACACCATTTATGAAATGAATAGACCACCTACACCCTGGGGAAAAAAACAATCACATTACATATATCTGAGAAAAACAATTAGCATATATAAAGAATTCTTTAATGTCAATAATAAGACAGACAATCCAATTAAAAATGGACAAAAGGTGTGGGGAGCCTGGGTGGCTGTCAGCTGAGCATCTGACTCTTGATTTTGGCTCAGGTCATGATCCTAGCATTGTGATACTGAGCCCCATGTGGAGCTCCATGATCACCATGGAGCCTGCTTAGGATTCTCTCTGTCTCTCTCTTTCTCTCTGTCTCTCTCTCTCTCTCTCTCTCTCTCTGTCTCTCTCTCCCCCCACTTCCCCTCTCTCCCATTCATGCTCTCTCTCTCTCTAAAATAAAAAATTTTAAATATGGGCAAAATATTTGAACAAACACTTCACCAAAGAAGATGTACTATTGGCGAAGAGGCTCATGAAAAATGTTCATTATCATTAGTCATTAGGAAAATGAAAAATTAAGCCATGGTGAGACAATGCTAGACACCCACTTCAATGCTTGAAGTTAAAGAGTTTAATTTCAAGTTAAAAATACTGGCCATACTAAATGATGGTGAGGATGGGGAACAAAAAATCTCATGTACTGCTGGTGGGAATGCCAAGTGGTCCAGATGCTTTGGGAAACCATATGGCCATTTCTCATTAAGACGGTGACCATACAATGCAGCAATTTACCCAAGAGAAATGAAAACGTATGTCCACATGAAACTTGTACCTGAATATTCACAGTGGCTTTATTTCTAACAGCCGACACGATCCAAGTGTCCATCAACAAACGGATAAAGACACTGTAGTCTAATCATTTAATAGAATACTCCTCAGCACTAAAAAAAAGGAATATACTCTTGATATATACAGTAACATGGAGTCATCTCCAATAATTATGCTGAGCAAAAGAGCTAAGCATAAATGAGTACCTGCCATGATTCCATTTTACACCACATTTTAGAAAAAGCAAAAGTAGGGGTTCCCAGGGGCTGGAGTGAACAGACTACAGAGTAGCACAAGAGAAGTGTAAGGGGTGATGGAAAAGCTCCACACCTTACTTGGGTAATGGATACATGGGTGTATCCACCTGTCAACTGTATGTTGAACATGGGTGCATTTTATTATATGAAATTTATCCCTCAACAAAATTGATTCTAAAAGTACTAGCTGTGGAACCTTGGGCAAGTTAGTCTACTTTTCTGGGCCTCAGTTTCCTCATCTGTAAAATGATGATAATGACAGTTGCTACATCATAAGAATGAAAGAAAAGATATGCAAGCACTTAGAACATGGGTGTGCACAAGAATATTGGCTTGCTTTCTTTGTTGATTTTGGTTTTCATTACATTATAAATGGCCATATAATAAGTATCCCTTCGTTCATCCATTCAATAAATATTTAATAAGGACCTACTACATTCTAGGTGTTGTTCTAAGCACTTGAGATACATCAGTAATCAAAACAAAGAGTCTTGCCTTCTTGATATTTAAATTCTACTAAGAGAAGACAAACAGTAAGTAATAAAGATAATAAACAAATTATATATAAAGTTACAAGATAATAAATGCTGTGGGGGAAAAACGAAAAAAGGGAATACGGTGACAGACAAGACTGTTGAGTCAGGGCTCATGCAGCCTGCAATTTTAAGTAGTATAGCCATAGGTTTTACTGAGTGGATGATGTTTGAGCAAAAAGTCGAAGGATACATACTTTGGAGGGAAAGGAAAAAATACAGGCAGGGAGGCAGGGAAGGAGGAATCATAATTTCCCGACGTAATCATTTGTCAACTAAAACTAAACCTGATGGGCATTAATTCTACAGGGTTGGGTTGGGGGATGGGGGCGGTCACGCTCTTTCTACTGTACCAGTTCGATGGCACGGGAGCATAAACACGGAGAAGGCGACGAGTGAAGAACGGTTACGGATCACAGGCAAGGCACGTTGGCACACTGAACCCGAAACAACCAGATTCAAAAGTCACCTAGGCCACCTACCCACTAGCTACGTGACCTCTGGCATTCGACCTCTCAGAGCGATAACGGTCCCCGAAGAGTGCAAGAAGGATCAAAGAAGACAGCACGGGGATGAAGGTGCTGGCATGACTCCCGGGGGCTTTCTTCCTGAGCCCCCTCTGGATCTGCACGGCTGCCCCACCTTGCTCATCCTCCTCATCTGGCCACCGCAGCCCCGGAACGACAATTACTGCGCTGTTCTCTGCAGCCCCGCCGCTGCTTCCCCGACTTGCCAATTAGCATGGGTAATTTCAACACCTCTCCGACTAGATGATTTTAAATTCATATTCAATAATTTATGGAAATGAATGCTGGTATTTTCCCCTCTTTTTTTTTTTTTTTAAAGCACTTTAAAGAGACGGCCCAATCTTCTGACACTTGACACAGCTGATGAGCAATCTGCCCGGTGGCAGAGTGGTTCCACTTTTGCCGGAGCCCGGCCTCCCGGGGAGACCCAGGAGGAAAGAAAGCTTTCTAAAACATTTCAATTGTAAGTGGAGTTCATTAGTTTGGATCCCATTACAATAAATTATTAGCCACAGCTTTAAAGCTTAACAAAATGGACACCGCAATGATTAGAGTCTCCTCTGTTTGCACAAAGACCCTATAATAAACCTACACTTGATGGTAAGAACAGCATATTGGCCCTCGACCGAACCAGTTATTTGTCCCAAAGGGGAAAGCCAAATTCAATTGTCAACACCCCCCACCCCCCGCCACCCCACCTTTTGACAAAAAAAGTAGGAGATGGGTCTCTTCATTTCCTCAGAAGAACATTACCACTACGTCCCCGGGCAACTGTGATCATGGCAGGTGCCTGCTCAAAACTCACCACGGTCTCCTATCACTCTGAGGAGAAAGTTCTGTCAAAGAATAATGTTCTGATGAGGAAAACGCCACTCTTTTTTTCCTCCCAGTTCTATTGATAATCGACATATAACATTATATTATTATATTCATTTTTAAAGTTTATTTATGTATTTTGAGAGAGAGAAGGGGAAGGGCAGAAAGAGAGAGGGAGAGAGAAAGGACCCCAGGCAGGTTGCAAGCTGTGAACACAGGGCCCTGTGTGGGCCCAAACCCGTGAACCATGAGATGATGACCTGAGCCAAAATCAAGAGTCAGTCGCTTAACCAACTTGAGCCACCAACATTGTATTAGTTTAAGGTGTACAACATAATGATATTTACATATATTACAAAACCATCACCACAGTAAGTTTAGGTAACATCATCCAGAACTTTGGCATCTTGTAACTGAAAGTTTGTACCTTCTAACCACCTTCACCCACTTCACCACCTCCCAGCTCCTGCTCTGGCAGCCATCAATGTGTTCACTGTTCCTGTAAGCTTGGTTCTTTTAGATTCCGCGTATAAGTGAGATCATACAGTAATTGTCTTTCTCTGTCTGGATTATTTCACTTAACATGATGCCCTCAAGGTCCTTGCATGTTGTCACAGATGGGAGAATTTTCTTCTTTTATATGGCTGCACAATATTCCATTGTGTGTGTGTGTAAATACATACACAATGTGTATATGTAGATACTCACAATGTATGTATACAATTGTGTATGTGTGTGTGTGTATATATATGTGTATATATATATATATATATATATATATATATATGCGCCACATTCTCTTTAACCATTCATTGGTAAATGGACACTAAGGTTTTATGTCTTGGCTATCGTAAATAATGCTACAATGCACATGGGGGTGCCCTCAAGACAGTGATTTCTGAAAACCCAACTCTTACACTGATGAAGAATAAATATGTGTCAAACATTGATTTACTCATTAATGACAGAACTAGTGATATTGTAGAGCTGGTTCCAGCAGCATTTGATACAGTCCCTCACAAAAAGTGTACAGAAGTGAGTTTTAATTGACTTGCTCATCTTCCAAGCTGGAGGCAAAACTGACTAACGTCCTTCACAGTGAAGTGATCATCACTGGGGTTACCTTTTCTATGAGACAGAAAGCACTGGCTTCTCTGCAGAGGACAGCTATCTATAAGCATACATGTAACCTCCCGGAGATCAGCCCCAGTCAGTTCATAGCAAAATCAAACAAAGGTACAATCCCACAGACAATTAAGTCATTCTTGGGTGGGCCTGGTAGATAATGCTCTAGTCTGACACTGAAAGAGTCTATAGTCTTCCTTTTTACCATATTTCTAAGTTTTGGACAATTTTTCTTAACAGTTCTAAGTCTTCAACATGGCGGACAAAATGAGCTTCCTCCTCTGCTCCTAGCCCTGTCGGTACTGCTGCCCGCCTGAGGCAAGTTCCTTCTCATTTCTGGACCACACAGCTGCTTCCTTGGATGGAATCACAGACTTCTCCCTTCCCCAGGTCTACTGTACTTGAGGTGTCTCAGGTAAGTCATTTCCTCAAGGGAATCTTCCTAACTCCCTTAGGCTAGGTTAGCCTTCCATAGGCCTAGTGGTTGAAAGTCTGGCTCCCTTACTGGAATAGAAACCTCCTGAGAGTAGGGGTGCTTCTGCTTGACTCGTCACTGGATACCTGGGGCAGAGCTACAACCGGAGAGACTAAGGCAGAGGGTAAAGAGGGTGGCGGCACCCTTGGGTCATAGCCTAGGGCTCTCTCTGCTCAGGACCCAGAGACTCCGCACTTGGGGGTCTCATGTCCAGTTGAGCCACCGACGTTCCAGGAAGTTCATGTGAGCGCAGGCCAACAGGTCACAGGGACACATGGGACCTCTCGGCCAGGTGGCCTCCCCCTGCAAATGGGAGGGATGTGACTTACCTCCTTGGGCCCATCTCTCAATCTTATATTTGGGCTCTTGAGCAGAATCCAGGAAAGCAGTGTATTCTTCCCGGCACAAACTCAGGGTGACGCTCATGTGATTACGACTATGACAAATTGCGACGAGACACCACGGGATGATTGAGGGCTTCCTCTAATCACACCAATTGATATAAATTACTACGTCGGCCGCCCCGAGCGGCATCTGTGGGATTTACACCTCATTAGATCGGCGGTGACAGAGGAAGCAACAGGGTTGAGCCCTCCCCTCCTCAGGAGCAGTCTCTGTTCGGGGCAAACACGGAAAGTGGCAACGGGAGAGTAACATCAAAAACCTCCAGTGAACAACGGCAACAGGGCTGGACGAAATAGAGACTAAAATAGTCACAATTCTGTGTCTGGGGGTTTCTGATCTGAATCAGCTCTTTACACTTCTGTCAGACTCCTTCCTCCTTCTGTTCTTTCTGAGGTCACGCCAAAGCCCCAAGACCACAGAACCAGGTGGCCCGGGGAGAGCGCTGACAGGGACGCGACTCTGAGGTCTGGGGAGGCAACAGAGGCAGGAATCCAGCTTTGCTGGGGCCCATGCCAAGCACGGTTCCAACCTCCCATAATATCCACCGGCCGCCCTCGGTAAATAAACCATGGAAGGGAACGTACAGCTGTGTGACAGACAGGGCTTCCAGACAGGCCCCCAGACCTCCAGCCGAGCCTCGGCCCCCTGGCAAGCCTCCCTCCTGAGCTGTGAGCAGTGCCGGGCCAGCTCCCTGCCAACCCTCCGGAGGCCCATAGGATACAAACAGGAAGGCAGGAAGCCAGGAAACCTGGATTTCCTTACGGGCTTCTAGAGGCAGAGGGGAGGAAGAGATGGGGGCGGGGGGGTGGGGTGGGTGGGCAGGAGATGAAGCCAGGCCACTGGTTTAGGCACACACATCAGAGCCAGGAACAAATCCCAGACTTGATTACAGGGTCAGGAAGTTTTATGTCACAGTTATGTTTTAGCAGTGGTGGGTGTTTTGGTTTTTTTCCGGAAGCGGTCCCTGTTTAGACTGTGGGAGGACAACGTCAACAGGTGGATGTATCAGGTGATGGATGGGGACTAGGTCACAGACAATAGCTCGGCTGATTACATCCGGCGGAACAGAAGTTATGCTCACCTAGAAGGTGCCTAGAGAGGATGCTCTCCCTGCCCTGCCCGGATGCCCTGTGCACACACCTGCAGTCAGAGCAGCTCATCAGAAACAACCGTGACCCTCCAGGAAGGCCTTCTGCCAACTGGAACACACAGCCTGCCTGCAGGGCCGGCAGAGGAGCCCCGGGAAGCAGCCCTAATGATGACTGATGGGGCAGTAGGATGACTCAGGCGATGCTCCCTACTGTGCCCCAAATGTATCCACAAGGATAACCATCTTGATGCACACCGGGATGGTTTCACCCCTTCCCTGTCTTCCCTACTCCCTACCGGTGCTTCCTGGGATCACCTCCCGGAAGACTCACACTGCAGTATTTCTCTCCAGGTCTGCTTCCAGGAAAACCTAAACCAAAGCAGTGCCTTTGCAAAACTTACTAAGGGGCATCCACGGGTGGATGTGAGCTCAGGGGTGCAGAGCTTGGCAAGAAACCCTTCTCTGGTCTGAGTAAGTCCACACCGTGGTACTGATGGACAGGTGACGTGTGGGCTGGATTTCAGACCCCACCCGACTCCTGCTGTGCATCTCTGCCCAGGAAAGAGGCCCCTTGGCAGCCATTAGCATATTCACCACTTCTCTCTGCTTGGCTTCACGAAGGAACAATTTACCACTAATCTATTTTTGAGGCATATCGGAAATTCCAACACATACTCATGACAGTCTGAACATTCCTAGGAATTCAAGGAACAAACGGGGTGCGAAAGAAACAGAACAGGGCTTGAGCGTGAGTGCTCTGAGTTCAAATCCTGCCTTTGCCACTTTGGGGCGACCATTTCAACTCTCTGCAGTTTCCATTTCTGCAACTGAAAGAGAGGACATGATTGCTTGGGGCATAAGGTTAGGAAGCAAACAACCAAACACGAGGGCAGTGTCTGGACACCAGAAGATGTCCTTTCACACTTAGCTCTCCTCATTCCTCTTGCTGGACTTCTGAAGCGGTCAGGGCCTGACTGGGACCCATGGGCATGAGTCCCCGGAGCCCCCTGACATTCAGAACCAGGTCAGCCCCCAACTAGTGTTGAAGGCTCACTGCTGTTAAGGGCCAAGAGGTAAAAACGTTAATGGAGAGGAGGCCACCAACCAGGTGGTGATGACAAACCTCACTGTCCCATCTGTCCTTGACCTCCTCCCACTGCAGGTTGGGCATGAGAACAGCTCCTTACTACTCCTTTGCTGAGTGAGGTGATGCATGAACCAAGGCCCCCGAGAGACCCCACGCCAGGTGAGAGGACCAAGCCTTCCCTCTTTATTTCTTGACTCTTGTGCCCCCCGAGGGTAACATCCACAGCTGTCCCTGGGTTTCTTAGCAGGGCCTAGTGGGTTTGGCACAGCCACAGGTCTTCCTCACCTGGAGGTGCTGATTTGAACACAAGCAGCAGACCTCCTTACCTGAGCGCACACCCTGCCAGGCTTAGTACCGTGACCAAGAGAAACCACCAGTAAGACCTGTGAGAAATAAGACTTCCAGAAGCCTGGAGACCCCTCGAAAGTACCTCCTCCGGCTCCCCATATGCACAGTCACCCAGGCAAGGATGCTCTGTCCAGTAGGACACACACACACATATGCACACACACACACACACACGCACAACAGACAACACGTGGCCACAGAGTCCGGCTCTCACAAACATGTTAGAAACCAGGAAAGAATAAAAGGTGTGGGCCTAAAATATGCAAAGAAAAATATGCAAAATCAAAATGAATAAATGTGGGGAACCTGGGGGAGGCTCAGTCGGTTAAGCGTCCAACTTCAGCTCAGGTCTGATCTCACTGTTTGTGAGTTCAAGCCCCGTCTCTGGCTCTGTGCTGACAGCTCGGAGCCTGGAGCCTGCTTCCAATTCTGTGTCTCCCTCTCTCTCTGCCCCTACCCCACTCACACACTCTGTCTCTGTCTCTTTCTCTCTCAAAAATAAATAAACATTAAAAAATTTTTAAAAAAACAAGATGAATAAATGTTTCATTAAATGTCTACAGACACTGGGTCCACTGGGTTCACTATCTAGTTTTGTTTTCATAAAGATTTTATTACGTCTGAAAGAAATTCATGATTTGGTTACCTTGTTTTGCGTGAACTTCTAAGGAGGCACGATGACTGCTTACAAAACATAGCCAACAGTAAATTAAATGAGTGACTGTTCATAGCCAAATAAGTTCAAAAGCAAATTCTAAAAATTATTTTTAAAAAATGCAGGGATCCCTGGGTGGCTCAGTCGGTTAAGCGTCTGACTTTGGCTCAGGTTATGACCTCACAGTTCCTGAGTTCATGCTCTGCATTAGGCTCTGTGCTGACAGCTCGGCACCTGGAGCCTGCTTTGGATTCTGTGTCTCCCTCTCTCTCTGCACCTCCCCAGCTCATGCTCACACTCTGTCTCTGTCAAAAAGAAATAAACTTAAAAAAAATTTAAAAATGTTGCAGGCCACTGCACTCCTTTAAATAAATAAATGAATAAATCTCCATATTGATATGGATGCATTATGATATATAATATACAATATGTATGTATATGTATGGTATGTATTATATAATATATATAAATTATATACATATGTGATAATGGTACATTATAAGGTTTGATCTAATATATCCTGTAGGGTCAGGTTCTAAAACTAAGAGTAACTAGGGCCAATAAACATCTTGAAACGGCTTGCTATATGTCAATAGTTACAACTATTGTTAGTTCTCAGGGAACTCTTTACTATTGTATACACCTTCCAGTGAGGACCCTATTATTTTTTTAACCCTGGATATGCAGACTTGAAAGTCAGTCACTGGTCACTAAAGATGTACACAAATAACATCTTCTTCCTTAGAATTAAGAGACTTCACGACCACCAACCCATAGGCCTTCCTCCCTCTGGCCTCTTATCTTACAGATACGCTGTTTCCTCCAGAGATTTCAGGAAGTAGGCTGAGTTCACAGGCAACTTAACCTCTTTTTACACATCTCTGAAATCTTACTGCTGAGCCCCTTAAAGTCCCCCCCCCACCTCCACCGGAGCAGCCACCATGCATGTGCAAGCTATCGCGGCCACCCCATCTTCCAACCTTGATTCTCAGAGGCTGCACCCTGTGGGCCCTCCACCACTGAAAGGCCTTCATTCCCCACAAAGCCACTTCCACCCCATCACAGTTTCTGCCAACCTCTTCAGAGCAAAAGATGCGAGGGGCCATTAAACACAGGCCATTAGCAGAGACTGAGCCAAGTGGCACCAGGGAAATCCCCTCACAGTGGGCATCCTTTAGACTTTGGTTTTCATGCCACTTCAAGAAGCAAATTGATTTCAAATGCACACTTTAGAGCCTCTTGCTTACCCCATCATCTCTCCAATTAAGGCAAAAGCCTCAGGGCAGCCGAAAATTCATTATGAGGAACCCACAGGAAGGCCTGGGTTGGAGGTGCCCTGGGCAGCTTCTGGGCCCAGGGAGATGCCGGCAGCGCAACTGGACACAGATGGGTGCTGGGTTTGTCGATGAATAATTCACACCCTCTGAGAGCCCTGCTGATAGTTGGCATCGAAGAAGAATTCTTTCCAAGCCTGGCCACTGTGCAGATGGGTGGGGGCTCTGAGGCAGAGGCCATGACAAGCTTGGGAGGGGTGTGGAGGTGGGGAGGGGAGAAGCTGCATCCACTGATTGTGCTTAGGACCCTCTTCCAGGATCTCCAGCAACAAACAAGCCACTTCCCCAGGATGGATGGTGAGTGCTTCTTATCAACACGGCAAGCCACTCGGCCTGGCTCCCGGAGGGCTGTTGAATGAGGCAAGAGCCGATCTCTCTCCACCTCCTTGCAAAGCTTTGCTCCTTGATCTCCTCTACCTCCTGGTCCCAACCAGCCCTTAGGAAGTCACTGCTGGTCACATCTCACAGAATCACAGGCTCACAGAAGTACAGAACTCAACTGAAGAAGCATTAGGTGTGTATGATACGCCAGGCCCTGTGGTAGGGCAGGGGATACAGTGTAAACAAAATAAAAAAGACCCACATTCTCATGGAATTTACATTCCTTTGGACAAAATCACCATAAATCAGTATGGTCTAGTCTCCTCTGCTGGAAGAAAAAAAGAAAAGGGATTGAGGTCCAACTGTGGGTTTAATGCTGTGCTAGGAGCTTTATATTTCTCATTTAATTTTTTCCCCCAACCACCTGGAAAGATGAGATTATGACTCCCATTCTACAGGAGAAGAAATGGAGGCCCAGATAAGCTTAGTAAGATGCCCAAGGTCACAGAGCTAGTAGGTGAGAAATCCTGATCTGTCTTCACAGCAGGTGAAGTGCATCTATCAGGAAGCCTCCCCCCTTCTCTAGCTCATATAATCAGTCTCCCTTCATTTGTAACTGCGATGTTTAATAACTTTGTGAACCTGAGCGAGGGATGCAGTTTTCTCATCTGTAAACTGGGGTTGACAGCACCTATCTCCCCAGATTGTCGGGAAGATTAGAGGTGACCAGGCCTATAGACCCTTTGTCCAGAGGGTGATACTGATAAGTACTCAATACATGTGAGCCATCCTGAGTAGTAGTGGTGGTATTTTAATATTTGATTTGATATGAACAATCACACATAAGGAGAAAATGAAAAATTATAGGTGGCAAATAACCTTAATAAAAGAATAAAAGTGTACTAAGTCAGAGAGACTTACTATGAGCACACTAAGTCAGATCTACAGAAGAAAAAAATGGTTGCTGTATTATGAATATCGTAGGTGTTCAGCAAGCTACTGCCTTCCGACTCTTCTTATCATAACCATAAGATATGGCCAGGAGGAATTCTGAATTGTTAGGTGTGCAGCCTGATCCCTCGTCCTATGCTGGCTATGATGACCTCAGTGAGTACTGCCCAGAATGGCTATGGGTGACAGTGCCAGGGACGGATTTTTCAACCTACAGGGCTCGGCTCAGATACAGTAAGTGCCATGGGCTCCTTGTTTAAGTACTGGTGATCTAGAGCCAGTCTTGGTTTAAGCTTAATACCACAGCCTCTTGTTTTCCTTATCCACGCAAAAGGCCACAGGGTGATAAGCTACGCTCCTTTAGTGCCTTTCAAATACCTTTTCCACCTTTTGTTGTGTATCACCTTTTGCTGCCTAACAACCCATGTTAAAACTGAAGTGTTTTCAAACCTCTATCGTTTATTTAGCTCACAAGTCTTGGGGCTGGCAGTCTGGGCTGGGCTCAGCCGGGTGGTTCTTTGGCAGGCCTCATTCTCAGGGCTACTGTCAGCTTCCAGAGAAGCTTGGGCAGGCTGGTCTATGGGGCCTCAGTGGGCACAGCTCATCTGGGCTTTCTGTATCATCCCACAGGCTAAGCTGGACTTGTTCACACGATGGCAAAAGAGATCCGAGAGTTGCAAACTGTTTATGCATCACATGTGCAAACATCCTGGTGGTCCAAGCAGCTTGCTCTAAGTCCAGAGTCAGAGCCCGAGGGCATGGAAAATTACATGACAAAAAGGGCTGTGGGCACCAAAGGAAGGCATCCAACACACCAAGGAGCCTGGTAAAACCATGCATTGTTCAGGATGTATTTGGATACAAGTAACAGAATCCTACCCATGTCAGCTTGACTTAAAAAAAAAAAAAGGCAATTTACTGGCTTGGGTAATGGAATGATCCAGGGTTGAACTAGCTTCAGGAATGGCTGAACACTGAGGTTGATATGATATCAGATCTCTCGCTCTCCCTCTCTTTCTCTCTCTTTTCTATCTCCTTCCTTCTTTCTCCCCATTTCTGCTTTCTTGTATAGGATATTCCTTTTCCAGGAAGATTTCACCCACATGATTGCAAAGATAAACATCAACAGCTCGCAAATAGCTTCCTTCCAGTTTACCAGTTGAGAAGAAAAGCATCATTTTTAATAGCTTTGGTCAAAGTTCTGAAGAGGACTTTCATTGGCTGGCCATTCATCTGCCCATCCCTGAACCAATAATTGTGGCCAGAGGTACAGATATTTTCATTGGCCAGACCTGGGCCCTGGGTCCAACCCTATGATAGAATTACAGGGTACAATCAGCCCTTAAGATAGGCAGGGAATAAGCAGTATTATTACAGAGAAGGTCAGGAATGGCTTCCCTGAGAGGATTCCAGACAGGTGACTCAGGTGATTATGGGAAGATGCTTAGGATGACAAGTTTTTTTAAATGCTCAAAAAATAAAACAAGAAAAGGTCTCCCAAGATAAAAGGCAATAAAAGTATTCTCCCAAAAGTGGGAGAAGAATGTGTTATATGGTTATATGTGTTACATGTTCTGGAAAGGCATCTCTGGTAGGCTTTTTACCTCTTGGTCAAAAATAACCCACTGAGACAGGCTTGACCTGCTATGTTATCCATCTCTGGAATATGAAATCTCTCAGTTTATTGTTTCCTGGACTTTGCAAAAAGGGCCCTTCCTGCAAAACCTCCTCCAGGACGGTTTGGAAAATCCCAGAAGCCCTAGGCCTGGCATCCAAGATGCTACTGGAGAGGTATCCATTTCCTACTTCTCCTAACCTGGGAGGTCAGCAAACTTTTTCTGTTAAAAGCCAATTGTAAAGTATTTTAGCCTTTGTAGGCCAAGAGGCCAGCTCACAGCTATTTTGTGGGTATTTATAGAACAAGAGAGAGAACAAATTTGTACAAGTTCTTTTCAACCGCTTAAAATATATTTAAAAAATAAAAAATATAGTCCATTTGCAAAGCTGCACAGAAACAGGTGGCAGGATGGACTTGACCTTAGAGTGCCAGTTAGTCCATTCCTGCCCTAAGCCATCTAAAGTGGCAGGAGGGAAGACAGATACTGTAGGATCCAAATCAGAGCCACAGAAAGAGAGAAGGAGGGAGGGAGGAAGGAAACCAGTGATGGTAGGTAGAGTCTGAGAGAGAGACTGAGGAAGTCTGGAGGGAGAAAGAGGACTCTTTTGGGGCAGTGACTACAATAAAACAGTGACAGAGAGCAAGAGAGTGAGGTTACGCAAGAGAGAACAGGAGAAGATTTGACAATATTTGCTGTGCTTTGCGATGAAATTCACAAAGGACTCCAGTGAATACTCAATTGCTTTTTGGTTACTGTGGTACTGGTACTGGGTTGTCTTCCCCTCCCTTTCTTTATATGATCCACACCTGAGTCTGGGGCCACAGCTTTATGTGGCTTTCTTTGAGCTACTTCCCAATATTCTATCTCGGTTAACACTCCTCTCCATCCCAGTCATCCCAAGTAATCTGGTTCCCTCACTCATCACATCCTTCCACCTGGGATACACTCTCCCCTCCCCAACCACCCTCCACTTGACCAACTCCTGTTTATCCTTCAGAGATCGTTCATGACTCCTGGAATCTCACTGCCCTGTGTCCTCACCCTGCAAAAGCCTGAGGGCCTCTTGGGTTCCTCCCTTCAAAACGGGGCCACTCCTGCCTGTCCCTGTTGAAAGCAAGGCAAGGCAGAAGCACTTTTGCAAACTGTAAAGGGCTAGGCATGTGGAAGCTGATATTTGGCCCATTTTTGGTCTTCTCTGTGTAATCCTCTCCAGGTGATACTTTCATG
Organism: Felis catus; assembly: GCF_018350175.1. NCBI lineage: Eukaryota > Metazoa > Chordata > Mammalia > Carnivora > Felidae > Felis > Felis catus. Next base: position 39,807,341 of record NC_058369.1, read on the forward strand.
GTCCCTTCGAGCCAGATCTCCGCACGCACAGTGTTACTGGGAGGGGAATGATACACCTGTGATTTGGGGATCTGCTTCCCCAAACAACAGTTTAGTCAGCTTGGGAGAAGGGGGAGAACGGGGTGGTGCTGACCTCTCCCTTAGAGCCTCCCCAAATTCCAAGTGATTGTTTTTACATATCAGGAAATTCTGAGTGTGCCATGCTCAATTAAAGACGCAGGTGTCTCTTCTCCCCAGCAGCTTCCAGGCTGCTACCTTCTCGAGCTTGGCTCAGAACTCCATCTGAACCTGCCTCCTATAAATCTTAAATAAAACAGCCCCCTCAGTCGACAGTAATTAAACAGAGACTCCGCCGCGGCGAGCTTGGCATCCACACCTGCCACTGGGATCCCCTTTCTCCAGGCACCTGCGCTCGGCGGCCATCCCACCCCACCCTCCCCCCCGGCCCGCTCGTGCGCACGCGCAGTCAGCTCGAGCGCGCGCCGCCGCCTCCGGCCGGCGCCCGAGGAACAGATGGAGCAATCATGCTCCTCATTCCGCCAGAAGGGCCCCGCTACTCTGGGGGGAGTTCTGTGGTTGTAAGACACATAATTAGACACGTCAGTGGACAATGCGGCGGATTAGAGGGGGTGGGCTCGCATAAGGGAGAACAGGCATCCTCATTGATCTGCGGCGCGCCGAAACGCGCGGCGCTCCCACCCACGCCCGGCCCCGAGGGAGCAGGGGCACCGCGATCGCCTCCGGGTGGGGGGGCCGCCTGCTGCCGCCGCGCCGTGGCTCTGCCGGCCCGCTCGAGCAGCGTGTGCCTTTGCTCTTCCTTGTTAAACACCGCGCCGGGCTGATTTCTTTGCAAAGGATGCCACTCCTGTGGACGTGTCACCTGTCAAGTGTCCAAGCACGACACGGTGGCAGTGGGTCCCGCCGCTGGCGCGGTAGGAGAGAGCGCGACGGTTTCAGCTCATCCACCCGCAGCACAGCCCTAGTCCCTGACTCCCCCCCACCCCCACCCCCCGGGGTGAATGCTTCAAGAAAAGCCCACTAGAGCAGACACGCGCTGGAATTCACCCGCACCGCCCCAGAGGAGCCAGATAAACTCAGGCCACCTCACCAGGCTCTACAAAGGGCTGCACCTAATGAGGGGAAGAGCCGGGCCTCCAAGGGGAAGATGGGGTTTGCACCTTGGGCTGCCTTTTGGCTACATGGGTGACTGGCAAGTTACTGGGCCTCGGTCTCTTCTTGTTTTGTGGGAATAACCTCCACCTCTCAGGCACTTGTGGGGTAAAGTATGTTTGAGCTGATCTCCTTTGTGAAAATCAGAGACTCTTTCAGGGTAGTTTGAATAATCAGGGTGTGTCAGGTGGGTCTTCTGGGAATGGGAAGCCAAGAAAGGATTGCAAGTGCAAACTCACTGAAGGACGAGGGGAGGAAAGGAGTAGAAGAGGAAGGCCCAGGGCAGCAAGGACTGGCATTTGTGGAGGGAGGGAGACTCCACACCACCAGCCATGCAACCTCAGAAAGTCTGGAAGGACAGCAGAGAGCCTAGAGCAAAGAGCCTGTGGGAAGGGTCCCACATGAGACAGGAATGGCCCAGCTCTAGCACCTGGCTGTGGCTGTCGGTGGCTAGGAGCAGTCTGGGGAGAGTGCGGCCTCCAAGTGAACGCTGCATCCTCTTCAGGATGAGCTCTCTCACCTTGTAGAGCGAGCTCAGTAGTGCACGGCCATGGCTAACCCCAGCACCATGGGTGGCCACATGACTGAGACAAAACCCCCCAGCACATTCCACTTTATTGGCCAACTGTGAATGATTCTGAATTTACCTAAACCGATCTAATTAGACTGAAAACGAGGACAATTGCTGGCGATGCTGGAACACAGCTAATCACTTTTCTCGTGGACGTTAACAAGAAGTAGGTAGCTCTAGGGAATCCTGGCAGCCACCTTGGGACATGAGACTTATCTAAATTGGGATGAAATCAACCATTTGAGGATGGTAGAGCAGAGAAAACTCCAAGAAACAGGGCTCTGGTCACATGGTTGGGCAGCTGGGTTAAGTGTCTCCTGAAATCCATTCTCTTGCTGGACTTCTTTCATGAACTAATAAACGCTCATTATTGTTGGAAGCAGTTTGGTCAGTTTTCCTGTTTTATAAGAAAGGATTCCAATCTGATCAGCAATATGGGAAATGGATGCCATCCGAACTCCACAAGTAAGAACAGTCACAGGGTCAAGTCTAATGGAACTGAGATGAGAAAAGGGTGGCACAGGGATTCTAGGCTGCTCTGGGACCTCAGGGCAGAAATGTTTGAATCTTCATGTTAGAGAGTAATGTGACTTAACCGCACGTGTCTGCAGCCTTGGGTGCCCAGCCACTCTCTTTGCCATGACCATAACCCTCTCCTTGGTATTTTCTCCACTACACACATTCTTCTAATTCATACTTCTCCTTCTGGAGTCTGCAGGGCTGACTCCAGACCCACTTCGTGACTCAATGAATCTCTCACCCTCAGCAATTACTGCCAATGGCCTGATCTGCTCTGCACTTCCCCCTGCAAATTTCTGAGAACACAAATCTGATTGTCCCGGCTCTTGCCTCATTACACAACAAAGAGATTCTGTATACAGTGGAGGCTGGGTATCAGTATTTCTTAAAAATTTCTGATGGTTCAAGTGTGCTGCCCAAGTCACTTCAGTCAAGTTTTCCAGGTCCACAGAAGGCCCGGCCTGTCCTTGGGTCAAGTTCAACTTCAATCCAGTCAGCTAAGAGCAGAGCCTCCTCCAGTGGGGGGTCTGTGGGTACAGAACTAAAGTGTAGACAGGTCCTGCTTGACATGCTTAAAACAAGAGAAGCCTCACACAGACTTTGGCACAAGGCAGTGACTCAACGTGTGACAGCGGTTAGTAAAGTCTAGTCTCCTCTCTAATTCAAAGGTGTACTGTCTTTAATTTTATTTTTAACGTTTATTTATTTTTGAGAGAGTAAGACAGAGCACGAGTGGGGGAGGGGCAGAGAGAGGGAGACACAGAATCCGAAGCAGGCTCCAGGCTCTGAGCTGTCAGCACAGAGCTGGACGCGGGTCTCAAACTCAGGGACCTCGAGATCATGACCTGAGCTGAAGTCAGACACTTTAACCCACTGAGCCACCCAGGTGCCCCAAAGGTGTACTGTCTTTAAAGTACACTAGGCTGCTGCTGTACCACAGCTGAGGAAGAGCTGCTGAGGAGGCAACCTACGTCAGCTAGACATTCATGCTTGGCAAATACACTGCACCACAGGAAAATTCTGATTAATTCTATTTACATTGGAGAGGAATTTCTTCCATTGCAGTAAGACCTATTGATGCAGCTAGGAAAAGTCCTATTTGGGGAGGCTGTTCAGTGACCTGGGGAAATACTCACGACCTCATGTTAAGAGAAAAGAAGGGATACTGGGGCGCCTGGGTGACTCAGTCAGTTAAGCGTCGGACTTTGGCTCAGGTCATGATCTCGCGGTCCGTGAGTTCGAGCCCCGCATCGGGCCCTGTGCTGACGGCTCAGAGCCTGGAGCCTGCTTCGGATTCTTTGTCTCCCTTTCTCTCTGCCCCTCCCCTGCTCTCTCTCTCTCAGAAATAAACATTTAAAAAGTTTTTTTTTTTTAAAAAGATATAAAATTTATATAGTGCATGATTCTAATTCTTTTTTAATGTGAGTATATAAGTATACACAGTAAGAAAAAACACTGGAAATAGAGACACCAAACAGTAACTCTGGTTCTCAGGGAGAAGTTTTTCTTGAAGCTAAATATGTTCAATTTAGAGGACAGACTTTTATTTTGGAATGTCCTTTTACTTTTTTGATGGTAACCTGCTTTCACGAAAGGATGATTTCAGTGGAGCACTGGCTGGGCAAGCATACTGTATGGTTGATACATGAACAACACGGGTTTGAAAGGCAGAGTTCCACTCATACACACAGATTTTTTTCACTTAATACAGTACTATAAGTCCATTTTCTCTTCCTTATGACTTTCTTAACATTTTCTCTAGCTTACTTTATCATAAGAATACATTAGATAACACATGTAACAGAAAATATGTGTTAGCTAACTACGTTATTGGTAAGGCTTCTGGTGAACAACAGTAGGCTAATAGTTAAGTCTGGGGGAGTCAAAAGTTCTATGTGGATTTTCAGCTGCATGAGGGGTCAGCACATCTGACCTCTGTGTTGTTCATGGGCCAAATGAATATGCAAAATAAAATGTTGGCAGCTCTACATCAGCAGCCCCTCTACATGCTACCGTGGTTTGTTTTTCCTAATTTTAATTTTATAGAAGTCTGAATATAAGAACCTGGAACCCACTGCGCTGGGGCACAGCCTCGCAGGAATCCCACTTCCCCAAGCTGATCCCTTTAGCTTTCCCTGGATTCAAGGCTCTTCTGGCAGGACCTGGCCCTGACTGAGCGACAGTTCAGAGGAGGGAAATAATTTCCAGCCAAGAAGAATGAAGGGTGACCTCCTGGAGGCGGCGGCATTTGAATGGGGCCTTGAAGGCTATGAGATGTCAAGCTATGCAAACTGACAGGGAGAAGAGAAAGCGATGCATGAGCAAACATGTCAAGGTGGGAAAACACAAAGCATAAATACAGTAAATATTTACTACATATTGTGGAAGAAGCTCGATGCGAGGCACTCGGTTGCAAGAGGGCTACTGTGTTCAGAGGGGTCCTGGGCCCGTCATCAAACTGCTGGAACTTCAGGCTGGAGGCCCGTGAGCTGGGCTCTCAAGTCACTCGGCCATTCCTGCTGCTTCTTCCCCTGAATGCTCAGCCCAAGGAGAGAAGGTGGGAAAGGTCTCCCTGGAAAGAACTTACAAGACAAGGGCATACCACTGCCATCCCTTAAAATCCCGGAGACACAGCCTCCAGCACGCGGGCCTAGCTGGACAGAGGAGGCTTGCCCAGTAAAATCGCTGCCTGCAGCGCCCCTGGAGAAAAGCAGAGTACCACCGAGTACAGCCTTGTGGCAAGACTTCCCAGAGGCGAATCCTTTCTGTTCGTTTTTCCCCAAGGGCTTAGGCATCCAGCTCCACATTCATCCTTTTCCTCTAGCTTATCTTTTCATGACTTTGGAGAGCAGTCTTCCTTATCTAGGAAACAAATGGCCTCCACGGAGAGCTCAAAACAGCGAAGTCATTTATCTGTCTGACATGTGTTTCCCTGTTTGTTTTCTCCAGCCTTGACACAAGAGTTGTGTCAACTGTGGATGGCTGTGCCCCAGTCACTTGAGAGGCATGAATCAATTTCCAGCTGCATTTATCACTTGCTGCCTTAAATCAAGTCTAATCAATGCTTCCTTCATTTGGTATGGATTGAAACTATATATAACACGCTCAGAAAACGGCCGGGAAAGGGAACAGATCACAAACAAAAACTCCGTTGGGGATTTAGATGGAATGATGTTAAGGAAACATTTGTAGAGTTTGATTCACTTTAATGGAGATGCCTGACCAAACAGATACAGAGATTTGTTTATGAAGTTTAACTTCAATGTACCTGACACGCAATGTCATTTCATGACGGATCAGTCTATACGAGGGGACTTTTGCATCTTCAAATATTTTATATACATTATGAAGATTAAGTATACATCTGAGTAAGGTTTTATCCCTCTATGGTCTTTAACTCCTATTTTTTTTTTTTTTGTCACCATTGACTACATGGGTCAATTTTTAGTTACAAGATGTAAAATAATAAAAATCTTTGTATTAAAATACATATCCAGGGGGCGCCTGGGTAGCTCAGTCGGTTAAGCTTCCCACTTCAGCTCAGGTCACGATCTCGCGATTTGTGGGTTCGAGCCCCGCATCAGGGTCTGTGCTGACAGCTCAGAGCCTGGAGCCTGGTTCAGATTCAGTGTCTCCCTCTCTCTTTGCCCCTCCCTCGCTCATGCTCTGTGTCTCTCTCTCAAAAATTAAACATTACAAAAATTTCAATAAAAAAATAGATATCTAGGAGCCCCTCTGATATAAAAAGTTTTTTTATGAAGTCTCACAACAAAGAAAACTTAACCCTCTCTCTCCTTCCCCCAGTTCTTCGTAATAGAATTTGATCCATACAACCAAAGTGGATTTTCCACTAGCAGGTGTGAAAACCGCCCCACAGCTGTTCAGCTAACTCAGAAAGTGGTAGGGAGCAGCCCTGTCTCATTTGTAAATTAATCCTGTGCCAGTGAAAGATGATATCAGCATAGTTACTGGCACCTAAAACCCATCATGCCCACAGCAAGGCCTCGGATTATTCTTCAAGGATAATGGCAGAGGAGAGACAGAACATAGAAAAATAGGTCAATGATAATG